>NC_088710.1:38564469-39764469 GCF_963576615.1 Watersipora subatra | reverse complement strand
GCTCGTGTTGTTATTACTCTAGGGAAAGATAACTCTATAGGTCTTACTCACTGAACGAGCTAACGACACGATAACAGCGAGTCGTGTTTTCCAAAACCTAACAAGGCACCGCGACTCCCCCCCCCCGCGAGAACTGTGTTAGTCCCGAAACCCAGGCTAGCGCAATCCCAACAGAAATTCACTACATTTTGAAATGTAGTGCATTTCAATTAATTTTTTAAGACAAATTGCAAGCAGTAACCGACTCTGATTACTGAGGACTACTGATCACAGGCAGGCTCTCAAGTCCGAAAATATAACTGCCCTGCATTGCAGGAGACTACAAAAATTTGCTTTACCTTGCCTCCTCTCCTACACTTCTTGTGAACCAAACAGATGAGATACAGCCTAGGCCTGGCAGTGCTACTGACAACGCACCATTGTAGTAACAAGTTCAAATAAAATTTGAAATACACAATTAAATGGTTGTTCCTTAGGTAGCTACATACTGTCGTTGTTTCAAAAGGTGCTACAGTTGAAACTTAGTAGTAATACAAAGTTAGTTGTTAAAAAAGTGTGTGCTTGCAGCGGGAAACAGTCCCAACATCGACAAGTCCGAACCTAGACAAGTCCCAATCTCGACAGAGGTTGGTCCGAACATCGACAAAGGCTGATGCAGTTTTACAATAATTTAATCTTCAACAAATAATAAATGTCTTTTTGCAGTTCTATCCTCACTTCAGAAAATAAAAACCAAAGCTACTCACTGAAGTTTAGTCTTCAAATAAAACATTTTGCTAGCATAACAGTCAACCATATTTATGATTGTTACTTGTTTTAGCATTCGTTCTATATTTAGGTTGGGCAAAATATTGTTAGGCCTACATAAGCTGGGGAGTGCTGCATCAAATGGATAACAATATATTTTTGCGCAAATAAATCTTTTACATATAAATCGCTCATTTACTATAAAAATTGTAGACGGTAAAATAGTAAAACTGCTGTCGAGATTAGACCAACCGTTGTCGATATACAAACTCGTCGAGTTTCAAACCAGTCGAGGTTCAGACTATAAACCCTTGCAGCAAATACAGTAAAGATAAGAAACTGATGTCTTCTGTTGTCTTCATTTCTACAATCAATGCCTAACAAGATGCTAATATTAATATTTACAGTGAAATTAAATAGAATCATTTTAGGCTCTCAGAATGGTAACAAAGTGGACAACCGTTTTAATGTGCATTTTATTTGTTCAGAACATGTTGTATTATGGGATTTGTTAGGCTCAGGCTATATTGGTGTCTGAGCTCAAGGCAGTACAGGTGATCTTGGCAATTACGGTGAGTGCATAAAGCAGGATAGAGCTAGTGGGTAAAGCTAGTAGATAAGCTAGTGTAAGGCAGTATAGGGGAGGATATAAGGCAGTGTAACGAAAGACAGAGGCTCTTCTTCATCTTCACATCAGTACATGTGAGTACATTGATTTATACAACTTGGTGCAGTTGACAAAATTCTGATTTTTTTTTGTGTTAGCGAACATTTTTCTGGTTACGAGGTTAATCTTAAACAGTTGATTAGACCCTTTCACGGGCGTGCAGGTGAGGTAACGTGAGGTAGGGTGGTGTTGTGAGGTGTTGTAGCGGTGAAGTAGCGGTGTTGGTGAGTGTATTGGAAGTAATTAATGGGTACAGTTTGAGTTGGCCAAACATAAGAAAACATAGTTAGTATACACGTAGGTAGCGTAGTGTGTATCATATATGTGTCATCGCTACTAATGCATTTTTTGTGTGACCACAAACAGCCAGTTTTTATTATGCCAAGTGGTTGTTTGTTTCTTCCTCAGTTTTTCAGCTGTAACTGAACCAATAAGTCAGCCATTTTTCTAATACCTATCTTAACTTGGATTGCAAAGAATCATAGACAATTATGTAGCATCAAAAGCTGTAAGTACTGAAATAATGTCAAATTCTATCAGTAATTTGTCTTTTTCTTGATAAATGCTTTAGTATACTGTGTAATTGCTCTTTGTATACAATTCTGATAAGATTGCTGTGAAATGTTAGCTCAACTTTCATTACTTTTAATACTTTTATTTTAGAACCTCTTTATTCCAACTGTGTCAGTGGGCACTTGTTTTGTGTAAACACTCCAAAAGACCAGTAATTTTTTGTAAGTAAGATTAATGTTTTAATTTGTGAACTTTTAACTTGAGTCATAAAGTAAAACCATAATTCATTTATTTGCTGCAATCCATAATGTAAAAAGTTTGTTTCCGTTTGTATAACAATTCAATACTGCTTTCTTACAGCACGGTTCTCTTAATAATAAAAGAGGTAGCACACTTTATGAGAGGACCAGTTGATCTATTACTATATGGTTTTCTGGATGTACCAGTACAGTGAGATGTAAATATTTATTACGTGTTTGGAGGTGACAATTACATTAAACTTATTTGATTGGGGTAGAGTAGATTTGTGGCAAGAGATATATTGTGTTGAGTAGGGATGGAGAGTGGTTTTCCGAAGCTGGTGTTCAGTGAGCACGGTGATGGGTCGTCATTTCCATAATTCATTTCCATATTATTTCTATTTCCATAACATTTCCATAATTCATTTCCATTTTATTTCCATTTCCATAACATTTCCCTACTTCATTTCCATATTATTTCCATTTCCATAGCATTTCCATAATTTATATTCATATTATTTCCATTTCCATACCATTTCCATATTTCTAAAATAAAATTTCCATATCCATTTCCCTAAAATTATGGAAATATTTATGTTTATGGAAATGGATATGGAAAAGTAAACATTCCCATAATATGTTTAGCGATCCCTGGTAGGTATTGAATTGCTTTAAATAATAAGCATATATTAGAGTAATAAACTATAATCATCATTTTGTTAATATGAACATTAATTACTATCTTAACTGGAAATGCATGATCCTTGTTTAACCCTTTTCATGGCTGATGTTATTGATCTAGTCAAAACTACGACTGACTAGCACAAAAAAGGGACGTGGCCTAAACGCTCCTTGCTGGCACCGGAAACCCTCGTGTGGTTATGACTCTAGGGGGAGATAACTCTATGGTTGGATCAATGATATAAAACCCTAAAAGGGTAGGCCATGGCTATCATATGGGCGGGGCTTAATGATCGAGCTCTGTTGGGATTGTGCTAGCCTGGATTTCGGGGCTAATGCAATTTCCGCGGGGTGGTCGCGTTGTTTTATTAGGTTTTTTAGTCTAGACTTTTATCACGTATGTGCATCAATCGCTGGATAGTACCTGATTTCCGGTTAGTAGTACAAAACAACAAACCTGTAACTAGCAAACACGTAATTCTCTCTCTCCCTCTTCAATTTCAGCGATATACTAAGATCCATGGAATATAAAACATTTCAACTTCCCTATTTTTACCAATTTTAAGAGTAGTAGGGGTCTTAGTATATGCTTAAAGTTAAATATAATTTCCCCAAAATCACCTGAACAACGGCCTTTTGTTCTTAGTTTTCAATTAATATTTTGCCACCTCTAATACAAAATGACAAAGTCTTTTGTTGTTGTCACATTGTTTGACTTGGCCAATAAGATGGGACAGCAGGCAAAGCTGCACGTTGTAGTTTTTACACTCAAAATCTTACTCTAAAACCAAATTTGGGTCATTTCACAATGGCGACTATTAATATCAAAAAATTGAAAAACAAGAAGTACAATCCATCCCACTAACCAACTGACTACTGAAAATTAAAAGTCAAAGAAATTTAGTATAGCATTGCTTTATATGAGTAAATGAATAGAAACATGTCAAATCTACTGACTCTTATATTATTCTAATTTATGATGTACACCAATTTACAATACATTGTTATAAACACCATATATTATGATGTTTATAAAGGGGTCCATGACTTTTAGATAAGGAGTTCAGGGGGTCCATGGCTCCATGGTAGTTGGGAACCACTGGTTTAATGATCGAACTCTGTTGGGATTGCGCTAGCCTGGGTTTCGGGACTAACACAGTTCTCGCGGGGGGAGAGTCGCGGTGCCTTGTTAGGTTTTGGAAAACACGACTCGCTGTTATCGTGTCGTTAGCTCGTTCAGTGAGTAAGACCTATAGAGTTATCTTTCCCTAGAGTAATAACAACACGAGCGTTTCTGTCGCCAACAAGGAGCGTTTAGGCCGCGCCCCTTTTTGGTGCCACTCAATCGTAGTCCTTGACTAGAGATCCATAACATCAGCCATGAGAATGGTTAAACCCCGCCCTTATAATAGCCGTCGCCTAATCTAGTGGTGATGGTGGGGGAGGGAAAAGGGCGTATAATGTATATCATTTGTATAACTCAGTCGTGAAGCTATTATTGCATAGGCTCATGTAGATTTACTATTATCAGGCCACGCAGTTCAAACTAATGTTGTTAAGCGTCTAGCGTGAACAATTTTAGTGACAAGACTTTTGAACCTACATATCTTTGCCATTTAACCAGAATTGTAATCTTTTCGAAAGGTTGTAATTGTGCATTGGTGAGTAATCACCGATGCCCGAATGTAAAATACATTGCGGTTCTACTAGATATTTGTACTAGATATTTGTCTTGAGCAGTAACTGCTCAAGCTAAGTGGTTGCATTAGCGATGCAACAGCAAACATGTCACAGTGTTATGTGTGGTTGTGGAGAAATTATGTTATGCATAACTAATCCGAATTCACACACAACATGTGTTGAATTTTCTTGTCATATTATTCTATTTTGACTCTGTTTAGTTTGTATACTTTTGCTTAGCTTGTGGGAACTAATTTGATTATTACTGGTTCAGGTACAAGGGAAAATCTTAAGCTATTGTTAGCAATGCTGATATTTACCAGTACAAGTTATTTCTTTATTCTATAAGTCAAACAATTAAAATACACGGCTAACAATAATAATAACACGACTAAAACAATAATATTAATGACAAAACAATTAGAATAGCTAATGAAAGTTACATCCTTATTCGAACGGTCGTCTATGCTTGTTGATCAGTCCTGTACAGCTGTTAGTTTCAACAGTCAAACGAGAGTCGTGAGAGGCCATAGGTAAAGAGTGTCAGCAGTTGAGATAGTGGTGTAGAAGAGGCTCAGCTGATGAAGGAGAAGGAAGCTCCATCGGTAGAGAAGAGAGAGAGGCTTCTCAGCAGGCAGATGGGAAAGCGTCCAAGAAGGCTCTCAGGAAGAGAGAAAGATAGAGCCAGAGCTCAAGCTAGAGTCGGAGATAGAGATGGGATAGAGATGCTGAGCCATTGGAGCTGTTCTCCTTTATAGATGTCTGGCATGTGGGATGGTTAGCCTGTGGGTGTAGGTTGAGTGTTAAGGTTCAATGCTTTCTGTCAGGCGTGTGAAGATATCTTGTTTGCGTAAGTCTTCAGCTGGTGCACGTGATGTTGACATGTAGGGTGGAGCTCGTGACTTACTCCTGGTATCTAGTTCATGTTTGACAGGAGTGGCAGATCTATATGTGACTCATTTGACTCATCTCTAATGTTTCTCTGGTGGCTTTTTGATGATGGTGGTTTGTAGTTTTAATTGCTTCCACTTCCCTTTGGCATATTCTCCATCTGGTGTTGACGCAATTTCTATGATTGATTTCTTCCAAATTTGGAGTTTCTAATTTGCTTTTGACATTTTGTAATTATTGAATCTTTTAATGTCTTTGGGCCTCTTGCTGTACGTATTATATGCTTATCCTGTGGTCTGGCTACATTCCCTGTTGGTATCTTGTTTTCGCAGTATCTCCATACAACAACAGTCCTGCAGTATAATTACATCATTTACTTTTAACCATGCGCAGTGCGCTGTATTCATGCACTAAAACTATTTTCTATACGCAGTAAGCAGTGTTGGTATCATGGTGGTATTGCCTACTGCACCATGTGCAGGGCTGTAAATGCAGTAGGAACTTTTGCATTGGCCTACACTGTAAACACATGCACAGTACGTTTTCATGAAAACTCCATCTCCGAATCAAGTATTAAGTTGACTTGGTTGTCCCCCAACACAAATGCGAGATTAGAATGTTGCTCAAGCTCGCCTATAAGTGGGTAGACAAACTGATCACAACTAGCGTGTTCTATGTGGTTGAAACGAAAAGCTACTTTGGTTTTAATATACAGTATATTGACCATAATACAATACAAAGACCTTAATTTCATTGATCTGAATGGTGATAATGTCGGACTCCCTATATTAAAATGATATGAGAGTTGGAGCAGAAGTTCATGAGCTTGCTGAACATGGTGCCTGACAATTTTGTACAATGTAGTACAAATGTCCAGAAAGTCAGCATAGTCAGTTGATTTATAGTATCAACTTCATACTAATGTGCAGTTGCAGTACACATGCAGTATGCATGTGTACGTGCAGTACACGCTGTGTACATGTTTACATGCAGTATGTGTACATGCAGTATGCATGTGTACTGCGCATTAACTTCCATGACGCGTGTACCTGAAACCCAGAATTGCTATGTTTCAGGTTACGCGTCATGAAAGTAAATGTGCAGTAAATTGCCATGGGCACTTTGCAGTGGGGTTCCAGTAGCAGTAACTGTCTACTGCGCATTAAAAAGTTGTAATGAACCAAAAAATTGCTGCATACTGCACTGCGATGACTCAGTGCAGTTCTAAAGCATCACAACTCTGGCTTCAACTTACGCTTATCCAACAGCTGTGTCTCGGGAATCACTAATTTGAAACATGCATCATTTCTTTGTGTAAAGTTCAGCTAGAATTCTGTGGAAGCTGCGTAGACAAATGTGATGTATTATGGATAATATTGATACTCAAATGGATAATATTGATACTCATATGGATAATATTGATACTCAAATAGATAATATTGATACTCATATAGATAATATTGATACTCAAATGGATAATATTGATACTCAAATGGATAATATTGATACTCATATAGATAATATTGATACTCAAATGGATAATATTGATACTCAAATGGATAATATTGATACTCAAATGGATAATATTGATACTCATATGGATAATATTGATACTCAAATGGATAATATTGATACTCAAATAGATAATATTGATACTCAAATGGATAATATTGATACTCAAATGGATAATATTGATACTCAAATGGATAATATTGATACTCATATGGATAATATTGATACTCATATGGATAATATTGATACTCATATGGATAATATTGATACTCAAATAGATAATATTGATACTCATATAGATAATATTGATACTCAAATGGATAATATTGATACTCAAATGGATAATATTGATACTCATATGGATAATATTGATACTCAAATGGATAATATTGATACTCATATGGATAATATTGATACTCAAATAGATAATATTGATACTCAAATAGATAATATTGATACTCATATGGATAATATTGATACTCATATGGATAATATTGATACTCAAATGGATAATATTGATACTCATATGGATAATATTGATACTCAAATAGATAATATTGATACTCAAATAGATAATATTGATACTCAAATAGATAATATTGATACTCAAATAGATAATATTGATACTCAAATGGATAATATTGATACTCATATGGATAATATTGATACTCAAATAGATAATATTGATACTCAAATAGATAATATTGATACTCAAATGGATAATATTGATACTCATATGGATAATATTGATACTAATATAGATAATATTGATACTCAAATAGATAATATTGATACTCAAATAGATAATATTGATACTCAAATGGATAATATTGATACTCATATGGATAATATTGATACTCAAATAGATAATATTGATACTCAAATAGATAATATTGATACTCAAATAGATAATATTGATACTCAAATGGATAATATTGATACTCATATGGATAATATTGATACTCAAATGGATAATATTGATACTCATATGGATAATATTGATACTCAAATAGATAATATTGATACTCAAATAGAAAATATTGATACTCAAATAGATAATATTGATACTCAAATAGATAATATTGATACTCAAATAGATAATATTGATACTCAAATAGATAATATTGATACTCAAATAGATAATATTGATACTCAAATAGATAATATTGATACTCAAATGGATAATATTGATACTCATATGGATAATATTGATACTCAAATAGATAATATTGATACTCAAATGGATAATATTGATACTCAAATAGATAATATTGATACTCATATGGATAATATTGATACTCATATGGATAATATTGATACTCATATGGATAATATTGATACCTAAATAGATAATATTGATACTCAAATAGATAATATTGATACTCATATGGATAATATTGATACTCAAATAGATAATATTGATACTCATATAGATAATATTGATACTCGTATGGATAATATTGATACTCATATGGATAATATTGATACTCATATGGATAATATTGATACTCATATGGATAATATTGATACTCAAATAGATAATATTGATACTCAAATAGATAATATTGATACTCAAATGGATAATATTGATACTCAAATGGATAATATTGATACTCAAATGGATAATATTGATACTCAAATGGATAATATTGATACTCAAATAGATAATATTGATACTCATATAGATAATATTGATACTCATATGGATAATATTGATACTCATATGGATAATATTGATACTCATATGGATAATATTGATACTCAAATAGATAATATTGATACTCATATGGATAATATTGATACTCAAATAGATAATATTGATACTCAAATAGATAATATTGATACTCAAATGGATAATATTGATACTCATATGGATAATATTGATACTCAAATAGATAATATTGATACTCAAATAGATAATATTGATACTCAAATGGATAATATTGATACTCATATGGATAATATTGATACTCAAATAGATAATATTGATACTCATATGGATAATATTGATACTCATATGGATAATATTGATACTCATATGGATAATATTGATACTCAAATAGATAATATTGATACTCATATGGATAATATTGATACTCAAATAGATAATATTGATACTCAAATAGATAATATTGATACTCATATGGATAATATTGATACTCATATGGATAATATTGATACTCATATAGATAATATTGATACTCATATGGATAATATTGATACTCATATGGATAATATTGATACTCAAATAGATAATATTGATACTCAAATAGATAATATTGATACTCAAATGGATAATATTGATACTCAAATAGATAATATTGATACTCATATGGATAATATTGATACTCATATGGATAATATTGATACTCATATGGATAATATTGATACTCAAATAGATAATATTGATACTCAAATAGATAATATTGATACTCAAATGGATAATATTGATACTCATATGGATAATATTGATACTCAAATAGATAATATTGATACTCATATGGACAATATTGATACTCATATGGATAATATTGATACTCAAATAGATAATATTGATACTCAAATAGATAATATTGATACTCAAATAGATAATATTGATACTCAAATGGATAATATTGATACTCATATGGATAATATTGATACTCATATGGATAATATTGATACTCAAATAGATAATATTGATACTCATATAGACAATATTGATACTCATATGGATAATATTGATACTCAAATAGATAATATTGATACTCAAATAGATAATATTGATACTCAAATAGATAATATTGATACTCAAATGGATAATATTGATACTCATATGGATAATATTGATACTCATATGGATAATATTGATACTCAAATAGATAATATTGATACTCAAATGGATAATATTGATACTCATATGGATAATATTGATACTCATATGGATAATATTGATACTCATATAGATAATATTGATACTCAAATAGATAATATTGATACTCAAATAGATAATATTGATACTCAAATAGATAATATTGATACTCAAATGGATAATATTGATACTCATATGGATAATATTGATACTCATATGGATAATATTGATACTCAAATAGATAATATTGATACTCAAATAGATAATATTGATACTCAAATGGATAATATTGATACTCATATGGATAATATTGATACTCAAATAGATAATATTGATACTCATATGGATAATATTGATACTCAAATAGATAATATTGATACTCAAATGGATAATATTGATACTCATATGGATAATATTGATACTCAAATAGATAATATTGATACTCAAATAGATAATATTGATACTCATATGGATAATATTGATACTCAAATAGATAATATTGATACTCAAATAGATAATATTGATACTCAAATAGATAATATTGATACTCAAATAGATAATATTGATACTCAAATAGATAATATTGATACTCAAATAGATAATATTGATACTCAAATGGATAATATTGATACTCAAATAGATAATATTGATACTCAAATGGATAATATTGATACTCAAATGGATAATATTGATACTCAAATAGATAATATTGATACTCAAATAGATAATATTGATACTCAAATAGATAATATTGATACTCAAATAGATAATATTGATACTCAAATAGATAATATTGATACTCAAATAGATAATATTGATACTCAAATGGATAATATTGATACTCAAATAGATAATATTGATACTCAAATGGATAATATTGATACTCAAATGGATAATATTGATACTCAAATAGATAATATTGATACTCAAATAGATAATATTGATACTCAAATGGATAATATTGATACTCAAATAGATAATATTGATACTCAAATAGATAATATTGATACTCAAATGGATAATATTGATACTCAAATGGATAATATTGATACTCAAATGGATAATATTGATACTCAAATAGATAATATTGATACTCATATAGATAATATTGATACTCATATGGATAATATTGATACTCATATGGATAATATTGATACTCATATGGATAATATTGATACTCATATGGATAATATTGATACTCATATGAACAATATTGATACTCATATGGATAATATTGATACTCAAATAGATAATATTGATACTCAAATAGATAATATTGATACTCAAATAGATAATATTGATACTCAAATAGATAATATTGATACTCAAATGGATAATATTGATACTCATATGGATAATATTGATACTCAAATAGATAATATTGATACTCAAATAGATAATATTGATACTCAAATAGATAATATTGATACTCAAATGGATAATATTGATACTCATATGGATAATATTGATACTCAAATAGATAATATTGATACTCATATGGATAATATTGATACTCAAATAGATAATATTGATACTCAAATGGATAATATTGATACTCAAATAGATAATATTGATACTCAAATGGATAATATTGATACTCAAATAGATAATATTGATACTCATATGGATAATATTGATACTCAAATAGATAATATTGATACTCATATGGATAATATTGATACTCATATGGATAATATTGATACTCAAATAGATAATATTGATACTCAAATAGATAATATTGATACTCAAATAGATAATATTGATACTCATATGGATAATATTGATACTCATATGGATAATATTGATACTCAAATAGATAATATTGATACTCAAATAGAAAATATTGATACTCAAATGGATAATATTGATACTCAAATAGATAATATTGATACTCATATGGATAATATTGATACTCAAATAGATAATATTGATACTCATATGGATAATATTGATACTCATATGGATAATATTGATACTCAAATAGATAATATTGATACTCAAATAGATAATATTGATACTCAAATAGATAATATTGATACTCAAATAGATAATATTGATACTCAAATGGATAATATTGATACTCATATGGATAATATTGATACTCAAATAGAAAATATTGATACTCATATGGATAATATTGATACTCATATGGATAATATTGATACTCAAATGGATAATATTGATACTCATATGGAAAATATTGATACTCATATGGATAATATTGATACTCATATGGATAATATTGATACTCATATGGACAATATTTTTATACATGTGTAATTAATTAATTATTGTCCGCACTGTATCTAGTTTACGAGAAGTTCTATGTTGTGTGTTTTAAAACGGTCATATAGTGAGGACAGCTTTTTCATTATTTGCGAGTTTTAATAACAGCAATGATAATGAACTATTGGTGAAAAGACAATATGTACTCGAATGCATGGTTTTAATTGCAAGTCTCATGTATCTAGTTGTAATGGAGGATAAGCGACTTACAAACGAAGACAATGAATTATTCTTAGTGGACTCAGGAGTGGACTCTCTGTCAAATGTTTATCTTAATCTTCCAAATCTGCGACATCTGAATCTTCATTCCAATTACATTACAAGGTACTGTATTATTATTATTATTATTGTTATTATTATGGTATTATTATTGCTGTTAGTTTAAGGTTTAATAAATTTGTAGACCAAGTGCCTTTTTAATCGATAAACTGCTTTGGCCGATGCTAGTTTGATTGCATTTAGTTATCAACATCATGGTTTTTCATATAAGGACATTTGGTGTGTGCATACATTTAGCAGAATAGAGTCCTGAAATGTAATGTATTGGCTGTGTTTGTTTGTGATAATGTATATACAGATAAATCTCATGGTAAGGAGCTCGTCTGCTGCAATATTTGCTTTGCATATTGAAACGAATATTTGTATACGAGTTTATTGTATTTTTTTAATTTGATCCTCTGCACAACTTGATGAGTAGTTTTTCAAAGTAATTACAGATTACATAAAAAATTGCATTTTATAAAGTTCGTGAAAACGCAAAGTGAATTAACTTAATTGTATGTAAGAAACTAAATAAATAGCTTAATACTTTATAAAATTATTATTTCATTGTCACGTATTCATGCTAAAGTTAGGCAACTTGATGTGCAGCTCTAGGTATTAGACTAAGTATATCCACGTTCATTTACATCAGGTCCACCTTTCTTTGCATCTTTTTTCCTCTCCATTTTAGCCAGCATTGGTAGCTTACTCAGCTACGGTTACTAATTCTCCTGAGATCCATGATTTTAAATATTACTATAGATTGTTACTATAGATTACTGTCTATTTGCTATCAAATGTATTTGCTATATATTTTAGGATAGAAAATTTAACAAGCCTTCCATCCCTTACATTCCTTGATCTCTCATCTAATCAGATTACAAGAATAGAAGGGTTGAAATACCTTCCCAGTCTGAAGCACCTGAACCTTTCTTGCAATATCATCACTATAGTAGAAGGGCTAACAACGCTTAGGTTCGCTAAAATGGTGTAACACGTTGCTAGTTTTTGGGATGTAGCATGTTAACAGTTGTTAAGAGTGATCAACGTCACAGTAGTTTAGCATGTTAACAGTTATCAATGTCAGAATGATGTAGAATGTTAGCAGTAATTGAGATCAATGTGATGTAACATGTTAAAAATTGTTAAAAACAGAGTGAAGTTGCATGTTAATAGTTGGTAAGATTACAGTAATATTGCATGTTAACAGTTGTTCAGATCAGAGTGATATTGCATGTTAACAATTGTTAAGATCAAAG
This sequence comes from Watersipora subatra, assembly GCF_963576615.1. Classification (NCBI taxonomy): domain Eukaryota; kingdom Metazoa; phylum Bryozoa; class Gymnolaemata; order Cheilostomatida; family Watersiporidae; genus Watersipora; species Watersipora subatra. Next base: position 39,750,882 of record NC_088710.1, on the reverse strand, counting down.
TGATATTGCATGTTAACAATGGTTAAGATCAGAGTGATATTGCATGTTAACAGTTGTTAAGATCAGAGTGATATTGCATGTTAACAGTTGTTAAGATCAGTGATATTGCATGTTAACAGTTGTTAAGATCAGAGTGATATTGCATGTTAACAGTTGTTAAGATCAGAGTGATATTGCATATTAACAGTTGTTAAGATCAGAGTGATATTGCATGTTAACAATTGTTAAGATCAAAGTGATATTGCATGTTAACAATGGTTAAGATCAGAGGGATATTGCATGTTAACAGTTGTTAAGATCAGAGTGATATTGCATGTTAACAGTTGTTAAGATCAGAGTGATATTGCATGTTAACAGTTGTTAAGATCAGAGTGATATTGCATATTAACAGTTGTTAAGATCAGAGTGATATTGCATGTTAACAATTGTTAAGATCAAAGTGATATTGCATGTTAACAATGGTTAAGATCAGAGTGATATTGCATGTTAACAGTTGTTAAGATCAGAGTGATATTGCATGTTAACAGTTGTTAAGATCAGAGTGATATTGCATGTTAACAGTTGTTAAGATCAGAGTGATATTGCATATTAACAGTTGTTAAGATCAGAGTGATATTGCATATTAACAGTTGTTAAGATCAGAGTGATATTGCATGTTAATAGTTGTTGAGATCAAAGTGATATTGCAGGTTAATAGTTGTTGAGATTAGAGTGATGTAGCATGCTGTGTATTTGGTTCATGAAAAAAGGGTGCTTTGTAGAAAGTTCATGACTTGAAGCAATTCGTGGCATCAAGAGCACCAGTTACCTGCATAGCTAGTATCTTGGGCTAGTATCTTGTGCTAACTTAGTAATTTGCTAACTTTTTTTATTTGTAGCTCACTCGTTAGTCTAAATCTTTCATACAACCAAATAGGAAATTTAAGCGGCTTACGGCGCCTGCCCGTTACAAACAGCCTAGCTATCATCCAGTTGCAAGGGAATTATCTGACAGACATAAATCATGTGATAATCTGCACGAGGGGCTGTCAGCATCTCTCCTGTCTTGTGCTTCATGACGGACCATCAGCTACAAACCCTCTCTGCTCCCAACGAGGTATTCATGTAAAGAAAAGGAGGGATAGTTGGCGCGATCGTACTTGTTAGCCCGCTTATGTTCAAGTTTATTTAATGACTAAGGCTAAAAACTATAAATCTCAAAACTGTATGTGACCTGCCCCAAATAGTAGTTTAGTAATCAGTTACTAGATAGGAGGAACTACTAGCTTTATTAACAGCAATTTTTTTAGATTGGCAATTTAATTTTTATTCATTTAGTTAAAACATGGTGATTACGACATACTAGAAACCAAATTCTATCAATAGTGAAACAAAAAGTTGTAAGATTCAACCAAAAGGTTCTTACAATAACTGAGAAGACATCGGAGTGTTTTATGAACTGAGAGTATAAAAACACAGAGGAAAATAGAAGATTACTGGAGTTGAAAACTGCCATCGAGTCGGCGAGATGTATATTTTACTATTCTCTCATTGCATGAGGATCGTTAGAGGGCAAGCAACTTAAATCAATGGCAGTTTTCCATAATATAATTTATAATAAAATGGATTGCTTGCGCACCGGCAGTGACATTGGTCAAGGACAAACTCAACTAACTCAAAGACTTACGTATGCTCTAGTTTGTTGTTTTTCGCTGCTTGAGGTGTTTGGAAATTTTGCTTAAGATAGCGTAATATTCATCAGGAAAACAAACCTTATGAGTAATATAAATATTTTTGCGTTGTTGTTCCACCTAATGCTGCGAATATGCTTGCTAAAGCCGAGCTCGCATCGGTTGTTAAAGCTTGCAGATAATGATAGCGGACATTTCGGGATGAATCTTTTAAAGAAATTTGAGAGCCATCTTGCAGTTCTTGTTAGGAAGACCATGAAAATGACAAGAAACAAAAAAAAGTTGGACATGATAACTATAGATTGTATCAGAAAATATTAAATGTAAAAACATAAATCTGAATAAGCAAATTTAATTTCAATTTCACACAAGCTAAGTTAGTTTAGCTTTGTATCTCTATCACTGCCTCTGCCTACACATCATCTGTATCTCTATCACCACCTCTACCTACACATCATCTGTATCTCTATCACTGCCTCTGCCTACACATCATCTGTATCTCTATCACCACCTCTACCTAAACATCATCTGTATCTCTATCACCACCTCTACCTACACATCATCTGTATCTCTATCATCACCTCTGCCTACACATCATTTGTATCTCTATCACCACCTCTACCTACCTATCATCTGTATCTCTATCACCACCTCTACCTACACATCATCTGTATTTCTATCACCACCTCTACCTACACATCATCTGTATCTCTATCACCACCTCTACCTACACATCATCTGTATCTCTATCACCACCTCTGCCTACACATCATTTGTATCTCTATCACCACCTCTACCTACATATCATCTGTATCTCTATCACCACCTCTACCTACACATCATCTGTATTTCTATCACCACCTCTACCTACACATCATCTGTATCTCTATCATCACCTCTACCTACACATCATCTGTATCTCTATCACCACCTCTGCCTACACATCATCTGTATCTCTATCACCACCTCTACCTACACATCATCTGTATCTCTATCACCACCTCTACCTAGACATCATCTGTATCTCTATCACCACCTCTACCTACACATCATCTGTATCTCTATCACCACCTCTACCTACACATCATCTGTATCTCTATCACCACCTCTACCTACACATCATCTGTATTTCTATCACCACCTCTACCTACACATCATCTGTATCTCTATCACCACCTCTACCTACACATCATCTGTATCTCTATCACCACCTCTGCCTACACATCATCTGTATCTCTATCACCACCTTTACCTAGACATCATCTGTATTTCTATCCCCACCTCTACCTAGACATCATCTGTATCTCTATCACCACCTCTACCTACACATCATCTGTATCTCTATCACCACCTCTACCTATACATCATCTGTATCTCTATCACCACCTCTACCTAGACATCATTTGTATCTCTATCACCATCTCTACCTAGACATCATCTGTATCTCTATCACCACCTCTACCTACACATCATCTGTATCTCTATCACCACCTCTACCTATACATCATCTGTATCTCTATCACCACCTCTACCTAGACATCATTTGTATCTCTATCACCACCTCTACCTATACATCATCTGTATCTCTATCACCACCTCTACCTAGACATCATTTGTATCTCTATCACCACCTCTACCTAGACATCATCTGTATCTCTATCACCACCTCTAGCTAGACATCATCTGTATCTCTATCACCATCTCTACCTAGACATCATCTGTATCTCTATCACCACCTCTACCTACACATCATCTGTATCTCTATCACCACCTCTACCTACACATCATCTGTATCTCTATCACCACCTCTACCTAGACATCATCTGTATCTCTATCACCACCTCTACCTACACATCATCTGTATCTCTATCACCACCTCTACCTACACATCATCTGTATCTCTATCACCACCTCTACCTACACATCATCTGTATCTCTATCACCACCTCTGCCTACACATCATCTGTATCTCTATCACCATCTCTACCTAGACATCATCTGTATCTCTATCACCACCTCTACCTACACATCATCTGTATCTCTATTACCACCTCTACCTACACATCATATGTATCTTTATCACCACCTCTACCTACACATCATTTGTCTCCTGTATTACTAAGGCTACATCCCAGTTTTTTTGTTTTTAACATGAAAACGAAGTGATAATAAAACCTCCTTTCACTGATTATTACTTTATTAATGAATTTCAGAAGTAATTCAATTTTTACACAGTTTCATAGAAGTACCTGAAATATTTGCTGTATCTTTAAATATTTGGGCTGTGGAAGGAGTTGAGCAAAATGCCATGTATTCTTATGCGACTCTTTGCTCCAACATACAGCAGTTTTAACATACAAATAAAATCATAGAACGGATAACTTAAAATGTTGGGATTTCACTGTTTTTTAACTTTCTTTCCTCGCTTTTAGTTATTTTCCACTGTACGCTAAGAGATTCTACTAGGCGAATCCTAAAATAAAAATGGCTGCATCTGGGCATTCGGGGATAATTATGAAACTCTCAATTGACTACATGTACTTACTTTTAGACTAGCGCCTATCTAGTAAAACATCCCGCTTGCTCTAATTTACTCCTATATTTTCTTACATAGCAAGTATTTTTCTTGTTGCGTAAATTAACAACAGTAGTAGCAAAATCTTTCTTTTAATTTATTTTGGTTTTGAGTTTAGTTTAATATTGAATATCAGCCTTTGGCCTTGAAAAACATTGTTTTTATTTTCTATTGGTCTATTTTTAGTAAAATTCAGGTGCAACTTTTTGGTTGTTCTCTTTTTTAGATTATGCGGTTATACTGAGGCAGCAAGTGACACAGTTACAGGCTACAGATAAACCTCCTCCAGATTGTAAGTACCTGCTAGAGTCTCGTTATACCTATGATAGATTGTAAGTACCTGTTAGAGTATGTTAATACCTATGAGAGATTGTAAGTACCTGCTAGAGTCTGGTTATACCTATGATAGATTGTAAGTACCTGTTAGAGTATGTTAATACCTATGAGAGATTGTAAGTACCTGTTAGAGTATGTTAATACCTATGAGAGATTCTAAGTACCTGTTAGAGTCTGGTTATACCTATGATAGATTCTAAGTACCTGTTAGAGTATGTTAATACCTATGAGAGATTGTAAGTATCTGTTAGAGTATGTTAATACCTATGATAGATTGTAAGTACCTGTTAGAGTCTGTTAATACCTATGATAGATTGTAAGTACCTGTTAGAGTCTGTTAATACCTATGAGAGATTGTAAGTACCTGTTAGAGTCTGTTAATACCTATGATAGATTGTAAGTACCTGTTAGAGTCTGTTAATACCTATGATAGATTGTAAGTACCTGTTAGAGTCTGTTAATACCTATGATAGATTGTAAGTACCTGTTAGAGTCTGTTAATACCTATGAGAGATTGTAAGTACCTGTTAGAGTATGTTAATACCTATGAGAGATTGTAAGTACCTGTTAGAGTATGTTAATACCTATGAGAGATTGTAAGTACCTGTTAGAGTATGTTAATACCTATGAGAGATTGTAAGTACCTGTTAGAGTATGTTAATACCTATGAGAGATTTCAAGTACCTGCTAGACTCTGTAATTGCTTGTTCTGTTTATTATTTGGGAAATGATTACTGGCAGTGAGGCATAAACAGCTCCTGTAGATGGCTATCCCATTAAAAAGACAATGCTCATAGTCAAAATGGAGATGGAGCTATTTATAAATTGGTGCTGTATTAGTCACCATTTCCGAGCGTGCATATAAAAAGAAAAATATGGTTTCCGAAAATCTCCAACAGACAGAAAAACATGTCTTTATACTCTCAAACAATTATACTCAAAAGTCACTGTTTGTTTTGTTTAATTACATTTCTTGTCAAGTGTGGGTCAAATATTATTAGCTTCAAGAAGGGTAGCTTATAGAGACAAGCTATCTGTTTATCTGTTTATCATGTAATCCCTGGCTATTTCCACAATTTATAAATGCCCTAATAGAAAGAATGGTTAGATCGCTAATAAATTGTTTTGCTATAGTCTGGAGCAATTGTCTGTTATCTCACAGCTGAGAACAGCTGGTGTCAAGAAGGCAAAGGTGTTAGCATTGGGGCTGACTCAGTTACCTCTGTTCTAAGCACACCTCGAATAGATGCAGTGTTAGACAGTTTCCACAAGGCTCTGGCCAATCATCCCTCATCACCGCTGCCAACTTCTGACAGTACTTCTCTGGATTGTGAGTCAGAAAACTTTATTAGCACTGCTCAAGGATCTGTCGATCATCAGCATGATGAGGTTAGCATAATAGATGTGTTTATACAAAAACATCAACTGTAATATCAACTGTATATTGATATCAATGGTGTATTGATATCAATGGTGTATTGATATCAATGGTGTATTGATATCAATGGTGTATTGATATCAATGGTGTATTGTTATATATGGTGTATCACTATTTTTGGTATGTCAATACCATGAACGTGTACCACGAACGTGTACCACGAACGTGTACCACGAACGTGTACCACGAACGTGTACCACGAACGTGTACCACGAACGTGTACCACGAACGTGTACCACGAACGTGTACCACGAACGTGTACCACGAACGTGTACCACGAACGTGTACCACGAACGTGTACCACGAACGTGTATCACGAACGTGTACCACGAACGTGTACCACGAACGTATGCCACGAACGTATGCCACGAACGTGTACCACGAACGTGTATCACGAACGTGTACCACGAACGTGTATCACGAACGTGTATCACGAACGTGTATCACGAACGTGTATCACGAACGTGTATCACGAACGTGTATCACGAACGTGTATCACGAACGTGTATCACGAACGTGTATCACGAACGTGTATCACGAACGTGTATCACGAACGTGTATCACGAACGTGTATCATGAACATGAAATATGTTTGGTTCAGCAATGCAACAGTTTGTAGTGACTCAGTGTACTCAGTGTTATCTTTTAATAAAATACGGAGACACTCTTCTGATTACAATTAAGTTTTGTAGCTTTCGTAATTTGACATCATAGACCTATCATTTGACCTATCATGTAATGTTTTATAGATTAACTTGTTTTTTTTCAGGAGCACAAGTGTTTGGAAATGCAGCTGGAGCAACTCCGAAAAGAATTATTGAAAAAAAAAATTGAAGCTACAGAGCTGCAACTTGAGGACTTGAAAAAAGCATCTCTTAAGAAGGTCTGCCCACCCTTCCCAATCATACACATGATGATTTACGGGTTATGTTACACACTAGGGTTACATGTCATGTTGTATCCATTGGTATGTTACACACTAAGGTTACATGTCATGTTGTATCCATTGGTATGTTATACACTAGAGTTACATGTCATGTTGTATATATGGTACGTTATTCACTAATGTTATGTCATGTTGTATCCAGTAGTATGTTATACACTAGAGTTACATGTCATGCTTTATTCTTGGTAGGTTATTCACTAGAGTTACATGTCACATTCTATTCTTTGGTATGTTACACACTAGGGTTATATGTCATATTGCATTCCTTAACATGTTACCAACTTGGGTCACATGACATGTTGTATTTCATGCTATGTTACACCCTAGGCTTCAGGTCATGTTGTATTCCTTGGCAAAATGTACATTAGCGTTACACGTCTATTGCTAAATGTGTATGCTCATACATAAATGACTAGTGGTACATTTTGTTAGATATCTGAACCAGAAAAGCTTTCAGCGAATGAAACAGATTTTGCTCATCAAGGTTCAGGTATGTTCTCTGTCATCTTTAGCTGATTACATTCAGCTATGCATGTAATTTCAAGTGAAAACCAATATGCAAACATTTTTTCAATTACAGTCTTTGCAAAAGTAGTTTTGCCTCTTTGTTTTGTGGTAATGGCTGTACTTCCTAGCGTTCAGCGGTAACTACTCACCTTATAGGCTTTCTTTTACTCAACGAATCATTAGGTTTGGTAACAGTGAAATTTATGAAGTTGTTTTTACATTCATGCATTTTGAGTTCATGCAAATTCACTACATACTTTTACACATGACTGTATGATAGATGTTACATACAACATCTCACAAAGTTATCCGTGAGCATAGAAGAGAAGTTGATTACTATATATATATAGTTATATATAGAGATATATATATATATATATATATATAGTAATCAACTTCTCTGCTATGCTCACGGATAACTTTGTGAGATGTTGTATGTAACATCTATCATACAGTCATGTGCAAAACTATGTAGTGAATTTGCATGAACTCAAAATGCGTGAATGTAAAAACAACTGTAATTCCAGTAATCATTGGGGCACTGGGTGCAATAACACTCGCTTGTAAAATGTGGCTCGCCCAGATACCGGCAGCAATCTACTCAAGTGAGTTGCAGAAAAGTGCGCTATTAGAACAGCTAAGATCTTGAGGCTAGTTAGAGTTAGAGCAAGAATTACCACCCATATGGGTTAACCGAGGTGAAGAAACATGTTTTTTTATATGTTAATATAAAAAAAGTTATATATTTACTGTAGAAAGTCTAGCAGTGAACTAATCAGAGACTGGCAAGACGCAAGCATATTAAAGTGCATCCATCTACCGTTAGAAGGCGCCTGATTGCGCCGTTGTTTCTCTGTCACCAGTAGCTTCTTTCTAGCTTTGCAGCTCTTCAACCTGACAGCAATTAGGTGTCACATATATATATATATATATTATGTATATGTATATACGCGTGATGTCATATATATATATATATGATGTCATATATATATATATATATTATATGTCACACCTATCATATGTCAAGTCCATCATGTTTCACATCTTATCATATGTCATATACATTATGCTGTATATCATATGTCATTTCATATGTCGCATCTATCATGTGTCGCATCTATCATATGTCGCATCTATCGTATTCTTATCTATCATATGTCACATGTTGAGCCAATTGCTTTCATAAGCGCGCAACATTTTGTGTAAGACGTTCTCAAGTCCAGCAAGCTATAATACCAGTTGAAATAAATACTGAAGGTAACTACGCACAACTTTACAACAATTCCATTATTTTCATTATATAAATTACTGCTCACAATAGTCTTCTTCAAGTTCACAATTTAGAAACTACAACAGGAAAGTATAAGTCGCAGTTTAATATTATTCAAAACTTTGAAGCCGAACTATTAAAGGTGAATTAGGTAGAAACTGTATGTTGTGTAAACTGTATGCTGCACATTACGTCAAGTGCAGTACGTCAGCTGTTGATATTATCATAAGTCGACGATTGCCTATATCTTGTTGTAAACACACGACAGGCAAACCTATCACTCATAGAAGAGTAAATGTAAACAACAATGCAAGACCTTACAAGGAAAAATCTAGCAGAAACAGTGCATCCGGATCATCAAACCGCTCTCCTAAATATACAGATGCTATGTGCAGAGAGGCTGTCAGCTCTACATATCAGGTGAATAGTAGTAGTCAAGCATGTAGTAGTGAATCTAATGACTACCTGTTAACTGTCTAGTCGTTTCACTTCTCAATTCTCATCATATATATTTTGGATGAGCAAGGTGATAATGTAAGAATATGTATTCACACCTACTGGACACTACTTGTCGTCACAGATACTACAAGTCCTAAGAAGTTTCCAGTTGTTCACTGAATGACTTTAGAGAGATAATGTAACATTTACGTTAATTACAGCAACTGATGAAAGATCTGGATATGGAGAGGATGAGAAGATGCAAAGCTGAGGAGGCAGCAAGACATCTCGCACAGAAGGTAAAGGCCACCGAAACACAGTGTATGTATCTCAGGGCTGGTGCCATAGGTGCCAGGTTTGCTTATAGTGTACTAGGCATTTTATTGAGCATCCGCAAGAAACCATATATCCAGTGTACTCACTTAATGTTGCATTTCTTACCAACTTTTTCTAGTACAGTTGACCCTCGCCATACGATTTTAATTTGTTCCAGTGTTGGCATCGTAAGGCGAAAATGTTGTATAGAGGGGTATAGAAACCCATAGAAATTATCTAATGCAAACAACCCCTATTAAAAATCATCAAAATTTTATATACGTACTGTACATATTAAAAGTTAGTAACAAAATACCGTGTTAACCTTAGTAACTATAGTTACCTACAGTAACTTTAGTGTATTTAGTGGGTATGATCTGCAATAAAATGTAGCATTAGAATGTACTATGTGCAGTACATACCGTAGGGAGTTCTTACCTTTGACACAGACGTATAATATAAATGTTGAATTAACTTTAAGGAATTAAGCTTACTAAACTATAATTGAATCTAAGTTTTAGTATGTATTTTACTAAACTAAACTAAATCGGCTAAAATTTTATCACCGATTTGTTACTGGTTTCGTTTTCACTAGAACTTATAACGAATTCTAAAATGAGAGAGAGTGAGCATCGTATCTTTTCCAAATGTTGTGAGAGAGATTTTGGCGACTAGCATATTGGCATGTTCATTATTTCGATGTTTTCAGCACACTGAACGCCAAATTTTAATTTTGAGAGAAATTTTTATTGATTTCATATGGTGAAAAAAATGTTGTATGGTGGTGACGGAAAAACATCGTGTACGATATCGTAAGGCGAACAAATTGTACAACGGGGACATCATAACCCGAGGGCACATTGTAGTTGCATTTGGTTGTGATTTTTCATTTATTTTATGTAACCTCACATTACTAGGCATTAAACAAGGCTCTTATTTTTTCTGTCACCTGCATTTATTTGATCATTTGCACTCCACTACTAAAACAAAACCTTGTTGAATATTATATATGTTCTACAAGTGAATGGTTCAAAATCCATATACGTGTACATCGGCTTGAATAAGTCATTTGTAGAAAAATAATTTGGAACTCTTGCCTCATACAGAAATGAAATAGGGAATTTTTCTGTTGAAAAATAATGTAGTTTAGTGTAGTATGGTATATTGTGGTTTAGTATGGTATAGTATGGTATATTGTGGTTTAGTATGGTATAGTATGGTATAGTATATTGTGGTTTAGTATGGTATAGTATGGTATATTGTGGTTTAGTATGGTATAGTATATTGTGGTTTAGTATGGTATAGTATGGTATATTGTGGTATGGTATATTGTGGTTTAGTATGGTGTAGTATGGTATATTGTGGTCTAGTATGGTATAGCGTGGTCTAGTATGGTATAGAGTAGTATAGTATGTTACAGTGTTGCATTGTGCCGGTGTGCATATGCGCTCATTAACTAAAGACTGTATTTCAGCGACTGACCATCAGTTAGTACAGAGAAATTGTGATGACGCCATAACAAAGCTGAGAAAGGAACTAATCGATTGTCAGGAGAATCATAGAAAAAAAATGGAGTTGACAGAAAATATGGAGGTGAGCACAATCTCTTTAGGCAGTCTTCGAGTGGCTACCTCAAAAGCTTAAAGTATTTCTGATAGTTGCATTCTAAGGACAAACATTAAGTAATCGCTAAGTGGTACTACAGTAGACACTCCTACAACGGAAACCTTTATGTAAATAATGTAAATTCCACATAGCATAAATAAATTATGTGAAGGTTTGACTTTGTATTATGTAAGAAATTGTGACATGAAGTGTCAAGCATGTGCGAAAACTCAAACTCGATTTGAATAATGGGAGTCCTGTAGTTAGCCTTAAAATAAAAGTGTTTTCTTATGTCACACGTAGGAGAAGAAACAACATATAGGGATATCTCTATTATATATACTAGTACTCTCGCAGCCTCATGTGCCATGAGAGATTGTCAGGTGTTTTGATAAAGCAAAGAGAATAAGCTGTTCAATTATTCTGAAGGACCCAGAGGTGGTCGATCGGTGCAGGTGTTAGAGTGTTGTTTACCAAGCTGAATGTCATGAGTTGGAGTCTTCAAATCAATCTTTTTACCTGACCTCTAAACCCGGGCCTCCAAAAAAATGGACATACAGACAGACACAACCTTATGCTAGTAAATGGACATACAGACATACACCTTCTTATGCTAGTAAGTGGACATACAGACAGACACCTTCTTATGGTAGTAAATGGACATACAGACAGACACCTTCTTATGGTAGTAAATGGACATACAGACAGACACCTTCTTAGGCTAGTAAATGGACATGCAGACAGACACCTTATGGTAGTAAATGGACATGCATACGGACACCTTCTTATGCTAGTAAATGGACATACAGACAGACACATTCTAATGGTAGTAGATTGACATACAGACATCTTCCTATGGTAGTAAATGGACATACAGACAGACACCTTCTTATGGTAGTAAATGGACATGCAGACAGACACCTTCTTATGGTAGTAAATGGACATACAGACAGACACCTTATGGTAGTAAATGAACATGCAGACAGACACCTTCTAATGGTAGTAAATGGACATACAGACAGACACCTTCCTATGGTAGTAAATGGACAGAAAGACATATTCTTCTGGTAGTAAATGGACATACAGACAGACACCTTCTAATGGTAGTAAATGGACATACAGACAGACACCATCTAATGGTAGTAAATGGACATACAGACAGACACCTTCTTATGGTAGTAAATAGACATGCAGACAGACACCTTATGGTAGTAAATGTGTATTTTTGTTTTACCTTATTTTAGACGTACAATATTTCTCTCTTTTTTTTCTGCTGTAGTCCTTGCTGTCTAGAAAAAAGTAAAAACAATCGATTTAAATAGACATTGAAGGTGCGCGCTTCCTTTACCGCAAAATTATCATCATGAGCCCTAAACCAAGTGAAAGTGATAATAAAACAGAGAAAAGTTGTCAATACAAATCAATAATACTACAGTTACTATACGGTCATTAAATTTGAAAGTTAAGTTTAGTTTTTTCTATTTTAAGGGCTAAAGGGGTGAGTTTGGGAAGATCTTGGAATGAATTAGGCAATTTACATGTATTTCAAATATTCTTGGAGTGTCTACTGTATTATGATATACAGTGAAACTCGGATAAATCGTCCTTGGATATAGCGAACACATGGTTAACTCGAATGGATTTGCTTGGTCCGTTCCCACGCAATGATAAATGGCTTTAGTTAACTCGACCGAAACTCCGTTAACTCGAACAGTTTTTTCCAAACGGCTACCGAGACGGTTGTTACTATCGCTTTAGAATATCACTTTATTCTAAGCCATAGAGATAAACATCGACTTTTAGTAGTTCTTAGGCCTCGTTATTACCAACATCGGCAAATATTTTCATTAACGACTTTTCTAAAGGTTTGCAAAAATTAAATTTTACTAAACATCTGCTTAGCGATAAGTCCTCCGAAAGCAAGAAAAGCGAGGTAAAATTTGGATAACTTTAAAGTAATATCGGCAAAATTGATAATGGGTTTTTAATAGTAAAGCAGTTTTGTAATAACTGACTTACTGCGAAATTGATCTTGGTTAAAACACTCGGTAGAAAAATACGTATGTATTTTTTCTGAGCGTTTTAACCGCGATCAAGTTTTGCCAATTTTAATCTGAAAACGTCCTGGCAGTCACATCACCTAAAGCAACAAACAAATCTCAAGTGATAGAAAAATATCTATACTTTCTGATTAAGAATATTTAAAACTTCACACGAGAGACCCTTTAACTTGCAACAAGCAATCTATGCTTTTGATTTATATATAGTTTGTATATGTACATGTATCTACTGATAAATACATGCATTTATGACTGTCCTGATAACTTGAACGCTCTAATAACTCGAACACTTTTGCTCGGTCCCTTGAAGTTTGAGTTATCCGTGTTTCACTGTATTTACACCAGAGTTGTGACCATTACGAATAAATAATGACATTGCGCATTGATAAGTACTCAGTAGTGTCCAGATGTAAAATGCATTAGTTTTGATAAATTTTTCATTGGATATTTATGTAGTTTACATTAGCAGTACAATAGCACTAGTAACCCTGTCACAGCCATGCTGTATTATTGCATTGCATACTTACTGCATATGTAGTTTACATTAGCAGTACAATAGCACTAGTAACCCGGTCACAGCCATGCTGTGTTATTGCATTGCATACTTACTGCATATGTAGTTTACATTAGCAGTACAATAGCACTAGTAACCTTGTCACAGCCATGCTGTATTATTGCATTGCATACTTACTGCATATGTAGTTTACATTAGCAGTACAATAACACTAGTAACCCTGTCACAGCCATGCTGTATAATTGCATTGCATACTTACTGCATATGTAGTTTACATTAGCAGTACAATAGCACTAGTAACCCTGTCACAGCCATGCTGTGTTATTGCATTGCATACTTACTGCATATGTAGTTTACATTAGCAGTACAATAACACTAGTAACCCTGTCACAGCCATGCTGTGTTATTGCATTGCATACTTAACTGCATATGTAGTTTACATTAGCAGTACAATAACACTAGTAACCCTGTCACAGCCATGCTGTATTATTGCATTGCATACTTACTGCATATGTAGTTTACATTAGCAGTACAATAACACTAGTAACCCTGTCACAGCCATGCTGTATAATTGCATTGCATACTTACTGCGTATGTAGTTTACATTAGCAGTACAATAACACTAGTAACCCTGTCACAGCCATGCTGTATAATTGCATTGCATACTTACTGCATATGTAGTTTACATTAGCAGTACAATAGCACTAGTAACCCTGTCACAGCCATGCTGTATAATTGCATTGCATACTTACTGCATATGTAGTTTACATTAGCAGTACAATAACACTAGTAACCCTGTCACAGCCATGCTGTATAATTGCATTGCATACTTACTGCGTATGTAGTTTACATTAGCAGTACAATAACACTAGTAACCCTGTCACAGCCATGCTGTATAATTGCATTGCATACTTACTGCGTATGTAGTTTACATTAGCAGTACAATAACACTAGTAACCCTGTCACAGCCATGCTGTATAATTGCATTGCATACTTACTGCGTATGTAGTTTACATTAGCAGTACAATAACACTAGTAACCTTGTCACAGCCATGCTGTGTTATTGCATTGCATACTTACTGCATATGTAGTTTACATTAGCAGTACAATAACACTAGTAACCTTGTCACAGCCATGCTGTGTTATTGCATTGCATACTTACTGCATATGTAGTTTACATTAGCAGTACAATAACACTAGTAACCCGATCACAGCCATGCTGTGTTATTGCATTGCATACTTACTGCATATGTAGTTTACATTAGCAGTACAATAGCACTAGTAACCCTGTCACAGCCATGCTGTGTTATTGCATTGCATACTTACTGCATATGTAGTTTACATTAGCAGTACAATAGCACTAGTAACCCTGTCACAGCCATGCTGTATAATTGCATTGCATACTTTTACTAATTTATTATTTTTGTCTAAGTATATGCGCCGTACAACTATTTTCTAAAGAACACAGTAAGCTATATTGGTGAAGTGGCGGTGTTATCTACTGCACGGGGTGCAGCAGAAGTGTTGCTAGTGCGCAGTTTGCAATGCTATATGCAGTAGGAACTTTTGCATTACTCTGTACATTCGCAGCACATTTTCATAGAAACTTATCACAGAATCAAATATTGAGTTGGCTTTGATGCAAGCACAATGCAATTGCAAGATGTGACCGCTGCACAAGGTTGAGTACAAGTGGACCAAATAATTGATCACATTAAGCGTATGTGGTTGAAAAGAGAATTTATTATGGTTTTAAGATACAATTTCATCGGAGTGGTGATAACATCTGAAATTCTATTCTAAAATGATATGGAGGTTAGAGCCCAAATTCATGAGCTTGCTGAACATCTGACAGCTTTTTACAATGCAGTACAGACGCTTGAAAAGCTAGCAGTGTCAGTTGATTCACAGTATGTAGTTGTACTTGCAGTACTCGTGCGATTTCAAGTTTTGACGACCGCACTTTCGCAGTGTGGATGAATAGCTGGGTTTCAGGTTATGTGCCCAGGAAGTAAATGCGCAGTGGATCACAATGGGCAATTTGAAGTACAAGCGCAGTTGCAGTAGCAAATGTGTACCGCGGATTAGAAAGTATAATGCATTGCAAAATTACTGCATACTTCACCGCGATGACCCAGTTCAGTTGTAATACTTTGCAACCCTGATTTACGTAGTGGCTTCCTGAATTTCATTTGTACTGTTGTGTACACCATGGCACAGTATTGTACAATAACTGACAGCAGTGTATGATACTACAGGACATAAAACAATGATTATGCGATAATGAGAGCCGTGTCCGTCTGACTGAAGCCATGGGTATAACATTAGGAAGACAGTGCTTTACATGAGAGTCGCTTTACATGAGAGTCGCTTTACGCGAGAGTCGCTTTGCGCGAGAGTCGCTTTACGTGAGAGTTGAACTCAATTATTCAACTTCGTGGACCAACACACGCACTAACTACTGCGCCACTCGGCCACCTTGTCACATTTAGGAATAATTGTACACATCCTTATTACAAATGATTATATCTCAGCGCACACGCAGCTGTCAGCGTACCAGTAAATATAATATCCAGACCAGTGCAAAGCCTGCTTTGTGTAGTTAGTTGTGTATTAGAGGTTGAGTATATCGACAGTTGACAGTTGTGTTGATCACTCGGTGTTGTTACTAATTTCACCTTCACATTTCAACGTTCAGTATTTACTGAAGTTATGAATGGCTCAAATTTGTAGCGTAAATTACAAACTATTGTTATCGAGTGAGATTTTCAGATTAGGCTGAACGGTGAAGCATTTGTTCAGACAGAGTACAAGGAGCTGGAATCAGAGCTGAGGAGATGCAGGAAGACTTGCAGGTCACAAGAGCAAAGTATAAAAAAGTTGGAGGACGTTAATGCAAGACTCGAGCAGTTGAGACTAGAGACAGACAAAAAACAGGTTCTTTCTGTTATGCGGGTATTGGCTGGCTATTTTGATCATGCCCTATTCATTATACCTGCTCTGATAAGCTGTCTGGTTATGAATTTCTGCATTATCTGCTGTCAATCATTCTCAACAACTCCAATTTCTCAGATAAAGTTACATTTGCTGCTACAAATTTTGCAAGCTTTTTGAAGCACGTGGCTTTTAAATGGAATTCATCTGGAGTACTCTTGAGTTAAACTCAACTATGCCCATGTGGTTCTCTGAATCATTCTTTTCGATTTGTGCTTCAATTGCACAAACCTCAATATTACATGTAATGCATTGTGATATTTAATATTACATGTAAGTCATTGTGATATTTAATATTATATATGAATTGTTTGTTGATGAACTTGTCTAACTTTTTCTCTGTACTCAGCGTGAAAGAAGGGAAAAGGATGAGAGGGAGCTGAGTAATAAGATTGAATTATTACGAGCAGCTCAGCTTTCTGTAGCCAGCCAGAAAACTGAACTGGAAGACCTGAAGTCACTTCTTGCTGCCAGGGAGTTTGAGCACAAGCGTGAGATGGAACAACGGTACGCGCTTGACTCTCCCAAACTTGAGCAGCTATTCGAGAGTAAAATAACGAGCCTAGTGAGGGAGCAGACGGCAGAGCGTAATGAGCTTGAACAAAGGTGTGTAGTAATTCGTAGCATCTGTAAAAGTTGACTTGCAACAAAATTCACATTACAGTTATTTGGTATCAAAAGATTCACCATGTCTTACTCTTCTGTATTGTAGGTGCAAAATATGTGGACATTGGATTGTAAGCTTGTAAAAGCTAAAAATCGAACAGTTGATCGCAGCCATCACGAAACCGCCGGAGATTAGAATCTCTTTTCAAAATGGCTCAAATGGGGCGTAGTTGTACAGGATAGTTTTTGTTTACACTTTCATGCAACCTCATGAAAGTGTAAACAAGTGTAAACTTCTTGAAAGTCGAAATATTTTCACAAATATACTTCACAAATATACTTCAAATAAAACTATGTCTATTGTCCTTACGCGTCTATTTCATCATCATTGTAATGCTGTCACTTTGAGCACTGATATCTTATAACCTACCATAAAAATTTGTTTCATTTTTTAACCTCAACTCGAAGGAGTGCATATCATTCTCTGATAAACATGACATCACAAAAACGCTGTAGTGTGGAATCTCTTTATTTTGATGACGCTCTCAACCATTTTGGTTATTGTTTTGACATGTAATCACGTAAATTGAAAGGCCAATAAAAGGCTCAATATAACGCCTGGTAGCACTAGTTTATGACACACTTTGGGTTTTACTGAAAAGCCTGTATGAAATATAAATACTTGCTACTTTACAGTTTCGTTTCGGCTTGGTCTAATCGTTTAGTCGTAATCTGATCATGTGACCATACCTCCTGCCAAACAGCGCAAATAAATTCTGCAGCATTTTCCGATTATCACAGGTGACCAACAGGCTCGTCATGATTATCAGACAATGATATGTACGCTTTCGAGCTAAGGTTAAGAAATTAAACGAATTTTTATGGTAGGTTATAAGATATCAGTGCTAAAGGTGACAGCATTACAATGACAATAAATAGACGAGTAAGCACAATAAACATGGTTTTATTGAATGTGTGAAGTATATTTGCAAAAATATTTCGACAAATGAAATTGTGTGAAAGTGTAAACAGAAGCCATCTCCTACAACTACGTCACATTTGAGCGTTTTGGAAAGAGACTCTAATCTATAGCGGTCTCGTGTGGCTGCGATTAACTGTTCGTTTTTGAGCTTTTAAGAGCTTGTAATCACACACAAACAATTAATTAATGTAATTAAACACACAAACAATTAATTAATGTAATTAAACACACAAACAATTAATTAATGTAATTAAACACACAAACAAACTGCATAGCTCTTTAATCCCCCTACTAATGGATTTTGATTGTTAACCAGATTTTACATGCACTTTAAAAAATATTATATATGATATTATATATACCCATTTATATCATATGTTATTATACAAATTATCTCACGATCTCATAGAGTCGTCTCACAATCTCATAGTCGCCTCACAATCTCATAGAGTCGTCTCACAATCTCATAGAGTCGTCTCACAATCTCATAGAGTCGTCTCACAATCTCATAGAGTCGTCTCACAATCTCATAGAGTCGTCTCACAATCTCATAGTCGCCTCACAATCTCATAGAGTCGTTTTACAACGAACATTGAATACAGTTTCAAAGCGATGAATGGGAAAAGCTTTTTTTTCTGAATCATATGCCATATAGGTATAGAGGTGTAGGTGTTAACATCTGATACAACTGTGTATTTTATCTTCTTTTGTACCTTATAAGTATAAAGAAATAGATAATAACATCTGTTATAACTGTGCATGCAATCTTCCTTTGTACCATATAGGTATAGAGGAATAAATGTTACCATCTGATACAACTGTGTATGTATTCTGTGCAGGCTTGACCAGTGCAGAAACGAATATGCAGAGTTGGAGGACGAGTTTAGAGTTGCTCTTCAGATTGAAGCTGATAGATTTCAATCGGTTAGTTTATTTCCTTGTTTGGTCTGTAAAATTATATACACTCACCTTATCTTTATATTCATCTACAGTACCTTCTCATTATATACACTCGCCTACTCGTTATATTCATCCACCTTCTCTTTATATACACTCGCCTACTCGTTATATTCATCCACCTTCTCATTATATACACTCGCCTACTCGTTATATTCATCCACCTTCTCATTATATACACTCGCCTACTCGTTATATTCATCTACCTTCTCATTATATACACTCGCCTACTCGTTATATTCATCCACCTTCTCATTATATACACTCACCTACTCGTTATATTCATCCACCTTCTCATTATATACACTCGCCTACTCGTTATATTCATCCACCTTCTCATTATATACACTCGCCTACTCGTTATATTCATCCACCTTCTCATTATATACACTCACCTACTCGTTATATTCATCCACCTTCTCATTATATACACTCACCTACTCGTTATATTCATCCACCTTCTCATTATATACACTCGCCTACTCGTTATATTCATCCACCTTCTCATTATATACACTCACCTACTCGTTATATTCATCCACCTTCTCATTATATACACTCACCTACTCGTTATATTCATCTACCTTCTCATTATATACACTCGCCTACTCGTTATATTCATCCACCTTCTCATTATATACACTCACCTACTCGTTATATTCATCTACCTTCTCATTATATACACTCGCCTACTCGTTATATTCATCTACCTTCTCATTATATACACTCGCCTACTCGTTATATTCATCCACCTTCTCATTATATACACTCACCTACTCGTTATATTCATCCACCTTCTCATTATATACACTCACCTACTCGTTATATTCATCTACCTTCTCATTATATACACTCGCCTACTCGTTATATTCATCCACCTTCTCATTATATACACTCGCCTACTCGTTATATTCATCTACCTTCTCATTATATACACTCGCCTACTCGTTATATTCATCTACCTTCTCATTATATACACTCACCTACTCGTTATATTCATCCACCTTCTCATTATATACACTCGCCTACTCGTTATATTCATCTACCTTCTCATTATATACACTCGCCTACTCGTTATATTCATCCACCTTCTCATTATATTCATCCACCTTCTCGTTATATACACTCACCTTCTCATTATATACACTCACCTACTCGTTATATTCATCCACCTTCTCATTATATACACTCGCCTACTCGTTATATTCATCCACCTTCTCATTATATACACTCACCTACTCGTTATATTCATCCACCTTCTCATTATATACACTCGCCTACTCGTTATATTCATCTACCTTCTCATTATATACACTCACCTACTCGTTATATTCATCCACCTTCTCATTATATACACTCGCCTACTCGTTATATTCATCTACCTTCTCATTATATACACTCGCCTACTCGTTATATTCATCCACCTTCTCATTATATACACTCGCCTACTCGTTATATTCATCTACCTTCTCATTATATACACTCACCTACTCGTTATATTCATCTACCTTCTCATTATATACACTCACCTACTCGTTATATTCATCCACCTTCTCATTATATACACTCGCCTACTCGTTATATTCATCTACCTTCTCATTATATACACTCGCCTACTCGTTATATTCATCCACCTTCTCATTATATACACTCACCTACTCGTTATATTCATCTACCTTCTCATTATATACACTCGCCTACTCGTTATATTCATCTACCTTCTCATTATATACACTCACCTACTCGTTATATTCATCCACCTTCTCATTATATACACTCGCCTACTCGTTATATTCATCTACCTTCTCATTATATACACTCGCCTACTCATTATATTCATCTACTTTCTCATTATATACACTCGCCTACTCGTTATATTCATCTACCTTCTCATTATATACACTCGCCTACTCGTTATATTCATCTACCTTCTCATTATATACACTCGCCTACTCGTTATATTCATCCACCTTCTCATTATATACACTCGCCTACTCGTTATATTCATCTACCTTCTCATTATATACACTCGCCTACTCGTTATATTCATCTACCTTCTCATTATATACACTCACCTACTCGTTATATTCATCTACCTTCTCATTATATACACTCGCCTACTCGTTATATTCATCTACCTTCTCATTATATACACTCGCCTACTCGTTATATTCATCCACCTTCTCATTATATACACTCGCCTACTCGTTATATTCATCCACCTTCTCATTATATACACTCGCCTACTCGTTATATTCATCTACCTTCTCATTATATACACTCGCCTACTCGTTATATTCATCCACCTTCTCATTATATACACTCGCCTACTCGTTATATTCATCCACCTTCTCATTATATACACTCGCCTACTCGTTATATTCATCTACCTTCTCATTATATACACTCGCCTACTCGTTATATTCATCCACCTTCTCATTATATACACTCGCCTACTCGTTATATTCATCCACCTTCTCATTATATACACTCGCCTACTCGTTATATTCATCCACCTTCTCATTATATACACTCACCTACTCGTTATATTCATCCACCTTCTCATTATATACACTCGCCTACTCGTTATATTCATCCACCTTCTCATTATATACACTCACCTACTCGTTATATTCATCCACCTTCTCGTTATATACACTCACCTACTCGTTATATTCATCCACCTTCTCATTATATACACTCGCCTACTCGTTATATTCATCCACCTTCTCATTATATACACTCGCCTACTCATTATATTCATCTACCTTCTCATGTTATGTGTTCACCTCTGAGCTATGTGATTGCACCTCTATTGCTAGCTGAAGACAGCATTTGAAGACTTGTCAGGGAACCTTTCAACACAGGAACAAGTTCTAGCCAGTTGCAAAGACAAAGATTCTCGGGCTACTAAGATGATTGGAGACTTAACTCGGGTATATATTTGTATACATACGTAAATTGACTTAATTTTTTTTAGGAATGATTAAATTGATTCAGTATTTTAAAAAATGTTTATTTTTTATGATAACAACACGCTGCGAGTGAAGTATTGGACTGGACATCTTTTCTGGCTGAATGCTTATGTACATATATACATGTATTTACCATCACTATACACAATGTCTATATACCAGTATCACCATGTATATATCATCACTATACACTATGTCTATATACCAGTACCACCATGTATATATCATCACTATACACTATGTCTCTATACCAGCATCACCATGTATATATCACCACTATACACTATGTCTATATACCAGTATCACCATGTATGTATCACCACTATACACTATGTCTATATACAAGTATCACCATGTATATATCATCACTATACACTATGTCTATATACCAGTATCACCATGTATATATCACCACTATACACTATGTCTATATACCAGTATCACCATGTATATATCATCACTATACACTATGTCTCTATACCAGTATCACCATGTATATATCATCACTATACACTATGTCTCTATACCAGTATCACCATGTATATATCATCACTATACACTATGTCTATATACCAGTATCACCATGTATATATCACCACTATACACTATGTCTATATACCAGTATCACCATGTATATATCACCACTATACACTATGTCTATATACCAGTATCACCATGTATATATTATCACTATACACTATGTCTATATACCAGTATCACCATGTATGTATCACCACTATACACTATGTCTATATACCAGTATCACCATGTATATATCACCACTATACACTATGTCTATATACCAGTACCACCATGTATATGTCACCACTATACACTATGTCTATATACCAGTATCACCATGTATATATATCACCACTATACACTATGTCTCTATACCAGTATCACCATGTATGTATCACCACTATACACTATGTCTATATACCAGTATCACCATGTATATATCACCACTATACACTATGTCTATATACCAGTATCACCATGTATATATTATCACTATACACTATGTCTATATACCAGCATCACCATGTATATATCACCACTATACACTATGTCTATATACCAGTATCACCATGTATGTATCACCACTATACACTATGTCTATATACCAGTATCACCATGTATATATCACCACTATACACTATGTCTATATACCAGTATCACCATGTATGTATCACCACTATACACTATGTCTATATACCAGTATCACCATGTATATATTATCACTATACACTATGTCTATATACCAGCATCACCATGTATATATCACCACTATACACTATGTCTATATACCAGTATCACCATGTATGTATCACCACTATACACTATGTCTATATACCAGTATCACCATGTATATATCATCACTATACACTATGTCTATATACCAGTATCACCATGTATGTATCACCACTATACACTATGTCTATATACCAGTATCACCATGTATATATTATCACTATACACTATGTCTATATACCAGTATCACCATGTATATATCATCACTATACACAATGTCTATATACCAGTATCACCATGTATGTATCACCACTATACACTATGTCTATATACCAGTATCACCATGTATATATCACCACTATACACAATGTCTATATACCAGTATCACCATGTATGTATCACCACTATACACTATGTCTATATACCAGTATCACCATGTATATATCACCACTATACACTATGTCTATATACCAGTATCATCATGTATATATTACCACTATACACTATGTCTATATACCAGTATCACCATGTATATATTACCACTATACACTATGTCTCTATACCAGTATCACCCTGTATATATATCACCACTATACACTATGTCTCTATACCAGCATCACCATGTGTCTATATATCACCACTATACACTATGTCTATATACCAGTATCACCATGTATATATTATCACTATACACTATGTCTATATACCAGCATCACCATGTATATATCACCACTATACACTATGTCTATATACCAGTATCACCATGTATGTATCACCACTATACACTATGTCTATATACCAGTATCACCATGTATATATTATCACTATACACTATGTCTATATACCAGTATCATCATGTATGTATCACCACTATACACTATGTCTATATACCAGTATCACCATGTATATATCACCACTATACACTATGTCTATATACCAGTATCACCATGTATGTATCACCACTATACACTATGTCTATATACCAGTATCATCATGTATATATCACCACTATACACTATGTCTATATACCAGTATCACCATGTATGTATCACCACTATACACTATGTCTATATACCAGTATCACCATGTATGTATCACCACTATACACTATGTCTATATACCAGTATCACCATGTATATATTACCACTATACACTATGTCTATATACCAGTATCACCATGTATATATCACCACTATACACTATGTCTATATACCAGTATCACCATGTATATATTATCACTATACACTATGTCTATATACCAGTATCACCATGTATATATATCACCACTATACACTATGTCTCTATACCAGTACCACCATGTATATATCATCACTATACACTATGTCTATATACCAGTACCACCATGTATATATCACCACTATACACTATGTCTATATACCAGTATCACCATGTATATATCATCACTATACACTATGTCTATATACCAGTATCACCATGTATATATCACCACTATACACTATGTCTATATACCAGTATCACCATGTATATATATCACCACTATACACTATGTCTCTATACCAGCATCACCATGTGTCTATATATCACCACTATACACTATGTCTATATACCAGTATCACCATGTATATATCACCACTATACACTATGTCTATATACCAGTATCACCATGTATATATATCACCACTATACACTATGTCTATATACCAGTATCACCATGTATATATTACCACTATACACTATGTCTATATACCAGTATCACCATGTATATATTATCACTATACACTATGTCTATATACCAGTATCACCATGTATATATTATCACTATACACTATGTCTCTATACCAGTATCACCATGTATATATCATCACTATACACTATGTCTATATACCAGTATCACCATGTATATATTATCACTATACACTATGTCTATATACCAGTATCACCATGTATGTATCACCACTATACACTATGTCTATATACCAGTATCACCATGTATATATTATCACTATACACTATGTCTATATACCAGTATCACCATGTATATATCACCACTATACACTATGTCTCTATACCAGTATCACCATGTATATATCATCACTATACACAATGTCTATATACCAGTATCACCATGTATGTATCACCACTATACACTATGTCTATATACCAGTATCACCATGTATATATCACCACTATACACTATGTCTCTATACCAGTATCACCATGTATATATTATCACTATACACAATGTCTATATACCAGTATCACCATGTATGTATCACCACTATACACTATGTCTATATACCAGTATCACCATGTATATATTATCACTATACACTATGTCTATATACCAGCATCACCATGTATATATTACCACTATACACTATGTCTATATACCAGTATCACCATGTATATATATCACCACTATACACTATGTCTATATACCAGTATCACCATGTATATATCATCACTATACACTATGTCTATATACCAGTATCACCATGTATGTATCACCACTATACACTATGTCTATATACCAGTATCACCATGTATATATCACCACTATACACAATGTCTATATACCAGCATCACCATGTATATATCACCACTATACACTATGTCTATATACCAGTATCACCATGTATATATCACCACTATACACTATGTCTATATACCAGTATCACCATGTATGTATCACCACTATACACTATGTCTATATACCAGTATCACCATGTATATATCATCACTATACACTATGTCTATATACCAGTATCACCATGTATATATCATCACTATACACTATGTCTATATACCAGTATCACCATGTATATATCATCACTATACACTATGTCTATATACCAGTATCACCATGTATGTATCATCACCATACACTATGTCTATATACCAGTATCACCATGTATGTATCACCACTATACACTATGTCTATATACCAGTATCACCATGTATATATCACCACTATACACTATGTCTATATACCAGCATCACCATGTATATATATCATCACTATACACTATGTCTATATACCAGTATCACCATGTATATATCATCACTATACACTATGTCTATATACCAGTATCACCATGTATGTATCATCACCATACACTATGTCTATATACCAGTATCACCATGTATGTATCATCACCATACACTATGTCTATATACCAGTATCACCATGTATGTATCACCACTATACACTATGTCTATATACCAGTATCACCATGTATATATCACCACTATACACTATGTCTATATACCAGTATCACCATGTATATATTATCACTATACACTATGTCTATATACCAGTATCACCATGTATATATATCACCACTATACACTATGTCTCTATACCAGCATCACCATGTATATATATCACCACTATACACTATGTCTATATACCAGTATCACCATGTATATATCACCACTATACACTATGTCTATATACCAGTATCACCATGTATATATCACCACTATACACTATGTCTATATACCAGTATCACCATGTATATATTACCACTATACACTATGTCTATATACCAGTATCACCATGTATATATTATCACTATACACTATGTCTATATACCAGCATCACCATGTATATATCACCACTATACACAATGTCTATATACCAGTATCACCATGTATATATCACCACTTTCCACTATGTCTATATACCAGTATCACCATGTATATATCACCACTATACACAATGTCTATATACCAGTATCACCATGTATATATCACCACTATACACAATGTCTATATACCAGTATCACCATGTATATATATCACCACTATACACTATGTCTATATACCAGTATCACCATGTATATATCATCACTATACACTATGTCTCTATACCAGTATCACCATGTATGTATCACCACTATACACTATGTCTATATACCAGTATCACCATGTATATATCACCACTATACACTATGTCTCTATACCAGTATCACCATGTATATATATCACCACTATACACTATGTCTATATACCAGTATCACCATGTGTCTATATATCACCACTATACACTATGTCTATATACCAGTATCACCATGTATATATTATCACTATACACTATGTCTATATACCAGTATCACCATGTATATATCATCACTATACACTATGTCTATATACCAGTATCACCATGTATGTATCACCACTATACACTATGTCTATATAAAAGTATCACCATGTATATATCACCACTATACACTATGTCTCTATACCAGTATCACCATGTATGTATCACCACTATACACTATGTCTATATACCAGTATCACCATGTATATATCACCACTATACACTATGTCTCTATACCAGTATCACCATGTATATATATCACCACTATACACTATGTCTATATACCAGTATCACCATGTGTCTATATATCATCACTATACACTATGTCTATATACCAGTATCACCATGTATGTATCACCACTATACACTATGTCTATATACCAGTATCACCATGTATATATCACCACTATACACTATGTCTCTATACCAGTATCACCATGTATATATATCACCACTATACACTATGTCTATATACCAGTATCACCATGTGTCTATATATCACCACTATACACTATGTCTATATACCAGTATCACCACGTATATATTATCACTATACACTATGTCTATATACCAGCATCACCATGTATATATCACCACTATACACTATGTCTATATACCAGTATCACCATGTATGTATCACCACTATACACTATGTCTATATACCAGTATCACCATGTATGTATCACCACTATACACTATGTCTATATACCAGTATCACCATGTATATATCACCACTATACACTATGTCTATATACCAGTATCACCATGTATATATTATCACTATACACTATGTCTATATACCAGTATCACCATGTATATATCATCACTGTACACTATGTCTATATACCAGTATCACCATGTATATATCATCACTATACACTATGTCTATATACCAGTATCACCATGTATATATTATCACTATACACTATGTCTATATACCAGTATCACCATGTATGTATCACCACTATACACTATGTCTATATACCAGTATCACCATGTATATATTATCACTATACACTATGTCTATATACCAGTATCATCATGTATATATCACCACTATACACTATGTCTATATACCAGTATCACCATGTATATATATCACCACTATACACTATGTCTATATACCAGTATCACCATGTATATATCATCACTATACACTATGTCTATATACCAGTATCACCATGTATATATCATCACTATACACTATGTCTATATACCAGTATCACCATGTATATATCATCACTATACACTATGTCTGTATACCAGTATCACCATGTATATATTATCACTATACACTATGTCTATATACCAGTATCACCATGTATGTATCACCACTATACACTATGTCTATATACCAGTATCACCATGTATATATTATCACTATACTTTATGTCTATATACCAGTATCATCATGTATATATCACCACTATACACTATGTCTATATACCAGTATCACCATGTATATATATCACCACTATACACTATGTCTATATACCAGTATCACCATGTATATATCATCACTATACACTATGTCTATATACCAGTATCACCATGTATATATCATCACTATACACTATGTCTCTATACCAGTATCACCATGTATATATTATCACTATACACTATGTCTATATACCAGCATCACCATGTATATATCACCACTATACACTATGTCTATATACCAGTATCACCATGTAAATATCATCACTATACACTATGTCTATATACCAGTATCACCATGTATATATCACCACTATACACTATGTCTATATACCAGTATCACCATGTATATATCACCACTATACACTATGTCTATATACCAGTATCACCATGTAAATATCATCACTATACACTATGTCTATATACAAGTATCACCATGTATATATCATCACTATACACTATGTCTATATACCAGTATCACCATGTATATATCATCACTATACACTATGTCTCTATACCAGTACCACCATGTATATATCATCACTATACACTATGTCTATATACCAGTACCACCATGTATATATCACCACTATACACTATGTCTATATACCAGTATCACCATGTATATATCACCACTATACACTATGTCTATATACCAGTATCACCATGTGTCTCTATATCACCACTATACACTATGTCTATATACCAGTATCACCATGTATATATCATCACTATACACAATGTCTATATACCAGTATCATCATGTATATATCACCACTATACACTATGTCTATATACAAGTATCACCATGTATATATCATCACTATACACTATGTCTCTATACCAGTATCACCATGTATATATTATCACTATACACTATGTCTATATACCAGCATCACCATGTATATATCACCACTATACACAATGTCTATATACCAGTATCACCATGTATATATCACCACTATACACTATGTCTATATACCAGTATCACCATGTAAATATCATCACTATACACTATGTCTCTATACCAGTATCACCATGTATATATCATCACTATACACTATGTCTATATACAAGTATCACCATGTATATATTATCACTATACACTATGTCTATATACCAGTATCACCATGTATATATCATCACTATACACTATGTCTATATACCAGTATCACCATGTATATATCATCACTATACACTATGTCTATATACCAGTATCACCATGTATATATTATCACTATACACTATGTCTATATACCAGTATCACCATGTATGTATCACCACTATACACTATGTCTATATACCAGTATCACCATGTATATATTATCACTATACACTATGTCTATATACCAGTATCATCATGTATATATCACCACTATACACTATGTCTATATACCAGTATCACCATGTATATATCACCACTATACACTATGTCTATATACCAGTATCACCATGTATATATCATCACTATACACTATGTCTATATACCAGTATCACCATGTATATATCATCACTATACACTATGTCTATATACCAGTATCACCATGTATATATCATCACTATACACTATGTCTATATACCAGTATCACCATGTATATATCACCACTATACACTATGTCTATATACCAGTATCACCATGTATATATCACCACTATACACTATGTCTCTATACCAGTACCACCATGTATGTATCACCACTATACACTATGTCTATATACCAGTATCACCATGTATATATCATCACTATACACTATGTCTATATACCAGTATCACCATGTATATATTATCACTATACACTATGTCTATATACCAGCATCACCATGTATATATCACCACTATACACTATGTCTATATACCAGTATCACCATGTATGTATCACCACTATACACTATGTCTATATACCAGTATCACCATGTATATATCACCACTATACACTATGTCTATATACCAGTATCACCATGTATATATCACCACTATACACAATGTCTATATACCAGTATCACCATGTATATATTATCACTATACACTATGTCTATATACCAGTATCACCATGTATATATATCACCACTATACACTATGTCTCTATACCAGCATCACCATGTATATGTCACCACTATACACTATGTCTATATACCAGTATCATCATGTATATATTACCACTATGCACTATGTCTATATACCAGTATCACCATGTATATATCACCACTATACACTATGTCTATATACCAGTATCACCATGTATATATTACCACTATACACTATGTCTATATACCAGTATCACCATGTATATATCACCACTATACACTATGTCTATATACCAGTATCACCATGTATATATTACCTCTATACACTATGTCTATATACCAGTATCACCATGTATATATCACCACTATACACTATGTCTATATACCAGTATCACCATGTATATATATCACCACTATACACTATGTCTATATACCAGTATCATCATGTATATATTACCACTATACACTATGTCTATATACCAGTATCACCATGTATATATCACCACTATACACTATGTCTATATACCAGTATCACCATGTATATATTACCACTATACACTATGTCTATATACCAGTATCACCATGTATATATCACCACTATACACAATGTCTATATACCAGTATCACCATGTATATATATCACCACTATACACTATGTCTATATACCAGTATCACCATGTATATATTATCACTATACACTATGTCTATATACCAGCATCACCATGTATATATCACCACTATACACAATGTCTATATACCAGTATCACCATGTATATATCACCACTATACACTATGTCTATATACCAGTATCACCATGTAAATATCATCACTATACACTATGTCTCTATACCAGTATCACCATGTATATATCATCACTATACACTATGTCTATATACAAGTATCACCATGTATATATTATCACTATACACTATGTCTATATACCAGCATCACCATGTATATATCACCACTATACACAATGTCTATATACCAGTATCACCATGTATATATTATCACTATACACTATGTCTATATACCAGTATCACCATGTATATATCACCACTATACACTATGTCTTTATACCAGCATCACCATGTATATATCACCACTATACACTATGTCTATATACCAGTATCACCATGTATATATTATCACTATACACAATGTCTATATACCAGTATCACCATGTATATGTCACCACTATACACTATGTCTATATACCAGTATCATCATGTATATATTACCACTATACACTATGTCTATATACCAGTATCACCATGTATATATATCACCACTATACACAATGTCTATATACCAGTATCACCATGTATATATTATCACTATACACTATGTCTATATACCAGTATCACCATGTATATATCACCACTATACACAATGTCTATATACCAGTATCACCATGTATATATCACCACTATACACTATGTCTATATACCAGTATCACCATGTATGTATCACCACTATACACTATGTCTATATACCAGTATCACCATGTATATATCACCACTTTCCACTATGTCTATATACCAGTATCACCATGTATATATCACCACTATACACTATGTCTATATACCAGTATCACCATGTATGTATCACCACTATACACAATGTCTATATACCAGTATCACCATGTATATATCACCACTATACACTATGTCTATATACCAGTATCACCATGTATATATTACCACTATACACTATGTCTATATACCAGTATCACCATGTATATATCACCACTATACACTATGTCTATATACCAGTATCACCATGTATATATCACCACTATACACTATGTCTATATACCAGTATCACCATGTATATATCATCACTATACACTATGTCTATATACCAGTATCACCATGTATGTATCACCACTATACACTATGTCTATATACCAGTATCACCATGTATATATCACCACTTTCCACTATGTCTATATACCAGTATCACCATGTATATATTACCACTATACACTATGTCTATATACCAGTATCACCATGTATATATCACCACTATACACTATGTCTATATACCAGTACCACCATGTATATATATCACCACTATACACTATGTCTATATACCAGTATCATCATGTATATATCACCACTATACACTATGTCTATATACCAGTACCACCATGTATATATCACCACTATACACTATGTCTATATACCAGTATCACCATGTATATATTACCACTATACACTATGTCTATATACCAGTATCACCATGTATATATCACCACTATACACTATGTCTATATACCAGTATCACCATGTATATATATCACCACTATACACTATGTCTATATACCAGTATCACCATGTATATATTATCACTATACACTATGTCTATATACCAGCATCACCATGTATATATCACCACTATACACAATGTCTATATACCAGTATCACCATGTATATATCACCACTATACACTATGTCTATATACCAGTATCACCATGTATATATTATCACTATACACTATGTCTATATACCAGTATCACCATGTATATATTATCACTATACACTATGTCTATATACCAGTATCACCATGTATATATCACCACTATACACTATGTCTATATACCAGTACCACCATGTATATGTCACCACTATACACTATGTCTATATACCAGTATCACCATGTATATATCATCACTATACACTATGTCTATATACCAGTATCACCATGTATATATCACCACTATACACAATGTCTATATACCAGTATCACCATGTATATATCATCACTATACACTATGTCTATATACCAGTATCACCATGTATATATCACCACTATACACTATGTCTATATACCAGTATCACCATGTATATATCACCACTATACACTATGTCTATATACCAGTATCACCATGTATATATCACCACTATACACTATGTCTATATACCAGTATCACCATGTATATATCATCACTATACACTATGTCTATATACCAGTATCACCATGTATATATCACCACTATACACTATGTCTATATACCAGTATCACCATGTATATATCACCACTATACACTATGTCTATATACCAGTATCACCATGTATATATCATCACTATACACTATGTCTATATACCAGTATCACCATGTATGTATCATCACTATACACTATGTCTATATACCAGTATCACCATGTATGTATCACCACTATACACTATGTCTATATACCAGTATCACCATGTATATATATCACCACTATACACTATGTCTATATACCAGTATCACCATGTATATATCATCACTATACACTATGTCTATATACCAGTATCACCATGTATATATCATCACTATACACTATGTCTTTATACCAGTATCACCATGTATGTATCACCACTATACACTATGTCTATATACCAGTATCACCATGTATATATCACCACTATACACTATGTCTATATACCAGTATCACCATGTATGTATCACCACTATACACTATGTCTATATACCAGTATCACCATGTATGTATCATCACCATACACTATGTCTATATACCAGTATCACCATGTATATATCACCACTATACACTATGTCTCTATACCAGCATCACCATGTATATATCACCACTATACACTATGTCTATATACCAGTATCACCATGTATATATCACCACTATACACTATGTCTATATACCAGCATCACCATGTATATATCACCACTATACACTATGTCTATATACCAGTATCACCATGTATGTATCACCACTATACACTATGTCTATATACAAGTATCACCATGTATATATCATCACTATACACTATGTCTATATACCAGTATCACCATGTATATATCACCACTATACACTATGTCTATATACCAGTATCACCATGTATATATCATCACTATACACTATGTCTCTATACCAGTACCACCATGTATATATCACCACTATACACAATGTCTATATACCAGTATCACCATGTATATATCATCACTATACACTATGTCTATATACCAGTATCACCATGTATATATCACCACTATACACTATGTCTATATACCAGTATCACCATGTATATATCACCACTATACACTATGTCTATATACCAGTATCACCATGTATGTATCACCACTATACACTATGTCTATATACCAGTATCACCATGTATATATCATCACTATACACTATGTCTCTATACCAGTACCACCATGTATATATCACCACTATACACTATGTCTATATACCAGTATCACCATGTATATATCACCACTATACACAATGTCTATATACCAGTATCATCATGTATATATCATCACTATACACTATGTCTATATACCAGTATCACCATGTATGTATCACCACTATACACTATGTCTATATACCAGTATCACCATGTATATATCATCACTATACACTATGTCTCTATACCAGTATCACCATGTATATATCACCACTATACACTATGTCTATATACCAGTATCACCATGTATATATCACCACTATACACTATGTCTATATACCAGTATCACCATGTATGTATCACCACTATACACAATGTCTATATACCAGTATCACCATGTATATATCACCACTATACACTATGTCTATATACCAGTATCACCATGTATATATTATCACTATACACTATGTCTATATACCAGTATCATCATGTATATATCATCACTATACACTATGTCTATATACCAGTATCACCATGTATATATCACCACTATACACTATGTCTATATACCAGTATCACCATGTATGTATCACCACTATACACTATGTCTATATACCAGTATCACCATGTATATATCACCACTTTCCACTATGTCTATATACCAGTATCACCATGTATATATCACCACTATACACTGTGTCTATATACCAGTATCACCATGTATATATCATCACTATCCACTATGTCTATATACCAGTATCATCATGTATATATCACCACTATACACTATGTCTATATACCAGTATCATCATTTATCTGTCACACAACATTGAAAAATGTTCCTCAGAAGAGTCATTTATCGCATAGAAATGCATAAAACTATAAAGGCTTGATCCTTCGCTTCTACTGTGACTTTTATTTTTGAAAAACTATGTTCTACAAAGAAATATTTTAACAGAGTCAAGCATTATCCAATTTATATTAGTATCAGTTTGCTATAATAAATTATTAACATATGTTTGATACGTTATTATTGCTTAAACATTTTCCTAACAGTTTTTTGGACGAATAGAGTTGCTGATCTGTAAAGGAAAAATAATATTCAGCTGGAACTGGATGCCAGCTCTCTGATATCCGCCCGACAGTTCGCCTCTTCACGAATCTATTTGGTTTATCTCAATGAATTTTATTTTATAAAATTTAACCCGCTATATACGTTATATTAGTTTACTAAATTAATTACAGGATTTCAACTGTATAAAAAAGTTACCAATATACATAACCATTGAATGTAGACTCACACGCTGGCTACACTCTCTATGCATAACCATTGAATGTAGACTCACACGCTGGCTACACTCTCTATACATAACCATTGAATGTAGACTCACACGCTGGCTACACTCTCTATACATAACCATTGAATGTAGACTCACACGCTGGCTACACTCTCTATACATAACCATTGAATGTAGACTCGCACGCTGGCTACACTCTCTATACATAACCATTGAATGTAGACTCACACGCTGGCTACACTCTCTATACATAACCATTGAATGTAGACTCACACGCTGGCTACACTCTCTATGCATAACCATTGAATGTAGACTCACACGCTGGCTACACTCTCTATACATAACCATTGAATGTAGACTCACACACTGGCTACACTCTCTATGCATAACCATTGAATGTAGACTCACACGCTGGCTACACTCTCTATGCATAACCATTGAATGTAGACTCACACGCTGGCTACACTCTCTATACATAACCATTGAATGTAGACTCACACGCTGGCTACACTCTCTATACATAACCATTGAATGTAGACTCACACGCTGGCTACACTCTCTATACATAACCATTGAATGTAGACTCACACGCTGGCTACACTCTCTATACATAACCATTGAATGTAGACTCACACGCTGGCTACACTCTCTATGCATAACCATTGAATGTAGACTCACACGCTGGCTACACTCTCTATACATAACCATTGAATGTAGACTCACACACTGGCTACACTCTCTATACATAACCATTGAATGTAGACTCACACACTGGCTACACTCTCTATGCATAACCATTGAATGTAGACTCACACGCTGGCTACACTCTCTATGCATAACCATTGAATGTAGACTCACACGCTGGCTACACTCTCTATACATAACCATTGAATGTAGACTCACACGCTGGCTACACTCTCTATACATAACCATTGAATGTAGACTCACACGCTGGCTACACTCTCTATACATAACCATTGAATGTAGACTCACACGCTGGCTACACTCTCTATACATAACCATTGAATGTAGACTCACACGCTGGCTACACTCTCTATGCATAACCATTGAATGTAGACTCACACGCTGGCTACACTCTCTATACATAACCATTGAATGTAGACTCACACGCTGGCTACACTCTCTATGCATAACCATTGAATGTAGACTCACCCGCTGGCTACACTCTCCAGAGGCAAGTGATTTTAGATGTCTAATTTATCAGCGGATAATATCGGCATTAAAATTGTTTTTCTATTCAGTTGGTGAAAGAGCAGAAAGAAAGAGTGGTGCAGCTCTCCAAAGAAAAGCAAGAGATGTCTCAAAATACTCAGGCTAGTATAACCTTCACCTTAGCCACTCTCATAAGCTTACTAGGCTATAGTGTACTCTTTTTAAAATTCAGCGCCGTTTGTTAGCCGTATTCTTGTACTCTTGATGTATAGCATGTATAGCGTGTACATAGTATTGCGATTAAAGGGTGCCAAAGCTAGGCTTGAGCAGGAGGTGCAGAACTTGAAGAATAAACTCAAAGACCAGGAAAGACTGTTAAAGGACAACATCGAGTTGAAAAATCAGGTACAAGGGCAGCATTCTATCATCTCCGGTTTAAGGAAGGAGAGGGAGCTGTGGAGTAAGGAGCTAGTGGAACAAGGTACAAGTGCCGCAAAACACTTTGCTAATATTATGTACTGATGGTGGTCACTGCATCCAGTCTTATATTGTTTCCGAGATTTGTGTGAATAGAGAGTGTGTGAAAATATCTTGATAGAGAATGAATCTGGTTGCAGGTGCATCACTCTCAAATGAAAGAGGTACTCTTGAGGCTAAAATAGAGGCCCTAATGCAAGAGAACAAAACTCTCAAAGCTAATCTTGAAGCGCAAGTTGATACAGTGAGGATAAAAAGCAAGCTAGTGTCAGACCTCACCGATTCAGTGTCAACATTGAAACAGCGGTTTGGCGAACTGGAGAGAGATTGCAAGGACAGGGAGAAGCAACTTCAGTGCATTAAGGTGAGAAGTGTCACAGAATGCTGGCTTCTAGTAACATCAGTGTTGTAGTATACTTCAGTATCCTCTCGGGAACATTTTAATTAAGACTAGTATAATGTGTTGGTCCGAGGGTTTTAGGTGGCTTCCATGGGTCTCACCATTATATTACCTGCATCATTGCAGTAGTTGATGCCATCTCGCCTCAAAATCTCCAAAGTGCTTGGAGATTTTTACTTTGGATATATATCTACCTTGGATATATAGATGGCTATATTGTATACATATGTGGAAATATGTATGCATATGTATATACATGTTCCCTACATATAGGCCCATATGTGCATACCTGTGCGCGCATGTGTGCGTGCGCGTGTGTAGTACCTACTGAGAATACAGTAGCTACTCTCAGAGTTCATGCAATCTAAGTAATGTGCATTGTTTTTGTATTAGTATCTGGTTTACTCACTCAGAAATTTTAGCTATTGCGTATAGATGAAGTTGAGAAGATGGTATTAGAGTTAGTATTGACTTAAAGTACGTACAAAGTTGCCACTGATTATCGAGTAGTAAATTAGTTAGCAAACAATGCTTGCTTTTAATAGCAATAGTTAACTAAGTGTAATGAATGAAATTTTCTAGCATAGTTTCAAATCTCAGTGAACAAAAAGGAAAACCGACCAATGAAATTAGGAAAACCGACCAATTAAATTAGGAAAACAATGCCAAACACATTATACATGCGTTTACCTTAAAGGTTGACTTGCAACAAAAGTCATATTACAGTTATTTGATATTAAAAGATTCACCATGTCTTACTCTGTTGTGTTGTAGGTGCAAAATATGTGGGAATGTGATTACAAGCTCATAAAAGCTCAAAAACGAACAGTTAATCGCAGCTCGCGAGACCGCCGTAGTTTGGATTCTCTTTCCAAAATGGCTCAAATGTGATGTAGCTGTGTTAGATGGTTTGTGTTTACACTTTCATGCAACCTTATTCGTCGAAATATTTCACAAATATTCTTCACGCATTCAATAAAACCATGTCTATTGTTCTTACGCGTCTGTTTTATCGTCATTTTAATGCTGTCACTTTTAGCAGTGATATCTTATAACTTACCATAAAAATTCGTTTAATTTTTTAGCCTTAGCTTGAAGGTGTACATATCGTTGTCTGATAATCATAACGAGCCTGTTGGTCATTTGGGATAATCGAAAAGTGCTGCAGAAATTATTTGCGAAGTATTGGGTCATATGATCAGATTATGACTTGCCGATTAGACCAAACCGAAACAAAACTGTAAAGTAGTGAGCATCTATATTTGATACGGGGTCTTTGGTAAAACCCGAAGTGTTTGTCATAAACCGGTGCTACGATAAGTTTTATATTGAGCTTTTTATTGCCCTTTCAATTCACGGGAGAACATCACGTGACAAGAGACGATAACCAAATTTCATGACTACGTCAGAGAAATAAAGAGATTCCAATCTACGGCGGCTTTTCGTTTTTGAGCTTTTAAGAGCTTGTAATCACATTTCCACATATGTGGCTTTTACAACACAACAGAGTAAGACGTGGTGATTCATTTGATACCAAATAACTGTAATGGGAATTTTGTTGCAAGTCAACCTTTAAGCACTCCGTAAGCTGCTAACAAAAAATTTGGATAAATTCGTTTTAAGATGATAGCGATAGAACTTGCTCACTAACCTAGTCTCGTAACCTAGTCTCGTAACCTAGTCTCGTAACCTCGTCTCGTAACCTCGTCTCGTAACCTCGTCTCGTAACCTCGTCTCGTAACCTCGTCTCGTAACCTCGTCTCGTAACCTCGTCTCGTAACCTCGTCTCGTAACCTCGTCTC
The DNA here is from genome assembly GCF_963576615.1 of Watersipora subatra. NCBI lineage: Eukaryota > Metazoa > Bryozoa > Gymnolaemata > Cheilostomatida > Watersiporidae > Watersipora > Watersipora subatra. The sequence goes on along the minus strand of NC_088710.1, from coordinate 39,710,593 downwards.
GTAACCTCGTCTCGTAACCTCGTCTCGTAACCTCGTCTCGTAACCTGGTGTAGTGTAATGGTGTAGTGTAATGGTGTAGTGTAATGGTGTAGTGTAATGGTGTAGTGTAATGGTGTAGTGTAATGGTGTAGTGTAATGGTGTAGTGTAATGGTGTAGTGTAATGGTGTAGTGTAATGGTGTATTGTAATGGTGTATTGTAATGGTGTATTGTAATGGTGTATTGTAATGGTGTATTGTAATGGTGTATTGTAATGGTGTATTGTAATGGTGTATTGTAATGGTGTATTGTAATGGTGTATTGTAATGGTGTATTGTAATGGTGTATTGTAATGGTGTAGTGTAATGGTGTAGTGTAATGGTGTAGTGTAATGGTGTAGTGTAATGGTGTAGTGTAATGGTGTAGTGTAATGGTGTATTGTAATGGTGTAGTGTAATGGTGTATTGTAATGGTGTATTGTAATGGTGTAGTGTAATGGTGTAGTGTAATGGTGTAGTGTAATGGTGTATTGTAATGGTGTATTGTAATGGTGTATTGTAATAGTGTATTGTAATAGTGTATTGTAATAGTGTATTGTAATAGTGTATTGTAATAGTGTATTGTAATAGTGTATTGTAATAGTGTATTGTAGTAGTGTATTGTAATAGTGTATTGTAGTGGTGTAGTGTAGTAGTGTATTGTAATAGTGTATTGTAGTAATGTATTGTAGTAGTGTATTGTAATGGTGTAGTGTAATAGTGTATTGTAGTAGTGTATTGTAATAGTGTATTGTAATAGTGTATTGTAGTAGTGTAGTGTAATAGTGTAGTGTAATGGTGTATTGTAATGGTGTAGTGTAATAATGAGTATTTTTGCTCGCTTCATAATATCAATTATATCTACTAACTTATAATCTACCTGATCTACAAAATGATCTCTTATCACAATTCACCGCTCGCCTACATTGACATGAAGCGCCTTCTACTTTGAAAATTTATGAACACTTGTTGGGTATTGAGCTTTGGCTAGTTTTATGATTTTTTTGGAGCTAATTATAAAAAACCAAATTATATCGTAGGTACAAATAATGGAGAGGCAGCTTTCATCATTACCTTGATGAAAGCTGCCTCTCCTTGAGACACTCTTCCACTAATCCTTAAACCCTTAGTGTGAACTAATATACAGTTGCTGGTTTTATCTTAAGTAAGTTTGATAGTTCTTACCCATATGGATTTGTATGCATTTGTTTCAATCAACTCCATTTTCATCAAGATTTGTCCCAATACTTTTTTTCGGAGTCCTAACAACCATTTACTTGCTATTTACTTGCTATTTACTTGCCATATACTTATAATAACCTCAATTGTGTTCTGCAAGGCGTAGCATCCTCTCTGCAGCAATCCTCTCTGCAGCAGTTCTCTCTGCAGCAATCCGCTCTGCAGCAATCCTCTCTGCAGCAATCCTTTCTGCAGCAATCCTCTTTGCAGCAATCCTCTCTGCAGCAATCCTCTTGGCTGCAATCCTCTCTGCAGCGATCCTTTCGGCTGCAATCCTTTCGGCTGCAATCCTCTCGGCAGCAATCCTTTCTGCAGCAATCCTCTCGGCAGCAATCCTTTCTGCAGCAATCCTCTCGGCAGCAAACATGCACTTTTTTAGCATTTAAAGCTCAACAATTAAAGCTAAGCTGAGATGGTTAATGTATGTGACTGGCAGTTTGGAAATGAAATAAAATATACTCCATTCTCAGCTGCAAAGGGATCGCACATTTTTCTGTGAATTTAGGATGATCATGAGAAAGAAATGGGAGGTGAACGATCTCGATGTTCAGATCTTGAGCATGAAGTGGATACATTGGTTGCCAGAAAAGAGGAGTTGAAGAGTCAATTGAAGGCAACTGATGAAGAGCTTGTGAAGGTCAAAGATACTTACAGGTAAATATGAGTTTTTTCCTACACATACTATGAAGGTCTAAGTGATACTCACACCCTGATTATACTTAACCATTGTATATAATGGCCTAAGTGATACTCACACCCTGAATATACTTAACCATTGTATATAAAGTTCTAAGGGATACTCACACCCTGATTATACTTAACCATTGTATATAAAGTTCTAAGGGATACTCACACCCTGATTATACCTAACCTGTATATAAAGGCCTAAGTGATACTCACTCCCTGAATATACTTAACCATTGTATATAAAGGTCTAAGGGATACTCACACCCTGATTATACTTAACCATTGTATATAAAGTTCTAAGGGATACTCACACCCTGATTATACCTAACCTGTATATAAAGGCCTAAGTGATACTCACACCCTGAATATACTTAACCATTGTATATAAAGGTCTAAGGGATACTCACACCCTGATTATACTTAACCATTGTATATAAAGTCCTAAGGGATACTCACTCCCTGATTATACCTAACCTGTATATAAAGGCCTAAGTGATACTCACACCCTGAATATACTTAACCATTGTATATAAAGTTCTAAGGGATACTCACACCCTGATTATACTTAACCATTGTATATAAAGGTCTAAGGGATACTCACACCCTGATTATACTTAACCATTGTATATAAAGTTCTAAGGGATACTTACTCCCTGATTATACCTAACCTGTATATAAAGGTCTAAGTGATACTCACTCCCTGAATATACTTAACCATTGTATATAAAGGTCTAAGTGATACTCACACCCTGAATATACTTAACCATTGTATATAAAGGTCTAAGGGATACTCACACCCTGATTATACTTAACCATTGTATATAAAGTCCTAAGGGATACTCACTCCCTGATTATACCTAACCTGTATATAAAGGTCTAAGTGATACTCACACCCTGAATATACCTAACCTGTATATAAAGGTCTAAGTGATACTCACACCCTGAATATACCTAACCTGTATGTAAAGGTCTAAGTAATACTCACTCCCTGATTATACCTAACCTGTATATAAAGGTCTAAGTGATACTCACACCCTGAATATACCTAACCTGTATGTAAAGGTCTAAGTAATACTCACTCCCTGATTATACCTAACCATTGTATATAAAGGTCTAAGTGATACTCACACCCTGAATATACCTAACCTGTATATAAAGGTCTAAGTGATACTCACACCCTGAATATACCTAACCTGTATATAAAGGTCTAAGTGATACTCACACCCTGAATATACCTAACCTGTATATAAAGGCCTAAGTGATACTCACACCCTGAATATACCTAACCTGTATGTAAAGGTCTAAGTAATACTCACACCCTGAATATAACTAACCTGTATGTAAAGGTCTAAGTAATACTCACTCCCTGATTATACCTAACCATTGTATATAAAGGTCTAAGTGATACTCACTCCCTGATTATACCTAACCATTGTATATAAAGTCCTAAGGGATACTCACACCCTGAATATACCTAACCTGTATATAAAGGTCTCAGTAATACTCACACCCTGAATATACCTAACCTGTATATAAAGGTCTAAGTGATACTCACACCCTGAATATACCTAACCTGTATATAAAGGTCTAAGTGATACTCACACCCTGAATATACCTAACCTGTATGTAAAGGTCTAAGTAATACTCACTCCCTGATTATACCTAACCTGTATATAAAGGTCTAAGTGATACTCACACCCTGAATATACCTAACCTGTATGTAAAGGTCTAAGTAATACTCACTCCCTGATTATACCTAACCATTGTATATAAAGGTCTAAGTGATACTCACACCCTGAATATACCTAACCTGTATATAAAGGTCTAAGTGATACTCACACCCTGAATATACCTAACCTGTATATAAAGGTCTAAGTGATACTCACACCCTGAATATACCTAACCTGTATATAAAGGCCTAAGTGATACTCACACCCTGAATATACCTAACCTGTATGTAAAGGTCTAAGTAATACTCACACCCTGAATATACCTAACCTGTATGTAAAGGTCTAAGTAATACTCACACCCTGAATATACCTAACCTGTATATAAAGGTCTAAGTGATACTCACACCCTGAATATACCTAACCTGTATGTAAAGGTCTAAGTAATACTCACACCCTGAATATACCTAACCTGTATATAAAGGTCTAAGTGATACTCACACCCTGAATATACCTAACCTGTATATAAAGGTCTAAGTAATACTCACACCCTGAATATACCTAACCTGTATGTAAAGGTCTAAGGGATACTCACACCCTGAATATACCTAACCTGTATATAAAGGCCTAAGTGATACTCACACCCTGAATATACCTAACCTGTATATAAAGGCCTAAGGGATACTCACTCCCTGAATATACCTAACCTGTATATAAAGGTCTAAGTAATACTCACACCCTGAATATACCTAACCTGTATATAAAGGTCTAAGTAATACTCACACCCTGAATATACCTAACCTGTATGTAAAGGTCTAAGTAATACTCACACCCTGAATATACCTAACCTGTATATAAAGGCCTAAGTGATACACACACCCTGAATATACCTAACCTGTATATAAAGGTCTAAGTAATACTCACACCCTGAATATACCTAACCTGTATGTAAAGGTCTAAGGGATACTCACACCCTGAATATACCTAACCTGTATATAAAGGCCTAAGTGATACTCACACCCTGAATATACCTAACCTGTATATAAAGGCCTAAGGGATACTCACTCCCTGAATATACCTAACCTGTATATAAAGGTCTAAGTAATACTCACACCCTGAATATACCTAACCTGTATATAAAGGTCTAAGTAATACTCACACCCTGAATATACCTAACCTGTATGTAAAGGTCTAAGTAATACTCACACCCTGAATATACCTAACCTGTATGTAAAGGTCTAAGTGATACTCACACCCTGAATATACCTAACCATTGTATATAAAGGTCTAAGTGATACTCACACCCTGAATATACCTAACCTGTATGTAAAGGTCTAAGGGATACTCACACCCTGAATATACCTAACCTGTATATAAAGGTCTAAGTAATACTCACACCCTGATTATACCTAACCTGTATATAAAGGCCTAAGGGATACTCACACCCTGATTATACCTAACCTGTATATAAAGGTCTAAGTGATACTCACACCCTGAATATACCTAACCTGTATGTAAAGGTCTAAGGGATACTCACACCCTGAATATACCTAACCTGTATGTAAAGGTCTAAGTAATACTCACACCCTGAATATACCTAACCTGTATATAAAGGTCTAAGTAATACTCACACCCTGAATATACCTAACCTGTATGTAAAGGTCTAAGTAATACTCACACCCTGAATATACCTAACCTGTATATAAAGGTCTAAGTAATACTCACACCCTGAATATACCTAACCTGTATATAAAGGTCTAAGTAATACTCACACCCTGAATATACCTAACCTGTATGTAAAGGTCTAAGTAATACTCACACCCTGAATATACCTAACCTGTATGTAAAGGTCTAAGTGATACTCACACCCTGAATATACCTAACCATTGTATATAAAGGTCTAAGTGATACTCACACCCTGATTATACCTAACCTGTATGTAAAGGTCTAAGGGATACTCACACCCTGAATATACCTAACCTGTATATAAAGGTCTAAGTAATACTCACACCCTGATTATACCTAACCTGTATATAAAGGCCTAAGGGATACTCACACCCTGATTATACCTAACCTGTATATAAAGGTCTAAGTGATACTCACACCCTGAATATACCTAACCTGTATGTAAAGGTCTAAGGGATACTCACACCCTGAATATACCTAACCTGTATGTAAAGGTCTAAGTAATACTCACACCCTGAATATACCTAACCTGTATATAAAGGTCTAAGTAATACTCACACCCTGAATATACCTAACCTGTATGTAAAGGTCTAAGTAATACTCACACCCTGAATATACCTAACCTGTATATAAAGGTCTAAGTAATACTCACACCCTGAATATACCTAACCTGTATATAAAGGTCTAAGTAATACTCACACCCTGAATATACCTAACCTGTATGTAAAGGTCTAAGTAATACTCACACCCTGAATATACCTAACCTGTATGTAAAGGTCTAAGTGATACTCACACCCTGAATATACCTAACCTGTATATAAAGGTCTAAGTAATACTCACACCCTGAATATACCTAACCTGTATATAAAGGTCTAAGTAATACTCACACCCTGAATATACCTAACCTGTATGTAAAGGTCTAAGTAATACTCACACCCTGAATATACCTAACCTGTATATAAAGGTCTAAGTAATACTCACACCCTGAATATACCTAACCTGTATATAAAGGTCTAAGTAATACTCACACCCTGAATATACCTAACCTGTATGTAAAGGTCTAAGTAATACTCACACCCTGAATATACCTAACCTGTATGTAAAGGCCTAAGTGATACTCACACCCTGAATATACCTAACCTGTATATAAAGGTCTAAGTAATACTCACACCCTGAATATACCTAACCTGTATATAAAGGTCTAAGTAATACTCACACCCTGAATATACCTAACCTGTATGTAAAGGTCTAAGTAATACTCACACCCTGAATATACCTAACCTGTATGTAAAGGTCTAAGTGATACTCACACCCTGAATATACCTAACCTGTATATAAAGGTCTAAGTAATACTCACACCCTGAATATACCTAACCTGTATGTAAAGGTCTAAGTAATACTCACACCCTGAATATACCTAACCTGTATATAAAGGTCTAAGTGATACTCACACCCTGAATATACCTAACCTGTATATAAAGGTCTAAGTAATACTCACACCCTGAATATACCTAACCTGTATATAAAGGTCTAAGTGATACTCACACCCTGATTATACCTAACCTGTATGTAAAGGTCTAAGTGATACTCACACCCTGATTATACCTAACCTGTATGTAAAGGTCTAAGTAATACTCACACCCTGAATATACCTAACCTGTATATAAAGGTCTAAGTGATACTCACACCCTGAATATACCTAACCTGTATATAAAGTTCTAAGTGATACTCACTCCCTGATTATACCTAACCTGTATATAAAGGTCTAAGTAATACTCACACCCTGGATATACCTAACCTGTATATAAAGTTCTAAGGGATACTCACACCCTGAATATACCTAACCTGTATATAAAGGTCTAAGTGATACTCACACCCTGAATATACCTAACCTGTATATAAAGTTCTAAGTGATACTCACTCCCTGATTATACCTAACCTGTATATAAAGGTCTAAGTAATACTCACACCCTGAATATACCTAACCTGTATATAAAGGTCTAAGTGATACTCACACCCTGAATATACCTAACCTGTATATAAAGTTCTAAGTGATACTCACTCCCTGATTATACCTAACCTGTATATAAAGGTCTAAGTAATACTCACACCCTGAATATACCTAACCTGTATATAAAGGTCTAAGGGATACTCACTCCCTGATTATACCTAACCTGTATATAAAGTTCTAAGGGATACTCACACCCTGAATATACCTAACCTGTATATAAAGGTCTAAGTGATACTCACTCCCTGATTATACCTAACCTGTATATAAAGGTCTAAGTAATACTCACACCCTGAATATACCTTACCTGTATATAAAGGTCTAAGGGATACTCACACCCTGATTATACCTAACCTGTATATAAAGGTCTAAGTAATACTCACACCCTGAATATACCTAACCTGTATATAAAGGTCTAAGGGATACTCACACCCTGATTATACCTAACCTGTATATAAAGTTCTAAGGGATACTTACTCCCTGATTATACCTAACCTGTATATAAAGGTCTAAGTGATTCTCACACCCTGAATATACCTAACCTGTATATAAAGGTCTAAGTAATACTCACACCCTGAATATACCTAACCTGTATGTAAAGGTCTAAGGGATACCCACACCCTGAATATACCTAACCTGTATATAAAGGTCTAAGTAATACTCACACCCTGAATATACCTAACCTGTATATAAAGGTCTAAGTAATACTCACACCCTGAATATACCTAACCTGTATGTAAAGGTCTAAGTAATACTCACACCCTGAATATACCTAACCTGTATATAAAGGCCTAAGTGATACACACACCCTGAATATACCTAACCTGTATATAAAGGTCTAAGTAATACTCACACCCTGAATATACCTAACCTGTATGTAAAGGTCTAAGGGATACTCACACCCTGAATATACCTAACCTGTATATAAAGGCCTAAGTGATACTCACACCCTGAATATACCTAACCTGTATATAAAGGCCTAAGGGATACTCACTCCCTGAATATACCTAACCTGTATATAAAGGTCTAAGTAATACTCACACCCTGAATATACCTAACCTGTATATAAAGGTCTAAGTAATACTCACACCCTGAATATACCTAACCTGTATGTAAAGGTCTAAGTAATACTCACACCCTGAATATACCTAACCTGTATGTAAAGGTCTAAGTGATACTCACACCCTGAATATACCTAACCATTGTATATAAAGGTCTAAGTGATACTCACACCCTGAATATACCTAACCTGTATGTAAAGGTCTAAGGGATACTCACACCCTGAATATACCTAACCTGTATATAAAGGTCTAAGTAATACTCACACCCTGATTATACCTAACCTGTATATAAAGGCCTAAGGGATACTCACACCCTGATTATACCTAACCTGTATATAAAGGTCTAAGTGATACTCACACCCTGAATATACCTAACCTGTATGTAAAGGTCTAAGGGATACTCACACCCTGAATATACCTAACCTGTATGTAAAGGTCTAAGTAATACTCACACCCTGAATATACCTAACCTGTATATAAAGGTCTAAGTAATACTCACACCCTGAATATACCTAACCTGTATGTAAAGGTCTAAGTAATACTCACACCCTGAATATACCTAACCTGTATATAAAGGTCTAAGTAATACTCACACCCTGAATATACCTAACCTGTATATAAAGGTCTAAGTAATACTCACACCCTGAATATACCTAACCTGTATGTAAAGGTCTAAGTAATACTCACACCCTGAATATACCTAACCTGTATGTAAAGGTCTAAGTGATACTCACACCCTGAATATACCTAACCATTGTATATAAAGGTCTAAGTGATACTCACACCCTGATTATACCTAACCTGTATGTAAAGGTCTAAGGGATACTCACACCCTGAATATACCTAACCTGTATATAAAGGTCTAAGTAATACTCACACCCTGATTATACCTAACCTGTATATAAAGGCCTAAGGGATACTCACACCCTGATTATACCTAACCTGTATATAAAGGTCTAAGTGATACTCACACCCTGAATATACCTAACCTGTATGTAAAGGTCTAAGGGATACTCACACCCTGAATATACCTAACCTGTATGTAAAGGTCTAAGTAATACTCACACCCTGAATATACCTAACCTGTATATAAAGGTCTAAGTAATACTCACACCCTGAATATACCTAACCTGTATGTAAAGGTCTAAGTAATACTCACACCCTGAATATACCTAACCTGTATATAAAGGTCTAAGTAATACTCACACCCTGAATATACCTAACCTGTATATAAAGGTCTAAGTAATACTCACACCCTGAATATACCTAACCTGTATGTAAAGGTCTAAGTAATACTCACACCCTGAATATACCTAACCTGTATGTAAAGGTCTAAGTGATACTCACACCCTGAATATACCTAACCTGTATATAAAGGTCTAAGTAATACTCACACCCTGAATATACCTAACCTGTATATAAAGGTCTAAGTAATACTCACACCCTGAATATACCTAACCTGTATGTAAAGGTCTAAGTAATACTCACACCCTGAATATACCTAACCTGTATATAAAGGTCTAAGTAATACTCACACCCTGAATATACCTAACCTGTATATAAAGGTCTAAGTAATACTCACACCCTGAATATACCTAACCTGTATGTAAAGGTCTAAGTAATACTCACACCCTGAATATACCTAACCTGTATGTAAAGGCCTAAGTGATACTCACACCCTGAATATACCTAACCTGTATATAAAGGTCTAAGTAATACTCACACCCTGAATATACCTAACCTGTATATAAAGGTCTAAGTAATACTCACACCCTGAATATACCTAACCTGTATGTAAAGGTCTAAGTAATACTCACACCCTGAATATACCTAACCTGTATGTAAAGGTCTAAGTGATACTCACACCCTGAATATACCTAACCTGTATATAAAGGTCTAAGTAATACTCACACCCTGAATATACCTAACCTGTATGTAAAGGTCTAAGTAATACTCACACCCTGAATATACCTAACCTGTATATAAAGGTCTAAGTGATACTCACACCCTGAATATACCTAACCTGTATATAAAGGTCTAAGTAATACTCACACCCTGAATATACCTAACCTGTATATAAAGGTCTAAGTGATACTCACACCCTGATTATACCTAACCTGTATGTAAAGGTCTAAGTGATACTCACACCCTGATTATACCTAACCTGTATGTAAAGGTCTAAGTAATACTCACACCCTGAATATACCTAACCTGTATATAAAGGTCTAAGTGATACTCACACCCTGAATATACCTAACCTGTATATAAAGTTCTAAGTGATACTCACTCCCTGATTATACCTAACCTGTATATAAAGGTCTAAGTAATACTCACACCCTGGATATACCTAACCTGTATATAAAGTTCTAAGGGATACTCACACCCTGAATATACCTAACCTGTATATAAAGGTCTAAGTGATACTCACACCCTGAATATACCTAACCTGTATATAAAGTTCTAAGTGATACTCACTCCCTGATTATACCTAACCTGTATATAAAGGTCTAAGTAATACTCACACCCTGAATATACCTAACCTGTATATAAAGGTCTAAGTGATACTCACACCCTGAATATACCTAACCTGTATATAAAGTTCTAAGTGATACTCACTCCCTGATTATACCTAACCTGTATATAAAGGTCTAAGTAATACTCACACCCTGAATATACCTAACCTGTATATAAAGGTCTAAGGGATACTCACTCCCTGATTATACCTAACCTGTATATAAAGTTCTAAGGGATACTCACACCCTGAATATACCTAACCTGTATATAAAGGTCTAAGTGATACTCACTCCCTGATTATACCTAACCTGTATATAAAGGTCTAAGTAATACTCACACCCTGAATATACCTTACCTGTATATAAAGGTCTAAGGGATACTCACACCCTGATTATACCTAACCTGTATATAAAGGTCTAAGTAATACTCACACCCTGAATATACCTAACCCGTATATAAAGGTCTAAGGGATACTCACACCCTGATTATACCTAACCTGTATATAAAGTTCTAAGGGATACTTACTCCCTGATTATACCTAACCTGTATATAAAGGTCTAAGTGATTCTCACACCCTGAATATACCTAACCTGTATATAAAGTTCTAAGGGATACTTACTCCCTGATTATACCTAACCTGTATATAAAGGTCTAAGTAATACTCACACCCTGAATATACCTAACCTGTATGTAAAGGTCTAAGTGATACTCACACCCTGAATATACCTAACCTGTATATAAAGGTCTAAGTGATACTCACACCCTGAATATACCTAACCTGTATATAAAGGTCTAAGTGATACTCACTCCCTGAATATACCTAACCTGTATGTAAAGGTCTAAGTAATACTCACACCCTGATTATACCTAACCTGTATGTAAAGGTCTAAGGGATACTCACACCCTGATTATACCTAACCTGTATATAAAGTTCTAAGTGATACTCACTCCCTGAATATACCTAACCTGTATGTAAAGGTCGATGTCATAGAGATTTGTTTCTATTGGCTTATTATTAACAACATATTAGCTCCTTTTATTAATTTTGCCATCATAATGCCCAGGATGCGTTCTGACACTGGTTAGCCATGTTATAAACTTTCTTGTTATATTTGTTTTCTTGTTAGTACTCTCCTAAATGTTGCCAATCTAAAATAACACATATGTGCCAACATAGAACCGCTGACAAGCCTATGGATTCGTTTTGCAGGTCTCTCAAGCTCAAATGGCAGGAGAAGTCAAGCTCGGTTGCTGCACTAGAGTCTTCTGTTCAGCAGATGAAAGAAGGGTGGACAAACAAAGAAATTAAGCTGACAGAAGAAAGAGATAAGGCTATAGAGGCAGCTGAGTGAGTTCATTTTTCTCTTAGCCCAAAAAATTGAGCAATTTCTTTTCTTTTATACTTTCTTTTATATTCCCTAATCTGTTCTTTGGATTTATGTGTCCTTGTTGGTTTACGAAGGGGTAATGATACATCGATTGATGATTGCGTAAGAAAGCGTTTACTTTATACAATGACATGTTTATGAGATTTAAATGGTTTAGTACCCTGGTTTTTCTTATTCGGCAATCTGCAAGCAATGCTTTTTTCAAACTCTCCACCTCGGTCGTACTTGTAGCGTTAAGAGCTGTCCATCTGTGCCTTTGTCCACATTGAATAGATTTATATCACACAGATGTGTGGTTTCAACCTTGAAACTAAAATATATACGGTTTCAACTTTGGTGCAGTAACACCTTCACATTTGGGTCATGCCCCAACATACTAGAAAATTGTAGACATATGAGCAAAATTTTGAGCGAGTCACTGCCTTCAAATATAAGAAACCTTTGAGATGCGAGCATTTGAACAGGTTGTCGATTGCCACTAAATGACCAAGTATGCAAGAGGTCGCTTTTGGAAACAGCATCGCTGGGGCTTCCTTATTGAATTGGTTTGGAGAAAGTTTTAATAAGGTCAGCTAAAAGTTATAGTGAGAGCGAACCAAAAAGCGCTAAGTCGGAAACAGTTAGGTAATAAAAAATTAAGCCGATGACAAAATCAAATTCAAGTTTAGTAAAAGATTAAAACTTAGCTTCAAGTGTGTGCATGTGTTTAGTGAGCTAAATTCATTTATGCTAAATTCGAAGTTTATGTTACGTAATGCCACAAAAGTATATTGTAACGAATGTGTTGCTATCAAGTCTCTCTTACACTAAGGATGTCTCGAAAGGTTAGAACTCCATACAGTACGGTATATAGTGATGTTACATTTTATTGCGGATTATAACCACTAATTAGATAATTGTTTTGCTTTGTGAGCGTAAGTACTAAATTTCAACAATTAAAACGTGTTTCCATCGTAATATCCTGTTTGTAGGTGGTTTTGTGTGGGAACGGATTAATTTGTATTTAGTTATTTTATTAAAGAAATATTGCATTGAGATACAAGCGCATTGACATACAGGCTTAGTTCCAGAATGCATTAAGCTCGTATGTCGAGGTATGACTATTGAAATGAGTGTGGTCTCAATCTTGCTACTAAAATATGTGTGGCTTCTACCTTGGAACTAAATTATGGGCAAACTTAATAAAATAACACAAGAAACCTTTGCCTTTGGTTGAGTTTGTCACCACATGCTTCTTCATTGCTCTGGGCTTAATTCAGAATAATCTTACCGTTTTCTTTTCCAGCAAAGCATTGCAGCGGCTTAAGGCAGCAGATGATGGCTTTAGGAAGCAGCTAGAAGTCAAGGAGTTATCATACGAAGAGAGAATTCAGAAAGTTTCCAGACAATATGAGTTGCGGATAGCCAACGAGCAACATAAAGTGAGCTTTGGTGTAGTGCATCTTTTATTGCCTAAACAAAACTAACCATCGTGTGGTGATTTCTTTTCATAGTCCAAACCACTTCTTCACCCAATACTCTTATAGTTATCAATACTCTTATCATTATTAATACTCTCATCATTATCAATACTCTCATCATTATCAATACTCTCATCATTATTAATACTCTTATCATTGTTAATACTCTTATCATTATTAATACTGTCATCATTATTAATACTGTCATCCTTATTAATACTCTCATCATTATCAATTATACTCTTATCATTATTAATACTCTTATCATTATCAATACTCTTATCTTCATCAATACTCTCATCATTGTTAATACTCTTAGCATTATTAATACTGTCATCATTATTAATACTGTCATCATTATTAATACTCTCATCATTATCAATTATACTCTTATCATTATTAATACTCTTATCATTATCAATACTCTCATCATTATTAATACTCTCATCATTATTAATACTCTTATCATTATCAATACTCTCATCATTATTAATACTCTCATCATTATTAATATTCTCATCATTATTAATAACGTATTTAGTCTTCCTTATAGCTGAGGAAGACTAAATACAACGAAACATTGAATTACATGATTATCGCAAAACCTGTATTTGAATGCTACCTTTATTTGAGCGCTACTATGGGAGAAGAGTTAAACGATAGAGCGCCACCCTTTTATTGAACGCCACCTTTATTTGAACACCGCTTCTATTTGACCGCCACTAATTAATATTCTTAATCATCAAGCACCCATAATAGCAAGTAATCAGTTGAAAAGTGTCCATAAAAGTGTGCTAATAATGACTCTATTACATCAACAACAATTAATTCATTCATTGTTTCTATTCGTATCGAAGTTCGTTTTCCAAGTCTAGGCTTTTTATTAAAACCTTTGATTGCAACGCTATAGAAATAACTAGTAACTGTATCAGGCTAATAGTAGTTTCTTGTTTAATGCGGCTTTGAGCAATGCTACAATTACAAGTTAGGATGCTTGCACGACTTTTGCTAAGCAAGCACCCGGCTGAAAGTTTGTCACTATTTCCACGAAAAGTTTTTCAGATCGCAACGCATGAAAGTTTTGTGCTACAAAAATAACGTTTAGATGCTAATACCGACGAGTTCAGCAGTGCAGAAGAAGAGGTCAGATCAGCAGACACTTTGTAAGATATTGAACAGCTAGAAGATGATGAAATGGTTTCACACGAAATACGAAAGCAACAATCGGAACGCAACCTGCCAAGCAGACGATGCTAATATTTGTGTGTCAAAAATGTCAATTTTTGTTTCTGCGTGTATTATAATTATGGTTTGTTTATGTCACCTGTTTTTGAATATATATTTCTAGCATTCGATTGATTATTATAAAACTTATAAGTTTGCAGATCTATAGCGTATTATTTGATAGTATGATTGCAGTAACCTGAACTCAGTTTAAAATGGATCGATTAAAATGGATTGATGCTCATAACTCCTGTTCTACTGCACATAAAAATCCAATTCTGGCTGCAAACTGCAGCAAATGTATCGAAGAGTGCAATAAGATTTGATGCAACATCGTTAAATTAGTTATAAAATGAAAATATTCCTTCAAATTTGAAATGAAATAAAAAACTTTAAAGCTCCCACAAATTGCAACACAGGCTATAAGATCACTGTTTGTTAATTGCAAGCAATAGATATCAAATGGTAGATATCCCATCACATCGATATCAGCTTCCTCGTGCATATTTATTTAGATATCTACAAGGTAAGCTAGCAAATTTCTTGTGTCCTAAAGGGTTCCTGTCACACCACCCAAAGGACAGTGCAAAATGTGGGCGACATTCGATTCGCCCGTGAAAGGGTTGAATTTATCTTCTCAAACTTCTGACAAGGTGTTTGAAAAATGCAACGTCACCCTTTAATTGAACGTCATCTCTAATAAAGTGCCACTCTAAGGGAAGGGTTGAAGAATAGAGTGCCATTGCGTTCAAATAAAGATTTTACGGTAATCATTTTCAATAAGGTTACACACAAGCTAGTCTAATGTAAGCTTTATGTGTGACCTTTAAATTATCATAGCTTATTTATAATTTAAAAAAAAACATAGTACCTTTATTACTTGCAGCTTCTCCACTCTACCTTTATTTTTTGCATCACTTTTACGCTTTTCACCCTGATAGCTACTAGATAACTAGATTGTAGATTTTTTAAAGAACTGATCTGAATAAATTTGCTGTTTTTTATTATATTGCTTGCTGTAACAAGAGCACTGCTACCTTTTACCTTTCATTTTTACTCTTACTACCATGTTTAAGGATTTGTGATTTCCAAACTAATTAATATTATTCAAATAACTTAAAACCAAACAATGTCAAAAAGTACTGATTTACCAAACTGTGACGCTTGTAGAAACTGTGATGTTACTTAGTATGTCAAAACAAACATCTTGCAGTATGTCAAAAATTCAGATGTTGAGATGATAATAAGATTAGTCTGTAATGCTAAGAATGGTTTACATACATGTACATGCACTGCAATGAATCTGTGTAACCACAGAATGCCTTAAAGCAGGCCATAGTGTGATAAATAAGATAACATGAGGAGAAAAGCCGATAGCTACTAGAGACCTTGTCGATGATATAAAAAAGTTGTAAACGAGACTATTGAAAGATGTCGCCACACTAAAATGTGAATCAGAGTTTAGACTGAGTGCCAGTTAGGTGTGGTACTGGGAGATCAAGCATTTGAATTACCATGACTGGTAACCTAAGATTCAGGTGAATTGGTTTTTGGCGCCAGAAATACACTCTCCATACACAAAATATTTATTTTTGGCTGATGGTTGTCAAATACTAGAACTTCTCACAAAATCTCGGAGTAATTGAATTCTTGTCTGAGAAATGACATAACAGGGAGTGATGAACTTAAATAGGGCCATTGATTTTAAACATACATGCTAGGTCAGTGATGAAGCTGAAGGTTTGAAAAAGTTGAAGCGTTGAAGTTTTTTTTCATATTGTTGCCATTGTTGCTGCCAATTGCCCAGCAGTTGTCAGCATCTGATCTAAGTTTGCATGCACAAACTTTAGTACCGACTTGCATTCAAGCCGGTCTTTGCTATGAATACTTTATCAGATACATAATCTTGATAACTAGCAAGTGATTGTTGCACCACCGACTGGTTATTGATATTAAAACAGTCCTACTCTAGAATAGCTCAGCCTGATTCTCGCACATACTAAAGGAGTCCAATTGTATGAACTCATCATACAAAAGAACTCAAAAGAACTTTGTTGATATCTTTGTGCCAAATATTTAGCTTTCAGAAATATTCAGAGAGCGCCAACATTTAAAACTAATTAAAATCGTTGACAAAATTCTGTTTGTCTATCTAGTTATTTGACACCATGTTTCACTGTGGAGCCTGCACATTGCGCAGTCAGAGATGCACAATATTCTTATGCACGGGAGAAACAATTCCTATCGGTGCATTTGGCAGGCTTTATACTCCACTAATTTTCTTTTTTCAGGTCTGTCAGGTCGAGGAAGAGATGAGAGAACTTTTGAACGAAAAGGAGAATTCAAAGACTCAGTTTGACGGTCAGTTAAAAAAACTGAGTGAGGCATTATATGAACTCCAAAATGGTGTTATGTGAAAGTAAGGATCATTTATCTACATGAATCGCCAATCAATAAGTATAGTGCTGTTTGATATGTAGAATATATATATATATATTTGCTATATAGTTTCAATCTTCCTCTATACAGTCAATGCATTTCTGGCACTGGTGAAAAAATAAAATACGGAATAGTATGACACAGGTAGCGTGTCACTAATAGAATTTGTGTCCAATGAAATTAAGCAAACACCCTGAAAATGTACCAATGCGTAAGCCTACACACATGTGTACAAATGGCATATAAAGGAATTGCGCAAACTAACGAGGTAATGCAATTAATAAAAATTTGATTTAGCCAAACTACAAAACAAATATTTTAAACCTTTTAATAAAGTCTAGTTATTACGTAGAAAACATTGCTGAAATATTTTCAGTCGAAAAACATTGCTGAGATTGCAAAATAACTACAGTCACTTGAATAGGGGTATGAATAACAAGGTACAGTAAGTATATGCGGAAATACACAGGAAAATAAAAGGTGGCTTCCTAGGCAAATCATATAATATTATCTGATAGCTAGATGAAAATAAAATTATATCTCAAGCACTTGCAAAGCATCATACATACAACTCTTTGTCCAGTCTAACATTGCGAACAACAGTAATTTAATATCAAAGAACTCCATCCAATAAAAACATGCAAATTGCTAACAAACGCAACAGATCCTTATAAAAAATAGACTATTTACAGGTTGTCACAGTTGGTAAACAGTCACACTGGCTAGTTGTAAGCGTGGCAACAGAACCACTGTCATATTAGAGTTTCATGACAGAACCTACGCTAGACTGGATTCCATGCAGAATCCATCCGAGGTCTCTTATTTGATATGCTACCATCATATTCAGGAGGTACGGGACTAGGCACTGGACTTTGATGACTGTGTATACTGTGGGGTGAGCTGGGTAGACCAGAAGAGGGAGGTCGGAGATGTGATTGGCTAGGTGACATCGGTTCCGATTTCACGCTGCTAGGTCTATGACTGGATGAGTTTACGGTGAGTGACAACGCGCCACTATTCGGTGAGCTATAACAAAAGTAGTAGGGAAATGAGTATTCACAAGGCAATTCATGGACACCGGCCTGCTGCAAGCATCAATTCAAACAGCTAATATCACTGCACTCAAACACTCGGCACTGGATTCTCTGAGGAATGTAGCCTTAAATAGATTAGTGACATTTCCACGCTTGGCATCTGTAGCCTCTGTATCGAAAGACATCCACCTGGGAAAGGTCAGAAGAGGACTCTGTTGAGGTGTATAATAACAGAGAATACAACGATGCTAGCTTTGCGCAATGCCACTGGCAGTGATAAAGATTTGGCAGCAAGCAGAAATTTTAAGCTGCATATGTCAGAATAGTGTGACATGTGTTGTCACATCCTGCATTTTTAAATAAACAAAACTGAGCATAAAAGAGTTCATAAACTTCGACCTATTTAGAATATCCATTTAAAACTATGTTGAAGTAACAAACTTCCCTCAATTGATTTTGTATCGTCCAAAGCTTGCCAAAAGCCCAGCTACGTTAGTCCTTACCTAACTGCAATAGCTGTCATAACATGAATAATTGTATAAGTGAAGGGACACTGGGATTAATAATAATGGCAGATTACTTAGAGAAAAGAAAACAGCTAGACAAGTTAAATATGCAGTGAGAACATTTTGCTACTAGTAGATGTTGAAGCCCATCAACGATTTACAGGCAAATAACCCTGTCCCACTGTTGTTTGGAACTAGTTGTTGACACTAAGGGGTTGTCTTACAGTGATCTTCACGATAAACAATAGTCACTTAACACGTGTGAAAGCATTTTGGATGACTAATCCTATGATATTGGTAAGTCAATTCTTCATATATCCAGATTTGTAGCTTTACAAAATTATAACCATTTAAGAACTAAAAAAAACACTATAACGAACATCTGTTTTAAGCCTTACAAGCAAATGAATTGGTATTCAAAATAGTGCCACAAAAGGTTATTGCACGTGATTGCTACAACATTTGATTGTGCCTGCCTTTCTGACTTACGTAAGATTTCCTAAACATCAACGAGTTGTTATGACTTGTCGACAGTTTTGCCATCTTTAGATGGTTATAGAACCGTGACGCTGTAGCTGCCATGCATTATTTACAACAATACAACTGAGATACATTACCGTAAGAATCAGGTAAGATAATATTTCATATAATACCTGCTATATTAAATATAACTCTGATTAAATAAATCTATTGCTAGAAATAAACTGAACATTCAAAGACAGAGCTGAATTGTTTTTATACAAAAATTGTGAAAAAAGTGGAACCATAACTCTTTGGTCGCTGGAATCACTGGCCAGGGTTTCAAGGCCACAAACTAGTTCTAATACTGCGATCAGCCAGAGTATACAACTGCTTGAATAATGAAATCACGTTAAACTCCTAACCTTAATTTCAACCATGACACACCGACAGTAGGTACAAGCCTGTGATAACTGTACATAAACATCTTAAAAATCCTTTTAAGAATATAACACTTGTCTCGAAAAATAAAAACCTGAAACTGATTTTCATGAAGACTGCTACACGTGGTCGATGTTGAACTTGAGAAACTATTGTTTCTCTCGAAACATATTTCAAACCACATCAAATACGCTTCATAAAATACGAGATATATACTTCTCTTCTAGAAAATGGGATTCTTGGGATAAATGCTTTTTTAACACTGATTAATAACTAGGAAAAAAATGTGATTATAAAGTAGAGCTTTAGGTTTTAATGGTTATTTACGTAAAGAGTGAAGGTCTGAGAATTTCTAAAACCAACTTATTTACATTTGTATCAATAGTGACAAGAAAAGTTACTATTTAAATATTGACTTAAATATTGAGCTTTTTGCTGAACATCAAAATTGGTCATACCAGCAGCAATCAGTGTGCAGTTGCGTTGAAGCAGTTGACAAATTACTTATAATGAAGTTTAACAGCATTTTAAGTGATTATTAAAACAAGCACTTTTACATTAAAAGAGGTTTAATAAAGTATTTTCAAAGGAAAAATATGCTTTCCAACCAGATTGGTAGTATACTTTTCGATTTGAACGATAGGAAACTACAACATGAGATGTTAATAGTTCCAAGCAGTCAATTGATTGCTATTTAACAAAACCAACTGGTGCTTCCTAAACTTTCATAACTTTCTATTATTTCAAAGGGGTGGTGTCGACTAAGTATTAGTAACAGCGAGTCCGATTACAGGATAGACCTTTTTTTTTAAAATGAACTCGATCAATAATTAATTAGCGTATTGCTTAATGCTTTTTTCGCATTAAAAACAATGTCTTGATAATACTGATTATAATGCAATGGGCTCTGTTAATGATCAATCGTTTTTTATGCATATTGCTAAACATTCTAGTTCATTGGGCTTAGTTGTAATAATTGCAAACCATGTCATGCCTGAGCTGCGAGTGAAAATATTTAAGAAGTCAGCAAACCATATAACTGAAAACTTGCTAATCATTTCTAATGAGATATTTAAATGTTACAAGACCCAAAGGTAGAGTTTGCCAACGTTCACTATCGAAAATATGAAAAAAGTGCAAGTTGTCAAATTTTTATTCCATCGACTATATAAACTATGTGTAAGCAAGTTGGTACAAAATTGTTGTTCATCTATCTGTCATTGACTAAAGCCTTGACGACGAAAAGTAAAAAATAGTTCAGTAGTGTCACCCAACTCCAGTTTTAACAGTTTTAACATTGCAGCAGAGATATTTATCATGATGAGACAGTTTATGTATGTTTATGTATGTTTATCTTCTCAACAGTCTTCAAAATATGGTCAAACTAAACCTTCAAAATGCTTGGTTTTGGCTACTTATCTTCATCAAAGCAAAAGATTGTCCAAATTTGATATCGCTGTACTGCATGAATGTCTGTAAATTACAGCCAACCAAAGTTATGAGTCGGTGAAAATTACAGATAGCTTGCTGCGCTCGCTTAGAAGACTTGTGCAAGCAATTTTGTATTCAAAATTTGTACTTTTAATCCATTATGCATTGGATATAAATATTGTGAATTGCGCCATGACTACAGGAAATAGAAAACCAGAGAATTAAGAATCCAGTACGATTCATAACAAACATATGAATGGCTATGTTATGTTTATAAGATTTACTACAGGCCTGATGCAATTGTACCCACATAAAAGTAAATAACTCGCTAACAGTCCGTAGCTAATAACAAGCAAAACTACATTAATATCGTCCTGGCTATGAGATGGTCAATTTAATCATATTGTTTATTCACTATTGGTTAACAAAAGAGACAGTTAACATTAAAAGACTTCACCCATTACGCAACTTTTGACTACACTAATACCTTTAAATGAAATAGATGTTTTTATATTAGAAACCATAAGTTAGTATTAATAACCGGTGACAATACCTGTTCAAAAAACCTTTAAAATGGATCTACTAGACCAGAATTGTTAGCTCATACTGGATCACATATCTCTTCTTTCATGTTAACATATCTGTTGGTACCGAGAGAGGAGTCTTGACGTTGACACTTGAGCATTGTTATTAAATGGTAGACCATATGAAAATATGCAAACATACAATCATGTCTTTTTGTTGTTATTGTCCAGTGATGAACTAGGTTAAAATTGAAATTAGTCAGAGTATTGTTGGTAAAAGGCAAGTTGAAGTGAAAAGGTTTAGTGTATTACATGTTACACTAGTACTAGCTATAAAGTGGGCGTCAGTAATAGTAATACTGTATTACATGTTACAGTAGTACTAGCTATAAATTAGGTGTCAGTAATAGTAATACTGTATTACATGTTACACTAGTATTAGCTGTAAATTAGGTGTCAGTAATAATAATACTGTATTACATGTTACAGTAGTACTAGCTATAAATTAGGTGTCAGTAATAGTAATACTGTATTACATGTTACAGTAGTACTAGCTATAAATTAGGTGTCAGTAATAGTAATACTGTATTACATGTTACACTAGTACTAGCTATAAAGTGGGCGTCAGTAATAGTAATACTGTATTACATGTTACAGTAGTACTAGCTATAAATTAGGTGTCAGTAATAGTAATACTGTATTACATGTTACACTAGTACTAGCTATAAATTAGGTGTCAGTAATAATAATACTGTATTACATGTTACACTAGTACTAGCTATAAATTAGGTGTCAGTAATAGTAATACTGTATTACATGTTACACTAGTACTAGCTATAAAGTGGGCGTCAGTAATAGTAATACTGTATTACATGTTACAGTAGTACTAGCTATAAATTAGGTGTCAGTAATAGTAATACTGTATTACATGTTACACTAGTACTAGCTATAAATTAGGTGTCAGTAATAATAATACTGTATTACATGTAACAGTAGTACTAGCTATAAATTAGGTGTCAGTAATAATAATACTGTATTACATGTTACAGTAGTACTAGCTATAAATTGGGTGTCACTACATCAACTCACACATTTCACCTAACATCAAGGTAATCAACCGATACATCAAGGTAAATCAACTGATACATCAAGGTAAAAATTGAGCTTTAAATGACGCATTATGATTTTCAACTAAATAAATTTTTTACAGACATCTGTGATGAGGAAAATATTTTCAGCCTTAAAAACATAACTATTTGATAACAATTCCAAATCCTTTGAGCACAACTCATTCTACCTTTAAAAGATTTGACAGCCAACAGTCACTATGAATCACGAAAATGTGTGTTTTTCAATACAAAATCAGACCAGTTTTTCAATACACAATCAGACCGGTTTTTCAATACGCAATCAGACCAGTTTTTCAATACACAATCAAACCAGTTCCGTACTGTTGAAAATGCTGTTACCTGTCATTAAAAACCTGAGCTTCAAGGATGTTAAGTATTTACAAAAAATCATTTATGTGAAAACTAGATATTTTAGTTTTATTTTGCAATTACTTCTGAACAGTTCAAGTATTCTGTGCGCCTACGAAACAAATATTGGGGAATCATCAAAACTGCTTTCTCGCTTAACAATGGTTATAAACAATAAATGATGAAGGAAAAAAATGTCTGTAAGTACTGCCACTTATTTTCCTAAACCAGACCTTGTTAAAATGTCTGCAATAACAATTTTGTTTTCTTCAAATAGATTCTAATATATCTGAAATAAAATGAAAAAATTTTGTTGTGGCTTGTTAGCGACATTTTGGATTTTGTTAGCGACAATTTTGTTAGCGACATTTTGGAACATCCTTGATCGGATGAATGCAATTTTTACGCAAACAATTATTACAATGTTTGCTTCGTGTAAAATTGGGAGTCTAGTTACAGTTCACTGATGTATTAAAACAAATAATTAATAACAAATAATGTATTAATAACAAAAAAAATTAAAGCTTTGAAATTCAATGTTGCCGGGTGCAATCACCACTTCTCCTGTCACTTTCGTGAGATGTAAACAGCAAATTACGGAGCTAGCCTAGCTGCCATTGCAATAGTTGCCAGCAATCAGTCTGTCATAAGTTGTCGGTAATAATGACCAATAGCTTACTAGTTCATGGCCTGTGTGATTTCGCTTATCTCACTTATTGGTACATTGTATTGGCAAATATGAATTCAGCTCATGAACATTTTACTTCAGCTCAATTATAAATGTTCTTCAAACTAAAGCATTAGTTTGTATTATCTACTCCATCTACTGGTCTTTCCGTAGTAATCAAGTAAACATTGTAAACAGATGTTATATCTACAAATCACCGCTTTATAGAAGCTGCAGTGCTTTATAGAAGCTGTAGTGCATAGATTTAAGAAAACGTGAACTGTAGTAACTTTTTCATATCATGATTTATACTAATCTAATGTTTGCTTCCCTTAGATCTGTATTTATGCTATACAAGGCATAATCACCAACCAGTCACAACCAGTCACTCTTGATCACCTACAGATTTTGACACACAATTTGTTAAAATCGATACAAAATTTGATCAAATATTAAACAATGTACCCCGAGTTACGACATCCCTGTTTTACAGTTTTCTCGCCTTACGATGTGGAACACGATGTATTTTTATCCAATCATTAAGGCATCTTTTCCGCCATACGACATCAACAAAAATGTTTCTTAAAATTCAAATTTGGCAGTCGGTGTGCTGAATACGTAGGAATAACGAAGATGTCAATATGCTATTCACCGAAATTCCTCCGACAACGCCGAAAAGAGATACGATGCTGGCCCTCTCTTAGCTCAGCGTTCTTCGTGTTTGTAAATGCTTGATATTGTGTGAGTTGAAACGAAAATTAGTGAAAATAAGCAAAAGTGACAATTTATTGCGCATTTCAGGGTTTAATATCACCTTTACAATAAACATTAATTCATTATTCGTATATAACTATATAACTACGTATACAACTTTAATTTGTTAGCCATGGATCCTAAGATTGATTATGACATTAAAGGAAGTAAGAATCATAGCCATTAAATACACTAATGTTACTGTAGGGTAACTATAGTAACTGATTTTAATATACTATTTTGTTATTAGGTTTTACTGTGTACAGTACGTATACAAAATTTTGATGAGTTTACCAGAGAGAGTGTACTTGCTTTAGATAATTATTATGGGTTTTAATACCCCTCTACACTGACAACATTCTCGTCTCACAATGCCAACACCGGAACGAATTAATGCCGTGTAGCGGGGGTCCGCTGTATACATGTAGGTCTATATATTATTTATGATGGACCATAAAAGATTTGTGAAAGTAATGAGATTTGTGCAGGTAATTGTATTGCTATATTTTTCCTCAAGAAACACGAAAATATTACAATCTACGAACAGAGTGATTGCAAACATTTCGTGTTCAGTTTCTAAACATTGCAGTTTTATACGTGAAAACTAAAATGCTAAAGTAAAAAAAATTGAAATATTAAAAAATATATAAAGTTAGGTTAGCTAAAACTTCACTTAGTTTAGTTAATGCCCTGTAACCGTATGACCGTAATGTAACCGTATGACCGCTAGTAACCGTATGCCCTGTAGTAACCGTATGACCGCTAGTAACTGTATGCCCTGTAGTAACCGTATGACCGCTAGTAACTGTATGCCCTGTAGTAACCGTATGACCGCTACCTCTCAACTTATGTATTGTTGTGCCTAGACTACCTTTCGTCTTTATTTAATGTAAAATACCAATAAAAGCAACTTTTTATTATGACCATATCATTTTATTTTAGCATAGCACTATATATATAGGCATACTGTTAGCATACCACTATTTAGAATATAGGCATACTGTTAGCATAGCACTATTTAGAATATAGGCATACTGTTAGCATAGCACTATTTAGAATATAGGCATACTGTTAGCATACCACTATTTAGAATATAAGCATAATGTTAGCATACCACTATTTACAATATAGGCATACTGTTGGCATACCACTATTTAGAATATAGGCATACTGTTAGCATAGCACTATTTAGAATATAGGCATACTGTTAGCATACCACTATTTAGAATATAGGCATACTGTTAGCATACCACTATTTAGAATATAGGCATACTGTTAGCATACCACTATTTAGAATATAGGCATACTGTTAGCATACCACTATTTAGAATATAGGCATACTGTTAGCATACCACTATTTAGAATATAGGCATACTGTTAGCATACCACTATTTAGAATATAGGCATACTGTTAGCATACCACTATTTAGAATATAGGCATACTGTTAGCATACGAATATTTAGCCAAATAAAAATATAAAATTATTTTTCATAAAAGTTTTGCTGAAAGCCATCAAATGGAAAACTTAAGAAGCTAGTGATTTTTTTGAAACCACACTAGAGCAGTATCAAAAGACATTCAAGGAGTAGAAGTATGTTTTCTTTCATAGAGATTACTTTTTGCCAATCTCACTAGAAACACTAAACTCGTTCAGTTTAAACTAAAATTATACAAAATGACAAAACCAATCGATTGTTTATAAAGAGCAAAATTCTGGAAATTTTATTGAGAGAAATTTTTTATATTTTTGTAAACTATTAATGTAATAAGTTGCCATTAAAATTTCAATGCAGTTGCATTTAGTTTCTAAACTAATTACAATGGACATTTTGCAATTTATGTGGTTATTAAAAGTAAAAACGAACCATTTTTTAGTTGAAGCCATTTTGATATAGTGCTGTTGTGCTATTTTGACTTCCATTATGTCAAACTAGATATTTTAGGGTATATATAAGAAGCTAGAACTTAAAATGAAGGCATTTTATAGCAGTGCTTTGTTACTATTTAATAAAACAAACTGCTTCTTTGGAAAGCGCTTTGAATCGACATTCCTGTGGCAATGTGGCAGAAGGAGTGCTGGCCTCATGGTAGCTAGATGGTTAGTCACAATAGTAAAAGCAATATTGCTAGTCATTAAGCATTAAGGATGCATTACAGAAGTGAATAACGCATTCATTACTTCTGCTCAAAGCCTAAAATTATCTTGCAGTGTTATAACACGTATTATTTATACATACATCTAACTGATCACCATAAAATAAATGATACGTTAAAAACATATTCTTCCATTGCGAAGAGTTCGTCAAGAGTCCAACCGAACAACGCATAACAGCTAATACCAAACGTTTCACAGTTCCAATATACACCATTTAGAGGCAGTTTATTCATTGCTAGGTAAGATAGAGAGACTAATCGTATGTCCGAAATGGGGCAAACGAGAGTGTTTATAAAGGTAATATATGTACTTTCACTTTGTCAGGGCAAAAATAACTGGTGTAGGATTTATCATAGGGTAGGATAGGATATAGACATATAGTGCTAGAGCTATAACTGATATAGGATTGAGAGATTCATCATGGTGCAAGAGCTATATTTATAACATTTTATACTGACTAGATGTGTATTACAGTTGTAATACGCATCTAGTCTGTTGTCTACTGTAATAATAATACTGTATTATTATTACAGTAGACGTTCCTACAACGTAAATAGCCCTTTCCGAGAGCATTTGCGTTGCAAGGATTATACGTTTTGCAAACAGACATGATGACACGGTGAATCTTTTGATACCAAATAACTGTAATGTGAATTTTGTTGCAAGTCAACCTTTAAATCGAATTTGACCACTTGCCCCGATTTGACACTTTATATTATATGAGATTTTTTTCATAGTACGCAGCAAAAACTTCACACAGATTATTACATTATGTGGGACTTGCGTTTAGGACGTATACGTTATAGGAGCATCTACTCTATAGAAATGGCTAATAGATAAAATGGCTGCAGCCATTTCTATAGAGTAGATGCTCCTATAACGTATACGTCCTAAACGCAAGTTCCACATAATGTAATAATCTGTGTGAAGTTTTTAGTAAAGTCTTCACTAAATCCACTTTGTTACATATGCAAGCATTTTTGTCAACAGTATTAGATAAAAAGGCTGCACTGTTGACAAAAATGCTTGCATATGTAACAAAGTGGATTTAGTAAAGACTTTGACACAAAAACAGGCTTCCATAAATGTAAATGTTGCTTTGTAAATGATTTATCGATATCTAGTCAAGTTTTGAAACTTAATGGAGTTCAGAATCAGCCAACTTCATCGTTTTACTACATTTAATTAATGAAATTGTAACTTGAGGTCAACTTGAGGTCAACTTGAGGTCAACTTGAGGTCAACAGTATAAGCGCACACACTTTTTTTAGCTAGTTACTGTTGTGAGATGCGAAATTATCCACTTAGTTTTTATTGCTACATTTGATACCAGATGTACGAGTTAGAAAGTGTTTTCATACGGATAAATACACGTTCTCTAACCATGGAAATTATATATTGATATATAATTGATATATAGTTATATATGGAAATTTTTGGCACTTAAAAAATTATACCACTCGATATTTTAACATTGGTCCATATTATGAAGCTAGTAGCAAATAAACAAAGGCTGATAGGGGCACGCAGTTGCTTACGCAATGTGAGCCAACAAGGTACACACTGCTTCTCAAGAAGCGATAGGCGGAGACCCAATGAACTTGTGTTGTGACTAGCGGAAGCATATGGGTGCAACTGAGACCAGACTACCCTGTAGCCTGTGAGCAGAAGACAAGGTTTAGCTTGAGCATGTAAAGCCTAATGATATGACATGCTGATGTTGTTTAGTATTGTTAAGAGGAGTGGGATAGCTCTATGAACAACACTACTTGATGATCTACATGTATCTAGTACAGGTAGCTGGTTAGCAAACCTACCTACGGTGCACATTATTCATGAACCTGCAAAGCAAATCAGTTTAGTTCATGTGATGACAACTCTCTTGACAACTGTGCAAGGTTCATAATTCCTGTCTAGCTGCAACAACGAATGACTTACTGCAGACTTTGTGGTGGAATTCCAGATGCATTGACTGCGGCTGTAAGTGGTCCATGTGCCCCACCACCTCCTGGATGGCCTGAAGGTGACCAACCATTATGCGGTGATCCAGCATAGTTTGCAGCCATGTTTTGTAAGTCAGCAGTCGATAAATTGAAATCTCCTCCACCAGAGCCTATAAGAACCATGTTGGAGCTAAAGATGTCATTAATAAAAATGAATTCGACATAAAAGCACTGTGGTGTTAGAGCAAATCCTCCGATTATGGTGCCTGTATAACATAGAAAAGCAGAAGCCTTTAATATTAGCCCGAGTATAATAGTGATATCTATCCTATTTGCTATGAGACTTACTATAAATGCCCACAAATGTCGGTGCCAACACAAAAGTTTTGTCATACATTTTATGAAGGAATTTCACATTGCTCATGCGCCTGGGTAAACATACTTATGATCACGCCAACATACAAATTTTCATATAATGTAAATTTCGAGCAAATATTTCACTCACAACTTGAAGAAATGTTCAATGTTTGATGTTTTTAAGAATAAATGACACGCTAAAATAGTTTAAACTTAATTTAGTCATTTAGTCCAAGTGTCAGGATAATCACATTGTGTATCTCTGTTCTGCTAGTCCAAGTGTTAGGATAATCACATTGTGTATCTCTGTTCTGCTAGTCTAAGTGTTAGGATAATCACATTGTGTATCTCTGTTCTGCTAGTCCAAGTGTTAGGATAATCACATTGTGTATCTCTGTTCTGCTAGTCTAAGTGTTAGGATAATCACATTGTGTATCTCTGTTCTGCTAGTCTAAGTGTTAGGATAATCACATTGTGTATCTCTGTTCTGCTAGTCTAAGTGTTAGGATAATCACATTGTGTATCTCTGTTCTGCTAGTCTAAGTGTTAGGATAATCACATTGTGTATCTCTGTTCTGCTAGTCCAAGTGTTAGGATAATCACATTGTGTATCTCTGTTCTGCTAGTCTAAGTGTTAGGATAATCACATTGTGTATCTCTGTTCTGCTAGTCCAAGTGTTAGGATAATCACATTGTGTATCTCTGTTCTGCTAGTCTAAGTGTTAGGATAATCACATTGTGAATCTCTGTTCTGCTAGTCTAAGTGTTAGGATAATCACATTGTGTATCTCTGTTCTGCTAGTCCAAGTGTTAGGATAATCACATTGTGTATCTCTGTTCTGCGAGTCCAAGTGTTAGGATAATCACATTGTGTATCTCTGTTCTGCTAGTCCAAGTGTTAGGATAATCACATTGTGTATCTCTGTTCTGCTAGTCCAAGTGTTAGGATAATTCACATTGTGTATCTCTGTTCTGCTAGTCTAAGTGTTAGGATAATTCACATTGTGTATCTCTGTTCTGCTAGTCTAAGTGTTAGGATAATTCACATTGTGTATCTCTGTTCTGCTAGTCCAAGTGTTAGGATAATTCACATTGTGTATCTCTGTTCTGCTAGTCCAAGTGTTAGGATAATTCACATTGTGTATCTCTGTTCTGCTAGTCTAAGTGTTAGGATAATTCACATTGTGTATCTCTGTTCTGCTAGTCTAAGTGTTAGGATAATCACATTGTGTATCTCTGTTCTGCTAGTCTAAGTGTTAGGATAATCACATTGTGTATCTCTGTTCTGCTAGTCCAAGTGTTAGGATAATTCACATTGTGTATCTCTGTTCTGCTAGTCTAAGTGTTAGGATAATTCACATTGTGTATCTCTGTTCTGCTAGTCCAAGTGTTAGGATAATTCACATTGTGTATCTCTGTTCTGCTAGTCCAAGTGTTAGGATAATCACATTGTGTATCTCTGTTCTGCTAGTCCAAGTGTTAGGATAATTCACATTGCGTATCTCTGTTCTGCTAGTCTAAGTGTTAGGATAATTCACATTGTGTATCTCTGTTCTGCTAGTCTAAGTGTTAGGATAATTCACATTGTGTATCTCTGTTCTGCTAGTCCAAGTGTTAGGATAATCACATTGTGTATCTCTGTTCTGCTAGTCCAAGTGTTAGGATAATCACATTGTGTATCTCTGTTCTGCTAGTCTAAGTGTTAGGATAATTCACATTGTGTATCTCTGTTCTGCTAGTCTAAGTGTTAGGATAATCACATTGTGTATCTCTGTTCTGCTAGTCTAAGTGTTAGGATAATCACATTGTGTATCTCTGTTCTGCTAGTCCAAGTGTTAGGATAATTCACATTGTGTATCTCTGTTCTGCTAGTCTAGGTGTTAGGATAATCACATTGTGTATCTCTGTTCTGCTAGTCTAAGTGTTAGGATAATCACATTGTGTATCTCTGTTCTGCTAGTCTAAGTGTTAGGATAATTCACATTGTGTATCTCTGTTCTGCGAGTCCAAGTGTTAGGATAATCACATTGTGTATCTCTGTTCTGCTAGTCTAAGTGTTAGGATAATTCACATTGTGTATCTCTGTTCTGCTAGTCCAAGTGTTAGGATAATCACATTGTGTATCTCTGTTCTGCTAGTCTAAGTGTTAGGATAATCACATTGTGTATCTCTGTTCTGCTAGTCCAAGTGTTAGGATAATCACATTGTGTATCTCTGTTCTGCTAGTCCAAGTGTTAGGATAATCACATTGTGTATCTCTGTTCTGCGAGTCCAAGTGTTAGGATAATCACATTGTGTATCTCTGTTCTGCTAGTCTAAGTGTTAGGATAATCACATTGTGTATCTCTGTTCTGCTAGTCTAAGTGTTAGGATAATTCACATTGTGTATCTCTGTTCTGCTAGTCTAAGTGTTAGGATAATCACATTGTGTATCTCTGTTCTGCTAGTCTAAGTGTTAGGATAATCACATTGTGTATCTCTGTTCTGCTAGTCTAAGTGTTAGGATAATTCACATTGTGTATCTCTGTTCTGCTAGTCTAAGTGTTAGGATAATCACATTGTGTATCTCTGTTCTGCTAGTCTAAGTGTTAGGATAATTCACATTGTGTATCTCTGTTCTGCTAGTCTAAGTGTTAGGATAATCACATTGTGTATCTCTGTTCTGCTAGTCCAAGTGTTAGGATAATCACATTGTGTATCTCTGTTCTGCTAGTCTAAGTGTTAGGATAATCACATTGTGTATCTCTGTTCTGCTAGTCCAAGTGTTAGGATAATCACATTGTGTATCTCTGTTCTGCTAGTCCAAGTGTTAGGATAATCACATTGTGTATCTCTGTTCTGCGAGTCCAAGTGTTAGGATAATCACATTGTGTATCTCTGTTCTGCTAGTCTAAGTGTTAGGATAATCACATTGTGTATCTCTGTTCTGCTAGTCTAAGTGTTAGGATAATTCACATTGTGTATCTCTGTTCTGCTAGTCTAAGTGTTAGGATAATCACATTGTGTATCTCTGTTCTGCTAGTCTAAGTGTTAGGATAATTCACATTGTGTATCTCTGTTCTGCTAGTCTAAGTGTTAGGATAATCACATTGTGTATCTCTGTTCTGCTAGTCTAAGTGTTAGGATAATCACATTGTGTATCTCTGTTCTGCTAGTCTAAGTGTTAGGATAATTCACATTGTGTATCTCTGTTCTGCTAGTCTAAGTGTTAGGATAATCACATTGTGTATCTCTGTTCTGCTAGTCTAAGTGTTAGGATAATTCACATTGTGTATCTCTGTTCTGCTAGTCTAAGTGTTAGGATAATCACATTGTGTATCTCTGTTCTGCTAGTCCAAGTGTTAGGATAATTCACATTGTGTATCTCTGTTCTGCTAGTCTAAGTGTTAGGATAATCACATTGTGTATCTCTGTTCTGCTAGTCCAAGTGTTAGGATAATTCACATTGTGTATCTCTGTTCTGCTAGTCTAAGTGTTAGGATAATCACATTGTGTATCTCTGTTCTGCTAGTCTAAGTGTTAGGATAATTCACATTGTGTATCTCTGTTCTGCTAGTCTAAGTGTTAGGATAATCACATTGTGTATCTCTGTTCTGCTAGTCCAAGTGTTAGGATAATTCACATTGTGTATCTCTGTTCTGCTAGTCTAAGTGTTAGGATAATCACATTGTGTATCTCTGTTCTGCTAGTCCAAGTGTTAGGATAATTCACATTGTGTATCTCTGTTCTGCTAGTCTAAGTGTTAGGATAATCACATTGTGTATCTCTGTTCTGCTAGTCTAAGTGTTAGGATAATTCACATTGTGTATCTCTGTTCTGCTAGTCTAAGTGTTAGGATAATCACATTGTGTATCTCTGTTCTGCTAGTCTAAGTGTTAGGATAATTCACATTGTGTATCTCTGTTCTGCTAGTCTAAGTGTTAGGATAATCACATTGTGTATCTCTGTTCTGCTAGTCTAAGTGTTAGGATAATTCACATTGTGTATCTCTGTTCTGCTAGTCCAAGTGTTAGGATAATCACATTGTGTATCTCTGTTCTGCTAGTCTAAGTGTTAGGATAATCACATTGTGTATCTCTGTTCTGCTAGTCTAAGTGTTAGGATAATTCACATTGTGTATCTCTGTTCTGCTAGTCCAAGTGTTAGGATAATCACATTGTGTATCTCTGTTCTGCTAGTCTAAGTGTTAGGATAATTCACATTGTGTATCTCTGTTCTGCTAGTCCAAGTGTTAGGATAATTCACATTGTGTATCTCTGTTCTGCTAGTCCAAGTGTTAGGATAATCACATTGTGTATCTCTGTTCTGCTAGTCCAAGTGTTAGGATAATCACATTGTGTATCTCTGTTCTGCTAGTCTAAGTGTTAGGATAATCACATTGTGTATCTCTGTTCTGCTAGTCTAAGTGTTAGGATAATTCACATTGTGTATCTCTGTTCTGCTAGTCTAAGTGTTAGGATAATCACATTGTGTATCTCTGTTCTGCTAGTCTACGTGTTAGGATAATTCACATTGTGTATCTCTGTTCTGCTAGTCTAAGTGTTAGGATAATCACATTGTGTATCTCTGTTCTGCTAGTCTAAGTGTTAGGATAATTCACATTGTGTATCTCTGTTCTGCTAGTCCAAGTGTTAGGATAATCACATTGTGTATCTCTGTTCTGCTAGTCTAAGTGTTAGGATAATTCACATTGTGTATCTCTGTTCTGCTAGTCCAAGTGTTAGGATAATCACATTGTGTATCTCTGTTCTGCTAGTCCAAGTGTTAGGATAATCACATTGTGTATCTCTGTTCTGCTAGTCCAAGTGTTAGGATAATCACATTGTGTATCTCTGTTCTGCTAGTCTAAGTGTTAGGATAATCACATTGTGTATCTCTGTTCTGCTAGTCCAAGTGTTAGGATAATCACATTGTGTATCTCTGTTCTGCTAGTCTAAGTGTTAGGATAATCACATTGTGTATCTCTGTTCTGCTAGTCTAAGTGTTAGGATAATTCACATTGTGTATCTCTGTTCTGCTAGTCTAAGTGTTAGGATAATCACATTGTGTATCTCTGTTCTGCTAGTCTAAGTGTTAGGATAATTCACATTGTGTATCTCTGTTCTGCTAGTCTAAGTGTTAGGATAATCACATTGTGTATCTCTGTTCTGCTAGTCTAAGTGTTAGGATAATCACATTGTGTATCTCTGTTCTGCTAGTCCAAGTGTTAGGATAATCACATTGTGTATCTCTGTTCTGCTAGTCTAAGTGTTAGGATAATTCACATTGTGTATCTCTGTTCTGCTAGTCCAAGTGTTAGGATAATCACATTGTGTATCTCTGTTCTGCTAGTCCAAGTGTTAGGATAATCACATTGTGTATCTCTGTTCTGCTAGTCCAAGTGTTAGGATAATCACATTGTGTATCTCTGTTCTGCTAGTCTAAGTGTTAGGATAATTCACATTGTGTATCTCTGTTCTGCTAGTCCAAGTGTTAGGATAATCACATTGTGTATCTCTGTTCTGCGAGTCTAAGTGTTAGGATAATCACATTGTGTATCTCTGTTCTGCGAGTCTAAGTGTTAGGATAATCACATTGTGTATCTCTGTTCTGCTAGTCTAGGTGTTAGGATAATTCACATTGTGTATCTCTGTTCTGCTTGGCACTCCCCCGTTACCTGAGGCCTATGCTTCTGTTCACATGCAGCTAATAACAAAAAACCTCTTTTTAGTAATTATTAATTCCTGATTTTATTTTGCACATTTCTGTGTAATAATGAATTGGTTTTGTTTCTATAAATATTTGCAGTATTAATTTGGAGTTAACATAAATTTGGGGCTGTGAAAAGAATTACTCGAATTGCAGTGAATTCTTAAAAAGAATGTTTGATGGGGTTCAACATATGAAATTGGTACTAAAATTAACTAAATTATAATGCTGAGGATTAGTTGTATAAATATTACGCAGCCACATCAAAGGCATAGACATAAAAAAGTTGATGAATACAAACTAGTTTTAACAAAACTATAACCTAGATATAAGATGGCAATTTAAACAACCCATCTGTATGTGAAAAATATATTCTACTATGCAAGAGAGGGAGAGAGTAGTATGACTTTTACTCAGGGTTATATCGGTATAGAGTGAATACAAGTGATGATACAGCGATGATGCAGCGTAACATGCAGTAATAAGACTAACCATCTAGCCGTTAAAGTTGGTTAGAGTTGGCCGCTAATGAGCTCCACAATGGCAATAGATATGAAAGATATGTGCACGTGTGAAACAACACACAGATGGCTGCTCATCATAATAATCATAATACAAGAAAGATATGTAGACCAGTTAGGAGTATGCCAATGGTCAATTAATAGAAGAAACCAATGATTTCTAGTAGTGCTTATTGTTAGTGTAGCTGACGGCTTACAACAATTCCCCTTAACAAGTGATTTGCACCGCAATTGCTCTCGATGCATTTCACATATTCCTATGCGAATGCCTAGTCTCTGCGGTTTAACCTTTACACGCAAGCCTCACAAAGGCTATTTGCGTCATAGTCTGACAAGAGTGATCTAATAGCCTTCCTCCAACGACAAGCTGATTCTCTGCATGGCCTTTTCAATAAGCCTGCCTACTATTGGGAACAAGCCTAACTCTTCTCCTGCGTACAACTACTTCTACTAACACGCTCGTTTCTTTAATTCCCTCAGGTCTGTACAGAATAGCAAACTATTGTTAAGCACCAAACCGACTGCGCTTTGTCAAACCAATCATAG
Organism: Watersipora subatra; assembly: GCF_963576615.1. Lineage (NCBI taxonomy): Eukaryota > Metazoa > Bryozoa > Gymnolaemata > Cheilostomatida > Watersiporidae > Watersipora > Watersipora subatra. The sequence continues at coordinate 39,674,700 of NC_088710.1, read as the reverse complement.
GTACTAACGGTTGAATTTAGACACACAAGTTTTAGGCTATGCTAGGAAGAAATAAGTGTATAGATGTGTACTATTCAACCTGGGCTATGCTAAACACATACTTACCCTGAAAAGAACTTGGGAGCCCTGTAGGGAAGGCAATGGGCACATTCGGGGTTGTCATAGCAACAATTGGTGTGGCTAAATTGCCGATGCGTGACTGCATCTGAGCCTGAAGTGGAAGTGAATAAAATAAAAATACAATGCAATACTCAGTAGCCATTGGACCTGCTGGACTTGAGGCAGCTATCGTACTGTCCTGGTAGTAGTCATGAAAAATTCGATGATGCGGTTAAACCTAGAGGCAAGGACAGCAAACAGTGACGAGTCACATTACCGTGTGACAAAGAGGAAAGGACTAATCAAAGCATCGCTAATCATATTACATTTCATCTAACTAATTCTGAACAAGCGCTAACTGAATCACTACATAATGACTGTGTGAACAAATGCGTGTGCAGGCTGTATAATTGTTGCCGTCAGGATAGCAGAGCATGTCTCAAAAAACTCTCCTTTAGACCATCCGAAAGTGTAAGGAAAGAGGTGAATAGAGCCAAGTCACAAGTACCTTCAATGATATATGTATATACATATACTAAGTCAATACCCGGCGTTGCTCTGTTAATAAAAGTCTTTGCACAGAAAGTTTATTTTTATTTAACATATAACAACAGTTACCATTTTAACTTTCAAACTTCATATCATGAGAAAAGTGTATCGTGCAATTTGAATGAATTGAGAGAAAAAATAAAACAATTGTAAAAGTGTTTATCCTGAATATCCTGAATATGTTGAATTAATAATAACAATTCGTGCATAGAAGAGTGTGTATAAAAAAGGTTACTGTTCCAGCAAAAGCCATCCCTCAAATCTTTAAATATGACGATACTGATACCTCTTGATACTGGTACAAATGTAAAAATGAGATATCGTACCGTCTTTGCCCGAACGAAGAGAGAATATAGAGGCTATTCCTACTCGAAATAATGCAATTGTCCGCGTGAAAATAAATGACCTTGACCGCGATTTCGCAATTGAACCTTACAAAAATCGGAAATAGAAGTTGACGAAAACACAAAAAAGCATCATGTTTTATAGAGTTAAAAGGGCGTATAGGTTATATAGTAAGAGATATGAATTATAAGCCCTTTCGTAATCTCATGGTTGGAGGATTGGATTGCAAACCCGTTGCAATCTTAGTGAGTTCAAGGCCACCAGAATGCAAAACTAATTCTAAAATTTTAATAGCTATAGGTGACCATACCAAAGGACAGACGACAGACTTTGAAAAAAGAAAATATATATATACCGTCTATGTACTTTAAAGCAAAGTTGACACATTTCATGAAAATTGTAATTTTTATAAAGCGCAAATTTCACCCATATAACAATTGATAACGATTTAGCCCATTTGAGTACAAGCAGGAACCCAAGTCAGTGACATGCGGAAACTTTGTCATTTATTTATATACAGCTGTAGCTGACTACCTACTGGACTAGCTAGGAGGTTTAATGCTTTATTAACGCTTTTAGTTACTTATTTGTTTAAAGTAGCCCAATATTCATTACAAAACCAAATTTTATAATTAATACAATAATGTAAAAAATTGACCGCGATAAAAACGCTCAAGCCAAAAAAATATGCCCAGGCTTACCCAAAATGATGTAACGAGTGATACAACCTGTCTCTATCTCTCGTATTCACATCGGCTATTGCAATAAAAGTCTAGTCCTACGCGACTCTATTGGCATATTTTATTTTGTATTTGCTCATGTTGGCTAGAATAAAATTTTAAATCCAGCCACAGATGCATTATTTTGAATGTTTCAAACGCCTCAAAAAAGAGAAATTAAAAACTTGTCATATTAGCTTCGTCTAAATGCTGTGTAAATGCTGTGTATATTGCATCTCCAAAAGCAATATTTAACATTTCAACTGTCTGAGTACTTGTTTTCCTTAATTTCACACAAAATCTAATGCAAATGCGCAGTTCCGATTGATTAGACACGAGCAGGGTTGGAAAAAACCACAGTTTTTATGAAAAAACCTGGTTTTTTTGTTTAAACCGGTTTTTATGGTTTATATAATTTACCAATGTTTTTGAAATTTTAAGTCTAATTAACATCACTTACTATAGCTGCTTGATTGAGTATTGAACATACATATGTGGAATCATCTGTTAAAGATGGTACTGTGGGAGTTGTTAAGAGAAAAGAGGAAACATATGAAATTTTGGAATGAGTCTTTAATCAAACATTATTGATGAAACACAGAGCAGAAATCTTATCACATGAAGTGAATATTTTACATACAGCTCCATGTATAAGTAGGAATTTGAATCCAAGTGATTAGTCGTGTGGTAGTGTAGAGCAGAGCATAATGCAGATGCATTGCTAGTGTTTGCAGCAGTGGCAGATGACTCAACCTCTATCACCTGAATGCTAGCATCACTGTCTAAATTGGTGTTTTCAGCTTGACATTTTGCTACGTGAGCTTTAAGCCTATCTGCGTGACCTCGCATTACGACAGCACACCTATTACGTTTTGCCTTAAAACCTTTGTTTTCTGCAGTTCGAGTGAAAAACTGCCAAACGGGATCCTGTATGCGAGACATGTTGGAAATTTGAGGCACAACTTTAACTTTTCGAAACACAAAACTTGATAAACTGAATTCTAACAACTCAACTACTTTGGCTTGTGTTCAATAAATGAAATATTAGTTTGCAAACTTAAAGCTTTTGCCCAAAAGGATTTTATTGTTTTAATTTCTAATTATAAGTAATCCTTTCTCACTGGCCAGACTTGAGAAAGTATTCATTCATTATTAGAGACGATGATTGGATTAGTATATTTCGCAGGGTTTCCATATTTCATCATGAAAGAGATCATTATATCACTTGATAAAAGCAATTGAAAATGAAATTCACTAATTCATTGTTGTGCTAGGATTTTATGTAGTTTCAACTTGAGCTTTGCCATCAATTTACTACTGTGTCCTAAATAAACTTCCACAGCTGATAATTACATATAATTGCATTTCTACCACACATGAACCACTTGGAGCTTAAAATATTGTTTTCACAAAAAATAATGAAAAAATCGAAAAACCATAAAAACCATTTTTTTTGACTGGTTTAAACCAATGATATACAGCCCAAAAGGATAGCCGACGGCTATCATATGGGCGTGGTTTAATTATGGAGCTCTATTAGGATTGTGCTAGCCTGGGTTTCAAAGCAAACACAACTCTCGCGGGGCGGTCGCGTTGCCTTGTTAGGTTTTAGAAAACACGAATCGCTGTTATCGTTTCATTAGATTATTCAGCCAGTAGACCCCGCGGGTCACAATAGCAAACATTGAATTTCTGCAATGTAGGGGTAATACCTAACCAAAATAATGTATCTAATCAAAATAAAACATTTCAAATTACCTATTTTTAGTAAATTTAAAATTAGTAAAGGTCGTAGTATATGCCTAAAGTTAAATATAATTACCCTAACAACGGCATTTTTTTTCTAGTTTTTGATTAATATTTTGCCACCCCTAATATAAAATGACCAAGTCTTTCATCGGTTTCACATTGTTTTACCTTGCCAATAAGATGGGACAGCAGGCAAAGCTGTGCAGTGTAGTTTTCATACTCAAAATCTAAATGCAAAACCGAATTTGAGCTATTTTACGATTGTGACTATTAATATCACGAATGCTTGTGAATGGCAACTGACTGATCATAACGGTGACAATATTGGGATACTATATTTATTTGACAACAAAATGAATTCAACAGATAAGTAAAATAACCACTATAGTTCATAATATTCGTAAATTTACAAGGTGCTTTATTCAGCATATTTGTTTGTTCGGGTGCCGTGTCCGGGTTAATCCCAACAGAGCTTCATAATTAAACCCCGCCCATATGAGCGCCGTCGGCTATCCTTTGGGGCTGTATATCATTGTTTAAACTGAGCCAACCCTGGAGACAACAATAAATTTGTTAAAAATCGCCGAAAGCACCTGACAGACCTTGACATATCATCGGCTCACGTGAAAACGCATTGTCATAGCAACCTGAAACTTTATGACAACACTCTGGAGGTGTTTCCCGGCAAACGGTGCAATGGGTTTTTCCATCATGCAAATATGCAAGTGTATACAACTCCATTCCGGGAACTTTTGGATCAGACCTCGTACTTTGAGAAATATGCGAAAGGTTTTATCATTCTCAATATAAATGAGGCATTTTATATAGTGCACAATGGGCTCTCAAAATGAAAATTGTGAATGCGGCGTAGACTTTTGTGAAGCCAAGTCATTTTCGACATTCATGAAAATGTAAAGTTTGTAGCGAGCGGTTTCCATGACCTTCCTAAACTTGAACAACTAGTACTGTTTAAAATCCAATCCTTCATCTGCAAAGACAAAATGTCTCAGTTTTAGTGTTGACCATATTAACCATCACCATCTTCAATAAAAAGCTATATCCAAGATTAAATTGCTTCTATTTCAATTCCGAAAAGAGTTTAGAAAAGCTAAGAAAGTTTTCTATTACATAGGGCAAAAAACAATTTGTGATCTGACCTCATTTGTATTCAAAATATGACCTGTCACACATATATATAGAAAAGTGTACTACTCAGCCTCATTTCGCACAAAGGGCATAGCTAGGGAAATGAATCTAAAAGTAATATTGGCATAAATTCAAACACGAAAAAATTGTTGCAGTATAAAGTCAAAAATCCTCCCTCAGACCTTTAATCTTAGATAAGTGCCTAAGGTTAGGAATTAGGTTTTCAGATGACCATTTTTGATGGTGCCTGTTTACAAGCTACACGTAAGAATCACACAATATGCTTATACTTAATGCTTGTGAGCTGCTCCATATAAAATTGTTCAACACATGTAGTCACTTGACCACTTTTTGTAATTACAACTACAAATATTTAGTAATATTTAGTATTTTTCCTTGGACCTCGGCTCTCCTATCAAATGGATGAGAATCTATTACAGTTTGTGATAAATACTCTCTTACAAATGAGTAAAGCAGTAAAATTAAAAGCAGGTACTATCATCTGCGTTGCCGAGTTCATTTTAAAACCTGTTACGAAACTCAGAATAAAACTCATCAGAATCCGAGCCTCCCTAAATTTCACTTTCATTAAACTTTAAACAAACGTGAATGTACATTTATATATATAGTTCTCAAAGTTTGTCGCCTGCCTGTCGGTATGTCCAGCAATAGCTATTAAAATTTTGGAATTAAAATTTCACATTTGGTTGGACTTGAACTCACGAAGATTGCAACCACAGGTTTGCAATACAATTTTTTAACCATGAGACATGAGACTACGAAAACTCTTACAATTCATCAATCTTACTATATAACGTATACACCCTTTTCCGTTTTCACACCCAAAATGACGTATTAATTGAAACTATATAAACTTTTTTAGCTCTATGAAACGGGATGCTTTTTCGTGAATCTCTATTTCCGGTTCTTCGTAAAGTTCATTTGTTAAATCACGGTCAAGGCCGATTCTGTTCACGCGGGCAATTGTATTATCTCGAGTAGGAATATCCTCAACATTCTGATTCCATTCGGTCAGACAAAGACAGTACGATACCTCATTTTTACTGGTATTGAGAGGTACCGGAATCGTCGTATTCAGTTTTGATGGATAGTTTCTATGCACGAATTGTTATTATTAATTCAAAATATTCAAGATTTTTATTTTGTTAGAATGGTAACTGTTGTTATATGTTAAATAAAAATAAATTTTCTTTGCAAAAACTTTTATTGGCCAGGCATTCATCTAGGTTTTTATCTAAAACAAGATCTACACACCAACTTATGAAGCTCTGCAGCGATCACATTTTTGAAAAGAAAATTATTGTTGTCTGTCACTACATAAGATCTCAACTTGCAACACTTTATTAGCATTTATGAAAAAAATTAAAGATTGACTAAATCTGATCCCATAATCTGAACCTATACTTGCGAAGTTAGAAATCAGATGACTCGAGTGTTATTGTCTGATAGAGATGTTTCTGCAGATTTTCACAGTAACAAACAGAATTTGTGTTTCAAAAGATTTCATTTAATTACCTAATAGAATTACCTGAAAACCTCTAATTGAATGCCATGGCGCTCTATTTTTCAACCTTTCCTCTATAGTGGCGGTCAATTGGAGGCGGCATTCAAATAGAGGCTGACGGTCTATTTTTCAAATGGCTTGTCAGAATTTTCGGAAGACAAATTTAAACCTATTACGGGCGAAGAGAACGCCGCCTATATTTTGCCTTCTTTTTCCGGTAGAGCAATATTAAACCTTTTGGATGCAATAAATCTGCTAACTTCTAACTTATCAAAGATCTCTCAATAAAGATGCATGGAAAAACAGAAATATATCTACCAGTTGATATTTATTGCTTGCAATTGACCTGCGATGATATTATAGCCTGTGTCCTTCTTTGCAATTTGTTGGCATTTTCAATTTTTATTTCATTCTAAACTTGAAGACGTATTTTTAATTTATACCTATATTTAACATTGTTGAATATAGGTATAAATTTATTTACTTGCTCATTGCACTCACTGATATGTTTGCAACCAAAACTAGCTTTTTAAGTGCAATAGAAGTGGAGTTATGAGCATTGATCCATTGCAAGCCGTGTTAAAATAGCTGTAAGGATGCTATTAAATAGCATGCTATAAATCTGCATATTTATAATTTATACAATAATAATCTAACAGATGATACAAACATGTATTCATGAGCAAGTGACATAAACGAACCATACTTATATTACATGGAGAAACCAAACTAACATTTTTAAAACAAAGATACTTCCTTTGTTTGCTCAGATAGCTGCGCTCTGATTGTGGCTTTCAATGGAACAAACATCTTCTCGTTGTCCAATACCTTCTACAATACAGTGCACCCTCAAGATGCGATTACCCTGATATACGAGTTTTTCACCTTACGAAGTCGAACATTGTGAGATTTTCACCTAGTTATACGAATTTTATTTCACCAAACGATTTTGAGAAAAGTTTCGCCCGAGTTAAAATTTGGCGGTCGGTGTGCTCATAACGCACGTCGAAATAAAAAAAGACACCGAAATATAGTTTGCCGAAAACACTTTCAGAACGTTTAGAAGAGACATGATGATTGACTTCTCTCATGTCAGCATTCCGCACGGAAAAATTCGTGTAAAATACACAAGCGAAAGCAAATATTCATTTGTAGCGTTATAATATATTTTACTATAAACTTTCAAGTCAGCATACGTATATAACGACAAGTATCTACATTTAATTCGTTAGCTATGGAATCTGAGACCGATACAAATGTTACAAAACGAAGGAAAAATGATTTCTATGTCAACAAGGTTGGATGTTGTAAATAAGAAGAAGGCACCCGTGTTATTAACATTGTCAAGGAATATGATCGCAACTAATCAGCATTTGCAATTATTATTATTAAAATAAGAACTCCATTAAAGCAAGCACAAGGAGCTTACGACTGAATATTTGAAGGAGTTAGAAGGCCATGCACGCAATCAGCATTCAAAAGGAGCAACCATTTAGTAAGGGCGAGGACGTAGAAGATACAGAAAACCCCACATTGGCAGAATTATTTCAAGGTGGGCTTGCAGGTGGGCTTGTTATCTCCTACGTGAATACAATTTATCGTATGTATGTAGCTCATAGAACTAGCTACTCAAGAAAGTTGATGCATTCACATTACTTTCTGAAACTTGTTAAAACCCTGTCTTCAAGGGTATAAATACGTACAAACTTTGTACGTATGGTTACATTGATTCTTGTGCACATTTCATACAAGAAAAACTACTGTAGTACCTCCTCTGGATCCTTCTACAAGCATTAGGTAGCTAGCAGTTTTCTGCATTGCACCAGCATTTTTTTCTTTTAAACTAGAAGAAAAATTGGACAGGACTAGACAACTTTCTTTAGCCTGCTAAAATTCCTTTTCATTACGTATTAAATTAATCTTCAAGTGTACCACAACATAAGTAGCATTGATACGTTTTTGCCCACTTTTTGCTTTATTCGCTACATGTACCAGCTAAAGTCACGTTACTCCAAAGGTATGTACGTCCTGTATAATAGTAAATAAAATTTCATTTTTCTTTTCGGTGCCATTAAATGGTCAGGTGTGTGAGAGGCCGCTTTTGATAACTGCATCGCTCGGCCTTTCTTATTGAATTCTAGTTGAAAAAGGTTTCAACCAGACAAGCTAAATTTTATAATGAAAGTCAAGCCAGAAACTTATGAAAGATAAAATTTAATGATAAAAAGTTGAAATTCATTAAAATAGTTCAAAATACATACTAAAACTTAGTTTTAAGGATGAGTTTGGCAAGCTAAACTTATTTGAAGTGAAATCAAAGTTTATGCTATGCGTACCTTTTGAAGGTAAGAACATCTTACCGTACAATCTGCATTTGGTACACAGATTACAATTTTACAGTATTGCAGAATATAATCACTAGGTGCACTTAATACAATGCAGCTACTGTAGGTAACTATAGTTACTAAAGTTAACATACTATTTTGTTACTAATTTTCAATATGTACAGCATTTTTATAAAATTTTGGACAATTTTTACCAAATTTTTTTAATTGTATAATTACAATGGTTTCTATACACGGACATACGATTTTTTCGCCATTTGATGTCAGCCTTGGAACAGATCAACGTCGTATCTTGAGGGTACACTGTATATTCTGGCTTCAACCCTTCTTCTGCACTGCTTAACTAGTCGATACTAGCGTCTGAACAATTTTCCGGCACAGCAAAACTTACACGCGCTGCATTTAGCACCGATGCAACACGTAAAAGTTTGCTCGCTAACGTAACCTTTGGTTCAAAACTTGCAATCCATTCTTTACACGCATGTCCTTCAAAGTATTGGGACTGCGTTAAACAAGGAACTACTATTAGCCTGAGACAATCAGTAGATATTTCTATGGCGTTGCTTTCAGAGTTCCATCTCCTATCGTAGTTAGAACCATTTTTATGTAGGTACATGTACTTCGAATTATCACGACCGTGTTAAACAAGGAACCATTATTAACCTGAGACAGTAATTATTTCTAGAGCGTTGCTTTGAAAGTTCATCTACCATCATAAATTTAAACTGTTTTCCTTTGTATAGATCTGTAGGCTACATCGAAGTAAAAAGACCGCGTTAAACAGAGAACTCTTACTAGCCTGAGACCTTTATTGATTATTTCTATGGTGTTGCTTTCAAAGTTTTAATGTAGAAAAAAGAAAAGTTTTGCAATTGGACAACGAAAGAATTAATTGTTATTGATATAAACGATTTATTAATAATACGATTTTGTGGACACTTTTCTCCTGATCAGTTGATATTATGGGTTCGTAAAGATAATGGCAAAGTGGTGGCCAAATGGAATTGGCGCTCAATTGGAAGTGGCATTCAATTAGAGGTGACGTTCAATTAGAGGTTTCACATAAAGATTTATAGACAGTTGGAATTTACACCAGTCCTTTCACATATCTGTTACAAACAAACTATAAAACACATAAAGTGGTTAGTGTGAAGTCCTGTTGTCGTGTCGTCATGTCATACACAAGCAAACCTCAAAAGAGATCAATGCTGGGAATTTATAAACTAGAATTACAATATTTGCTAGAAAGCATAAAACTGTTTTGGCCAAACACAGATGTATCAGTTCAGTCGCTACCGACCTGCCGGTGCTCCGGCTATGCACACAAACCATTTGATCGGTGGGTGATGGTGCGTTTGTAGTTACCCCTTTAAACTCAATTGTACCAGCGAACACAAAAAATGCTGATTTTATAGCCATTTAAAGATCATTTCTGTGATTCTAAATTGATATTTCCCTTATCAACAGCCCTACTCCGAGAACCGGCCAACATTAACATTAACAGGCCAACATTAATAGTCCAACATATTTTATAGAAAATTCATAAAAAGACGAAAAGCGCTGTTTCAAAGTGAGACCAGTGAAACCTTAAAGATTATTTGTCATGGTTCTCTACAAACCAAGTTGATAGGAAGCTTACTAGCGCTATAACCAAAAACTAAGACATTTAGCCTTAGGAACATGAAGTCCAAGAGATAAACCTACAATTTTTAATAGCACAACAATGAATATTCAATGAATAGGAGAAATATTTAGGCGCCCTAAGACAAACTCTCTAAGACACCCAGGGTCATCAATGGCATGTTCACAATGGCTACTGCATAAAAAAAACTTCACAGCTACTTCAAGCAACCAAACAACACTAATTTACAACTTTTTTGGCCAGAAAAGGCAGCCTTGCTTATGAAACAAACTCCTGCACAGGAAATGAAGGAACTCACCAGGTGGTCAGCGCTAGAGGGCATTTCACCACGACTGTTAGGTATGACAACAGTTAGATTGGGATGCCCACGCGAGGGTGGGGGGATCCTTGACTGGGGTGATCTTGGGGGCTGAGGAATGTGGCCACTAGGAGACACATTAGATGGTGAAGTTATATTGCCTCTGTTGAAATCCCCTGTATGTCCCACATCTAGCATATGCCCAGCTAAAATCATAGTGAATACAAATTTAAAAAGCAAATATTTAACAATTTGAGTTCCGTTAGATATCTTGCAGGTCCATGTTCAGGTGAAATAGTCCACTGTCATTTAAGCAGAATCACCATATTTAAGCCATTTCAAGTCATGTCAAGCATCAGTTTCCCTGGAACTGGCTAACATGTACATGCGTAATTGAACAACTATAATTGAACACAGCTTAAAATACAACTTGGGTCTCGCCCAGTCATTTGATTGATGCTGTAAAGATGGAATTGCGAGCTACAAGAAAACCGATGCATTACATTTCCCAGAATTGGATGATTCTACAACAAAAACTACATTTTGGTATAAATTTAAACATGAAGATGTTGTTATGCAGTATAAAGTTGAAACTCTTCAATCATACCTTCTGTCTTAGACAGGAGCCTAGAGTTCCCAGATTATTCCACCTAAAATCGGGCCCAACTGGACCTTAAAATGACAAATGGAAATAAAAGTAAATGGAATAAATATAACGAGTTACTGACCAGGAATAAAACAAAAACGTGCATAAATTAACTAATTGTAAAACATAACATACAAGGAGCTGCAAGATGACCACACAACCATTACTAAAATAAAAGCGATCTAAAAATGGATACAGTGAAGCGGAAGGTCTCAAGTATTTAAATAAAAGACGTTTGATTTGGTAAAGTTAACACAAAAACTAACCCATGCCCTGAGATGATTTGATATCGCTACATTACTAATAATAAAGAAATAAGAAGACTTTGCTAAAGCTGTAAATCATTAATAATAATTACTACAAATTCTCACGTGTAAGCTGCCAACATGTATAAACCACAACCCAAACTTTGAAGGTAGGTTTTTGAGTTACAGGTATGCAGCGTGTATAATCAGCACCCCTTATTTTTCCATTCATTTAAAGCATTCAATTTAACCTAGCCACGCGCGTAATTTGCCAAGTCTACTGTCTGTTTGTCTTCACCAAGAGGCATTGGCTGACAAGGTGGAAATTGACCAATCAGTGTCCTCACCTTTGCGGAAGACGCATTATGCTTTCAGCAAATTACTTGTAGTAAACAATGAATCAGTGAACACATTTTGTAACACACGTCACCGAGAAGGCCAAAATACGACACCGCGGTCAAATTTAAAGTTGTGAATGTAGCTTTGGAAACTACCAACCGAAATGCTACCGCAGTTTTTGAATTAGCGAAAAACAAACCAATGAGTGGAATCATGTGCTGAAAATGTCACACAACAGTGACCACGGCTAATGACCTTAGTCGTGGTCAGTAGTACTTGGCAGTACAAGTACTGTATCTTTCCTAGCGTCTTAATGTTGAATAAATTATTTTTAGTCTTTTCGCATTTCCACAGTTAATTCTAACTGTACTAATGATTATTATTAAATGATATTTAAATTTATTAATATCTTATAAAATTTGTTTATATAGCTACATTTATATATTTTCATTATGTGTAATGTTAATTTTCTCTCGTGACAGTACCTTAACCCTGAACATAGTAAGAAGTTAACAGATATAATTTTTAGACTGCGTGTATAAGCCACACCCCAAACTTTTAAACAAAATTTCAGGTTCACAAGTGCAGCTTATACAAAGATTTGTGGTAGTGCTGGTCACGAGTACTTCTTGGCCAGCGAGTTTAGACTCGTCTACTTCTGTTCGAGTTTTTCGAGTATCGGGTAGCTGGTAGTGCTTGGCACGAGTAATTCGTGGCCAACAGGTTTTTCGGTTATCGGGTTTGCTGATATGGTTTTTATGTCTAAAAATTTTAAACATCAGATATATCTTAAAATTTATAATGCAATTATAATTCTATTCAAGTTATTTATTATTTTTTACTATTTTCTATTGACTGATATTCGTGCTCGTAGCCTTAGCAGGCGGGTTGTTAAACAGTGCTCAGCGCGCAATAGACCAGGTTCTTGTCCACTCAACTCGACAGATTCGTGTAGCAAAACCCAAACCCGCAAAATCGAATTATTCAAAACTTCTATTACCCGAGACTCGAAAGAAGATAAACCCGCAAGTTCACCGAGTTTTAATACTTGTGCCCAGCACTAATTTACGGTAATTGCAACTTTATAAGTGATTTCAAAAGCCACTGAAAACGACCAAGGTTAGAAATGTTCAATGAAGACATATCCAGAGGCTTTTGCAGTAAGTTTTCTACTTTTATTAAATGTACAGTAGCTACAACGATTCCATCTCACTGGTACATTCAATGGATAGTGTGATCATTGCTACCACTTGCGGTAGGTAATAGTTTACACAACTGCGCAAGGCTAGCTTTCACAGTCCTATTATATAGCAAAACTCGGACATGTAGTAATATCAATGAGTCGGTTACGGCTTGGTTTTCTGTCCTTACAGCAATTTGTGCTATGTTGTTTGTTTGTGCTATACTAGACAAAGGAATAAATCCAAATATTTGGACAGGGTCAAGGAATTGTCTCTCATACAAGTTTTTAAAGGTAAAACTTTAGCATATCACTTTGGGTACAAGCATTCCTTTAGAGCCAGTGTAGGAGGAAAGGATGATGTAACCAAGCACTGCGAGTCAGCCAAGTCAAAGCTAATGGAAAGGCTGTGCAGATATTGTTACCACAGTTTTTTATAAGGAAATGGCAAAATTGATAAGGTAGGATATACATTTGAGACTTAGTTTGTTAGAATTGGTTTGGTTTTTGTTGAAATATGTGCAGGTTAAATGAGTCTTTTTGTCAATTATTGTTATGATTATTAATCGTGCCTACTACTACAAAGTTTTGCCTAGGAAACATCTTTAGACCAATAACATATTGACATAGATTATAAAGTGCCGTAAAACCTCTATTTGAACGCCACTACGAGAGAAAGATTGAAAAATAGAGCGCCACCCTCTATTTGAACGCCACCTCCATTTGACCACCACTTTGACTATCTTTGATCTTTATGAACCCATAATATCAAGTGATCAGTAGAAAAGTTTCCACAAAGTTGTATTAATAATGAATCATTTACATTAATAACAATCAATTCTCTCGGCCAACTCCCCAGCTTTTTGCTTATTCCGTTAAAACTTTGAAAGAAACACCATAGAGATGGTCTCAGGCTAATAGTAGTTCCTTGTTTAATGCAGTCTTGGTACTTCGAAGTACATGTACCTATTTAAAACGTGGTTCATTTACATTGGTAAATGCACTTTGAAAGCAACACCATAGAAATAATTAATATCTGTTTCGGGCTAATAGTAGTTCCTTGTTTAACGCGGTTTTTCTACTTCGAAATAACCTACATATATAAAAACAGATTAAATTTACAATAGTAGATGAACTTTGAAAGCAACGCCATAGAAATAATTACTAATTGTCTCAGGCTAATAATAGTTATTTGTTTAACGTGGTCTTAATACTTCGAAGAATATGCATATAAAAAACGGTTTGCAAGTTGTGGACCAAAGGTTACATTCAGCGAACAAACCTTTGTGTTAAATGCAGAGCATAAAAGTTTTGCTCTGCCAAAAATTGTTTGGCTACTAATATCAAATAGCTCAGCAGTGCAAAAGAAGAGTTGAGGCCAGAAGATATTGGACAACTAAAAGATGTTCGTTCCAACGAAAGCAACAATCAGAACGCAGCTATCTGAGCAAACAATGAGAACACTTTTGTTTGAAAAATGCTAACTTTTGTTTCTGCGTGTAATATAAGTATGGTTCATTTATGTCACTTGTTCATGAATATACATTTGTATCATTTGATAGATTATCATTATACAACTTATGAATATGCAGATTTATAGCATGTTATTTAATAGCATCTTTGCGGCTATCTCAATACGGCTTAAGATGGATCGATGATCATAACTCCACTTCCATTGCACATAAAAAGCTAGTTTCAGATGCAAACTGTAGCAAACATATTAATGAGTACATTGAACTTTTATGCAACATTGTTAAATATAGATAAAATACAAATATGTCTTCAAATTTAGAATGAAATAAAAATTGAAAATGCCAACAAATTGCAAAGAAGGACACATACTAATATCATCGCAGGTCAATTACAAACAATAGATATCAACTGGTAGAGATATTTCTGTTTCTCAATGCAAATTTATTAAGAGATTGTTGACAAATTGGAGGTAAGTTAGTAGATTTATTGCATCCAAAAGGTTTAATATCGCTTTTCCGAAAAAAGAGCAAAATATAGGCGACATTCGCTGTGCCCGTAATAGGGTTAAATTTATCTTCTGAAAAATCTGACGAGCCATTTGAAAAATACATCGCCAGTCTCTATTTGAACTCTGCCTCCCATTGACCGCTACTACAAAAGGGTTGAAACATAGAGCTCCACGGGGTTCAATTAGAGGTTTTATAGTATATATTAATATACAAATGTATGACTTCATTTAGCAGACAAAGAATTTCTACCATGAATGGCTAGTTTCCGCGAATGTATCGGAGTTACATCTCATAGAAAGCAAAAAGGATTTGAAAGCATGAATGCTTACTCACAAATAAGCTTGGGTTTACTTATTAAGTAGTATTAATTGAAATAACTGAAGATAATTTTGTTAACTTCTTGTAAGTGATATTTCAAACAAGTTTTTTACCCTTTCATTACAGATCCTGAAAATTTTCGAGATCAGATAGACCTTTGTAAAATCCTTTAAATAGTTACATATTCTTATTTTAGAAACCGATTTTAGCTTAGATAAGTAATAAATTGCCTGTGCTACTATTACAAAGCCATTTATTGTGCTTAGCACACATGTGCAAGCAGTGCTCATCTGTAAAAGTACATCTTCCATTCCGAGAAACTATTCATAATGGCTCGGCGTAAAAATACTAGCTGTGCTAAAAAAAGTCCTTTTATTCCTGATACTGGCTGGTTCAGCAGTGGATAGGGAGATTTTAGGTTAGAAGATGGTGAATATGCATGCAACTTGTGTGGTTAGGAGAAATGGTGAGGTGAGTGAAAGAGACAGTGAGACAAATTGGTAGCGGTATCTCAGAAGCTAACCATGCCTATCAAAGGGGAGTGGATTTAGGACCAAAGGCCTTGTCAAGAGCATCAAATGCAGGCTTGAGAAAAAGAAATATAGCTATTGCGAGAGCTGCTTTGTATACCCGCAACTCCAACCTATTTCGCCACATTTGAAAGAGACAAAAGATAGCGTATAGCGTTATACCTATTATACATAAAACTTTCGCGACAATCTAGTTCGTCGTAATAGATCATCAGTAGTGTCTATAAAACAGACAATACGCTAGCTGCGCGATTGTTCATAGGCGTTTCAGCATCAGCCTACCAATATGCATGTCACGAGTTATCTCATAGAGTTATCTTTTATTTTAATCTTGACCATTTTAGATGCAGATACATGACGAACAGGTAGTACCATCTTTTTCCAGTAAAAAAGTATTTTTGTTTTTCTTTATTGTAATGTATAAAATATTTGTGAATAGTTTTACTTTGAATAATAGACTTTGCTGCGTAGAAAAACGGAGCAAATTGTAGTAAATAAACGTCAAAAATATGCGCTCTCCATCAACTTATTGCAAAATTACCGCAATCCTGGTCTATAAAACTAGTAAGATGGATCATAAAAAATAGACAAGTTGTCGATCCAAACCAATAATACTGCAGTTACGGTACAGCACACAAATTAAAAGGGTTGAGTCGAGTTTTTCCTTTTTGCATGGCCAAAGGGGTGAATTTAGAAAGATCTTGGAACGGATTAGGCAATTTACACGTATTTTACTGTTCGTATATATAATATAAATTCCCTATAACGTAACTGCCCCTAAAACGAATTATTTACATTGTAGGAGCGCCCACTGTAACAAATATTTTATACGTCTACAATAAGGCAAACCAAAAAATATTTTTGTGGTCGGCTACTACTTGTAATCATCAATCTGTATCCAGGGGTCAAGGTTAGGCTAAAAAATAACTTTCGACTATACTCCAAGTCATGACATTCAAATTGGTAGACCAACGCTGTAACATCTGCACCAATCAATCGCTTCTAAGTATTTATGAGCGATTGCGCAGCTACCTATTCTCTGTTTTGTCGACACATCTGACGATCTATCACAACGAACTAGAATGTCATTGAAGTTGTATACACAATAGATATAATACTATACGCGCATCATTTTTTGTCTCTCGTTCACAAGTGCGGCGAGATAGATTATCATTCAAATCGAATTTGAGAACTTGCCCGACGACACTACATTATAGCCTACGGAATTTTTTATGTAGCACGAAGCAAAAACTTCACTTAGATTCTTTAGGTTATAGAGAATTTATATAGGTTGTGGAAGGTATACATTATAGGAGTGTCTACTGTATAATAAATTTGCTCAAGTGGCGAAAGAGATAAATACGTGCCAGTTTTGCATTAGAAACAGTAAAAAACTAACAACTAAACAAACACTTGCATAAGGCATGTGCTAAATGGATTAAAAATTTAGTTTATGTGATGATAGCCAATGCAACATATATCTTTCTTAGTTACATTTTGTGCATATATTGGCTTGATCTACTCATTCCATCGACTCTGCAGTAATACAAAAAGTTCAATCAATATGAGCAGACTATCATACCTGTGACTGATTACAGGCATCCTGGCAATCAACTGATAGCTCAATAGAAGATGAATCAATGAGAGAAGCTATAAAATTTCACAGAAGAGTTGCTTGGCAGGCCTTAACACGATTGAAATATAGCTAGGGTACAGTAACCTGGTGACAGGTTTATGTGTAAAAGTAAGCTCATAAAATTAAATAGAATGAATGCTTGGTTATTCTGTGTGCAGCAATCTATGCGGTTCATTAGTGAGCTAAAGAATAAAGATGCAAATTGTAATAGATACGTATGAACTACATAAGATCAACTAGTTGCTACTATTAAAGGAATGCAGATAACACAGAGCAGATAATCCCGGCAGCATCAGCTACCAAACAATGAAACCCAAACAGTCTCGAATGAGAATGAGCAATGAACATGGAAACAAGTGCTTACTTATCCCTTCAACCTGTAGATATAAAAGAATATTACAGTCTCTCAGGAATGGGACAAGCATTCCTGAGAGACCGTGTCCAACAGCCAGATAGAACCAATCACAATTAGGTCGTGAGTGTATGAGAATAAGCTGGCATGGTGTCAAACTTTACACAAGGGTAACCTCCAGTTCACATAGCTAGCTGACTCACATGAGGTAGAGGAGGGACGTGGACTGAGAGAAGGGGGTGCCGAGGAAAGGTTGTGATGCGGACTCCTTGGCGGTTGAAAGGAGCTCGGGCTATGCACCGGCTGTATGCCTTGCAAACCTGGATACTGAGGACCAGCTCCAGGTGACAGCTAAAAAAAGATTCCATTATGGAAGCAACCCTGTTTTCCAACTTTAATCTCAGTTTAAACATACGTGGTCAGATCAACAAAAAGATTAGCATTGCTGAACCCACGTCAGAAAGGCAACCATGCGTGGCCACTCGCGTATGTAGTTGGAAGAACTTCAGCATCACAAACAGAGGTTGGCTAGAGCTAAATTGCCATTTCCTACTTGCCTGCCTAAGAATAGCCGCATATATTTAGACTGGACATAATGACATGCACAAATCAGGATGTGCAGTCAAGCAAAATGACTGACGGAAAGCTTTTACCATGCAGCTGCAACCTAAGTGAACTAACTGGTTACTTCATTAGAACTAAAGAGCTGACCAAAAAGCTCCCACCAGATCCATTATCCGCATGAGGTAAAAATCTGGTCAGTTAGCTCTTACAACAAAGTAGAATATGGTGGAGAAATGACATACAAAAGGGTTTAAAAGCAGCCCTGCAAACTACTCACTCGATCAAGGCCAGAGCCAGGCCTAGTAGACCCCATATGCATCGCGCTTGCAAACTCCTTGTTAATCTGTTCGTATCTCTGCTGAGTGCGGGGTGTTAATGCATAACCTTCATTTGAATCATCAGGGCTGTCTACATCTTTCCCTGTAGCTTCCTTCTTATTTAGCGCCTGCAATGACCAGTTACTCCAGAGTGGATCCATCCGAAACACTTCAGATTATGTGTGTAATTTGCAAGTCGAGTCATTATTAATGCGGAGGGAGTATTCATGAGCCAACAAGCTGCTGTACGACCACGCTAGAAACATACTTGAGTTTTAACACAAACGGCTTGTAAATGCCAAATCAACAGCAAATTATTGAGTGTATGGTTTCATCGACCAACCAAACAAAAAACCTTGAGGGCTCAATACAAAAGCAACAACAATGATAGCGTTATTTAAACTAGAGTACCTCGATTATGTCTTTATTAGTACGGCTCTCATGAGGCTCGTTATACTCCGTGTATTTGAGCAGCACCTTGTCCATGTCAGTGCTGGCATACTGAAAGAGCTTGTTGGCGCTGTTGAATATGATCAGAGCTATCTCACAGTCGCACAGGACGCTAAGCTCATAGGCCTTTTTCATCAGCCCAAACTTTCGCTTCGTAAATGTCACCTGAAATGTATAAGTTCAAAACAGAAGGTTCAGTTTCGTAACATTTATGGTGACATGCCTATGGTGACACAAGCTATGTAAACCTTCATGTACTTTCAGCCGAGTTTGCTTGTTTACTTTCCAAACACCAAACAGAAGTTTTATGGCTTTAGGATGGATGTGAAACCACCAACCACAAACAAAGCCACCATTTTTTGTGTGTTTGCTGGCTCTAACAAGTATGTGGCAAGAAACACTTGATCGAAATTTGCTCGTTGTCAAAGCCAACACCACAAACCTGCTGTATCAATCAGCTCAGTAGATTAACTGGAGAATACTGCCCCAGCTCTCTTGTTACCAATATTCATATCATTTCACTTATAATAATTGCGATTCTCAATTTTTTCACCAGCTTGCATTGAAACTAGTTGCTAATCCAAATAGTGAATAAACTATCTCAGGATACTGTCACGAGATTAGCAGTTTCTTTAAAGCAAATCATGGAGAATATCTTACTCGAGTGCTGAAGTAATACAAGTGAAAGCTAAAATATAATTAATATGCAAGAAGCTTTGTAGAGAGTGCATTAAGCACACTTCATATAAAATTACAAAATACATAATGCATGTAGACTGAAAACACATAAACAGGATATTGGTATGATGACTTCTCCACTGTAATAGATGGAAATGCTCACCGAGATGACACTAAGCATATAAGATTTGCAACATCATGTCTAGCAGAGTATAATTAAAGCCGTCTTCAACGGGTTGTTTGTAAGTATTCCTTAATTGATGCTACGTCAAGTTAGCGTTACAATCCTATGTTGTTGAACTTCAAGCATTCTAATACATTAGTGTGAGTTTCCAATAAATTCAGTATTTTGTATTCAAGGAGCCACCAGTATACACCGTATCACAGAAAATTTTGGGCACAAATAATAAATCTTTCTCAGATTAGTTTGATATTGAAATTGAGCTAATCTCTGCGAGTTAAGCTAATCATAAATACATACCTGTCTATTTCTTTCATCACCGATTCTAGAAATTTGAATCTTTTTCCGTCCCATGACGAACAACTATCAATTAACAATTTGCAGTCTACAATAAAAAACATTAGAGAATACCCAATGTAAATGTTTCTGAACAATGCTCATAAGAAACTTCACAATGTTAGTTAATTAAGGCACCGTGATGTAAGCAGTTCAATATGTCAAAAGGGGTTGTATTTGAGCCAAAGCAAAACTAGATAAACTATTTACTAATTGTTGGTTTTACGATTACAATATTTTAGGCTATCATTATGCAAAGAGCTTTAAAAAAGCATAAAACACTTTCATCAAATATGCTACTGTGATTCTGTGGTGGTCAATAAAACTATCTAATGCTCATACCGTTGCATTGAAGTAGTTTTCTCCAGATTTCTATATATATATATGTATGTATGTATGTATGTATATATCTAAACTAGTGAAAGGTCTCCTTCAATAAGATATTTCGGCTCATTTTGAATTGGACATATTTCCCTTTTGCTTCCTATACGCAAGATTACCACGAACAATAACTTAATAAGGGCCGAGTAACAAATCAAAATATTTATTATCCAGTAAATTACGTATACACAACATATCTGTTTATTTTGAATCACACGTGACCTCAGTCATTAGCTGATAAAACTCTTGTAATATACAATAACTGCGTCGATGAAATAGGTGTATCAACGTAAATTAACTCAGTCAATAAAAACAGGTAATTACCTAGGAAGATTTATAAACAAATCCAAAACAATAACCAACCAAAAATTGGCTCAACTGGGCAAGATCAAACAGTTAAAATATAGTAATTCGAATCAAAAACACACAAACTAATACTTACAAAATTTTGCACAAAAAACCACTAATTTAATAACGCCGATGCATTCACTACGCAATGATAATTCCTGCACCTCTATCCGAACATTCATATTAGTGATTAAATTAAATTGCGTCGACAATGCAGCCTTGCCTTCACCATTTCCTCCCTACCTTAATATCCGGAGAATCAAACAACAATACTGACTTGCGTTCTATTTTTACTGACCAGTAAAATAGGACTAGCTAAAAATTTCCACGACTGATCTATTTTTGGAGCAAAGAACTAAAATAAATGTTGCAGCAGTACATCGCCATCGTCTATATCCGGTTAACCTTTCCTAGCAGAATAGGTTGCTCTATTGATGCGTGTGCGTTGCATTAACTATGGCCAATAGCGTCTTTACGTCTAGTGTCCTTTAATTCGTAAACGCAATTTCGCAGCTATATAACGCCGCTGGAAGAAATATTCCAAAACAAACTTGCTTAATAGCATGGCTAATAACATCAATCCCAACAAAAGTTAAAGTAAATTATTTTTGATTATCATTTTCAATTATGTGCTCAACTCGAATTTTGAAATGAACACACTTTTTGATTTTTTTAGGTCACATTCATTTTATAGGAACCTGGCGATTCTTAGCGATCAGATATATTACCTTGTTAGCTTATGTGTTCGTCGCTTATAGTGTAGTCTGGCGATATAAATTTGCTCGGAGAAACTTACTAGCGATAATTACCCATCGTTAATGCGAACAGGCTTGTATGTAGTTTCATGCACAAAAGAGTTAAAAATACATATAGATATATTCAAGTAATGCAATCGAAAAATACAAAAGGTTGCAATATTTTGTTATAACATTTTGATGCTTTGTAAACAACTACGAAGCATCTGGCTTGTTCAGTTTAATAAAATGCTAGGTAAAGATAGAACTTTCCGTGCAAACATCAGCTTTTTGACTAATGAGTTGGTCCAATGAACATTTTACATAGTAGTGATTAATAGGCTATGGATATATAGATTGCCTCATGTTATCCCCGTGTTAGTAATGTGATTACTGACAAACATACCGCAATAATTATGTTGTCAGAAACGATATTGAAGATTAATGCCGCTGAGATCCACCTACTACAACTTTTGAAAAGCAAAATCAACATAGCTGCCAACATATTTAAAAACTAAGAAATTTTCAACGCTATACTAGTTAAATCAGATTATCGGGCATGTACCAGAAGTTGAGTGTAACATTGTTCTCATTTGCTGTTTTTGATTGAAATTCGCTGAAGATCAATATATATCATTAAGATACATGAATGCGAAGTTTTCCTGTATTTGCATTACCAGCGTTCAAGTGGTGCAATGCAATTTCTTAGTCGTAACTTAATATTGATTAGAGTAGTTTCTGATTTTATTTTGAGTTTGAAGTGTTGGATGCATGTCAACAGGGAATGATTAAAAAAGAGAAAACGCCAACAGTACTTTAAAAGCTTTTAAGCAGTTTTACAATTTTAAAAGTCACATGAGAATATTACAATGTATCTTTGACTTGAGGCGAATTGTAGTCTAGAAGTACTAACCTGTAACTACCTAGTTTTCTTGAACAACACAGAATCAGAGTAGCATATTTGAGGAAAATGTTACACTTGATATATTAAAAGGAACATATTTGTTGAGCAAAGACAACATAACTTGTTAAAGGACAGAGATTATGTGACTGGAAACGTGAAGCTATTTAGTAAAATTCATGTGTTGCCTTGCCATGTACATGGAGTTAATTTTAACATGTCCGGTGTGAATCGGTCCAGATAAAACGTGTGCTTCTAAAATGCAACATACTTTTATGTAGTTGTAAAACAAGTATAGAATGTCTAACAGCCTAACCGAAAATTGGGTTTCTGTGAAAAGTTTTGTGCAAACTCTTTGATAACCTTCCATTTGTTCGACGATAAATGAAGTAAAAAATAAACATAGCTGAATATATAACATATATGCCTACATATATGTTATATATGCTTACATATATGTTATTGCAGCTATGTTTATAACATATATGCCTGCATCAGGAAATAGAGCAGTTATGATAACAAAAGCTCAAACTAGTGCAGGACTTAGATTAGGCTGAGATTTTAACGTTGCACTTTTCAGACATCACTCTAAAAATCTTGCTCACCATAAATAGTTGAGTAAAAGTAATGAGTAGATAGGTAATGAATCTTATAGGTTGCTCCATAGAAGCCTTTGATCACCAATTGATTAAATTTTTAATTATCATGACAGATAATACATAGCAAGAAACAAGAACAAGATTTAAAACACCCTCCAATGTAGTTGTTTTTCCTAATAGGTCTTAAAACTGATGACCATTTTTATGAACTCTTATGTATTTGTTGTTTAGCAGAAATCCAACAGTTTCGCCAGATTGATGTTGACTTGATGCATATAATGGTGCAAATGCCTCCACCGTTACCTCATCGCAGACTCGTTAAGAATAGGGCAGGTACATCTTTCTTTGGCCTGTCTAATTTTCTCTCACTTCCCCTTTGTACAGTCAGCATGATTTTCATATCATATATGTAATATTTGTGTCACATTGAATTTTCATATCATATATGTAATATTTGTGTCGCATTGAATTTTCATATCATATATGTAATATTTGTGTCACATTGAATTTTCATATCATATATGTAATATTTGTGTCACATTGAATTTTCATATCATATACAGTAAAACATGGATAACTCGCCCTCGGATATAGCGAACACATGGTTAACTCGACTGGATTTGCTTGGTCCGTTCCCACGCAATGATAAATGGCTCTATATAACTCGAACTCAACACTGTTATAACAAACTGTTTTTTGCCCAATGGCTTCCGAAACAGTTGCTATCGCTTTAGAAAATCACTTTATTCCAAGCCATAGAGGTAAACTTCAACTTTTCGTAATTCATAAGCGTCGTTATTACCTCCATCGGCAAAATATTTTTGTCAACGACTGTTCTAAAGGTTTGGTGAAATTTGATTTATACTGCTATACGATGAATAGCACGGGCTAGCCGGGTCACGGGCGCAAGGATTTTCGCCACGCACATACAAAACAAAAACAGCATGTTGTTTTTGTTTTGTATTTGCGTGGCGAAAATCCTTGAGTGCGTGACCCGGCTAGCCCGTGATGAATAGTTTTCCGACGTTGATTCCGTGTTGAATTAACGTCGGAATGTTGAATGTTTAAAACGTCTTAAAAATTGTTGTAATCAAACGTATACGTTGTCTTAGCTAAAAAAACTATTCATCGTTTGACCTAAACACAAAATACGTGTGTACATTCAATAAGTATCCATTCAAAAAGCGTGAGTGATATACAATGTACCGTAAAACCTCGTAAAACTTTTAATTGAACTGCCTCGGAGTGTTGCTCTTAACGAATTCCAGGTAAAGTAAGGTAATCTTTGCATAAACTTCAAGAATGATCGGCAAAATTGATCGTGGGTAAAACGCTCAAAAGAAAAAGATGTCTTTTCTTTGAGCATTTCAGCAACGATCAAGTTTTGCCAATGTCAATCTAAAAAACGTCCTGGCAATAACATCACCTCAAACAACAAACCAATCTTAAGTGATAAAAAAATCTCTATACTTTTTGATAAAAACGTTTTAAACTTTACATTAGAAGCATTTAATTTGAAACAAGCCATTTGTGCTTTTGATTTATATTATAGTTTGTATATGTTCATGTATCTACTAATAAATAAGTAAATACATGGACTTGTGACAGTGCTCTGATAACTTGAACGCTCTGATAATTCGAACACTTTTGCTCGGTCCCTTGAAGTTTGAGTTATCCGAGTTTCACTGTACATGTATGTAATATTTGTGTCACATTGAATTTTCATATCATATATGTAATATTTGTGTCACATTGAATTTTCATATTGACAAATTAATGTTTTGTAGATCATGACCTTTACACAAGCCTACGACAATTACGTGATGTAAGTATACCTATATAACAAGCATTTTTTAATCAGTCCATGCTAAGCATATTCCTATCTGTTATAATTTTGTTATATCTGCCACTGAGTGACCAGTCATATAAATACATTCTTGTAATTTGAATCAATCACTAAATTGTTTATTTATGACTAGTGGCGCCCTGATTCAAAATTCAACAGCCAATTCAAATGCAACTCCAATCCACTGATCCTCATTAAAGACCCAACATTAATATCAAAAATTTTGTGTTGTTTGGTCGATTATCTTTTTACCCTAAAAGCAAATTTTAATAGAAAAAAAGGCAGGTTTGATTTAATTTTGTAATTGTAGTAAATAAAAGTGTTAAACTGCATTCCTATTTTTTGATAGTTGTAATAATTCCCAATGCTCAAAATTTTGACATATTATTTGTTTACTGTTTCTGGTGCATGACATGAAATGTATTTTACAGTGCAAGTACTACTGGGGCCCATTGAGCAAGGACAGTGCATGTGACAAATTGGCGAATCAACCAGATGGCGTTTTTCTACTTCGTGATAGCTCCGATGAACATCATTTTTTTGCTTTGAGTTTTCGAATGTACTCGAGGACACACCATGTCCGGATCTCTTTTAGTGGAGGTAAAAATGTCATAATTAATTTGGATAACTAAAGTAAGGCGTTGTAGGATTATTGATTGCCTGAGAAAGCACAAATGTTTGAATTGCTTGTCGATTGTCGCAAGAATGCTAGTACAATTCTCTGTTGTCTGCAATACTCACTGCACATACACATGAAAATAGATTTAATTAGCTTTGCAGCGAAACCTTTGGAAATCTTGTTAAATCATGTCAACCCGTAAAAGGAGTTGTCTGCTCATAGCGAGTCATACTGCCTCCTCTGCTAACAGACAGTCAAACACCAACTATTACCATAAATTTTATTTTGTTGGTTGCATTATAGTACTCAGTGCATGAAAAGGCAGGCCTCTTAAAGTGTAATATACCATATTACACTTCAATTGAATGTCATGACGCTTTATTCTTCAATCCTTTATTTAGAGTGGCCGTCAATTGGAGGTGGCATTCAAATAGAGGCTGGCATTGTATTTTTCAATTGGCTCATTAAACCTTTGGAAAAATAAATTTAGCCCTTTTACAGGCAAAGCTAATATCACCTATATTTTGCCTTCTCTTTGCGGCGGAGCAATATTGAACGTTATGGATGCAATAAATCTGCTAACTTATCTTCAACTTGCCAAAGATCTTTTCATAAATATGCATTGAGAAACCGAGAAATATCTCTACCTCTACCAATTGGTATCTATAATTGCTTGCAATTAAACCGCAATGATATTATAGTCTGTGTCCTGCTTGCCAAATTTGTAGAAGCTTTCAATTTTTATTTCATGCTAAATTTGAAGACATATTTTTATTTTATATCTATATTTAATAATACTGTTGCATAAAAGCTCATTGTATTCATTAGTATTTTTGCTAGTTTGCAGCCAAAACTAGCTTTTTACATGCAATAGAAGAGGAGTTACGAGCATCGATCAATTGTAAGATCGGATTACCGCAATGATGCTATAAATCTGCCAATTTACAAGTTGTATAATGATCTATCGAATGCTACAAATATACATGTATATATATATATTCGAAGACAAGTTACAAACAAACCATACTTATATTACACGCAGAAACAAACATTCACGTTTTTGAAACAAAAATATTTGCATCATTTGCTCGGATAGCTGCGTTCCGATTGTTGCTTTCGATGGAACAAACATCTTCTGGTTGTCCAACATGTTCCACAATGTCTTTCTTCTGACCTTCAACTCTTCTTCTGTACTGCTGAGCTAGTCAATATTAGCGTCCAAACAATTTTGTGGCAGAGCAATACTTTTGCGCGTTGCATTTAGCACAAATGCAATGTGTAAAAGTTTTTCTCACTAAATGTAACCTTTGGCCTAAAACTAGTCGTTCATCTACTATCGTAAATGTAAGCCGCTTTTTTAAATACATGTACTTCAAAATATCAAGACCGCATTAAACAAGAAACTACTATCAGTCTGAGACAGTTATTAATTATTTACCATGTTGTTGCTTTCAAAGTTTTACCGAAAAAAAGAAACGCCATGGAGTTGGACGAGAGAATTGATTGTTACTGATGTAAACAATTCATTATTAGTACGATTTTGTGGACACTTTTGTATTGATCAAATGATATTACGGGTTCATAAAGATCAAAAATTATCAAAGTGGCGGTCAAGTAGAGATGGCATTCAAATAGAGGTGGTGTCCAAATAGAGGTGGCATTCAATTAGAGGTTTTACGGTAACAGGCAAATGGACAGCTAAATATTGAAATTTAGGACTCGTAGCTTATAGGTTGTTGGTTATATTCTAGCCATCACCTATGGTAGAGCAAACTTGAATTGAACTGTTTGTTTTTCTGTTGTTAGATTCAAACAGTGAAACTTGTCTCGTCTGGAAGGGGCGCAAGTTACACAAATTTTATAAGTTTTTTTACGAATTTATGTTCTCAACTATATATTTATCATCTTATATTTGAGTTAGCTCATATGCAGTAAGTTTGTTTTGCCTTTAGCCATTTGTTTGTAGGTGTATTCAGTTTTGACTATGTGGACAGCCAATTCATGAAATCTAGTTCAATAATGGAGCTGATACATCAGACAATGGTCAATTCTAGAAATCGGAATGTGCAATATTTTATACGCTCTCGGCAGCCACATGAACCACCCATTCCAGTAAATATTCTATATCCAATCTCGCGTGATAACGTTGTCAACAGCTTAATGCATAATGCAAGACTGGTTATTCGCAAGCATACAAGGTTTGACCATATTGACCAGCTACTTATACCGACATCTCTCAAAGACTATCTACGCGATGCTCAATATTACTATGAGGAAAGTGACACACCCCCACCTATATGTGATGTTACTAGAGACCCGCTACCTCCTCCCCTTCCTCCTGGGAGAAGACAATAGCCGCCAATTAGTGTTTTATTGTGTTGTGACAATTTGCAGGTCACTTATCACAGTGTATAAACATGATCCTAGCATTTTGAAAATTGAGACCATTAGTTGTGATGATAAATGTACATTTATTAGGAACTCATTGCTGTTCAAAAACCAATCTCAGCAGCAGGTTATTTCGATCTTTGACTGATCCTATGCATGGCTTCTCCATTACTATTCAACGCATGATTTAGACAAAGCTTTTTAGGTTTTGCTGTCTCATAGAATTGCTAATAACGATTTATTGCAAGTCAATCACATACGCAATGCTGCATGTTTTAACACGTGTTTGATGAGATATAATAGTATACTAATATTAAATTTTTTTTATTTTTTTCACAAACAACCATCCCAACAGAATAAATAGTAATGCTTAGAACAATAGTTACTTTCTGTACCACATCTGTGCACGGTCACTTCTTTTTATCTTCTTCTGCAACTGCAGCACCCCATACAACAAAGCTTCAGCAGTTGGAGGACAACCTGAAACAGACGCACTCGTGGTGTCAAGTGTACTTAAACCATAACTGCCACGAACAGCTTTCATTGTTTGTTCATAGGTAAATCAGACACTCCGATTTTGTACTCAAAATAAAGATTAGTCCACTAACTTTCAAAGTCATTTTTGTTTTAGAAGGCTCTTTCACAGCGATTCAATATCGGTGTCGCAATCAACACAACAAGTCCGCCAATAAACATGTGACGTAACATAGCTCTTTAGGAATGGAAGTTGGGGATGTTTAGTCTGATCTAGAATTATAGAGATGGGTGTCTTAAAACCCATTGTTCTCTAAATTCAGCCTTCAAAATAATCTGTCTTTTCTGAAAGGTACATAAGCTATTTGACATTGCTTGTAGCTTTTTACAAGATGTTTAATAGATGAACGCCGAGAAAAATGAGATCAAAAAGCACAATAACAACGCTAGCTTGTTATAAAATCGTGCTTTTTTGAGCTCATTTTTGACACCAATATTGAATCACGGTGAATCACTAACTTTGAAAGTGAGTGGACCAATCTTTATTTTGAGTACAAAATCGGAATCAGTGCGTCTGAGTTACCTATGAACAAACAATGAAAGCTGTTCGTGGCAGTTATGATTTAAAGGTGTACTTAAATGAATACTCAACTGAGTCCTCGAGTGCACTTTAATGTTGAAGAAGTAGTGTTTAAATTTAGTGTTGGTCTAAATGTGAAGCACCAGATATTTGCATGAAACGGTTTTGACTTGTCAAACAAGCCTTTTATCCTTATGAAGATAACATGTATCTTCAACACTGAGTTGAATAAGTAGTGATGGTAGACTACTACTGTTGCACCATTTTTCAATTTAGATGCAGTACAGGTTATTATTTTTGGTATTACTAATTTTATATTGTTGTTTATTTAATGACAGCCTAGCACCTTTGATAGAACCCTTATAACAATTTTAGTTCAACTGCTATCAACATAATTCAAGTGAATATCTTAGAGTGGCTAAAGAAGATCTTTTGTTCAACTACTACCTACAATCAACATTGCATATTAACTTTTCCACAAACACCGTGATAGCAGAGCAAATATTTGTTAATGTTGTTAAGTAACTTCCACTAAGTGTCTGAAACTTCTTGTGACAATTGTTGATGGCCACTATAATATGGCCAAGTATGCGAGAGGCTATTTTCGAAAACAGCATCGCTTGGCCTTTCTCCTCGAATCAGTTCGAAAAAAGTCTTTAAAAAGTAGGCTAATAGTTAGAGTGAAGTGGAGGTGGAACGAGACACGAGACGTCTCGAGTATCGACCTGTCTCGTATCGGTCTCGTCTCGACTTAACTATTGCCAAACTCGAGACAGGAAATAGAACTAAAGCGCCTGCGCACGGTTGTTAAAACATGGCTTCTTGCGGTAGCAACAACTCCATATATTGTAATTGATTGCGGGCAACTGCCTTTAAAGTTATACCCGGTCCGTTACTACCTGTTGCTATTGATTATGTTGGCCACTGAGTCTAATCATGTAGTCCGGACAACGGCCCTGTTATATTTTAGTTCGGTTCTGCGTCCTTAAAACAGATACCGGGTCGTATCTAATTACTCTTCGGATAATGCAATTTAATAAATAAGACTTTTGCGGGTAAAATGTCTGTATTTTATCGTATCGTGTCTAAACACCAACTGCCCTTCCTAACATTCGGGCCTCTTTTACGTATATGCTACCAATCGCGGGTAAAACCTGCCAGGACACAGAAAAACAAACGAAGGGCCGTGTCGACCATAGTCCGCGTTTGGTTAACAATGACGTTTCGTTAGCTCAATATAAGAATATAAATGTGCATGGATACAGTAATTAATATAATTTCATGAGTACAATTTAAATATAATTCACATACTACAGTTAATACACAAACAAAACTTAACATTAATGAAACGATAAGAATGAAAGTGTTATCGTGTGTTCTTTTAGTTGCGGTATTTCTTTGTAGAGCGAAGGATATCGGTTTCATTACATATTACATTAAAAAGTAAGAACTATTCAATAGATGGTAAAAATATACATGTACAAAGCAATATGTTTATAATAATTATGATCAATCAAGCTCAAAATTCTTAGAATATATAACTTCGGCATTTTAGAGCTGTTTGTGTCACTTTTGTTTACAAAAACTACATCCATATGACTATTAAAATGTATGTAAATCATTTACACCAGGTAAAAATTCAATTTAAAAATAGTTTTATTAATTTATATATACCAAGTAGCTAGTACTTGTGTAGTAAAATCATCACCAAATGCTCATTATTTTACTGTCTCGTGTCTCGAATTTTTACAAGACAGTGTCTCGAGTCTCGTCTCGAACTTAAAAAACCTGTCCCGTTCCACTTCTAGAGTGAAGCAAAACATGGCTAACCCGCAACATACTCACGAATATTACGACAAAATTAAAGTAATTTTAGTGAAAGATTAAAACCAAGCAAGTGTGTGTTTAGTAAGCAAAATCCATTTAAGTTAAATTTAAAGTTTCTTTCACGTAGAGTCACCAAAGTTTAGTGTACTAAACAGTGTACCAACTTAGTGTGCTCTCAAGTCTCTCTCAGACGGCCGCTATGCACAAAGTCTGTCTTGAAGGAAAAACTCCAAAAAGTAGTGTAGGCCTACATAGTGTTGTTACACTTTATTGCATATCGTAACAACTAAATAAGTAACTGTTACTTTTTTAGCTAATGTACTACATTACAACAATTAAAAACATGTTTTTCCACCGTAATATCCAGTTTAGGTGCTTTTCATAGTATGCTGATCAATTTGAGTTTAGATATTTTATATAGAAAATAGTGCCTTGAGATGTCGGTAAATTGACATATGAGCTCAGTCCCAGCATTAAATTCGTACATCGAGGTAAGACTCATTAAAAAGCGTAAAGTATTGTTGGATGTAAAACCTGAAGTTGCGCGTAATGCTACTTGAGCTTAAACTGAAACTCTTAGCGCATACAACAGAGCATACAGAGCTGTTGTAATATTGAAAATGGTACAATAATGAAATTGTGTTTGTTAATCGTTGGTAGAAGTTAATGGAGCGCAAGCATCAGGCAGCTGCAATAGTAAGTACATTAAAATGTAAGTGTTGCAGTCATTCGACAAAAGTACATTACGACAATGAAAAAACCTGTGACTACAAGGAAACCTGTGACTACAAGGAAACCTGTGACTACAAGGAAACCTGTGACTACAAGGAAACCTGTGACTGCAAGGAAACCTGTGACTACAAGGAAACCTGTGACTACAAGGAAACCTGTGACTACAAGGAAACCTGTGACTACAAGGAAACCTGTGACTACAAGGAAACCTGTGACTACAAGGAAACCTGTGACTACAAGAAAACCTGTGACTACAAGGAAACCTGTGACTACAAGGAAACCTGTGACTACAAGGAAACCTGTGACTATAAGGAAACCTGTGACTACAAGGAAACCTGTGACTACAAGGAAACCTGTGACTACAAGGAAACCTGTGACTACAAGGAAACCTGTGACTACAAGGAAACAAGTTTCTCAAAGGCAGAATAGAGATACACAAAACGCAACTCGAAAAAAACAAACAAAAAATAGCGAAGAACTTCTTGATGGTTAGTTGGCTGATGAACACTACTAAAGTAACATAGGTCTTAGTTTAATTGACTAACTAGCAAATAAGGATACAAATATATATTCATTTAATGCACACTCTATGTAATTCATATGTAAATTAATACTAGTAATTATTAATGCTAGTAATCCTTAGAAGCTTTTATTGCACTGAAGCTGCGAAATTGAAAAACAGAGATTTACCACTCCACAGCCTAGCCTTCCCTTTGTTTTAATAGATTATCTACATTTCCACATTTATTGATCTATCATAACATTTAGCTGTCCGAAACTATAAATTAGTACCTGTTTAATAAGCGCTAGACAACAACAGTATGTTTTAAAATTAAATCCAAAAATGAAGTTAATCAAAATGGTACCTGGCACATAAATATCCACAGGAACTATTCTGTCACAGCCTCTGACCACGCTGTAGGAATAATGGTAATAGCCACCGCCATTCGCACAGCTTCCCATGCTTATCACCCAACGAGGTTCCCCCATCTGATCATAAATCTGCAAATAGAAAGGATAACTTCAAGAAAGTCACATATAGCAGTTTTCATGCATATCAGAGAGGAATGTTTGGCTCACTCATAGCAACTACAGCTAAAGAAAATTTTGTACATAAACCATGGATGTTAGTAACCTATGTTTTGGAGAAACCATCAACGAAAATCAATGTATACATAACGAAAACAATAATATTCTTTAAATTTATAAAAAGGGGCCAGCCATTGTCAAAAAGATACCATGGAACCATATTCTTCTTATAACTGCTGTCTATAACATGGGTTACATCAAACTTATGAATAATTCGTCTTTCTAAGCATCGATGAGTAGTCGGTCAAGTACTAATGCTCATGAGCATGCAGCATTGTGTAGATTGCAATATTCCAATTATTTGTGGTTAAATTTTGTTAGTTTATTCTTAGTTTTTATCCTTCATAAAAGAATTTAATTATGTTACCACAATTGTCTAGCGCTACATCTAGCGTTTTTGCGCTGTAAGAGCCAACCTTTTTGTAGGAATTTTTTCTAAGATTCAATCATAAATTGTATTGCAACAATATTATCGACTAAACCTATATTTAATTCTTTATGTTGGCGCAATGTAGTTAATGGCTACACTTTTAACAACTTTTTAATGCATCAAGTTTTTTGAGATAAAATCTAAGTCACTCACAATAGTCACTCATAAAAAGCTATTTAGTCTCACAAAACTAAACTCAGGAACAATGAATAACACAGCACATATAACATTCACATCTTCATCGATGCCTCCATCGGACGATGGCCACTAGCACAAAATGTTGTCTTTAGTTTTCAAAAAGATAAAAAATATCAAATGGGCACTTTGCAGATTTTTAGTGAAGTTAAAAATTAGAGATCCTGCATACACTGATACTGCAACACTAAAAAGAATTTACTTTAAAATTAAATGAACTTAAGTTGACAATCAAAACGTCGCAATAGAGATATAACAATACACATGACACAAAATAGAGATATAATTATGCTCCTAAGGATAGACCCGGCACCAAATCGAGATATAGCAGCATAACATCCATACACATACCTTTCTGAAAGCTGGCGCCATCTTATTTGTCAAAGTTCCAGCAACTATGATGCAGTCAGCTTGCCGAGGGCTAGCTCTAAATGTTACACCAAATCTGTCCATATCATATCTCGGGGCAGCGAAATGCATCATCTCCACAGCACAGCATGCCAAACCGAAAGTCATTGGCCATAGTGAACTCTATGTGACAAACAAGCGAAACAAAACCAGTAATTTGTGTTGGTGTTGAATAGTGTGCAGTTGGTAAGCTCATTCCGCTTGCAATAATTTACCTATAACTTACCTACAGATATATGATAGGCCTATCTGTTCGACAGCTTTGAAAGTATTCGTTTTGCGGCAGCCTCTATGGCAGTAGGTTTGCGATGCATTAAATGACAAGTTCATCATGTGCATGAATGTTCGATGAAGATACAAAAGAGTGTAAAGAATTATGTTCATAACAGCCCTAGGATTAGCTTGAAAACCACTTTTATACTAACAGATTTTATGATAATCAGGATATTAGGATGTATTAGAAGCCTTAAAATTAAAAAATCGCAAGAACAAATGTTTATTATAGCCTGACAAAAGTGGACAGAAAGTAGATTATTGTCAATGATGCTTTTATGCAGAACTCATTTATTTCCATTTTTCCATAATTACTAGTGAGTATATGGATGCTATAAAAGTTCTTTCGGACTCCCTACCCATAAAATGTATGTGATTAAGGTTAATAAGGTATACCTGAGTGCAGTATAGCAAATATTTATAACAGGCTGTACTGATTTAACAGTAGAAATGTAGCAACTATTTATAAAAGACTACTGATTAAACAGTAGAAATATAGTAACTATTTACAACAGACTACTGATTCAACAGTAGAAATATAGTAACTATTTATAACAGACTACTGATTCAACAGTAGAAATATAGTAACTATTTATAACAGACTACTGATTCAACAGTAGAAATATAGTAACTATTTATAACAGACTGTATTTTTTCTACAGTAAAAATATAGTAACTATTTATAACAGACTTTACTGATTGAACAGTAGAAATATAGTAACTATTTATAACAGACTGTACTGATTCAACAGTAGAAATATAGTAACTATTTATAACAGACTGTACTGATTCAACAGTAGAAATATAGTAACTATTTATAACAGACTACTGATTCAACAGTAGAAATATAGTAACTATTTATAACAGACTGTACTTTTTCTACAGTAAAAATATAGTAACTATTTATAACAGACTTTACTGATTCAACAGTAGAAATATAGTAACTATTTATAACATACTGTACTGATTCAACAGTAGAAATGTAGTAACTATTTATAACAGACTACTGATTCAACAGTAGAAATGTAGTAACTATTTACAACAGACTACTGATTCAACAGTAGAAATATAGTAACTATTTATAACAGGCTGTACTGATTCAACAGTAGAAATATAGTAACTATTTATAACAGACTGTACTGATTCAACAGTAGAAATATAGCAACTATTTATAACAGACTTTACTGAATCAACAGTAGAAATATAGTAACTATTTATAACAGGCTGTACTGATTCAACAGTAGAAATATAGCAACTATTTATAACATACTGAACTGATTCAACAGTAGAAATATAGTAACTATTTATAACATACTGTACTGATTCAACAGTAGAAATGTAGTAACTATTAATAACAGGCTGTACTGATTTAACAGTAGAAATATAGTAACTATTTATAACAGACTGTACTGATTCAACAGTAGAAATATAGTAACTATTTATAACAGGCTGTACTGATTCAACAGTAGAAATATAGTAACTATTTATAACAGACTTTACTGATTCAACAGTAGAAATATAGTAACTATTTATAACAGACTGTACTGATTTAACAGTAGAAATATAGTAACTATTTATAACAGACTTTACTGAATCAACAGTAGAAATATAGTAACTATTTATAACAGACTGTACTGATTCAACAGTAGAAATATAGCAACTATTTATAACATACTGAACTGATTCAACAGTAGAAATATAGTAACTATTTATAACATACTGTACTGATTTAACAGTAGAAATATAGTAACTATTTATAACAGACTGTACTGATTCAACAGTAGAAATGTAGTAACTATTAATAACAGGCTGTACTGATTTAACAGTAGAAATATAGTAACTATTTATAACAGACTGTACTGATTCAACAGTAGAAATATAGTAACTATTTATAACAGGCTGTACTGATTCAACAGTAGAAATATAGTAACTATTTATAACAGACTTTACTGATTCAACAGTAGAAATATAGTAACTATTTATAACATACTGTACTGATTTAACAGTAGAAATATAGTAACTTTTTATAACAGACTGTACTGATTCAACAGTAGAAATATAGAACTAAACAATGTGATGCATAACTCTGTATATATGTAGTAAACTGTAAAACTGCAATGCCTCAGGAATTATTGTATGTTGATATTACTCCACATGGAGAGTAAAATATTGCTTAAATCTTCCTTTGAATATTGAAAAATTGCTTGGTCCTATGTTACCAAACCTGTACCTCGTTTGTATGTGGTTAACATGAAAAGGAAGTTACACTGAAAACCTGTTTGGACAACAATGCATGGACTTTACCTAGTTAGCAATCAGATGCAAACAATACAATACAACTGCCAACATATTGTGTATCCCAGAAAAAAAACTGTTTAAATGGGCAAGATTTTATGACGTTCCACAGCACAATACAGGAAAAAATGCCTCTATATGCTTGAAAGAATATTTTGAAGATGGTTATTACATATTCTGCATTCGGGCTCAACGCTTGACATGTGCTATAGTGAAACATATAAAGCTATCTCATAAAAATAGGAATGCGATAAAATCTAGATCAAACAGGGGAGAGTTGGGCACATTGCAACGCAAAGCACGCTCAAGCATTCCTCAGATTTCTTGCTTGTTTATATCATTTTAAATTCTTACTTCACTTATTAAAGAGCTTTCTAGGTCATCTTATGAGATATCCTAGTTGCGTGAAATAAAAAGAACAGCAATTTAGATGAGCCATGATTTTGTGAAACTTAATAGTCATTTTTTGCATTTTTATTATTTTATCCAAATTTAGAGAATTGTATATCTTCTCCGTACACCATCATATGTTAACATAAGTCAGTGGAGGCAACTATAATAGACATGCTATCTTCACAACGCACCCACCAACTTCATGATGTTACATCATCCTGAGTTGGGATGAACATTTTGGTTACTCAGCGTCAAGTGGGGCACGTTGAAACACAAAGGGTATGAGGCAAGTTGCAACATGGGCAAGTTGCAAAATGTCGCAACTTGCCCCCATATTCTTATATAGGGCACAGGTCGAGTAGCAGTGAAACTGCTGTCCGATACAAACTCTGATGACATTGCCATTTGCCATTCTAACTTTCAAACTGCATATTATGAGAAAAGTACTTTGTGTAGTTGAAATAAATTAAGAGAGAAAATCCTAGCAACTGTGAAGGCTTTCAGACTTTGTCAAACAACTGTGTCTTTCAAACTTCATATCATGAGGAAAATGTCTGGTGCAAGGCAAATACACTAAAAAAGTAAAACAACAATAAAAGGGTTAAAATTTAAATGTAAAATAATTAGCATGTAATAGCTAAATTAAGTCTGTTTTGCTATGATTACAATAAAAGATGATTCGGTAATGATACAAATAATACGAACTGAGAAAACAAAATAAAAACTCTGAATACGGTGAAATAATAAAGATAATTCGTGCATAGAAGTGTGCGTATAAAAAAGGTTACTGTTCCAGCAGAAGCTATCCATCAAAACTTGGAATACAACGATACTGGTACTTCTCGATACTAGTACAAATATAAAAATGAAATATCGTACTCTCTTTGTCTGACCGAACAGAGAAAGAATGTCGAGGCTCTTCCTACGGAGATAATGATTGTCCGTGTGAAAAGAATTGGCATTGACTGATTTTTAGCAGTTGAAGCTTACGAAAAGCCGAAAAGTTCAAGAAAACACGACAAAGCATCGTGTTTCAAAGAGTTAATAGAATTCATGGAGTTTTAAATAATACGCCATTTAGCATGTGTATACGGTATACGATTGTGTCTTTGGTCAACACGCTTTGCTAGCTCAGTGGTAGAGCGCTTGAATTTAAAACTGGTGGTTGCAATCTCCGTGAGTTCAAATCCATTAGAATGCAGAATTTTAAATTCAAAGATTTTAATAGCTATAACTGGACATACACAAACACACAGAGACAAACTTTGCGAGATATATAGATGTATATAGGTTTTGTTTTACTGTGGAAGTTTGTTCATTGTGATTGTTGAGCACGGTGTTTTGAATTTCATATCAAACTCTTTTCAAGTTTTTCTTGCTCAGATAATTTGTGAAAATTTGAATTGTTTGGCTGAAAAAAAATTTAAGAAAACACAACTCTAAAACTAAAATTTACTAGAAAAATCAAAGACATTTCAACATGCCCCATAGGGGGCCCCACGTGGCCCCCTACCGGGGCACTTTGACAACAATTATGCAAATTTAGTACTTTTGTGATATTATCCAAAGTAGGCCTATACAACCAGCAGAATTGGCATTTGGCATACAAATGGAAAACATATTTCTGCATCTTTTGGGATTATCTACATTGTATTCCAATATTTTTTTGGAAAACGTTATACCCAAAAATGCATTTTTAGTTGCAACGTGCCCACCCTCCCCTATGCTCGTAGACTTGTAACAACATTTAAAAGTCAGATACATTCTTGCACCAACCTTTCTTGCCCAATTGACCAAATCATCGACTCTTGCAAGTGCAAATTCTGCTTTGTTGTTTGTGGTAGGTTGAAAAGGCGAATATGGTTCCCTGGGTTTTGCTGCAGTGTCAGAGCTGTTTTTTCTATACGGCACTGTCTGCTTCGTTAATCGCTCTTGCCGATCGCTCAGCGTTGCAAAACTGGGCCAGCCAAAGATAGGGTGTAGCTGTTTTAAGCAAAATGGTCGCAAGATCTTTGCTCCTACAAACCAACAAGTCCGCTAAACTGACAATAAGGTTATACAAGTTTGGTATCACGCACGGTTATACCTCTATACGTTACTTGAATGATAGTTACTTTCTTAGCGTCATATTGAATTGTTTTACAGAATGTTTAATAATTTACCTTGCACAAAACTCATGATGGGATTCTTCGAAAATCTGATTTATAAGTTTAACTTTGCCAAATAAGATTACACCGACAGCGGTAATGAGTGTGTCTTCCAATCAAGGGCGTAAGACTTAGGTGAATTTTGACGTAGTTGAATCCAGTTTTTCGATACAATTACGTCTTTAAGCGTTTACTTTAAAACACTGTTTCTAATACCCAGAAGCATGCCAACATTCCAAGCCTGTTAAAACTCAAGGGCAGTAGCGTTATTAGAGGCCTAGTGTTACTCTTGCAATTTGGTTTTTACCGAATGGTCGGCAAATTATAGCATTTACAGCATTGACTGCAAAATATTATCGCGTTCCGTAATACTATGGGAGACATTAAGGAAACAATATCAGTGTTCTGTATTCGCGTGCGTTTAGATGCTGTAGTCGGACTATTCTCGTTTCAACTCTCGCCATTTTCGTAGTAATTTTGTAGCGCTCAACGATGGCTGAAATCGAAGTCGATCTACGAGTAAGATATTAATTTTCTAATATTAATGTTATGATTAAGGCAAAAGATCGTTTTCTTATTTTTAATTTTATATGTTTAGTAGTTTTGAGCATATTTGTGGTTTTTCAAATATAATTGCCAACAGTGACGTTGGCTTTGGCTTACTTTTCTAATCGTACCTAAACCCGAGCCATCGAAAAGAAGAAAGTGTAATATTGAAAATATGGCCTGTTCTAGTAAGTTACAAAATTTTCTTTAATGTAACTGTTATAGTTGTGCCGATGAAAGTGTATGTTAAAGTGTTGGAATACTTATTTTTATGTGTCATACTAATATTAAGAGTAAGAGGGTAAGGCTATTTTATTTTTAACTCGTTAGGACCTCTAAAGGCTACTCATTAGTTGTGCTTCCATTTCCAAACTTTATGTTTAAATGTTGGACTGACAACTTGACAACTGGGGATTGGATAGGTGTAAGCTATCGTTTGAGAGTTCACCAGAAAGCAGCAACACATTTCAAATGTGACAGTAGCAAAGCAACCAAATTATTTCCATTGCGCATACCTCGTCATTTAGTACGACCATTATGGTTTTATTTTGAGCCCTTTTATCAATAGTTAGGCGTTTAATATATACCGGCAACATTTATTCTTTTAGCGGATGGTTCAAGCTTTCCGCATAACAGAGCTGCAGGTTTTACTTGGATATTCTGGCAAACAGAAAACTGGTAAAAAGCAGGAATTGATGGAACGAGCAATGGCATTGTTGAGAAATCCTTCTTATTCTCTGGTATCCAAAATTAAAGAGCTACACTCGTGAGTTTTTGTATGGAATAAGCCAAAAATTCATATTAGAGCTGGATTGAAGTAATCTGTTATTCGCCAAATGTTTTGGTAGTGCATATAAAATGTTTTGTTTTATTGTAACAGAGATAACATTAACATGAAGTTTTGCAATATAAGAAATCATCATAAAGGTTTGGATCATTAGAAGGTACAGTCTGTGAATTACTAGTTCTTAAGTTCTTTTTTGAAAAAAGAATGCAATTGGTGTAACCATATACCGTATTTTCCGGACTAATAGCCGCTCCCTTATATAAGCCGCATCTGCTCTTTAAAAAAAAACGATACTAAAACAATACATAGGCCGCACCTTTTGTATAGGCTGCAAAACTCATAACAGTGCTGTTTAACGCGGCAGCACCTTTCAAAGCCTTTGCTACCTCTCAAAGCTTTCCTTGACTTTCGGCATCGCTTGGGCTCTTCTCGCTGTCCCCTCCAGCGTCTCATCATACATTCATTGATGTTAAGATTGCATGCAGCAACGCGGTTTCCTTCCTGGATAGCAAGATCGATGGCCTTCAGCTTATAACTTGCTTCACACGAACTTCTTCGTTTGGGTTCCATAATGATGGGGTAAGAATTTGAAAATAATTAATAGTTGGTAATTTGTCATCTGTGTTCTATTTGCTAACTTTTATTTAGTTTTGATTCT
This sequence comes from Watersipora subatra, assembly GCF_963576615.1. NCBI lineage: Eukaryota > Metazoa > Bryozoa > Gymnolaemata > Cheilostomatida > Watersiporidae > Watersipora > Watersipora subatra. The sequence goes on along the minus strand of NC_088710.1, from coordinate 39,633,879 downwards.
AATTCTGGTTAGTGCACCCCTAGCGGCGAAAGAAAAAACCACAGAATAGTCACAGCCTCTAAATAAGCCGCATGACTCAAAACATCTGAAAAAAGTAGCGGCTAATAGTCCTGAAAATACGGTAGATGTTTTGTTGTTGGGTGTTGCATCATTTGGTTTTCTGTATGTTGATACGAACTGTATCGATCAAGTTTTGAACAGTGAATACTTATGTTGCTGTAAAATTGATAGTGTAGTAGTATATGCATGCTTTTGTTAGTTCAGTCATGCTGGGTCATTTGTGAGTAGTCTATATGTGTAATATTTTGCAATTTCACCTTTGTTTTCAGACAACGAACTCACAGACCCAATGGGAATCATAATAGCTATCGTCCAGCACCACCTATGTCAACATACCACAAACCACCTGACCCAATCCTTTCTCACAAAAGTGTGAAGTTACCAGAAGAGGACAGGTTTCATAGCGATATTTCCTTAATAACATTACCATTTTATGATCACATATCACAGATCCTGCCTCCCACCTGTTTAAGTGAGTAGATTGAAGTCAGGCCTATTTTCATTATAGTGAATACATTCTATATTGTAGATATGGGTTGTTTATCTGTACACAAATCATAGGAAAGGCTATATATGTGTGTGTGTGTATGCACGCATTATGAGTAGGATGTAAGTAGAGTAAAGGCAACATTCTCCTTAGGATTAAAATAGATAGGTAATGCTTGCCTTAGGATTAAAGTAAGAAGGTAATGCTTTCCTTATGATTAAAGTAAGAAGGTTATGCTTGCTTTAAGATTAAAGTAAGAAGGTAATGCTTTCCTTATGATTAAAGTAAGAAGGTAATGCTTTCCTTAGGATTAAAGTAAGAAGGTAATGCTTTCCTTATGATTAAAGTAAGAAGGTAATGCTTTCCCTAGGATTAAAGTAAGAAGGTAATGCTTTCCTTATGATTAAAGTAAGAAGGTAATGCTTTCCCTAGGATTAAAGTAAGAAGGTAATGTTTTCCCTAGGATTAAAGTAAGAAGGTAATGTTTTCCCTAGGATTAAAGTAAGAAGGTAATGCTTTCCTTAGGATTAAAGTAAGAAGGTAATGCTTTCCTTAGGATTAAAGTAAGAAGGTAATGTTTTCCTTAGGATTAAAGTAAGAAGGTATTGCTTTCCCTAGGATTAAAGTAAGAAGGTAATGCTTTCCTTAGGATTAAAGTAAGAAGGTAATGCTTTCCTTAGGATTAAAGTAAGAAGGTAATGCTTTCCCTAGGATTAAAGTAAGAAGGTATTGCTTTCCTTAGGATTAAAGTAAGAAGGTATTGCTTTCCCTAGGATTAAAGTAAGAAGGTAATGCTTTCCTTATGATTAAAGTAAGAAGGTAATGCTTTCCTTAGGATTAAAGTAAGAAGGTAATGTTTTCTCTAGGATTAAAGTAAGAAGGTAATGCTTTCCTTATGATTAAAGTAAGAAGGTAATGCTTTGCTTAGGATTAAAGTAAGAAGGTAATGTTTTCCTTAGGATTAAAGTAAGAAGGTAATGCTTTCCCTAGGATTAAAGTAAGAAGGTAATGCTTTCCCTAGGATTAAAGTAAGAAGGTAATGCTTTCCCTAGGATTAAAGTAAGAAGGTAATGCTTTGCTTAGGATTAAAGTAAGAAGGTAATGCTTTCCTTAGGATTAAAGTAAGAAGGTAATGCTTTCCCTAGGATTAAAGTAAGAAGGTAATGTTTTCTCTAGGATTAAAGTAAGAAGGTAATGCTTTCCCTAGGATTAAAGTAAGAAGGTAATGCTTTCCTTAGGATTAAAGTAAGAAGGTAATGCTTTCCCTAGGATTAAAGTAAGAAGGTAATGCTTTCCCTAGGATTAAAGTAAGAAGGTAATGTTTTCCCTAGGATTAAAGTAAGAAGGTAATGCTTTCCTTAGGATTAAAGTAAGAAGGTAATGCTTTCCCTAGGATTAAAGTAAGAAGGTAATGTTTTCCCTAGGATTAAAGTAAGAAGGTAATGCTTTCCCTAGGATTAAAGTAAGAAGGTAATGTTTTCCTTAGGATTAAAGTAAGAAGGTAATGTTTTCTCTAGGATTAAAGTAAGAAGGTAATGCTTTCCTTAGGATTAAAGTAAGAAGGTAATGCTTTCCCTAGGATTAAAGTAAGAAGGTAATGTTTTCCCTAGGATTAAAGTAAGAAGGTAATGCTTTCCCTAGGATTAAAGTAAGAAGGTAATGCTTTCCTTAGGATTAAAGTAAGAAGGTAATGCTTTCCCTAGGATTAAAGTAAGAAGGTATTGCTTTCCTTAGGATTAAAGTAAGAAGGTATTGCTTTCCCTAGGATTAAAGTAAGAAGGTAATGCTTTCCTTATGATTAAAGTAAGAAGGTAATGCTTTCCTTAGGATTAAAGTAAGAAGGTAATGCTTTCCTTAGGATTAAAGTAAGAAGGTAATGCTTTCCTTATGATTAAAGTAAGAAGGTAATGCTTTCCTTAGGATTAAAGTAAGAAGGTAATGTTTTCCCTAGGATTAAAGTAAGAAGGTAATGCTTTCCTTATGATTAAAGTAAGAAGGTAATGCTTTGCTTAGGATTAAAGTAAGAAGGTAATGCTTTCCCTAGGATTAAAGTAAGAAGGTAATGTTTTCCTTAGGATTAAAGTAAGAAGGTAATGTTTTCCCTAGGATTAAAGTAAGAAGGTAATGCTTTCCTTAGGATTAAAGTAAGAAGGTAATGCTTTCCTTAGGATTAAAGTAAGAAGGTAATGTTTTCCCTAGGATTAAAGTAAGAAGGTAATGCTTTCCTTATGATTAAAGTAAGAAGGTAATGCTTTGCTTAGGATTAAAGTAAGAAGGTAATGCTTTGCTTAGGATTAAAGTAAGAAGGTAATGTTTTCCCTAGGATTAAAGTAAGAAGGTAATGTTTTCTCTAGGATTAAAGTAAGAAGGTAATGCTTTCCTTAGGATTAAAGTAAGAAGGTAATGCTTTCCTTAGGATTAAAGTAAGAAGGTAATGCTTTCCCTAGGATTAAAGTAAGAAGGTAATGTTTTCCTTAGGATTAAAGTAAGAAGGTAATGCTTTCCTTAGGATTAAAGTAAGAAGGTAATGCTTTCCTTAAGATTAAAGTAAGAAGGTAATGCTTTCCCTAGGATTAAAGTAAGAAGGTAATGCTTTCCTTAGGATTAAAGTAAGAAGGTAATGCTTTCCTTAGGATTAAAGTAAGAAGGTAATGCTTTCCTTAGGATTAAAGTAAGAAGGTAATGCTTTCCCTAGGATTAAAGTAAGAAGGTAATGCTTTCCCTAGGATTAAAGTAAGAAGGTAATGTTTTCCCTAGGATTAAAGTAAGAAGGTAATGCTTTCCCTAGGATTAAAGTAAGAAGGTAATGTTTTCCTTAGGATTAAAGTAAGAAGGTAATGCTTTCCTTAGGATTAAAGTAAGAAGGTAATGTTTTCCTTAGGATTAAAGTAAGAAGGTAATGCTTTCCCTAGGATTAAAGTAAGAAGGTAATGCTTTCCCTAGGATTAAAGTAAGAAGGTAATGTTTTCCTTAGGATTAAAGTAAGAAGGTTATGCTTTGCTTAGGATTAAAGAAAACGTTTTTATAATTTGCAGATCAATTCTTTGAAAATTCTCTGAAGCCATCTAGTAGTTACTGTGATGAAGTAAGTGAATGTATTGCTAAAAAAAATAGCCTGAAATAATTGATAATGAAGATATGGGTGGTGATCATTTCAGGTGGAGATAACATATCAAGTAGGCGATACCAAATGTTAAAAGCTCGAACATGACTATTATATTAATAACATGTTTTAATATATCATATAAAACCTTTATTTGACCGCCATGGCGCTATATTTTTCATCCCTTTCCTAAAAGTGGTGCTTTATTAGAGGTGACATACAAATGAAGGGAAGACGTTGTATTTTTAAACGGATTGTCAGAATGTTGAGAAGATGATTTAACCATTTCACGGGCGAATCAAATGTCACTCGTATTTTTCGCATTCTTTTGGGCGGTGCGGCATTTAGCCTTTTGGATGCAAGAACCTTGCTAACTTACCTCCGACTAGTCATTCTTCAACTCTAAATAAATATGCACGAGCAAGCTGATATGTGTGCATGTCTCTACTGGTTGATATCTATTGCTTGCAATTAACCTACAATGATCTTATAGCCTGCGTGAAAAGTGAAACACTGAAAGGTATTGGACAACCAGAAGATATTCGTTCCATTGAAAGCAACAATCAGAACACAGCTATTCAAGCAAACGATGCAAATATTTTTGTTTTAGCAACGTTAATTTTTGTTTCTGCATTTAATATAAGTATGGTTCGTTTATGTCACTTCATGAATATATGGGCATGTCCATGAATAATAGTTTAATATTCCGAGTTATTTGATGCCACTACACATGCACATTTGCTCCCATTATAAAATTCTTTCAATTAATTGATGCAGTCTTTTCTTGCCTTTCAGATAATATAAAATTTGCTGCTTTCAAAATAGTAGTTCCAGAGCTATGAAGTGCAATATGCGTAAATTATGGAACATCAAAAAATGTCCCATCATTTACGCAAGAACATTTATTTTTAGTTAACATTTTTGGTAGACCATCCGAAGGTGTAAGAAAAGAGGTGAATTGAGCTAAATCACAAGTAACTTCAATGATATATGTGTATACATATACTAAGAAAATACCCGGCGTTGCCCTGTTAATAAATGTCTTTGCACAGAAAATTTATTTTTATTTAACATATAACAACAGTTACCATTTTAACTTTCAAACTTCATATCCTGAGAAAAGTGTTTTGTGCAGTTTGAATGAATTAAGAGAAAAAATAAAACAATTGTAAAGGCTTTTAAACTTTGTTGAACAACTGTAACTTTCAAACTTCATATCTTGGGGAAAATGTTTTGTGCAGTTCAAATAAATTAAGAGACAAGATAAAACAACTATAAAAGTGTTTAAATATAAATGTGAAATATTTAGCAAGTAATAACTAAATTAAGTCTATTTGGCTACGATAACAATGAAAGATGATTTGGTAATGATGCAATTAATACAAACTGAAAAAAAACAAAAATGAAAATCCGGAATATGTTAAATTAGTTATAACAATTTGTGCATAGAAGTGTGTGTATAAAGAAAATTACTGTTCCAGTTGAAGCCATCCATCCAAAGTTAGAATATGACGAAACTAGTACCTCTAGATACTGGTACAAATGTAAAAATAAAAAATTGGGCTGTTTGTGTCCGATCAAACGAAGAGAGAATGTTGAGGCTATTTCTACTTGAGATAATACAATTGTCTGTCTGAAAAGTATTGGCCTTTACCGATTTGACAATTGAAACTTATGAAAAACCAGAATTAGAAGTTCTCGAAAAAGCATCGTGTTTCATAGAGTTTCAACTAACATGTCATTTAGCGCGTGAAAACGGGGAAAGGGTTTATACAGTATATAGCAAGAGCTATGAATCGTAAAATCCTTTGTAGACTCGTGGTTAGACATTTGGATTACAAATCTACAGTTGCAATCTTCGGGAGTTCAAATTTAGCAGGATGCGAAATTTTAATTCCAAGATTTTAATAGCTATTGCTGGAAATACCGAAGACAGACTAACTTTGAAATATATATACAGTCAAACATGGATAACTCGAACTTCACGTGACCGAGCGAAAGTGTTCGAATTATCAGCGCGTTCAAGTTATCAGAGCACTGTCACAAGTCCATGTATTTACTTATTTATTAGTAGATACATGTACATATACAAACTATAATATAAATCAAAAGCACAAATGGCTTGTTTCAAATTAAATGCTTCTAATGTAAAGTTTAAAACGTTTTTATCAAAAAGTATAGAGATTTTTCTATCACTTGAGATTGGTTTGTTGTTTGAGGTGATGTTATTGCCAGGACGTTTTTTAGATTGACATTGGCAAAACTTGATCGTTGTTGAAATGCTCAAAAGAAAAGACATCTTTTTCTTTAGAGCGTTTTACCCACGATCAATTTTGCCGATTTTTCTTGAAGTTTATGCAAAGATTACCTCACTTTACCTGGGATTCGTTAAGAGCAACACTCCGAGGCAGTTCAATTAGAAGTTTTACGAGGTCTTACGGTACATTGTATATCACTCACGCTTTTTGAATGGATACTTATTGAATGTACACACGTATTCTGTGTTTAGGTCAAAAGAAGTTTTTTTTAGCTAAGACAACGTATACGTTTGATTACAACAATTTTTAAGACGTTTTAAACATTCAACATTCCGACGTTGATTCAACACGGAATCAACGTTGGAAAACTAATCATCATTTGACCTAAACACAGAATACATGTACGTTCAATAAGTATCCATTCAAAAAGCGTGAGTGAAAGAGTGATATACAATGTACCGTAAAACTTCTAATTGAACTGCCTCAGAGTGTTGCTCTTAACGAATACCACTTTTTCCTTGCTTCCGAAGGGCGATCGCTAAGCGGATGTTTGGTATAAATCAAATTTCACCAAACCTTTAGAAAAGTCGTTGACAAAAATGTTTTGCCGATGGTGGTAATAACAACGCTTATAAATTACGAAAAGTTGAGGTTTACCTCTATGGCTTGGAATAAAGTGATTTTCTAAAGCGATAACAACCGTTTCGGTAGTCGTTGGGCAAAAAACAGTTAGAGTTAACAGTGTTGAGTTCGAGTTATCTATAGCAATTTATCATTACGTGGGAACGGACCAAAGAAACCGTTCGAGTTAACCATGTGTTCGAGCTATCCGTGGGCTAGTTATCCATGTTTGACTGTATATAGATTTCATATACACAATGGCTAGGATGGGTTTTCTTGATGTAGCGTTGAGGCATATGATGGCTGTTTGAAGACATTGCCTGGGATAGTTGTTGCTTTTTATTTTTCTTCAAGTATGGTATGTCAGAGGTTAGTACATTAGTTTTCATAACATATGGATTTTCTTAAGCACAAGCCCTTGAATGTGTATAGCGTGAATAGTCGTCTTGCTGTTTCAGAACAAACGAGCTTTGGGAACAGATACCAGGAAGACCTCGTTCCATTTTCACTCAGTCCGCAGCATGCTAGAGAAATAACTAGTAACAGGTGGGTCATCTTTTGCAGGCCTAAGTTTGGGAAGTTATGAAAGGTTGTCAACTAGATGAATGCCTGGCGTTGCCCGGGTAATAAAAGAGTCTTTGAACAAAAATTTTCTTTTTATTTAACATATAAAACCTTTACCATTCTAACTTTTGAACTTCATATCATGAAAAAAGTATTTTTGGGCAGCTCAAATGAATTGAGATAAAACAACCGAAGGTTCTCAAACTTTTTCAAACTACTGTAAGTTTTAAATTTCATAACTTGAAAGAAGTGTTTCGTTGAAATAGTTTAGGATTAAAAATAAACATGTAAGGGTGTTTAAATGTAAATATGAAATCATTAGCTAGTAATGGCTAAATATAGTCTGTTCTGCTATGATTACAATGAAAAATATTTTGGTATACAATAACATGATTTTAGTTCGTTTCAGTGTTGCCATGCGAAAATGTCGTAGGCTACATAGAGGGGTATAGAAATCCATAGTACTTATCTAATGCAATCACCTCCTGGTAAAAATCATCATCATTGAAAATAGTAACAAAATAATATGTTAACCTTAGTAACGATAGGTACCTACAATGACTTTGGTGCGTTTTGTGGTTATGATCTGCAAGATAATATAACCTTACAATGTACTACGGGGAGAGTTCTTACCTTCGAGACATACGTGTAACATAAATGCTGAATCTAACTTTAATGAATTTACTAAACACACACTTGAAGGAAGTTTTCCTACATATTTTAGTAAACTTCAAACATAGAACTAAAGTTTTCTCATTCTTCCGCTTGTGAATCAGTTTTTACCATAACAGATACAGCTCAACTCGCCATGCCGAGCACCGTATATCTCTTGATAAGGTATATAATCAGTACACAAATTGCCAAATTTTAATTTCAAGGGAAATTATTGCCGACATTAGCCGAAAAATTAGCCTTGACGAAAAAATAACAAAAAAGCATGGTGTTTCCTAGAGTTAGGCCAAAAATATTTTATAATAGCGGCATCGCAACGCGTGGATGCAATGCTCAAATAATACATCATTGATACGTCATATCATACACATATGATAGTGTCGTTGATCAATACACTTTGTATAGCTCGGTGATAGAGCGCGTGGATATAAAACTTGCGGCTGCAATCTCCGTGAGTTCAAATCTATCGGAATGCAAACTTTTAGTTCCAAGAACTTTATAGCTGTAGCTGGACAGACACAGACGGACACACAAACTTTGAGACATATATAGATTATTATTATGATATATTAAGTTATAATAGGTTGTTATTAATATATAATTCATTACATTATAATAGATAAATCTATATGTTGTCATCAATATAATAAATTATAATAGATAACGTTTTATAGCTTCATATAATTATTATAACAGATTATACTGATAACAACCTATTGTAAGCTGAGAAATATACATCATTTAATATCTATTGTTTGCAATTAACTTGCGATGATCTTACAGTCTGTGTTGAAATTTTTTATTTCATTCTCAACTTGAAGTTTTATTTTATAACTTTTTAATGATGTTGCATTAAAGCTCATTGCACTCATTGATATGTTTGCTACAGTTTGCAGCCAAAACTGGCTTTTTATGTGCAATAGATGAGGAGTTATGAATATCAATCCATTGTAAGCTTAGTTTATATAGCCGCCATAATGCTAGAAACCTATGCTAAATAATGCTAAGTTATATAATCATAACCTTTCAAATGCTACAATTATATATTCAAGAACAAGTGACATAAGCAAACCGTAATTGTAATACATGCAGAAATAAAAATTAATATTTTTGAAACAAAATTATTTGCATTGTTTTCTCAGCAGGTTGCGTTTTGATTGTTGCTTTTCGTATGGAACTATTTCTTTTTCTTCTGGCTGTTCAATACCTTCCAGAGTGTCTGACGACTTCAACTCTTTTTCTGCACTGCTGAACTAGTCGATATTAGCATCCAAACAATTTTTTTAGTCCAGCAAAACTTTTAAGCGTTGCTATTTGAAAGACTTTTTGCGAAAATAATGCAAAACTTTTAACCACCTGTGCGCTGCATAAGTTATAATCCAAAAATAGTAGCACAGATTCCATCGTAATTGTAAACCATTTTTCATATACCTCGAAGTATTAAAACCGCGTTAAACAAGGAACTACCATTAGCCTGATACAGTTGGAGTTGAAAAACTGGCTTCGATACGAACAGCAACCATGAAATAATTAATCGTGAATGATTATATATATGTTTTACCGAGTCATTATTAGCACTTTCTGAAGACGTTCTTACTAATCCCTGCTTTTATCGGTCAAAAAAACATTAAAGATAAAGGAATGTCAAAGTGGCCATCAAATAGCAGTCGTGTTCAAGTAAAGGTGACGTTCAAATAGAGGTTTTTCGGTATGTTATCATTATGATGAGTTATAATATATAAAGTTATAGTAATTATGTTGTTATCATTAGAGTAGACGCTCCTACAATGTAAATAATCTGTTCCGGGAAGGTTTACGTTAGAGGGATTTTACGTTATGCGAACAGTAAAATACATGTAAATTGCCCAATCTGTAAAGATCTTCCAAATTCACTCCTTTGGCCTTTGTAAAAGGAAAAACTAAACATAACTTTTTTAATTTAACGGCTATACAATAACTGTAGTATAAATGGTTTGCATCGACAAGTTTCTCTACTTTTTCTTATCAGTTGCACTCAATTTATGGTTCATGAATACAGTAATTTTACAATAAGTTAAGAGGAGCGCTCGCCTTCAATATCAATTTAGATCATATCTTCTTATTTTTTCTAGCCAGCAAGATCTATTCTGCAAAGGAAAAACATTGCAACATACTTTATATGTCTAAAATAAAGTAAAACAAAACTATATCATTACTATACGTATTAAGAGATATTGTCTATTTGACCGGCCGTCTATCCATCCGTCAACAGTGTTCGGGTTTGGGATAAAAAATAGATTTCAACGAGACTAAAACTCGAGATCTTCGGCTTGCTATATTGACACTCCGTCTGCACCAATAGATCGCCTTCAACTATTTCTGAATTATTGTGCTAGTTATTTTCTGCGCTTTGTCGACACACCTGACGATCGCTAATGGTGAACTAGATTGCCAGGGTATATATAATAGAGAGTTCTATGGGTTATTTTTTCTGCTAAGTGCGTCAAGTGAGAAAGTGATATTTTTGAGGCTAGCCACCAGATTCTCATTATTGAAATTGAATTTGAGAGTTTGCACTGACTTGACACTTTATGTTATATGGAATTATTTACGTTCTTCGAAGTAAAAACTTTACATCAATTATTTACGTTATTTGAAATTTACGATATAGAAGGTATACATTGTAGGAGCGTCTACTGTATAATCAGTTAACTGGAACTACTGTTTACGATGTTTGTTATGCAGAAGTGTAGGGCCTGGCGGAGTCTTCTCATCGGACGTTCAGGTGCAGCTCAGATTTGCGCCTTTAGAAAAAAATAAACTGCGTGACATAAGAGATATGTATCCTCCTTGTCTGGTGCTGAGGCTGAATGGCAAAATGATACAACTTCCTGTAAGTACTGTTGCTTTGCCGGTACTTAGCAAAACAGAATGCGAGACACCTGCTGTAGCGGTAACAGCACTTTTGTAGCCAAATCTTGAAAAACAAGCTTGTAAGTCACATTGACCAAATTCTACTTGATTACACTATTGTACTAGCGTAATCAATCAATTATGCGTAGCTTAAAGGTTGACTCGCAACAAAATTCACATTTCAGTTGTTTGGTATCAAAAGATTCACCATGTTTTACTCAGTTGTGTTGTAGGTGCAAAATATGTGGAAATGTGATTACAATCTTTTAAAAGCTCAAAAACGAACAGTTAATCGTCGCCATCATGAAACCGCCGTAGATGGGAATCAGTTTATTTCTCTGAAGTAGTTCATCTATTCGGTTATTGTTATGACAAGTGATGTTCTCACGTGAAATGAAAGGCTCAATATAAAACTTCTCGTAGCACTAGTTTATGACAAACACTTTGGGTTTTACCGAAGAGCCTGTATCAAATATAGATACTCGCTATTTTACAGTTCTGTTTCGGCTTGGTCTAATCGTCTAGTCGTAATCTGATCATGTGATCCATACTTCCTGCCAAACAGCGCGAATAATTTCTGCAGCATTTTTAAACTATCACAGGTGACCAACTGGCTCGTCATGTTTAGCAGAGAATGATATGCACTCCTTCGGGCTAAGATTAAAAAATTAAACGAATTTTTACGGTAGGTTTTGAGATATCAGTGCTCAAAGTGACAGCATTACAATGATGCTGAAACAGACGCATAAGGACAATAAACATGGTTTTATTGAATGCGTGAAGTATATTTGTAAAAATATTTCGACGAATGAGGTTGCATGAAAGTGTAAACAAGAGCCATCTTTTTCAATTTTGTCCCATTTGAGCTATTTTGGAAAGTTATTCTAATCCATGGCAGTTTCGTGATGGGGGCGATTAACTGTTCGTTTTTGAGCTTTTAAGAGCTTGTATCACGTTTCCGCATATTTTGCACCCACAACATAGCAGAGTAAGACATGGTGATTCTTTTGATACCAAATAACTGTAATGTGAATTTTGTTGCGAGTCAATCTTTAACTGGTACAAGATTTGTCTGGCCAATTGGAGGCTTCGAGATCAAATCCAGCATGAAACAGATATGTCATTCCTGAATTTTAATAGCTATAGCTGAACACACAGAATCACAAACAAATTTGGAGATTTATATATATATATATATATATATATACATGTATATAGATAGATTGTCATTATATAGTCTTATATGATTTATATGTAGATAGATTGTCATTATATAGTCTTATATGATTTATATATAGATAGATTGTCATTATATAGTCTCATATGATTCCTTTGCTTTAATGCCAAGCGTAATTACTTATCATGATTTTTGGACACAAAAACAAGTTAACGATTTACAATGTATTTTTATAAAATTTTTGCTCCAATATATGACAGTTTTGATATTCAGTCTGCGTTTTTAAGTCCTCCATGAATAGAACTTTTGTGTCTAGGTCAGAGATTATTTATTTGTTGTCAGAGATCCCTGGCAAAGTTTTTATCAATAAAACCCTTTCCAGTAATTAGCATGATTACTCTCTGTATTTGGCTCTGCAGTATTTTGGGAAAGAAAATGCATTGTAGTTGCACTTATATACGATTAAAGCTTTGTAATTTTAATGTAAAAAATGGTTTCAGTGCTTAGGTCAAGGTATCTCCGATTGCTGCCAGAGACCCTGGCAAGCACAGCTGTCAAGCCTCGATATACGAGCTTAAAGATGTAGTTGCGTCAAAATTTAAGTTGATCTTAAAAGAAAGCATTTTTTTTTCTCTATCAGTTGATATGTTGTTTGTTGTGTTACGCGATCGCATTGCCAAGATATTTGAAGATTAAAACCGAAAAAATCTGATCACCGTAAAAACGCTCAGGCCACAAAAACGTGCCCAGCCTCGCCAAAAATGATGTCACGCGTTTGGCAACCTCTCTCTATCTCTCGTATTCACATCGGCTATTTGCGATAAAAGTCTAGTCTTACGCGGCTCTATTGGCATATATCTTATTTTGTATTTGCTCGTGTTGGCTAAAATAAAATTTTAAATCCTGCTACAGATGCATTATTATGAATGTTTAAAAGGCCTCAAATAACGAAAATTGAAAGTTTGTTCTACTCACTTTCTCCAAATGTTGTGTAAACATTTGGGTACCGACTACCAATTCTACCGGTCTACGGTAATTCTGTCTAGTCACTTTATGTAGAATGCGGTCTTTGTATCAGCACAGTTCTGCAGCTACCCATATAAACGATATACAGCCTCCCATAAGCCCCGCCCGCATTATGTCGCCTATTACCTATTGCCTACGTACTAGTTTCTTACTAGTATTCTTACCGAATGCTAAATAATTGAAATAAGCAAGCCACCTCTTTGAAAAGAATATAGACAGGGATAGAGTTTTAAGGATGAGAAGTCTGCTGCAAACTGGATTTGAAACTCACATTCTCCAGTTCTGCGGGCACCCATATACCATATCCGATTCACTACAATATTCTGCAAATCATGTTTTGCATTATCTTCAACAATATTATTTTATTATATAATTTTTACAAGCAAAAATATTTTCATCTCGGCATAAAGCTTTTATTAAAAATATTCATCAAGTCGTGGCCACTCACATAGTATTAGCTGATACAATAAGACAAATTCATCTACTGCAACAAACTCAAACAAAACATCATCCAGCACGCATTCAAGTCTCGCTTTCTCCTTTATGGCAGTTTCCACACAATGACAAAGCTTCTTCGGCTGACGGGACGACATAAACATTCTGTAATCAGTATAACAAGTAAATGTAAACAAAGTAGATGCATTATATATGTCATTCATAGATATGTCATTCTAAAGTGTATCTATTGACAGCTTCCAAATTGGGAGTTAAATAGATTGCGAGTGTAATTTTAAAAACGAATAAACATTTAATAAAGGCACAAGTACGCCAAGCCAACGATTCGAAGCTTTGGTTCTGGAAATTAAAGATTTGCAATGATCAATCGATTTTACCCACTTCCTACGAGTGAAAATAATTTGTAATCATGACTCTAATTTACCAAAGAAAATTCGAAAAAAATATTATAGCTAGGTAAAACGGCAGATAAGCTATGAAACGATGATTGGAGATAGCAAAGAATTATCATTTTATTAATTAGTATATGTATTTATGACTATAAAAAATATTACATTTACTAAAGTATAGAAGACTCTAAGTTAATTTACCTCCATTCTGTCTTCTTCTGCAGCAAAACGCTGCTGACGCCTGTCAGCTTTGGCCATAGGCTGTCTACTCTAATCTTTTACTAAAAGTTGCTCAGATAACTCTGAGTAGCGGTCGCTCGAACTTGAAGCCATTTTAAAACTATGTATAACTTAGTAATTGTTGAAACGCGTTGAATCAGTAACGATGAGAATGAATTCTCTAGCGATGAGAATCTTCGAGATCACAGACAACGCGTTTTACGAGTGATAACATTTATTACGGCCTATATAAAAATTTCGCGCTCGTGATTGGCTAACGAAGCGACCTCATATTTATCGCTTGTGGTTTCGTTTCAGATAACAAGCTTGTGACGTCACGAAATAGCCACCCGCTGGAACGTGAGCTTTTTAAAAGAGGGCCTCATTCAAACGCATATATCTCTGGACAGGGTTGGTCTACAAAGACAAAAATGGCATCAAATTGTAGCTGATGTTTTAGCCTTTTATGGGTCCTAATTTCATTTTTGACGCAACTACATCTTTAATGCGTTTCATAACTGATTTCGTATGTCAATTTTGTTATATCGCAAAGCAATATTTCTTATATAAATTAACTAAGTACAAATTAATCTGTTCTCATCTAAAAACCCAAAAGAAAAACAAGATATTATGATGGAAAACGTGTTTTTTATAAGGTATTTCACTATCTATACTCACACAGTAAGGAATACTTTTCCAATGTTATGACCTGCAATAAAATGTAACATTACTATGTACTAATACAGTATAGAGTTCTTACCTCTAAGACAGATATTGTGGCTAACGGCGGTGTGAGAGATTTGATGGCAACATGTTTGATACGCTACCTTTTTGTGACACTTTGTAACATAACATAAACTTCATATTTAATTGAATGATTCTAGCTTATTACACACACACACTTGAAGATAAGTTTTAATTTCACACTAAAGTTGATTCTAATCTTGTTTCCGTTTTATTATCGTTGTTCAACTTGGCACTTTCTGTCTCACTTTCACTATGACTTAGCCGACCTTTTTGAATTTTTCTGAAACTGATCTGACGAGAAAGACGGAGGGACGTTGTTCTTGAAAGCGACCTAGCGCCTTTTTGGCCTTTCCACCTAGCGGGCACATCAAGAACCGGCTCATATCTTAAATTTGTTTCGCCATCTCAAAGCAAAAACTTGCTCAAAGTTCTGCTCGTATCTCGAATTTCCATGTTGGGTCTCTTGTGTGTTAAGGTATGACTGTACTTCACATTTCACATAGTTGTAGAGCGTTTGTCACACATCATGTACTGTTGTAGAGCGTTTGTCACACATCATGTACTGTTGTAGAGCGTTTGTCACACATCATGTACTGTTGTAGAGCGTTTGTCACATACCACATGTGCTATTGTAGAGTGTTAGTAGTGTTTGTCACATACCATATGCTAATTGCTGAACTTTCTGTGCAATGTCTGCTTTACTGCTGCAGAATCCTATCCCAACAAATAAGCAAAATGCAGATCCGAAGAGGCCACCACGACCCCTAGACCTAACCTGGTCGTGTAGACTCACTCCAATGGTGCAGAACTCATTGCTCATATGTTGGGCCATGCCCAATGAACCTGAACTACCTAAGGTTCGTAAAACCGAGAATAAATCAATATTTTATTGATTCATGATTTCTGAAATTTGTGCTGTATATTTCCATTGGATGCATCATGTCAGATTGGTAAGGTAATAACTGGTGCTAAAAACTTCAGCAAATTCAGTCTTGACGTACAGACAAGTCACTTATACATTTGTGTTACTTGAATTTGTATTACTGTTACTTGCCCCTCTAAATGTTTTATGTGTGTCCCTAATGTTGAGATATCCGAATTCAATTTGTGTTACTTGCCCCTCTAAATGTTTTTATATGTGTCCCTAATGTTGAGATATCCGAATTCAATTTGTGTTACTTGCCCCTCTAAATGTTTTCATATGTGTCCCTAGTGTTGAGATATCCGAATTCAATTTGTGTTACTTACCCCTCTAAATGTTTTTATATGTGTCCCTAATGTTGAGATATCAGAATTCAATTTGTGTTACTTGCCCCTCTAAATGTTTTTATATGTGTCCCTAATGTTGAGATATCCGAATTCAATTTGTGTTACTTGCCCCTCTAAATGTTTTTATATGTGTCCCTAATGTTGAGATATCCGAATTCAATTTGTGTTATTTGCCCCTCTAAATGTTTTTATATGTGTCCCTAATGTTGAGATATCCGAATTCAATTTGTGTTACTTGCCCTTCTAAGTGTTTTTATGTATGTCCCTAATGTTGAGATATCCGAATTCAATTTGTGTTACTTGCTCCTCTAAATGTTTTTATGTGTGTCCCTAATGTTCAGATATCCGAATTCAATTTGTGTTACTTGCTCCTCTAAATGTTTTTATGTGTCCCTAATGTTGAGATATCCGAATTCAATTTGTGTTACTTGCTCCTCTAAATGTTTTATGTGTTTCCCTAATGTTGAGATATCCGAATTCAATTTGTGTTACTTGCCCCTCTAAATGTTTTTATATGTGTCCCTAATGTTGAGATATCCGAATTCAATTTGTGTTACTTGCCCCTCTAAATGTTTTTATATGTGTCCCTAGTGTTGAGATATCCGAATTCAATTTGTGTTACTTGCTCCTCTAAATGTTTTTGTGTGTCCCTAGTGTTGAGATATCCGAATTCAATTTGTGTTACTTACCCCTCTAAATGTTTTTATATGTGTCCCTAATGTTGAGATATCCGAATTCAATTTGTGTTACTTGCCCCTCTAAATGTTTTTATGTGTCCCTAATGTTGAGATATCCGAATTCAATTTGTGTTACTTACCCCTCTAAATGTTTTTATATGTGTCCCTAATGTTGAGATATCCGAATTCAATTTGTGTTACTTGCCCCTCTAAATGTTTTTATATGTGTCCCTAATGTTGAGATATCCGAATTCAATTTGTGTTACTTGCCCTTCTAAGTGTTTTTATGTGTGTCCCTAATGTTGAGATATCCGAATTCAATTTGTGTTACTTGCTCCTCTAAATGTTTTTATGTGTGTCCCTAATGTTCAGATATCCGAATTCAATTTGTGTTACTTGCTCCTCTAAATGTTTTTATGTGTCCCTAATGTTGAGATATCCGAATTCAATTTGTGTTACTTGCTCCTCTAAATGTTTTTATGTGTGTCCCTAATGTTGAGATATCCGAATTCAATTTGTGTTACTTGCTCCTCTAAATGTTTTTATGTGTGTCCCTAATGTTGAGATATCCGAATTCAATTTGTGTTACTTGCTCCTCTAAATGTTTTTATATGTGTCCCTAATGTTGAGATATCCGAATTCAATTTGTGTTACTTGCCCCTCTAAATGTTTTTATATGTGTCCCTAATGTTGAGATATCCGAATTCAATTTGTGTTACTTACCCCTCTAAATGTTTTTATATGTGTCCCTAATGTTGAGATATCCGAATTCAATTTGTGTTACTTGCCCCTCTAAATGTTTTTATATGTGTCCTTAATGTTGAGATATCCGAATTCAATTTGTGTTATTTGCCCCTCTAAATGTTTTTATATGTGTCCCTAATGTTGAGATATCCGAATTCAATTTGTGTTACTTGCCCCTCTAAATGTTTTTATATGTGTCCCTAATGTTGAGATATCCGAATTCAATTTGTGTTACTTGCCCCTCTAAATGTTTTTATATGTGTCCCTAATGTTGAGATATCCGAATTCAATTTGTGTTACTTACCCCTCTAAATGTTTTTATATGTGTCCCTAATGTTGAGATATCCGAATTCAATTTGTGTTACTTGCCCCTCTAAATGTTTTTATATGTGTCCCTAATGTTGAGATATCCGAATTCAATTTGTGTTACTTGCTCCTCTAAATGTTTTTGTGTGTCCCTAGTGTTGAGATATCCGAATTCAATTTGTGTTACTTACCCCTCTAAATGTTTTTATATGTGTCCCTAATGTTGAGATATCCGAATTCAATTTGTGTTACTTGCCCCTCTAAATGTTTTTATGTGTCCCTAATGTTGAGATATCCGAATTCAATTTGTGTTACTTACCCCTCTAAATGTTTTTATATGTGTCCCTAATGTTGAGATATCCGAATTCAATTTGTGTTACTTGCCCCTCTAAATGTTTTTATATGTGTCCCTAATGTTGAGATATCCGAATTCAATTTGTGTTACTTGCCCTTCTAAGTGTTTTTATGTGTGTCCCTAATGTTGAGATATCCGAATTCAATTTGTGTTACTTGCTCCTCTAAATGTTTTTATGTGTGTCCCTAATGTTCAGATATCCGAATTCAATTTGTGTTACTTGCTCCTCTAAATGTTTTTATGTGTCCCTAATGTTGAGATATCCGAATTCAATTTGTGTTACTTGCTCCTCTAAATGTTTTTATGTGTGTCCCTAATGTTGAGATATCCGAATTCAATTTGTGTTACTTGCTCCTCTAAATGTTTTTATGTGTGTCCCTAATGTTGAGATATCCGAATTCAATTTGTGTTACTTGCCCCTCTAAATGTTTTTATATGTGTCCCTAATGTTGAGATATCCGAATTCAATTTGTGTTACTTACCCCTCTAAATGTTTTTATATGTGTCCCTAATGTTGAGATATCCGAATTCAATTTGTGTTACTTGCCCTTCTAAGTGTTTTTATGTATGTCCCTAATGTTGAGATATCCGAATTCAATTTGTGTTACTTGCTCCTCTAAATGTTTTTGTGTGTCCCTAGTGTTGAGATATCCGAATTCAATTTGTGTTACTTGCCCCTCTAAATGTTTTTATATGTGTCCCTAATGTTGAGATATCCGAATTCAATTTGTGTTACTTGCCCTTCTAAGTGTTTTTATGTGTGTCCCTAGTGTTGAGATATCCAAATTCAATTTGTGTTACTTGCCCCTCTAAATGTTTTTATATGTGTCCCTAGTGTTGAGATATCCGAATTCAATTTGTGTTACTTGCTCCTCTAAATGTTTTCATGTGTGTCCCTAGTGTTGAGATATCCGAATTCAATTTGTGTTACTTGCCCCTCTAAATGTTTTTATGTGTGTCCCTAATGTTGAGATATCCGAATTCAATTTGTGTTACTTGCCCCTCTAAATGTTTTTATGTGTGTCCCTAATGTTGAGATATCCGAATTCAATTTGTGTTACTTGCTCCTCTAAATGATTTTATATGTGTCCCTAATGTTGAGATATCCGAATTCAATTTGTGTTACTTGCTCCTCTAAATGTTTTTATATGTGTCCCTAATGTTGAGATATCCGAATTCAATTTGTGTTACTTGCCCCTCTAAATGTTTTTATGTGTGTCCCTAATGTTGAGATATCCGAATTCAATTTGTGTTACTTACCCCTCTAAATGTTTTTATGTGTGTCCCTAATGTTGAGATATCCGAATTCAATTTTGGCAAACAGCGATTAAGTAGTTCAATTAGAAGTTGCGAAACACGATCCTGGTACATCGACCACATATCCATGCCTTTTAAATTCATCTCTGATATAGTCATTACAACAAGAATGTTTGCCAGTCTTCCAAACATCCATACAAAATAAAATTTAAAACTTGTTTTCTTTTGACAACATTTTTCAGTAGCTTTTGGTTGTTTCTAACAACTATAGTTAAATTATTATAAAATACTATAAATTCTCAATCGAGGTTAACATAATTGAGGTTTTAATAATATTTTTGTGTTTTGATCAAATACTAGGCATCTTCAACATGTTTATGTCACAAAATTGTTAGAAAAGATGCCCCATCAATGGGAAATAGTTGCGCTATATAATTACATAAGATAGTTAAGTTGCAGCGCTATATAATTACATAAGATAGTTAAGTTGCAGCGCGATATAATTACATAAGATAGTTAAGTTGCAGCGCTATATAATTACATAAGATAGTTAAGCTGCAGCGCTATATAATTACATAAGATAGTTAAGATAAGAATTGTTTGATGATAATCCTTATTCATGGAAGCCAAGCATACACCGATAAGTTTTTAAAAAACAGCTTTTAAAATTAGCATATTGAGCATTTTTTAATTTCATTGTGTAAAGGAAGAATCTACTGGTGACGCATCCCAGTAAAAACAATACTTTTTGAAGGGGATTTTTGTGATTTGTAGTTTTTACTCGGAAATTATTGCTGACATACATGTATTAATAGGATAGGCTCTTTGCTGGTAATTTTAATGGCTATGTTATTTTTGGGAGATGGAGTAGCAGTGTGTTCGATGGAGTTATAAAATTGATGCACTAAGCAGACTTCAACTAACAAATATTTTGTTTCTACACTATATTTATTCCACTATGCCTTACTCCAACCAATTTGTATGGTTTCTATAACACTATGACTTACTCCAACCGATTTATATGGTTTCTATAACACTATGACTTACTCCAACCAATTTATATGGTTACTATAATACTATGACTTACTCCAACCAATTTATATGGTTACTATAATACTATGCCTTACTCCAACCAATTTATATGGTTTCTATAACACTGACTTACTCCAACCAATTTATATGGTTTCTATAACACTATGACTCACTCCAACCAATTTATATGGTTACTATAATACTATGACTTACTCCAACCAGTTTATATGATTTCTATAGCACAATGACTTACTCCAACCAATTTATATGGTTTCTATAACACTATGCCTTACTCCAACCAATTTATATGGTTTCTATAACACTTCTGGTAATCGTCTTGATTTGTACATGAGACTTGTCTCTTTTTAGGATTATTGCTATACCATAAATTTAGTCCGAAAAAGATCTTCAGAATTTCTCACACAGAAGGTTGCATCTCGAGGCGTCAAGCCCAGAAAAGACACGGAATCACTAAGTATGTTCTCTTTGTGGGCTGGATGTTCTCTAGTTTGAATAGGCGCTGAACCGGACCCATAGAAACTAGCTTTCCATTTCTTCCTGGCGATCTGGTACATGTTTGTACATATTCATAAGATTGTCAGTTCTTGCGATATTCAACACTTTCGCGAGCCACATACTGCTGTTTTCACAATAGAAGCTCATCCTGTGTTCATTTATCCTAATACCAAAGACGGTGACGATCGTGGCTTGTCAGTTGTGAATCTGAACATCTAAGCAAAACTCTAACGTGTGTTCACTGTTAAAGCACAGTTATTAAATTTGACGATCTGCTCATATAGCCAAATCAATAGTGCCACATGACCAAGTCAATAGTGCCACATGACCAAGTCAATAGTGCCACATGACCTAGTCAATAGTGCCACATGACCTAGTCAATAGTGCCACATAACCTAGTCAATAGTGCCACATAACCTAGTCAATAATGCCACATAACCAAGTCAATAGAACCACATGACCTAGTCAATAGTGCCACATAACCAAGTCAATAGAACCACATGACCTAGTCAATAGTGCCACATGACCGAGTCAATAGAACCACATGACCAAGTCAATAGTGCCACATAACCAAGTCAATAAAACCACATGACCAAGTCAATAAAACCACATGACCAAGTCAATAGAACCACATGACAAAGTGGTAATACTTAATAGCCAAATTGATGGTGCCACACTCGCGTTTAGGATTTTGGCAGCCGACTATCTCACCGCTAAACGTTGCATTAAATCCCGCCCTTGCACATTTAGCTTGAATTTTATCTTCGCCACATTCTGTAGGCTAGATTTTTCTGTGATCTGATCTAACATGCCATCTGCCGATTTTGTTACAGTAAAGTCGAAGCTCTCCAACTCTGAAGATGATATCGCGCTAACAAGTCTCAAGGTCTCACTATTATGTCCGGTTAGTACCCTTGATAGGTATTACTCCTATTTCTTTGCTGGCAGCATGATTATTGCTCTCTGCTTAAAGGTTGACTTGCAACAAAATTCACATTACAGTTATTTGATATCAAAAGATTCACCATGTCTTACTCTGTTGTGTTGTAAGTGCCAAATATGTGGAAATGTGATTACAAGCTCTTAAAAGCCCAAAAACGAAAAGCGGTCGTAGATTGGAATCTCTTTATTTCAATGACGTAGCCACGAAATTTGGTTATCGTCTTGTCACGTATGTTCTCGCGTGAATTGAAAGGCCAATACAAAGCTCAATATAAAACTTATCGTAGTACGAGTTTATAACAAACACTTTGGGTTTTACTGAAGACCCCGTATCAAATATAGATGCTCGCTACTTTACAGTTTTGTTTCGGCATTGTTCAATCGTCAAGTCGTTCTCTGATCATGTGACCCAATACTTCGCAAATATTTTTTGCAGCACTTTTCGATTATCACAGGCGACCAACAGGCTCGTCGTGATTGTCAGACAATAATATGTACGCCTTCGAGCTAAGGTTAAAAAGTTTAACGATTTTTTACGGTAAGTTATAAGATATCAGTGCTAAAAGTGACAGCATTAAAATGATGATAAAATAGACTCGTAAGAACAATAGACATGGTTTTATTGAATGCGTGAAGTATATTTGTGAAAATATTTCGACGAATAAGGTTGTATGAAAGTGTAAACAGAAACCATCTCCCACAACTACGTCACATTGGAGTCGTGTTGGAAAGAGAATCCAAACTACGGCGGTCTCGTGTGGCTGCAATTAACTGTTCGTTTGTGAGCTTTTAAGAGCATGTAATCACATTTCCACATATTTTGCACCTACAACACAGCTGAGTAAGACATGGTGAATCTTATGATACCAAATAACTGTAATGTGAATTTTGTTGCAAGTCAACCTTTAAGGTATGAGATTTTCATTATTGAAACCGAGTTTGAGAATGTGCACCGATTCGACACTTTATGATATATGGAATTATTTACGTTGTAAGAAGCAAACTCATGGGGAGTTAAAAACTCCCCATGACGTAAGTCATGGGGAATTTTAGTGTATAGGAGCTGTATAATCTACTGTATATGATTTTTCGTTCGATTCAGTCTCAGTGATAAATATTTCAGGTGTATTACATACATTTAAACAGGTGTATTATATGCATTTAAACAGGTGTATTATATGCATTTAAACAGGTGTATTATATGCATTTAAACAGGTGTATTATATACATTTAAACAGGTGTTTTATATGCATTTAAACAGGTGTATTATATGCATTAATAACAGGTGTATTATATGCATTTGAACAGGTGTATTATATGCATTTAAACAGGTGTATTATATGCATTTAAACAGGTGTATTATATGCATTTAAACAGGTGTATTATATGCATTTAAACAGGTGTATTATATGCATTTAAACAGGTGTATTATATGCATTTGAACAGGTGTATTATATGCATTTAAACAGGTGTATTATATGCATTAATAACAGGTGTATTATATGCATTTAAACAGGTGTATTATATGCATTTAAACAGGTGTATTATATGCATTTAAACAGGTGTATTATATGCATTTAAACAGGTGTATTTTATACATTTGAACAGGTGTATTATATTCATTTAAACAGGTTTATTATATGCATTTAAACAGGTGTATTATATGCATTTAAACAGGTGTATTATATAAATTTGAACAGGTGTATTATATTCATTTAAACAGGTTTATTATATGCATTTAAACAGGTGTATTATATGCATTTAAACAGGTGTATTATATGCATTTAAACAGGTGTATTATATGCATTTGAACAGGTGTATTATATGCATTTAAACAGGTGTATTATATGCATTAATAACAGGTGTATTATATGCATTTAAACAGGTGTATTATATGCATTTAAACAGGTGTATTATATGCATTTAAACAGGTGTATTATATGCATTAATAACAGGTGTATTATATGCATTTAAACAGGTGCATTATATGCATTTAAACAGGTGTATTATATGCATTTAAACAGGTGTATTATATGCATTAATAACAGGTGTATTATATGCATTTAAACAGGTGTATTATATGCATTTAAACAGGTGTATTATATACATTTAAACAGGTGTATTATATGCATTTAAACAGGTGTATTATATACATTTGAACAGGTGTATTATATGCATTTGAACAGGTGTATTATATGCATTTAAACAGCTGTATTATATGCATTTAAACAGGTGTATTATATGCATTTAAACAGCTGTATTATATGCATTTAAACAGGTGTATTATATGCATTTAAACAGGTGTATTATATACATTTGAACAGGTGTATTATATTCATTTAAACAGGTTTATTATATGCATTTAAACAGATGTATTATATGCATTTAAACAGGTGTATTATATACATTTAAACAGGAGTATTATATACATTTGAACAGGTATTTTATTCATTTAAACAGGTGTATTATATGCATTTAAACAGGTGTATTATATGCATTTGAACAGGTGTATTATATACATTTGAACAGGTGTATTATATGCATTTAACAAGATTGTAAAAAAGCATGTATAAGATATGGACATAGTCTAGTTTCTGCAGTGTAGTCTGGCAGTACGGGAGGGTTAGGATGTTAGGTGTTGATAAAGATATGGACATAGTCTAGTTTCTGCAGTGTAGTCTGGCAGTTTGGGAGGGTTAGGATGATGGGTCTTGATAAAGATATGGACATAGTCTAGTTTCTGCAGTGTAGTCTGGCAGTACGGGAGGGGTAGGATGATAGGTCTTGATAAAGATATGGACATAGTCTAGTTTCTGCAGTGTAGTCTGGCAGTACGGGAGGGTTAGGATGATAGGTGTTGATAAAGATATGGACATAGTCTAGTTTCTGCAGTGTAGTCTGGCAGTACGGGAGGGTTAGGATGATAGGTGTTGATAAAGATATGGACATAGTCTAGTTTCTGCAGTGTAGTCTGGCAGTACGGGAGGGGTAGGATGATAGGTGTTGATAAAGATATGGACATAGTCTAGTTTCTGCAGTGTAGTCTGGCAGTACGGGAGGGTTAGGATGATAGGTGTTGATAAAGATATGGACATAGTCTAGTTTCTGCAGTGTAGTCTGGCAGTACGGGAGGGTTAGGATGATAGGTGTTGATAAAGATATGGACATAGTCTAGTTTCTGCAGTGTAGTCTGGCAGTTTGGGAGGGTTAGGATGATGGGTCTTGATAAAGATATGGACATAGTCTAGTTTCTGCAGTGTAGTCTGGCAGTACGGGAGGGGTAGGATGATAGGTCTTGATAAAGATATGGACATAGTCTAGTTTCTGCAGTGTAGTCTGGCAGTACGGGAGGGTTAGGATGATAGGTGTTGATAAAGATATGGACATAGTCTAGTTTCTGCAGTGTAGTCTGGCAGTACGGGAGGGTTAGGATGATAGGTGTTGATAAAGATATGGACATAGTCTAGTTTCTGCAGTGTAGTCTGGCAGTACGGGAGGGGTAGGATGATAGGTCTTGATAAAGATATGGACATAGTCTAGTTTCTGCAGTGTAGTCTGGCAGTACGGGAGGGTTAGGATGATAGGTGTTGATAAAGATATGGACATAGTCTAGTTTCTGCAGTGTAGTCTGGCAGTACGGGAGGGTTAGGATGATAGGTGTTGATAAAGATATGGACATAGTCTAGTTTCTGCAGTGTAGTCTGGCAGTACGGGAGGGTTAGGATGATAGGTGTTGATAAAGATATGGACATGGTCTAGTTTCTATTTGTATTCATTGTTCTGTGTTGATATGATTTGTTTTTCAAGATGGCTGCCTATGCCATTTCTAATTATAAAAATAAATATTCTCGATAATAAATATTTGTTATGATTTTATCCAAGGGTTTATTTGTGTAAAGAAAAAAATACATGTAAAAGCAAGGTAGCAGTCAGCTGTTTACTATGGTCGCAAATGAATGTAGCTAATAGAGATGGAGGTGGCTGAGGTGAAGGATTTTCCTCATTTTGGTGGTAAACAAACAGAAAACTGTATCTGCAGAAAAAAACAAAAGAATTGTCAACCTTTAACTTGCCATTATTATTTAATGATCAGTATGTAGAAGTTGTCAAAGTATTTTGATTGTACTGTTTGACGAGGTCAGTAACTCATTCAACAAGCTAACATTTTTGAAATGACATACAATTATATATAGCATTATGGCATACAAAAAGTTATTTGAATGTGGTATTGTGGTAGATAAAAATCAAGCATGGGAAATGCATGATGTACCATAGCTCTTCTCTGCCGTGGGTGCCAGCCATATAGGATGTGGCCGAGTCCCTAGAATAAACAAATTTTTCTTTACTCAAATGAAATTCTTGTATATTAAGTTGCTCAAAAATCCAGGTTTTTTTTCTGTACTTCAGTCATTTTGCTGCTGCTGTAATTATATATGTGTGTTTTTGTGATTGAAGTTGTTTTGAAATTACTTACAGTACTTAGTTCAGCGTAAGAGTCCTCTTTTGTTAGCATCACGTTTTTTTACATTTTCTTGATGTATTACGCTCTTTATTATTATTATTATGGTTTGTGTTACCTACAGCTGGGCAAGATGAGGATGACGCTGCCGTGCTGTCCTACAACCTGTGATCATATTCAATGCTTCGACGCACGTCTCTACATCATGATGAATGAAAAAAAGCCGACATGGAACTGTCCTGTTTGCGATGCACCTGCCCGATTTTCTGATCTCCTTGTAGATGAGTAAGTCGTACCAATTATATAAACTAGTGCTGGGCATGGGTAATAAAACTTGTTGGACTTGTGGGTTTATCTTCTCTCGAGTATCGGGTAATAGAGATTTTGAGCATTTTGGTCTTGCGGGTTCGGGTTTTGACTTTCGAGTTCGGGTTTTGGTAGACGGATCCGTCGAGTAGAGTGGACAAAAACTCGGGTCTATTGCGCCCTGCTCTCTAAACACCGTTTAACCATAACCCGCCTGTTAACTCTTTGAACACTGGCCTCGTCATTGCATGTCAGTAACCCTGGGCAATCTGTCCAACGATCCGAAGTTTTTAAACTTTTATTATACATATCTGAACGTGCTCATAATACAATGCTATTAGGTAAAACACTAGTAAAAAAGTCGGGCAACCCACAGCAAATGCCATCAAACAGAAAAAACAGTACTTTATCATCATTCGACCTCAAACTATACAAATTTTTATGATTTTAAAAAACTCGTAAAAGCATTTACAGTAGCATCATATCCATTGAGCACATATTCATCATTATTTTATGACTCAAAATATACTGGAAAATTGTAATCAGTATTATAGTTCTTTATTTGCATCACAATCATTCATGACCTACCAACAAAGGAGTTGCGTCAGTTTTTTCGCGATATCGTTCAAATAAAGTTAGTTATTAAAACGAAGGAAGTAGGTGAAAATATTTGAAAACTGTTTCAAATGGGAGTAAAATTTCTGGTCTAATTTCTTGTGCAAAAATTAATTTGATTGATTTGCGCTGGTACTTAGAAACGGCTTTTGTAAACAAAGCCGTGTGAATGCTGGAATTCTGGCCGATAGAAATTCTGACACACCCTACGCCATGCCTGAAAACTGACAGTTGGTGTTTAAACTTCCAAGGGTTAAGGCTGCGAGCACGAATGTTGGTCATTAGAAAATAGTTAAAAGCAATAATTTAATTGAATCGAATTATAATTGCATTGTAAATTTTAAAATATGTCTGATGTTAAGGAAATTTTAGACATAAAACCCGTATCAACAAACCTGATACCTGAAAAACTCGTTGGCCAAGAAGTAGTCGTGCCAAGCACTACCATCTACTCGATAGTCGAAAAACTCGAACAGAAGGGGATGGAGTCTAAACTCGTTTGCCAAGAAGTACTCGTGCCCAGCACTAATATAAACCCCCCACAAGAATAGGCGATGGCTATCATATGGGCGGAGTTTAATGATCGAGCTCTGTTGGGATTGTGCTAGCCTGGGTTTCGGGGCTAACACAGTTCTCGCGGGGCGGTTGCGTTGCCTGGTAAGGTTTCGGAAAACACGACTCGCTGTTATCGTCTCATTAGCTTATTCAGTCAGTAAACCCCGCGGTTCACAATAGCAAACCTTGAATTTCTACAACGTAGGGGTAATACCTAACCAAAATAATGGATCCATGCAAAATAAAACATTTCAAATTACCTACTTTTACTAACTTTAAAATTGGTAAAGGTCGTAGTATATGCTTAAAGTTGAATATAATTTACACAAAATTACCCGAACAATGGCCTTTTTTTCCTAAATATAAAATCGAATTTGGGCTATTTTACGATTGCGACTATTAATATTGCCAATGCTTGTGAATGGCAACTGACTGATCATAACAGTGACAATATTGGGCAACTATATTTATTTGACAACAAAATGAAACCAACAGATCAGTAAAATATCTACTATTGTTCATAATATTTTTAAACTTACAAGGTGCTTTATTCAGCGTATTTCTTTGTTCTGGTGCTTTGTTCGGGTTAATCCCAACAGAGCCCATATTATAGCCATCACCTATCCTTGTGGGGGGGTTATATCATTGGTCATACGATGGTCTTTACTTTGCTCGTGTCCATGGAGAAGACATCGTCCTTTTTACCTGAGCCTCTAAGTAACTGGCCTCTGTCTTCTCCATATGTCGCAAGCTGAAAGTTCAATGATATTGCTGGCTTTTACTCGGTACAGTTTTTAGTCAATCAATGGTGATTTTGGATTCTCCCTGAGTCGGCGGCATGCATTTGGAATACAGATTGTATTCCACAAAATGTAGTGCATAGGTGATTACTTTCTTTGAAATACACTCTGTATGTATGTATGCATGTATGTACCGTAAGTCCTTATGCTCAAGCCGCGAGCGGCTTGTCGTTGGGCGCGGCTTCTGGTTCAAGGTCATAGGCCACGGCTAAAGCCCAGTTTTTAAAACTTACGTGGGCTCAGGGCGGCTTCTCAATAAATGCGGTCTCTGCTCAGTTTCGCGCTATAACCATAGAATCGCAGTCATGATACACTTTTATGTACGGGGTTTTGGCGACCTACTCGTTTATTTTCAAGGTCATGTTTATGTAATACTTTAGACTGAAGAAGAATTTATCGCTCATGTTTAACTCACCACAGTCATAGGTTATTAACACCTTTTCATTCTTGACCGGCATCTTTTCATAAACGTGAAGCCCTCTAACAGTGCAATAAACATCTAGCTGAGACATGGCAAGTAAGTTTTTGATGCAAGGGTTTAGGAATTTTAATTCGAACTTGGAAGTAAAAAAAAATTCTTTCTATGTGTACCGATGTAGCCTGTTTTCTTATTCAAGAGGATGGGGGTATAGCGAAACCCGTATCAACACTCTCGCTCCCGAAGGGGGTCAAGGACGACAAAACCTCAGTCATTAGCCGCGGTCTGTGGGCATATGCGGCTTGTTGGAGGATTATTTTTTCTTCCGTGAGTAATATGTTTTTGAACACAAGCCACGCGGCTTGAGCATGAGTACTTACGGTATGTATTCCGGATGCATTGTAAACTTGGAGTAAATTTTGATTGACCCACGGCACTATCCAATAAAGCATTTCTACACAGACCGAACACATTTATTATAAAGCAAGTGTTCTGTGTTGGCCGAAAAACATGAAAATACTCATTAAAATTGAAACAAAATGTATTTTGTGATGATTAAAAAAGTTTTATACAAGAAAACAGGATAAAATTGACATGGAGTTGAGAAAAATTAAATTTTAGACTTGTAATTTCTGATCGTAACCGGAGACCGACAGTTGACTGGCCTATTAAATTGGATCATTAACACACAGTGTCCCTATTTGCATTGCTATAATTGGCTCAAGTTCATGGCTAGCATTGCTGTAATTGGCTCAAGTTCATGGCTGGCATTGCTGTAATTGGCTCAAGTTCATGGCTGGCATTGTTGTAATTGGCTCAAGTTCATGGCTGGCATTGCTGTAATTGGCTCAAGTTCATGGCTGGCATTGCTATAATTGGCTCAAGTTCATGGCTGGCATTGCTGTAATTGGCTCAAGTTCATGGCATCAATTCAACTATAGGAAAAAGGATTTCAACATGTTTAATTACCGAAGAAAATTATCTGAAATCCTTTTCAAACACTTTCAATTTATACTAGTGGTTTGGGTATACAGTGTTACAAGTGGGAGTATCATTGTCTAAATATTAATAGTTTGTGTGAAACCCTGCTCTCTTGTTGTTGTTAGAAAGCCAATCGTGGGCGAGTCTAAATCGTTAATTTGGTCGAGCATTTTTTGTTGCAGACTCTTCACAGAAATCTGTAAGATAGCGGGAGATTGTGATGAGATTCTATTCAGCCCAGATGGAAGCTGGGCACCACTCGGCCCCCCTGGCAAAGATGCAGCACAGACATTGGGTGCAAAGACTAATGGCCAAGCAGCCTGTACTACTTCTTCTTTCAAAAGCTCAACTGGCAATGCCTCTCCACAAAAAAATAAAACAACTGGTTTGTGTTTGGGCTATTTTAATAGTGACCTTTTTCGTGTTATCAGTGTTACTGAGGGTGAATATTGGTTCCAGTATTTCCACTTCTATGACATATGCGTAGAAAGAGATGAATACGAAAAGTCGTGTAACCAGTTGCGATGTTCGCTTTTTCTTTTCTGCGACGTAAGACGAAGCTTGAATGCTGAAGATTCGGAGTCTGGATTATGCAAAGGTTTTACATATCTGTTACCAGCATTGCCCTTATATCAACATGCTGAATTTGTTGTGTCATCCATCCTATTAATAGCTGAGGTTCAAACAAACACTCCTAGCTCAATCTTTTGCATCTCGGATACATGAGTGGGCAGGAGGCAGGTGTGTTTGTAGATAATGGAGTTTCATTTTATGCCTATTTTAAAAGCCACTGTGAATTTGATCAATCCTCTAAGCTTTTGATGAATCAATACGTGGTTTTCATAGGGGAATGTCAGGTGGATAGTAGAGACAGTAGGTAGTAGTCTAGTGGGTAGAAGAGACAGTAGATAGTAGTAGAAGAGACAGTAGATAGTAGTCAGGTGGGTAGTAGAGACAGTAGGTAGTAGTCAGGTTGGTAGTAGAGACAGTAGGTAGTCAGATGGGTAGTAGAGATAGTAGTCAGGTGGGTAGTAGAGACAGTAGATAGTAGTCAGTTGGGTAGTAGAGACAGTAGATAGTAGTCTAGTGGGTAGTAGAGACAGTAGATAGTAGTCAGGTGGGTAGTGGAGTTAGTAGTCATGTGGGTAGTAGAGACAGTAGTTAGTAGTCAGGTGGGTAGTGGAGACAGTAGGTAGTAGTCAGGTGGGTAGTAGAGACAGTAGGTAGTAGTCAGGTGGGTAGTAGAGACAGTAGGTAGTAGTCAGGTAGGTAGTAGAGACAGTAGGTAGTAGTCAGGTAGGTAGTGGAGACAGTAGGTAGTAGTCAGGTTGGTAGGAGAGAGTAGGTAGTCAGATGGGTAGTAGAGATAGTAGTCTGGTGGGTAGAAGAGA
This sequence comes from Watersipora subatra, assembly GCF_963576615.1. NCBI lineage: Eukaryota > Metazoa > Bryozoa > Gymnolaemata > Cheilostomatida > Watersiporidae > Watersipora > Watersipora subatra. Next base: position 39,602,585 of record NC_088710.1, on the reverse strand, counting down.
CAGTAGATAGTAGTCAGGTAGGTAGTAGAGACAGTAGGTAGTAGTCAGGTAGGTAGTAGAGATAGTAGTCAGGTGAGTAGTAGAGACAGTAGGTAGTAGTCAAGTGGGTAGTGGAGACAGTAGGTAGCAGTCAGGTAGGAATAGAACAGGAGTTACTAGTGTCGACCCATTGTAAGCTGAGTTTGTATTACTGCAAATATGCTATAAAATAGCATCATTGCGGTAATATGAACATATAAATCAAAAAGATTTATAGCCATACTAAGATCTATACAAACCCAATGTATCACTCAGGAGTCATCAAACCACATTATTTTGGATTTCTTCCATACCCAACCAGGCGATAGGTAAAATAGCCAAAAATATGTGCAGTTCTATGCACTGGTTCATCTTCCCACCTGTCACATGCGCATGTCACATGCATCTGTCACATGCATCTGTCACATGCATCTGTCACATGCATCTGTCACATGCATCCATTGACATCTAAATTTGTTTGTAGAGAATCATTAACTTCCTTTCTTTGTTTTCCTAGTAAAAAGGTAGGTGTTGGCAGTGGCATATGTTCTCATCCTGCCTTGCAGAAGACTCTAACAAAGAGAAAACTGCGGACATTGATCTGATCGTCTTGAGTGACAGCGATGAAGAGCAGGATGTGTCAGACAATGGCAGCAGCATTCAGCCAGTCAGGGCACACAAACGGCCTGTTTCGGCGATCAGTTCTGATTCATCACTGGAAATACACAGCGGCTCCTCCTCAGTCAGTGGGCTGCCTTTTATGCCTCCCACGTCTCACAGCCAAACTCTGCACAATCAACATCATCAACATCGCATGCCATCTAGCATGCCATCCAATCCCTCGTTATATGGTCACCAAGGTGCGTGTTCAGGCTTTATTAACTCATTGTTACCAGACCTTTACAATTCTATAGACAGTTCTTAAAATATTTCTGTTCGATGACTTATAATATACTTTTTTACTGCCAGGGAATTACCTATCGTCGCTTGGCTGTCATAGCAAACTTGCTGCCGATGCTTTAATGAGGCATCAGTTTGTTCGAGTTGATGGCTGACAGATTTTTGCTGCCATAAATGTTAACTTATCCATGGAAAAACCCTCACCATCACATAAACCATACAGTTCACTTAAGATTCAACAACGAAACCCTCACCATCACATAAACCATAGTTCACTTAAGATTCAACTAGGAAACCCTCACCATCACATAAACCATACAGTCCACTTAAGATTCAACTAGGAAACCCTCACCATCACATAAACCATACAGTCCACTTAAGATTCAACTAGGAAACCCTCACCATCACATAAACCATACAGTCCACTTAAAGGTTGACTTGCAACGAAATTCACATTACAGTTGTTTGGTATCAAAAGATTCACCATGTCTTACTCTGTTGTGTTGTAGGTGCAAAATACGTGGAAATGTGAATACAAGCTCTTAAAAGCCCAAAAACGAAAAGCCGCAATAGATTGGAATCTGTTTATTTATTTGGCGTAGTCATTACAGTTTGGTTATCGTCTTGTCACGTGATGTTCTCACGTGAATTGAAAGGCCAATAAAAAGCTCAATATAAAACTTGTCGTAGCACTAGTTTATGACAAACGCTTCGGGTTTTACCGAAGATCCCGTATCAAATATAGATGCTCGCTACTTTACAGTTTTGTTGCGGCATTATTCAAACAAGTCGTAATCTGATCACGTGACCCAATACTTCGCAAGTAATTTTTGCAGCACTCTTCGATTATCACAGGTAACCAACAGGCTCGTCATGATTATCAGACAATGATATGTACTCCTTCGAGCTAAGGTTAAAACGTTTAACGATTTTTTACGGTAAGTTATAAGATATCAGTGCTAAAAGTGACAGCATTACAATGACGACAAAATAAATGCGTAAGAACAATAGACATGGTTTTATTGAATGCGTGAAGTATATTTATGAAAATATTTCGACGAATAAGGTTGCTTGAAAGTGTAAACAGAAACCATCCTGTAACAGCTACGTCCCATTTGAGCCATTTAGGAAAGCGAATCCAAACTACGGCGGTCTCGTGTGGCTGCGATTAACTGTTCATTTTTAGCTTTTAAGAGCTTGTAATTACATTCCCATATATTTTGCACCTACAACACAACAGAGTAAGACATGGTGAATCTTATGATACCAAATAACTGTAATGTGAATTTTGTTTCAAGTCAACCTTTAAGATTCAACTAGGAAACCCTCACCATCACATAAACCATACAGTCCACTTAAGATTCAACTAGGAAACCCTCACCATCACATAAACTATACAGTTCACTTAAGATTCAACTAGGAAACCTACTTTATATTGCCATTGCAAGAAATATTTTGAAATGGCTGAATGTTAGTTATTGCCTCCCTTGTTAATGCATTATAAATCGTCTGAAGATGTTAAATCATGATTGTTATTGTTACTCGCTATTGCAAATGTACGGTGTAACAGTCTTAACCTTCATGAATTCTCAAGACTTAGCATGAAGCTTATGTTAAGTTCTTGACATTGTTCTCAATAAAGCATGTGAAGAGCAACAGCCTTGCTAGGAAATAAATAGTATTGCAAATCAGCAAGAACCCAGGAAAAGGGGTTGCATACCTTGAATGGTGAAATTGAAGTTTTTTTAATATTCAATCCATTTGTTTGCTTATACTTCCTTAGCAGATCATATGTAAATAATTTGGTATGGTAATAATGCAAACATTGTATTGTATCTAATTGTATTGGAGCATTATTTGCTTTCTTGATTATTATATTAGGCAATGTTAAATGCGTTAAAATATTTATGTAGTATTGCTCGTATTTATGCCAACACCACGTCAGATTTGTTTCTCATGGTCTGTCTTAAGCACAATTGACTGGGCGACACGCTCTCTACTTACTATGCATTGTAATTAAAGATGTGGTTGCATCAAATTTGAGTTGATTTTAAAAGAAAGTATTTTTCTTTGTCTATCAGTTGATGTTGTTTATTGTGTTAGGTGATCTCAATGTCAAGATGTTTTAAGATTAAAATCGAAAAAATTTGATTGCGGTAAAAACGCTCAGGCCAAAAGAACATGCCCAGGCTTGCCCAAAGTGATGTAACGCGTAATACAACCTGTCTCTATCTCTCGTAATCACATCGGCTATTGCGATAAAAGTCTAGTCCTACGCGGCTCTATTGGCGTATATTTTATCTTGTATTTGCTCGTGTTGGCTAGAATAAAATTTTAAATCCAGCTACAGATACATTATTTCCAATGTCTCAAACTCCTCAAACAAGGAAAATTAAAAGCTTGTCATATTAGCTTCTTTTAAATGCTGTGTAAACATCTTAGTACCGACTACCAATTCTACCGGTCTACGGTAATTCTGTCAAGCAAACTATGTAGAAAAGGGTCTTAATATCGGCACAGTTCCGTTGCTACCCGCATTAATGATATACATACAACCCACCAAAAGCGCCGCCCACATGATGCCCGTCGCCTGTCCTGGGGGAGGGGGCTGTATATCATTGCCGACACCGAAAACTAGTTTCTTACTAAGTAAAATAAGTAGAGCTGCACAACGATTATAAAAATTAATCGCGATTAATAACTGGTATGAACCAATTAATCTTCGATTAATCTTAGAATTAATCTAGTAAAAACCTGCATATTCAAAAACAAATAATACATGTACATATAAATTAATTATATTTGAGACAATTGTTAGCAGGAGTACATGTTATATACAACGTACATATAATAAGTTACGATGTAATAATTATTATAAGTGTGAAAACAGTCTATGAAAGTCTATAATTAAGTCAGGCAAGAGTTGAGGCAGCACAGTTTATTCACATTATCCGAATAAAGAGATACCCTCTTCCTACGTACAATATTGCCAGCTTTAGAGAATAGCCACTCGCAGGGGACAGTAGTAGTAAATATTGTCTGCGACAGCTGGTGATGATTTCTGCGCGGTAGGATGAGAATTAGTTACATTATCTTTTAAAGATGATGTGCTGTGGTAGTAGGAAAATTCTTTCTGGCATGTAGTGCTCTTCGCTTTCTTGTTTACACTTCCAACAACGTAAGGAAATAGCTAGCTAGTATGGAAGACATTTTTTCTGCTTTCATGTTCCAATAAAGTGTCAATCTTATATCACTTATATTCTAAAACTGAAATATGATTGTGATTTTTTGAAAAATGAAAATACATGTGGAATTTACTTTAAAAAAATCTTTCTAAAATAAACAAAAAATAGACTGTGAGATACATGTATTAAATAATACTGAAATCGCTTTTCTTGCTATTACCTAGAAACATGTTGAACGGTTAAACTACTTGGCCGCTTACGGCTGGATCGGCACGGTGCTTGTGCATTGTATAAACAAGTTTAATGTTAAACTCACTTTGTGATTTCATAGTTGAGTGCAAAATAATTGTGGTTGTATATAATTGATAAGAAAGTGCTGCTTGTCATAATACTTATTTGTTCGTAAATTAAATGGTGGTAACCTGCTATGTTAGTGCTATATATTGAACAATACAAAGGCACCACATCATGATCACCACCTCGGTTGTATTTTAATTGAAGATTAATTGGCTCAACTCAGTTAATCGTGTATTTGTAATGACCGCGTTAATCGTTTAATTAACGCAATCATTGTGCAGCTCTAAAAATAAGCAAGCTGCGTCTTTGAAAAGAATATGTGGCAAAACAAACTACATCCCTAAAAGTCATGTACATTGTATAGTCGACTGTCAATGCTATCGAGTCATTATTGGTATCAATTTCTAGAAACAAATTCATTGGTCACATTTGATTAGTTGATTCAAGTACTAAACCAATGGTCGAGCTATGCAAAAAAAGCTTGTCCATGCAGCTCTGATTGCGCTTCATAAGTTCATCTATCAGACAAGATTTAGGCACGGGTGTCAACGGGGCTATGATGTATTCAGTGTTCTGCAAATCATGTTTTGCATTATCTTCAAATATATTATTTTATTATATAATTTTTACAAGCAAGAAAATTTTCATCTCAAAGCTTTTATTAAAAACATCCATCCAAGTCGTGCCACTCACATAGTTTCAGCTCATACAAAAGGGCAAGTTCTTCTACTGCAGCAGCAAACTCAAACAAAACATATCATGGTTTATGCAGCACACATTCAAGTCTCTCTTTCCCATTTATGGCAGTTTCCACACTGACAAAGCTGCTTCGGCTGGTGGGACCACATAAACATCCTGTAATCAATAAAACAAATGCAATAAATATATGTCATTCATAGATATTTCATTCTAACACGTATCTACTGAAAGCTTTTAAATTGGGAGTTAGATAGATTGCGAGTGTAATTTTAAAAATGAATAAATCTTTAACAAAAGCATAAGTATGTCTAGCTGACTATTCGAAACTTTGGTTCTGAAAGTTGAAGATTTACATTGATCAATTGATTTTCTTCACTTTCTACAAGTGAGAAGTAAATGTCTAAAGTCAAATCATAAATCTAATTTACTAGCTAAAACTAGAAAAGAAAATTTGAAGGAAATATAGCTAGGTGAAACTATAAATTAAGTAAAAAGTTATTATTCTATTAATTAGTACCGTTAAATGTATTCGTGAGTACTAAAATTATTACCTTTAGTATATTCATCAATCTAAGCCATTGTATTGCTAGATGCTATGGATTAAAAAGAAGCCGTCAAGAACTCACTGTGCGTCCTTTTCTCGCACGCTTGCACAGAAAATTACATGACAACCTCAAACAGGGAAATATAATCTGAATGTAAACAACAGTATATCTATAGGAGACTCAAAGTAAAAGATAAATTAACCTCCATTTTCCTATTTTCCTCTAGCACTTTAACCACCTGCTGCTCAGAAAACCCAGACTCACCTTCGCAGTAGCTTTACCATAATTTTTACAATTCTGTTGTTCGTCAATAAAATGTGTCGATCGAGTAATTCATTAAAGTACCGATGTTAATTAATTTAGTAAATATCGATGTCCATGCAATTTAATAATAGAGTAAAATCCCTAAACTTGAGATCACAGACAACGCGTTTTATGAGTGATAACATTTATTACGACCTATATAAAAATTTCGTGCTGATGATTGGCTAATGAAGCAATATTACATTTATCGTTCGTTGACTCTTTTCAGATGTATCACTAGTTACGTCACGAATGAAGCACCCTCCGGAATGTGAGCTTTTTAAAAGATGACCTCATTCAAACGCAGATATCTCTGGACTGGGTTAGTCTACAAAGACAAAAATGACACCAAATTGTAGCTGATGTTTTAGACTTTTATTGGTCTTAATTTCATTAAATCGACCTTTTTGACGCAACCACATCTTTAATGACTATACAATAATTCACATTAGCGTATCTAGTGAAGCAGGAAAATTTAATCGTTTTCACACTGTCAGTACAGTTAAACATGCGGAAGTTTGCATGTGCTCTTATAGTATTATTTAAATAAGTTTGAAAGGAATAAATAAAAGGTAAACTAACATTAAATTTTGCTGACATTGGATCTATTTCAAAAGCAGTATTTCAATCACTCATATTGATAGACAGTGGCATGCAGTACATCTAAAGTCCTTAGTAATACATAGCTGAAGAAGTAGGTAGAATAATATCCTATTTTCTATATTAATATTCTTGGTTGTTGTCCATCCATTTGTTTTTTGCGGTCACAAAGAATCTTTATTCTCTGATTGGTACAATTATTCTGAGGCTTTGAAATCTAGCTAAATGGCTAAGTTGGTTAGAGTTAGAGTGCCAGTGAAGTGAGTTGAATGTCGTGGTTCAAGCCTCATACCATCCAATGTTTTAGGGTCTCAACGTTAACATGTACCGAATTTTGTGATTGTTTGAAAATTTAAACATTTAAAACGTCTGTAATTGTAAGACAAAAATAAGAGGCGTTGCTATCTATACTTCAGTTTATCATTTCTGACTATTCAACATTCATTCAAAAGTCACATTAAGTTAACAACGAATCTGCGAGTTTTTTAAATGAATCTCAAAAGAAGCTGATATCAAATAAAAGGGATTATGACAAAAATTGTAATCTGCGTAACGACCATAGGTAATACAAAGTACTAAATAATCCTTTGTTTTGATTTTAGTTATAAATGAGCTAAATAATAGCAATAGCTACATGTACCATCACCTTTAACCTGCGCTGCTGACCTTTAATCTGCGCTACTGACCTTAAACCTGCGCTACTGGTTGTAAACCTGCGCTACTGACCTTAAACCTGCGCTACTGCCCTTGAACCTGCGCTACTGACCTTAAACCTGCGCTACTGACCTTAAACCTGTGCTACTGACCTTAAACCTGCGCTGCTGACCTTAAACCTGCACTACTGACCTTTAACCTGTGCTACTGGTCGTAAACCTGCACTGCTGACCTTTAACCTGCACTACTGACCTTTAACCTGCGCTACTGGCCTTAAACCTGCGCTACTGACCTTTAACCTGCGCTACTGGTCTTTAACCTGTGCTACTGATATTTAACCTGCGCTAATGATCTTTAACCTGCGCTCCTGACCTTTAACCTGCGCTCCTGACCTTTAACCTGCGCTACTGACCTTTAACCTGCGCTACTGACCTTAAACCTGTGCTACTGACCTTTAACCTGCGCTAATGGTCCTAAACCTGCGCTACTGACCTTAAACCTGCACTACTGGTTGTAAACCTGCGCTACTGGTTGTAAACCTGCACTGCTGTACTTTTTTAACCTGCGCTACTGACGTTAAACCTGCGCTACTAACCTTAAACCTGCGCTACTGGTCTTTAACCTGCGCTACTGATATTTAACCTGCGCTAATGATCTTCAACTTTCGTAACTGACCTTTAACCTGCGTTGATCTTGCAAAACTCTTGCAAAATTATAAATTTGTTCATGATGAAATTACTCTTGATTAAAGTAAAGGTGTCTGCCCATGTAATTATGTTTGTATAATGTGTAGATTTGCCACTGTCATACGTTTTTAAGTAAGGTTATGTATAGAATTTGTAGATACAACATTGAGCAGTGATGCAGCCACAATTATCTGGCCATTTCTTCGACTGATACAATGGAGGACCCATATTGTTTCCAACTATCAATAGCAACATGTTTTATTCCATTTGTTTGTCTGCTAGCAAATATCTTGTTTCCACATAATTTGTAGGGTTTGACAGCAAGTCTTTTTTCAGTAAGTTCCACTATATGAATAAATGGCTTCCCTTGTGCATGCACGTAGCAATAGTTTGTCATGGGTGTCACCCGCTTGCCGCTTGCATGGCCTTTGTTTTAGAGGAAGTATGACAAAATGAATTGCTGTTTTTAAAAACCACTACTTCTTCACCTCGTGATTTTAACCAAACTTTATTTCTGGTTCTCTTTCCGTGGATGTCATTTAATCTTCACCGCCTTAATACCGCTCTATCCTATATATGACTGCTCCTGCCCAAGAGGTGTGGCCCAATAATTCTGAAACTAAAAGCTGTAGTAACTTCCATATTTCACTCTACTCCCTGATCAAATTTAATTATTGTGTCCTTGTGTATATGATATATGTAGTGTATATATGATTACCGCTGTCTATTATTATTATTATTATTATGGTTTTATTATAAGAGCTGTCTGTGTGTAGTTAATGTTAATAGCAATGTTAATAGCGCTGGTCAGTTTTCACCATTAACCTGTGATTCTGTGAGGGCAGTATGTTTGCTTACTAATAACTTGATCTAGATGAAGTTTATGCTGCCTAAGCCGACATAACATATTCAGTATTTTCACATTTGTTTATTCATTTGAAAATTCTCACTTTTGCTTATGAAGCTGTAAGTGTTTCAAGAAGTTTCAACTGTCAAAAAATATTGAAAATTATACCTAGTATGGAGTCAAATATATACTCAAGTTTTACGTCGTATGTTAAAACAGTTGCATTTACTCCAAGGCTTGGCATTACAGTTAGACCACCCAATTCTTCAGCTTTTCACCCATTCTAGAAGGCTGTTTGAAAAGGGATTTGTTCGAATTCCAAAATGGTTTTGTTCCATTATAAATATTGCAAATATTAACTGTTATAAATATTACATATAATAAAGTTTAATTCGTTCCAAGGCTGTAAAACTATTTTGGCTGAGCATTTTTGCGTTATGCCACACCATAAGCTGAATATTAAAATATATGGTAATATATAAAGTCATATTAATTTCTGATAGATACTCTAGTCATAGGGCTAGGGAATATATTGCTACATCATTAGCCCCGTTTCCTCATACTTATTTGTAAATTGAAAGTGTGTAGAAATAGCTTTTGTATATTATTTTTATTCTTACCAATTGTAAGATGAGAAATATTAAATATCATATCGAGAAAGAGGGAGAAAGCATCAGTTTGCAACCAAGCCACACCATTAGGTTTTCTCAGCTTTTCGTTGAGGATGTTCAAGTTCCAATTCATTATTCAGCATCTGTAGCACCAAATGTTTTGAAGTTTCGTTCAAAACCTGAGACATTTATTCCATTACTAGGTGAATCCCTGGCGTTGCACGGGTAATAGAATAATTGCCCAATGAATTTGAGTAATTTACCTCGAGCTAGTAAAGTTATTGAAACAAATGCCTGTTTGCAGACAGCTCAATAATCATTCGCTGTTAGTTAATGACTCCAAGCTCTTAACACTTAACTTATTGTGAGCATTTTAACCGATGTAATGAAGATCATAACAATCATTTATTGCTTGGATATCGTAGACTAATGGTCGAGCTCACCACCTAGAGATCCACAGACCTAGAGACCCACACACCTAGAGGTTTCTTGATTTTTCATTGCTAGATGTTTATCGCTATAACTGAACACAGGTTTGACCAAAAAAAGACAAACGCTGAGATTTATATCGATAGTTTGGTTTGAGTGGTTTGTGCAAATTCTGTAAATTTCTATTCCACAGCTTTGTTTCCGTCTCATGCAGACATAATTTCAAACTGCTAGCTATCAGCATTGCTGACTTTAGAAATGTAAGGATGGAGTATCTTTCAGCATGTTTATATGATGCGCATGACCGGCATTTGGCACATTTAGATTTGTGCACAAGTTGAGTTAAGCTTGGTTCCCATATTGATTGCGAGACTCTGGCGGTAGCATGCGCAGCAAAACTCTTGCGACGCTCATCTGTTCACATAAAAGCTGCATCGCTAAACATAATCGCGTAATCAAATAAAATGTTCGCTCGCCATGCCGTTTCTATAATAGTGACCTTCACTCGGATGCCGATAACTTGCAGATTTATGTCATTTCCATGATGTGGATAACTTGCAGATTTATGTCATTTCCATGATGCGGATATTTTGCAGATTTATGTCATTTCCATGATGCGGATAACTTGTAGATTTATGCAGATTTCCATAATGCATGACGTCATGGAAACGTCGTGTTTGAGTTGCGGCAATGACCTATAAAATCGCTGACTATGGACCTCAACTCTTTGGCAGTACGCAGAGCATAAGCATTTTGATCACTGTCAAAAGCTTTTTACTTTGCCAATATTTATCACTCCCAGACAAGGCGAGCAATTGACAGCAAATTAATCCTGAAATCTTTGAGCATACATAAGCTTCACAATTTCATACCTCCTTTTAACTTGATCTCTTTTCTGTAGTATTTCTCGTGAAATTTGCAATGCAATATAGGTTTCAGGTATTGGTCTACTATTTTGTATTTACATGGACATATCATAGGTGTTCCGTGTTAAAAAGTGTGTCATTTTATTTGAAAGTGTGTTGTGATGTTACCAAACATGGTGCTACTTATTATTTTTTGCAGTGCTATTAGTTACTCTACCTTTTATAATACTGCTAGTTACTCTGCACAATACTGCTAGTTACTCTGTACAATACTGCTAGTTACTCTGTACAATACTGCTAGTTACGCTGCACAATACTGCTAGTTACTTTGTACAATACTGCTAGTTACTCTGTACAATACTTCTAGTTACTCTTTACAGTACTGCTAGTTACTCTGCACGGTACTGCTAGTTATTCTGTACAATACTGCTAGTTACTCTGCACAATACTGCTAGTTATTCTGTACAATACTGCTAGTTACTCTGTACAATACTTCTAGTTACTCTGTACAGTACTGCTAGTTACTCTGTACAGTACTGCTAGTTACTCTGTACAATACTGCTAGTTACTCTGTACAATACTGCTAGTTATTCTGTACAGTACTGCTAGTTACTCAATACACTACTTCTAGTTACTCTGTACAGTACTGCTAGTTACTCTGTACACTACTGCTAGTTAGTCTGTACACTACTGCTAGTTACTCTGTACAATACTTTTAGTTACTCTGTACAGTACCGCTAGTTACTCTGCACAATTCTGCTAGTTGCTCTAACAGTACTGCTAATGAATGCTGCTGGTACTGCCTGACTATCTTTGTAGGCCAGTCCATGACAACTGATTTAAGCACATTCAGAAATACAATTGAAGCGAGCTCCAATTCTTCACACACATCCTCAAATCCTTTTACTCCCTATCCTCTTTTGTTACCAACAAGTAAGTTGACTTACGCTTTACTCGCTGTACTGTATTCATCAATTGTACTCACTGTTGGCAACTGAATGTATGCATGCAGTTCCTCATCCTGAATAAATTTAACATTACGGTAAAAACCTCAGGGAAAGTTTTGGTTTGAGATACAATTGCACTGTTATCATATGACTGCGTACAGTACAGGAGTGTTGACCAACTGCGGTACAGGAGCACAAAAACTATCTTGTAATTGCAGGATGCGACTTTAATGCGTAAAAGTAACTTGTGTATCAGGTAATTTACTAAAAACTAACTAATAAATATCTTCAATTTTGTGATAGTTTTGAAACATCTGCATTAACCCTTTTGTCGCAATTTTAATTTCTAAGGAATTATTTTTAACCTGACTAAAATTATTGTATATCTGTTAAGAAAATTGTATAAATTTAACAGGTTTGTTTGCAAATATCTTAATCTTTCATAATAAGCTACACTACTACCTGATGCCAGAAGCTATAAATTTATAAAGCATACTGCGTTTTGGTAAATCCTACAAAGCTAAGTTGGCATTTCTCGAACTCATTTTTAACTAAATGACTAATTTCATTCACATCAAAACACTAATCTTGCAAACGCTGCAAAATGCAATGTTTAAAATTCTGTTTATTCACTCCAAATTGTGATTCAATATGGTATTGTTATTGTTACGCTTTCCTTTCCCAAAAGATGGTCAGATAATAAGTTTATTCGCGTGTTTCTCGTCTACTAAAGTTTGACGTGCGAGTTGTCTAAGCATGTATTATATCTCGCAAGGCAACTGGCATGCTAACTGCTCTTATGGCTTTAGCAACATTCATTTTATTGGTCATCGCTGAAACTTGATATTGAAAATTACTCATTCAGCTAAATGAGTTTTATGTCATCTTTCATACAGATCCTTCATCGGGCTCCTTAAATTTTAAACGTGTCGCAATATTGTCAAATAGTACCTCCCTAATGATTGGTTATTAAACACGACATTTTTATGCTGAATTTCGGTGACTTTTTAGGCATCGTACCATTAAAATAGAGTGACAACACCCACTTTTTACAACACCCACTTATAACGTTTTACCATGTTCAGAATTGTTACTCTGATAAGTCGCTGCGATCTAACCAGGACATTTTTTCTGTATTGCTGGCCTGTTCGCAGTCGCACATCAATATAAAGTTATAAACCAATACATTATTTGTACTACGCAGAAGATTTTGCTGTATTATATTTCTGTCGATATTGACCGTTGGCAGTGAGCCGGTTTCTCTTCATTAAACATCAAAAAGTTTTCTACATTAACTATCTGTCCTGTTCTTAGGTATCATGCTACCGAAAAAGAGGGTAGTCTTTGTTTAATGAAACAAACCATTTTTTATTTTCTGTATTTCAAGTTACAAAACGCTTTATTAAAAAGTATCTTAAAAGAACCCTCCAGTTTCCTGATAACCACATCTAGTAATATTTCTCAGTTTTAATGTTTTACTGCTGATTAATTTAGTTTTGAACACCACTTCAAATCTAATTCATGAATGTACTTATTATACTAGCATTCTCTCTGTATAATCGAGTCTATTCGTATATTTCCATGTATCAGAAACACCAGCTTGTCAAGCAGTAACATCTAGTGAAATTTGCACTTAACTTTTGTCTGGATGTCCTGAAAGTGAGCACAAGGTTTGAGTAATTGGTCACTAGTAGCCAATAGCTCAATTGGGAGTTGTTCTCTTTGAATACTAATTAACTTTGATACATTTAGCCGATATTGTATGCAACCATAATTGTGAGTTGTCTTTTCCGTATATTTTTATTTATTATGCAGCATTTTTGGCCTTTGGGTTCTTTTAGACTGAAAAGAATCACTGATGCTGTCAACTAGGGTCTAAAATTACCATGTACTTCTAGAAATATGACAGTTTGACAAATTCTCATCATTTTAATGTATGCAGCCATTAAAATTACTTTACCATTTTAGTACACTACGACGAGTAATACAGCTAGTGTATATAAGAGAGAATACGTATGTGACGGTTAACACAGCTAGTGTATATAAGAGAGAATACGTATGTCTTAAAGCTTCATAAAACTCGCTTGGTATGTTTCTGCAGTTATTTCAAGGAGAATGTCAGTGTTTAACAGTTTCTTGCAGTGGAACCTTCAAAAAGTATTTTTAGTTGTTAGTTATTGAATGCGTAGTCAATATACGTAGTCAATATACGTAGTCAATATACGTAGTCAATATACGTAGTCAATATACGTAGTCAATATACGTAGTCAATATACGTAGTCAATATACGTAGTCATTCAAAATCAGACGGAGGAGGTGATTAGTTCCTAGATTATGATTGAATGAAGATAAGACTTGACTGTGATAGTTAATTTTATTTGTTACCGTTGTTTACCTCTGGACCATAATGGCTGCCTGTTGCGCAGAGCAGACTAATCCAGATGTTACTGTTAATAAACCTGTTAAGATATGACGTGATCAAGTTAACTGCATGTATATTCTTTTGCCTATTTTTATTTCTATAGATCATATGTTTGACTACAATTCGAGCAGCACTTTCAACTCTCACCTGAGCATGTTGGTAAGCACTAACTCTCTGCTGTATATAACTCTCTGCTGTATAATCTTCCATATTTTTCATTAATTCTCCGTAATTTTGTATGACATATATACATGACATGATATACAACATGTACATCAATGTGTATTGTTTAAGTTGAGTATATGTATTGTATCCAACACGTACAAAAATGTGTTATTTTTATGTTGAGTATATATATTGTATACACAATATGTATCCTGAAAAGTGTATATACCTTAGGACACATGTATTCGCGTCATCTAACTTTCGCGTCTTTGCGGAGTCATCCTCTCGTGAAAGTTTCATGAGCAAAACTAAACTATCATAACAATTGAGCGAAAATGCGAAATTAAATAGCTTTGTTCATTGATATCCACAATAAAATCGTCATATTAGAATTGCAGGTAATTTTCGGGTGTGGTTAGATCATTGGGAAATTTCTGGTAAACTCGTTATAGCTAATACCGAATGAGCAGCATGGCAAAGCAAATTAAGATGAACAAGTTTTTTTTTGGAAAAGCCAAGACAAATGAAGAAGATGATGATATCAGTTTAGTCACCGAATTTGTAAATGATGAAGATGAAAGTCTGGTAGGTGAAGTCATAAAATTGAATAATAATTATTGTAGTGATGAAAATTTCATTACCAACCACAAACAATAACAACCTTCACCAGGTCCAACCATGTTATACAGTTCTGGTTGTGAAGTTGGTTGTTATCAATTTTCTTCTTTTTGGGACTTGAGTGTGAAAGACATGTGAAAGACATGTGAAAGTCATGGCAGGAGGGACCTAGACCTCATTGATAGTCCAAGAAACAAATGGCAGCAAGCTATCAAATTGAATTATCGATCTCACCCACGCATTTCTACCTGCGGTTTACAAATACAAACTAGTCCCAAATTGGAAGTTTGTTTTTTACTAGCGAACTGGACCTGAAGAATCTAATCTGTTTGTTCCACTGCATTTATTTTCACATCTCTATATTTTCGCACTCATCAGAGCCGCGAAATTTTACTCTGTGCTACTCACGAAACTAAATACTAGCGAAATAAAAGTGTCCTAGGGTATATATATTTTGAGTATATATATTTTTGAGTATACAATACACTTGTTGTATTGTGTTAGTCGAGTGAATGTATGATATACAATGTATATGTGCAACAAACTATAGTGTTGAGGCTTACCTTCTCTAGGTTGGTAAAGAGTTTGGAGTTGTAGAGTGTGGCATCCAGCAAGAATTAGACAGCGTCTATCATGGCATCTGCCAAGCTGAATTATCTCCCCGTTCATCTGATTCAGATGTTGAGTTTGTCAGCATGGTTTCTGGTGTCCGATTGAAATAAAATTGCTAACCGTATCCTAATGATAGCTTGTCATTTGAATGTTTTGCCAATTAACTTTTTCATCTCGCTTGTCTTTTCTTTTTAAATATAAATTGTCATTCATAAAAATATACATTTTGCTTTCATTATCTTTTAGCCATCATCATCTTTTAGCCATCATCTTCTCTATAGTTAAAAGAGCTAGTCGAAGATTAATTGTGAGCATTATCTAAATAATCATAAAAACTACATTATGGTCATAACCATTAAAACCCACATTAAATGGCCCCTTGTTTGCATTAATGCTCTAGTTGTCTCCAGTGTATGCTCTTGTATAATATTCAGTAGGCTAAATTTGTTTTTCAGCAGCAATCAGCTCCACAGGACCTCTCAAGTCGATCACTTGGAATGCATGTTCCATCGCATGCAATAAGTATAACAGATCCAGCAATCATTGACTTCTCCTCTTCAGGTTTCACTGATGAACCTCTATTAGACGATTCTGATATTATACCTTTAGACTAATGAGTTGGTTCATTAGCTTTTTAGGATAACGAATACGTTTTATGGTGTGCCAAGATAAATGGATTCATTCCATTACAAAGCATGTCATTTGCCTGCTTGTGAGATGTTCTTGGTAGGTGTACTATAATAGCTATGGAGCATTTTGTAGATACTGATAGAGATTATTTTTATATTTAATGCCCAACTTTTCTTATATGGATGTTATGTACACCAGTATGTTATCTTCTATTTTAAAATTTCTACAAAAGTGCATATAAATTAATAAAATGTTTTTTTGGTTATGATGTTGCTAAACATGACGCATGATCTCAGTTTCGGTGATACAAATGTGAATATCAATTGCTTTCCAGCATGACTTCCACATGCGGATTGCATGTTTTTTCATAATTGTTCCTCATAAAAAACAATAAAATAAATGATTCGCTATCACTTGACTATAAATAGTAGAAAAATATTAAAACATGCTTATAACAAAATCAAACCAATTCAGCCCGACTGCCGTATAACTCATACTGGTGATAGTGTTCATAAGATGGTGGTTCCCCAAGTTTTTCTGTATCACAGTTATTGGAGATCACAGTTGGTTTACAGCTATCAGATGTAAGATTTAATGTATCGTCTATTGAGCAATTGTCCAAGGTTAAAGGCGGTCCGGCTACCGCAGGTTTGTAGTCAGGTATGCTGTGTACAGCTGATTCTTCAGCTTCGATGGTGAACACTTGTTGGTGCATTTCTGGAGAGGGAGGCAATCCAACTTCACGTATGGGTGGAATTATGATGTGGTTATTTGAAATTATCTCCTCATATTTTGGTGGTACATATTTATTCCTTTCACACATCGACTCTAGTCTTTGTTCAGTTTGTCGGGAGCTTGACGGCTTTTTTCGACGTAGATGATCTAATATGCAAAAGAGCGAACCAAGAAGAATTGGAATTATCAGTCCAAGAATGACCCAATACCATTCGACGTAGACTGTTTTAGTAAAGGCATTGTTTGTACTTGGGCTTAGTGCGTCTGTTGTAGGCCTTTGGACATGCCATGTAGAAGTGAGATGGATATCAAAGTATTTTGGGTTCAGTATGTAGTTTCTATCGCTGTCCATTTCTGGATGGTTCATCTAAAAGCAGAAATGAATAATGAAATTAGTGGACAATGTTGCATTTCCGTGTCAAACATTACAATGTTGAACTATTGTTGCACTATCAGCTTGCATATATATTGGATACGCATATGTATCCAAGAGTTAGTATGATACTAGCATGTAGTTCGAGTGGGTTGTTTTACAGCGGAGGAGCCAGCTAATTCAGTCACAAGAAGAGAGTCCAGTACCATCCTGAGACACTATATTAATCCAGCTCAATTCTAATAGCGCAGCGGGCTAAGCTAAGGATTATCATAGAAGCTAATTGTTGGTCTCAACAGTTTGGCTTTGTGTTTAACATTCTGCTTACGCACAAGGAAATGAACAGATTTATTACATTAGCAGGAACCTTTCTGTCATGGATTATGCAATTGCATGAGGAAATACTTCATTTACTGGCAAACACTGTGCTCTTGTCAACCAGATCAACAACAAACAAGACCAAGTCTCTTTTACAATACGTACATGTACCCATGTAAACCATAAAGTACAACACTGTCTTCCTATTCTACTAACTTAACAGATCTGGTTTCCAACCATTCATTGAGGCAACGCATATCAGAATTGATTTTTTGTTTTTTCAATTTTACAAGTTATGGAATGGTGATGTCCCTTGCCATGTGTCAGAGGATTTACAAGAACACACTCTTCCCTCCACATCAGACAACATAAGCTAAGAGATAACAGTTAACTTTTTGAATAGCAACACACATGTGATTTACAATGCAAACAAAGCAAATATTAGCCAGACACTGAAATCTCTAAGATTGTCAAAGAGTGATTACAATAAATTTGGCTTGGAAGTGTAAATAGATCACAATGACTCACTGTGAGTATCCTTGCTTTAATATCCTGCTAGGAAATTGCAAATAGTGTAAACCTTTCTTTGCTGAAGACTTGGGATAAAATGATCCTGGTTTGGCACTATCGGCTATATTAGTAATCCTTTTGGCTTTTCCATCAAACCTTAGCTCCTGATTGGTCAATCAAAAGTAAGGCCATTGGTTGGTGTAAAGTGCGAGAGGTCGATAGCTACCAGCTATAGCAAGCTTTGTAATAGGTAGGACATTATCTTGGGCAGTATAATAGAACAATTACGTATTATATTTACCTTAACGAAATAAGACTATCATTGTCATAGCACTAAACTTTTTCAATGTTAGCGCTTTATGACCACAAAGGAACTAGTAACCATAGAAATTAACATGGTGTACTAGTCAATAGCGGCCAATAGGCCTGCACAATAGAGTGGCAAACAGACAAAATGCACCTAAACACATAGTTACACTTGAAACATCTGAAAGCTCTGTTACTGAACAGATGATGCTAATAAATTTAGACTATAACTCTGTATAATATTTGTTCCTAGAAACATTGACTGCAATTATATATATCACTATGGCAATACCTACTTCCTAAAAAGTAAGATCTCCGTATCATTAAAAGTGTCATTTATTCGGGTAGTCAATAAGACAAATACAAATCTAATACATACTAAAAGGCATAATTGAAAGAATCGCTCAAGAGAGGGTACATAGGCATCATAACTGGCACAATGTAAAACTGCATTTTCATTACAAGAGTGTTTCTACAATTTTATTTCAATATCATATTACTAGCACTAAAACTACTGTTGTTACTATTTAACTGCTGTTACTACTATTACTATAACTAGCACTAATACTACTGCTGTTAATACTACTGCTGTTACTACTAGTACTATTACTAGCACTAATACTACTGCTGTTATTACTATTGCTGTTACTACTAGTATTATTACTAGCACTAATACTACTGCTGTTATTAATACTGCTGTTACTACTAGTACTATTACTAGCACCAATACTACTGCTGTTATTACTATTGCTGTTACTACTAGTACTATAACTAGCGCTAATACTACTGCTGTTAATACTACTGCTGTTACTACTAGTACTATTACTAGCACCAATACTACTGCTGTTATTACTATTGCTGTTACTACTAGTATTATTACTAGCACTAATACTACTGCTGTTACTACTAGTACTATTACTAGCACTAATACTACTGCTGTTATTATTACTGCTGTTACTACTAGTACTATTATTACTATTACTACCACTGTTGTTACTACTAATAATACTACTTACACAATTTGCTTACTGAGTTTTCATCAGATAATTGTAGTGGAATATTTCAGTTTTCTGTCTTCTACTTGTGATAAATAAAATCATCTGATTATCCAACTTTAATTGTGAGCTTTGATCCACTCAATTAGTTTTCAAGACACCACTTGACTTGACAAGGAAAAAAGCAATGGCTAGGCACCTGACACCCGTCTGCTGTATTCAGTGTTTTTGGTTCAGTTTCATGATGTCTTTGATCCACAGTCCTCTGGTCCACAGTACTCTGGTCCATGGTACTCTGGTCCTGGGTTCACAAGGTTTATGCCCCTGTGATGACTCAATGCCACCTGTTGCAGATGCTATACACACTCCCCAACACATACACCAGTGCAATATTTCTTTCTCTGATACAAGAAATTAATTAATCAACAAATCTGCAACAATTCGCTACAATGATGTTTAATAAAAATTGTGCCAGAATTTTGCCAGGTGATGCTGCTCTTCAATTTCATGCAACGCTCAAAATGCCAAAACTTCTAAAAGCTAGAAGTTTTTGCTACTTAAGAGGCATTCAAGCACCACAACTCACTACTAAATGTATTTTATAAATGTATACCTTAGCTCTTGAAATACTTTTTGTATTATGGCTAGCGGAATGTCCGGCATTGCACGGGTATTAAAAAACAGCTTATAAAACAGCGGCAGTTAGTGTAGTTGCCTGCCACTTGCCATTAGCCTGGCACATTGCCAATGGCTAGTTTGAGCAAGCTAGTAATTTAAACTTACCAATAAGACCTAGCATAAAATAAGCATAAATTTGAGACAAGCCTGGTTCCCATATCTGCTGTGAGACACACCCCCCTCGGCAGTCATCTCACACAGCATATTATTTGCGATGCTAGGCTCAGCGGTTTATGTTCACATAAAGCTGCGTCGCTGATGATCGCATAAAAATGGCCACTCGTCATGCTGTTTCGAAAGTGCTGACGTTCACATGTACAGTGCATTTCGGTAAGGCTTTGCCTGCAACTCCTTGCGAAAGTTGAGAAGCGTTGAACTTTTGCGTTGACCGCGAGCAACTACCAGCGGTACTCGGCGCGAAAGTTCTCAATTCACCGCAGATAGCCCTGCGATCCTGTCACCGGTGTTGCGCGTATATGGGAACCAGGCTTAAGAGAATTATGGCTATCAAGCCTCATGAGCACACTCTAACAACTTGACCTTGTTTACCCTGCGCGGTCCACTTTGTCATCCTCATATATTTAACAAACAAACAAGCAAATTAACCAGTTATTTCCCAGTAGACTCAGAGCACAGGCACAAAGCACAATTACTATTGTCAGAGCACTGGCTAGGGTAGAAGGTTCCATGTATCTATCATATGCTGATAAGGAGTCTATCGTGTTTTCACAAGCGATTACAGGCACTGAGCATGCAGAAAAACATGTAGAATGAGAGGCAAAAACACTAAGCCGTCTTGCTGACCTTCATGCTGACCCGCCAAGAAAAGACACCGGAGTAAGCCCATTGTAAACATATCATTGCCAAACTATATCACAGCTATATAATCAAATGTACATTACCAGCTATATAGAATGCTTGTTGAGTTTCATGAACGGTTTTGACCAATTTCGATTTTTTTGGCATAAAATAGGATTGCTGCCAACAATGTCAGTGATGCTTACTGTTTACGACGCAATATTCTTTGGTTTTTGTTCACTAATTGTAAGTAAATAAGTGCAAAGATAAAAACAACATAAAATTGTCAGAATGCACCAAAAACTGCAGCTTTGATCACAACCGAAGAGTGTCCATGGGTAATGTTTCTTGTAGCTGCTAATTCTGTCATTATGTTTCACATATCTGCTAATTCTGTCATTATACTCTATGCACTACAGACTATGAATTATGCATTCCGCACTAAGCACTACGCACTACATTTGCTTAGAGTCCCGTTGCTATACGCGCGCAAGACTTATAAAAAGAAATAATGAGTCAAAGAGGCCAAAGATAGTAGGCCTACATAAGAACAAAACTATGTTACACTGCGCATATATATGCCCATAGGCTGCCTGATGGCATATATGATAGCTACCCAATTGGGTATATACAGCATACATATATATCTGATAACAGATGGCAGCAATGCACTATGACTAGCATCCCATATAAAGGTTTTACAACTAGTATAACGCACAGTAGGCCTACTCTACTATTCTACACGCTATGCAAGCGCTATGCGAGCGAGGTGTACTGGTGTCAGGGTGTAACAGAAAGAATTATGCAACCCAAAACATTCAACAATCACATTCAGTCTTACTTGTGTTAGAAGTAATATTAAGATTAGACTGATATTATTGTTTTAAAATGTCTCACTATGTCTCATGTGATATTATTTTTGTGAATCTAATAGGCTGATTGAGTAAAGCGAGTGATGAGATTCCGTATACAGATCATGTTCACCATGCATCGACCATCCCTCCCTTTTATGTATGCTACCCTAGTTCAAGAAATTCTAGGTTGATAGACCATTCCCTGGCATATCTGCTCATCATATATTCAAGATGTTTGGCTCAATATCAACTCATGGGAGCATTTGGCACTGACAAATAACTGACTGACTTACAACAGCTAAAAGTAGCCAATTGCACATATTTTATTCGTATGTTTGAAAGCTTCAAGAGATCAGTTGAAAAATGTTGGAATTTGGATGTAACTTCATTAATCACAACATCTGCAGTTTTCTTGAATCAGAATATAGGAGCAATATTTAGCTTATTTGCTAACAAGGAGACGGCAGCCCAACTGATCCAGCAAACTTATCATTAAAATACAAGCATTAATCTAAATTAACACAGTTTTAAAGGTAAGTGAAGGTAAGTAAAGGTAAGTGAAGGTAAGTAAAGGTAAGTAAAGGTAAGTGAAGGAAATTAAGGTAAGTGAAGGGAGTTACGGTAAGTGAAGGGAGTTAAGGTAAGTGAAGGTAAGTAAATGTAAGTAAAGGTAAGTGAAAAGAGAAAAGGTAAGTAAAGGTAAGTGAAGAGACAGAATGCTGAATAACAGAAGTGATTGACTCTTGGTTCAAAACAAATTAAAGGTAAGGGAAGGTAAGTAAAGGTAAGTGAAGGAAATTAAGGTAAGTGAAGGGAGTTAAGGTAAGTGAAGGGAGTTAAGGTAAGTGAAGGGAGTTAAGGTAAGTGAAGGTAGTAAGTAAATGTAAGTAAAGGTAAGTGAAAGGAGAAAAGGTAAGTAAAGGTACGTGAAGAGACAGAATGCTGAATAACAGAAGTGATTGACTCTTGGTTCAAAACAAATTTCAGCTTGCACTTTGATATTTTGCTTCCTTATAGACTCCTTTATGTAAATACCAAGACTTAGGGCAGGAAGTAAGTGATGCGATGATGCGTATGTTACATCGCCCATGTTCAGTTCTCATGCTATTACACGCTCAACTTAATAAGTAAGGCCAACGGGCTTCAGTAGTGACAATATATAGACTTGCAATAAATGGCTGCGAGTTGTACGATTGAAATAAGATGGTTGCCCCAAGTAAAATATACAAATAACTTATGTAATAAACCTAGACCAACTTGCAAAAGATGTAATCTGATACCGCCATACAATCAGTAAATACTCTAATCCACCAATTGTTAAGGTTGTATAAGATAACTATAATCCTATCAGGTACCAAGGCAACATTTTATGCCGATGTACCAATCAATACCTGTCCTGTTTAGGCAATAGCGTTTCACATATTTCAACCCTTTGTCTCTCTAAGTCTACTCTCTTCCCAATGACTGGCCAGACAAACCCAATAAATCAGAGTTGTTGAAAATGTTGTATAGTAAGCTGTTTCTGCCTATTGTTCCTGCCATTGTTACCAGGGTTACTGACTGTTGCCACAATCTCACCAGCCTTTGTTAGGGATTATACAAGCCGCTCCGTGCTTTTTTGTGCAGCTATTAAAGAACCACCATACGATGACAGATGAAGAAATCGTAACTGTTTAGTTTTCAATTTTTATGTAGCTGGCAGATGCTCCTGAGCCCATTTGAAGTTTTCAAATTGTAGTCGAGTAGGCAAAGTAGCATAGCAAGGAATCGGTTTAAATTACAACTCCAAAGCGTAGAACAGGCAAAATGTTTCTGAAGGCTAGGTGGTAGAATGTCTTACCAGTTGGTCAATTTATATGTACATACTAGCTGTGCTATCCGGCGTTTCCCCGGGTAATAAAAATCAGCTTATAAGCAATGAGAAGTAATGAGAGTACTGCCCCATGTTGGTAAAACTAGTTATCAGACGAAATTTTAGTTTTTTCGCTCGCCACCCTAGAGTTTTTAATCAACTGAGCTAATTTTTACAACAGACATGTATTACAAGACAAAGAATGTTCCTATTTATTTTGAATAATCAAAGTAAAACCTAATCCTCAATAATCCCATTAAACTAGTTATGCAAGCAGAATGTTGAGTGATTAGGGCTGGTATTATGCTGGAATAACTAGCTAGCAAGATTTACAGGCTTATGAATGCAGTTATGCAATGCATGCAGCCATGGCATCTGCTGGTAAAACTAGTTAAAAGGTTTGCAAAAGTTTTTATTATCTAAAAACTAAAAAAGTTTTTGCATAAGTTTTTGTAGATGAAATTGTTTTCAGCAGGCAAAACTAGTTTCTGGCTAACTTAAACAATGTTTGTGCGTTATTGCTATCAATTTGCGCTTGAGAAAGAGTCACACTAGTACTAATTTTCATAAACATTGAAATAATATTTGTGGTGGTTGTACTCACTAGCCAAATGTACATATTCATAAGAAAGTGATCTACTTCATTAAATGACAAGATTGGTAATATATTTTGAGAATAATGTAAAAGGTAGTATCATAAAAATTAATAACAGATGATGATATTAACCAAGTACATATTATAATTACTTGGTTTGCAAATGCATGCTTCCCACATGTGATGATATTTATAATTTTAACATGGCATAACACATTTAGTTTAACAAACTTGCTATGAGGTTCACCTGTACTATCACTCAAGTGGTAGGTGCAATAAACCTACAATAAGAATATACAATCTGCGTGTACATGTTGCAAATATTATATGCATTAAAAATAATAAAAAGCTGTTGAATGTCATCAAAATTTCCATTGACATGTAGTATTATTGCAACAGTTGGTTTGTCTTAGGCTGGATTGAATTGTGTTACAAAAATTCATTGTTGGCTAATCGATGTGCATCTATATTGTAAGCGCCAATCGAGTATTGTCAAATTTTTTGATGTTACGTGTTAAACAGCTACAAAATAATGACCGCACCGATTGCAAAAGTTGTTGCCTAGGAAAGTGTGCAGACTTGAGTAATGCTGTTGTAATAAAATATTGTAGAACAGAGTTATACTTGCCACTTGTACCCTGCCACTTGCTATTAGTCTGGCACATGGCCAATGGAAGACTGAGTACGCTTAATAATGAGAGCCAACAGCTTCTCGTGACGTTATGCTATGACCCTGCGTAGTATGCAAAGCCATTGGGTATGTGCTATCATATAGTGACTTATATCGGCAAGCTACCAACTCATCTGTAGCCTAATGGGTAGGGCGTTGGACTAGTGAAAGGTAGAGTCAGAGTTCAAATTATCATCTGTATGGATTTTAATAGCTATGGTCGGAATGCATGCATACAGGCACACTATGAGAAATATATATATTCGTAGATGTGACATGTTCAAACTAAATAAACCATAAGGAGGCGATTGTATATTTTGAGCTATCAACAGCGTCTGGAAATGTTTTGAGAGCTTATAAACGAGGGAATATGATCATCATGGGTGTAAAGGGTGAGGGTAGAAGGAGAGCGGAGTGTGTTGGCTAGATATGTAACCTTAAAATAACCTTATTTGCACGACATAACAAGAAGGCTACAAGTCAAGTTATATGACATTTTCATCTGGATTATCAGTGTTTATCCATTGTTGGCAACAGAGTTCATTATCAAAAGCAAGTGTGATGCCTAATTTGGGAGGAAGTGACCTTGCTCGATGCACTCTGCGCCTTTATCTGCCCCTGCTATGACTCATTCAGTTAATGACAAAAAAATAGACTGAATGATTAACTAGCGTATTCATATACTG
This sequence comes from Watersipora subatra, assembly GCF_963576615.1. Taxonomy (NCBI): domain Eukaryota; kingdom Metazoa; phylum Bryozoa; class Gymnolaemata; order Cheilostomatida; family Watersiporidae; genus Watersipora; species Watersipora subatra. Next base: position 39,577,181 of record NC_088710.1, on the reverse strand, counting down.
ATGTGGCTCAGTCATTAGATATACAAGCTTATGGCATCTCTGGCCGTGGCAGATGGGCAGCAGACGCTAGCATTCGCTTCCTCAGATCTAAGACAAAGGACATGACAAGGGGGCCAGAGATGCGGTTTAGATAACGAAAGCGGTCCTTGACAATTGAGTACCTTTGCTTATAATGAACAAAGTATAATATACAGGCATTTGAATGGCCTATGGGGAGATGAGAGCCTGACTTCTTTGTCTGGTTTGTTTACAGTTTTCGGGTCATTTGCTTGAACTTTGTATATCAAGGGTATATCGAGCGTGCTATCTCATTTTACTTTAAATTAGGGCTATGTTATAATCTCTCCATTATCCAGTAGTTTGGCAACAATATTAACAGATAACCAAAGACAGTTAAAGGTTGACTTACAACAAAATTCACATTACAGTTATTTGATATGAAAAGATTCACCATGTCTTACTCTGTTGTGTTGTAAGTGCCAAATATGTGGAAATGTGATTACAAGCTCTTAAAAGCTAAAAAACGAACAGAAAATCGCAGCCACATGAGACCGCTGTAGTTTGGATTCCTTTCCAAAACGGCTGAAATGTGATGTAGTTGTGAGGGATGGTTTCTGTTTACACTTTCTTGCAATCTTATTTGTCGAAATATTTTCACAAATATACTTCACGCATTCAATAAAACTATGTCTATTGTTCTTACGCGTCTGTTTTATCGTCATTGTAATGCTGTCACTTTTAGCAATGATATCTTATAACTTACCGTAAAAAAATCGTTAAACTTTTTAACCTTAGCTGGAAGGAGTACATATCATTGTCTGCTAATCATGAGGAGCCTGTTGGTCACTTGAGATAATCGAAAAGTGCTGCAAAAATTATTTGCGAAGTATTGTATCACATGATCAGATTACGACTTGACGATTGAATAATGCCGAATCAAAACTGTGAAGTAGCGGGCATCTATATTTGATACGGGTCTTCGGTAAAACCCGAAATGTTTGTCATAAACTAGTACTACGATAAGTTTTATATTGAGCTTTGTATTGGCCTTTCAATTCATGTGAGAACATACGTGACAAGACGATAACCAAATTCCGTGGTTACGTCATCGAAATAAAGAGATTCCAATCTACGGCGGCTTTTTGTTTTTGAGCTTTTAAGAGCTTGTAATCACATTTCCACATATTTGGCACTTACAACAAAACAGAGTAAGACATGGTGAATCTTTTGATACCAAATAACTGTAATGTGAATTTTGTTGCAAGTCAACCTTTAACAATATTCCACAGCTGACTAAAGGCGGTTAACAATCTTCCATTACCTTTAGACATACAACAGTCCTTAGAATGTTGCAGCAGCTCTGGTTGGCCGACATTGTACAGTCCTATCTGAACTAATTATTTGCCCAAATTCATCAAAATAGCGGCAAATCTCATTCGTCAAACTACGGAGAATAGAGTTCAAAAATTTCCATGCTTTGCATAAAGTGAGGCTGTATTAAGAAACTGCCAATCTAGAGAAATGTATGCTAATTCACAGAAAGAGGCATATGCCAGCTCGTGTCTGCCGAGTGGAACTCCTACATTCGCTGAATAATTGGCTATGTCACCTACCAAAGAGTTGCCATGGAGCCTTCCAAGTGCAACTGTTAATCACCACTTTAGCTATTAATTAAATTATTCTTACCTAGTGCCTGTTGTCAGTGATTGGACACGACGCTGGAACTTCTAGGTGATTAAGACTGTCAGATAGAGGTCGAACTGGAATGCTATAGTTCAGACAGAGTCTATGCCTGGTTCAGACGGATGTATGTGTACGCTGGCAACTGCTATGCAAGCTTATGCAGGTGTTTGATTGATGTGAACCAGATAGCTATGGAAACACAGGATGACACAACTTAATCCTGTGCCACACCAAGAAAGCCTTGTCTTGCGGGTCGCAGGTTTATTCAAAAATATTGGTCTGAATCAGGCATAACTAGCCAATTTAGTCTAGTAAAGACTCCTTGTCTAGTTGATAAGGGCGTTTTCAGATTCCCTACAAGTTGGAGCAATACAAAGAGGTAGACACAGGCTGTTAATGAGCAGTTGAATTGGTTTGCAGGTCAACGATAGAATACTTATAATTACTGTTGTAGGTCGTAATTTTTCAAAGTATCACATGGAGGATAACTCCAAGTTGGTGGATAAGGGTTAGAATAAATGAATTCTTATCCGTACGCCATTAAGTCATGGATGCTTTTCCATGCTTTGTCACACGCTTTCCTCAGGGCCCATAGGGACTTTGAAAGCTCCCTAAAACCCTTGATCAAATGAGGAATTTATGTGCAAAACATTAAGAGGTGTTTCAGAAACAAACAAACGCAAGTTCAAGTGACTAATAGATAAAATTAACCTTTTAACAGGCAAGTTTTTTGGGCTATTGGAGACCGCCTAGGTAAATTAATTTTTCACAAATCGATTGAACAAAAATCCTCGATACACTCTTATTTATGATATTGTACACGTGTATTATTTGTTTCTGATACAGGTAAATACCAATAAACATGTTTCAAGTCAATTATTCATATAACTGTTTCTCTAGCTATGATACTTCTGGAAGCGGCAGAGGCAGATGACAGTTTTGACAGTATGTGCTTACTCTTGTTCTTCTATAGACTTGCCTTTGCCTAGAGCCTTTGAAGGACGCCATGACAGTAAAAGGAAGTTGTTGCACTCTGGAAAAACCTTCAGAAAGCAGAAACAAAAGCATAAACAAGCTACAAACAAAATTCCCAATTTTATTTGAATACGTTTTTATTTCGGATTTTTCGTTCGTTCAGTATTGCAAAACGGCTTATTTTTTGGTTACTTAGCTGAGACCAATCTGTTGTAGTTTACTATCGGTAAAAAATTAAGCAAAAAAGGCAATAAGCCAACCCAGAAATCAATTTATAAAAAATGTTCGTGTGGCGACATAATAGTCGCTCTAGCCATTATCGTCGGTCTCGCAAAACAACAATAATGTCGCTATGCCCGCAAAAGGGTTAAGCTATCTTTCTATCCAAGTCCATAGGATATATATGTACAAACATGAGAACATATGAATACAAGAACATATGAATACAAGAACATATGAATACAAGAACATATGAATACAAGAACATATGAATACAAGAACATATGAATACAAGAACATATGAATACAAGAACATAATTATGAATACAAGAACGTATGAATACAAGAACGTATGAATACAAGAACGTATGAATACAAGAACGTATGAATACAAGAACGTATGAATACAAGAACGTATGAATACAAGAACGTATGAATACAAGAATATATGAATACAAGAATATATGAATACAATAACATATGAATACAAGAACATATGAATATCAGAGCATGTGCATACTAGAGAATATGCAGAGAAAAAGAATGCAACAGAATTATTTTTTAAATTTATTATTTAAGAAAAGGGCAGTTGTCGGTGTTATTTTTTTATCAGTAATACACGTAGTTGTTCTAGAACCCTACATTTAGGCAGCCAGAGAGACCAACAGGAGATCAGCTGATTGCCCTCTAGTATACACGCAGCCAAGAATGAATATAGGCAGATATAATAGCCATGCTTATAATGGGTTGTGAAATGCTTTCACAGCAGTCAATAACATTGAGGCAAACATTAGGAATGTTATAGTTACAACTATCTTGTTATTATTCCGTCTATTATGTAACTAAACCCACACACTGCTGCAAAGCGAGGAATTCTTTAATCCGGATCTCAAAAAAATTCGTTTAATAGCCATTTAGCAGCTTCAGTTTTTATATTTGTGTCGAGTTCTGGCACCCTACTATGTTTACTCAGTTGATGTATATATACAAGACTGTATCTAGCCAACAAACTTTTTTGCAGTGATCTTTGGAAGGGCTGTTGTGATAACTCTATTGCCAATAACTACACTCCTTTCACTCTTTCCGTATTTTGACTTCACATACTCAAGGCTTATGTTGTCACAATATAACAAAACGTCACGCTTGTTGTGATGAAGTAAAATATCAGAAGATGTCATGTCCCCTGCGATCAAGTACGACATTTTGACCAATCATGACTGTTGGAAACGGGATGACATCATGTCTTGAGAGTAATGGACCAGTATTTAATATACCAGCTACAATCACTATGTTTCCATGACTCACATGATACGCATTTGGGGCTGCAAGCAAGTTGAGTTACTTTACAACCGAGCGTCTCAATGAACATCTGCATGATGCGCATTTAACGCCAGCGCTTGACATTATAGGTCAAGTATTAAAATAATTAATGACTCCATAAATAACTACGGGTCTTGTCACGCTAAGCTTAGCAGCAATCGTTCGGAACATTGGCGCATTGAGACTGCAAACAAATTGGAATAAAAATGACTGAAGCGTGAAAATGTTTAAAATGGAATAGTCAGCGCTATTTTATTGTGCATGATTCGCAAGTGCCGTTTTCATCATTCGCAAGCACGATGGATTCAATAAAAATTTGCGAATCGCGAAATTCGCTTAGCTTGCAGATTTATGTCATTGCTATGATGCGGTTAACTTGTGGATTGTCGCAAATTTGCTCATCATACGCACCATGGAAACATAGTGATAAACAGTAGTATAAGCAGTAGTAGTAGTAGTATAGTCTACACAGGAGAATCTAGCGAGAAGCCAACATAAGGTAGCTATGAGGAGAGGTGTTGATCCATTCCTAAAACTGTGGAACCTGCTAAATATGACATTAGGCGTTAGGTGTTAGCATTGTAAGGCGAAAATGTCGTATAGGGCGGTATAGAAACGCATAGTAGTTATCTAATGCAAAGACCCCTGGTAAAAACAGCAAAATTTTATATATGTACTGCATATATTAAAAGTTGATAACAAAATAGTATATTAACTTTAGTAACTATGTTACCTTATAGTTAACCTAGTAACTCTAGCTTCATTGCACAGGAATCATTTTCTTACTTCTTCCTTTAACGTCATTATTAATCCTAAAACCTATGGCTAACCACAGATGTAAATAGCAACTGGCACGGAGATTTGCGATCAAGCATAGTCATTGATTGGTAAACTAACGAGAGAAATGTATTATTATTTCAATGACAGTATAAGTTGTCCCTCATGAATAGTAAGAAAAATGCAGAGTTCACAGCATGCTTAGAACAGTTCCGATTGGAATTGTGCTCTCTGGTTGCAATGTATGGCTTCAGGTATACTGAAATACGCCAAGACGCGTTTGTCCAGTACTCAGGCAATTGAGACTTCCCACCAGGTAGTGGCGGTAATCACAGTATCGTAGGAATCGTAGTATCGCATCACTCCATCAAGTAAAACGGTCAGTGGGCACTAAAATTAAAATGTTTCTATTCTCGATAGTAGGCAGCGATCTGCACAGGCCAATGGTTAAGAGTTGACAAGGATGGCCTGTGTATAAACAGTTGTCCGCTCTGTTCCGCGTTTGACTGGTTCCTTTGGCACACTGACAATCTTTGCATAATCGAACCCACCGACTGACCGGGCTATAACCTTGTTGGCACCAACATGCGCCTCCTGATGAGTAGACTCTATCAATGACTTGGGTTGATTATCTGGACAACTTATCCTCCATTGTTTACCAGCTCCTATGATCTGTAGTTCCTCAAGGGCTTTGAGGCTTAAATGCGTTCTCAGTCGCCAGAGCAAAGCAGTTTTGAATCATGACTCTGGTGTCTAGTCCCTCTTGTTTCTGAATTACTTGTATTATCAGTCTCAAATTAGGGTCCTCGAGTTGTCGCTGGCCGAGGTTTGACCTTCTAGGTACTCGCTCTTGGCGAACGAGTTTTTTTTCTGTCGAGGTACTCAGAAGCGAATGACTCACTCTAAGTTCAACACTCTAAAGCTACGTTCGGAATTTGCGCTTTGTTCCAATTCGCATCGCCTTCAGTGTGCTGCCGAGCAGAGTATTTTTCGGCAGTAAAAGGTGGTTTGGTAGATTTAGAACAAAAAGCTAGATCTCTCCGAGAATGTTGGCTCTGTTGCCAGGGTATGAAAAGTGTGGGCAGCTTAGAGGAACAGTGCCATACTTGGGACCAAACGATCTTGGTCTCTGACACCATGATTTCCCGATGTCGAGGTTTCTAAATAGGCTTCCCACAATGTTCAGGGTACAAGTTCGTGTGGCAAATCTGCTACGGTGTGCGGTATGATTTCTTGGGAGAAGCTTCGGGTTGATTGACGTCTTCCATACAATGATCTGTGTAAGCAATGCGGGCGCATTGGCGGCAGTCCTTGCACACTTGTCAGCTGAGCCCGTCAACGTTGTTATGAACTCTCTCTGTTTTGGTATTCAATCTTTTTCGGTAACAACTCTCTCTTTTCGGTATTCAATCGAGAAATAATAAGGAGCCAAAATCGCCATCTACCTAGCCAGTTGACCTTGAAAGTAGGCTATTCGCAGCAACGGGGCAAAAAGTGTGTGGTCTATTTGAACCACAAAATGTTGTCCGTACAACTGAGGTTTAATGTGTAGCATGCCTTAATTATCGCCAATAATTCTTGCCGGGTGATGCAATAATTACGTTCTTTTGCATACATCATCTTGGAGAAGTACGCCAAAACGCCCTCTTTCCCCTTGTTGTTGGGACAATATAACTCCAAGGCCGACCGCACTGGCGTCGGTGTCCTGTATGAATGTGTTTGTATAATCTGGATAAGCCAGAATTGATGCAGTTTTTGTCTGAGGGTCAAATGCCGACTAACATTCCTCATTCTAGCCAAATGGCTTGTTTTTAGAACTCATCTACATCAGTGGTGGGACAATCTCAGAATATCCTTGAATAAACCGTTGGTATAACAGGTGCCAAAGAATGAACCAGAGACCCTGCTTACGTTCGGGCGAGACCAGCTGTTTATGGCGGTGATTTTATCGTCGACAGTTTTTGCCCTCTTGCCACTCACCGTGTGTCTCAAGAATTTGACTCGGTTTGTGAATAGGGCACATTTTTCGAGCTTCAATTTTCGATGAGCCGCCCTTAACCATGAGAAGACTTCTTCCAATAATTGTTTGTGAGTGTAAATGTCTGGAGCAAAAACATTGATGTTGTTTAGATAGATTAATACGGTCTGCCAGTGCAGGCCTCTGAGGATTGTTTTTATCAGCCTCCCGAATGTAGGAGCCGAAGTTAAGCCAAAGAGTAACACTTCCCATTTGTAGAGCTCAGAGCAAATCATGATAGTAGCCTTCTCTTTGGTGGCCTTGCCCAGCTCAACTTGCCAGTAGCCATTAGCAAGGTCCAGGGTACTGAAGATAGTGCTGTGGCGCAGTGTATCGAGGCTGTCATCTATCCTTGGCGATGGGTAAGCATCTTTCTAAGTCACCTCGTTGAGTTTTCTATAGCCTACACAGAAGCGCCAGCTATCGCCTTTTTCCTGTACTAACACCACTGGCAAGCTATATGCTCCCTTTCCTTCAGTAATTAGGCCCTGTTGCTTAAGCTCCTTTACTTGTCACTCAATCTCTTCTTCTTGCGCCAGCCCATGTCTGTATGGGCGCTTTTCAATGGGTTGTGCCCCTCGACAAATCGTATAGCGTGACTGTCATGTTATTCTCACTTAGGTCAAATTTTGAGGAGCCGAACATGTCTTGGTGACGTGTCAGCATCTGCCGGGCTTTGTACTGGTCTTTCTTTCCCTTTTAATCCACTTTTCCGGACTACCTTTTTCCACCACTCTTCCAGGGTGGTGGGTAGTTTTTTGTTAGTTTCTTTGGACGTGACTGGTTCTATTGCTCTTAGCCTGCTAGCGTGTGGCGATAGCTTTACCATGAGTATTTCAATGATATTAACTGCTAAATTACATACCCGAACCCAGAGTTGCCCATTTTGTGGCGGGGTACAGATGAGGCTATCCTGAGTTGTGGGTTGGTGTCCTTGTCTTCGATAAGAGTTAGTTTTCCGTTACACCCTTGGTTCAGGTGTCCCGGAATCATTATTTTTGAGAATAGGGGTATTTCATTTATATCCAATGTCTGGACCCCGACCTGTAATGAACTCCCATACTGGTCGCAACATTTCATTGTTTCACTGTTTATGTACAGCTGAGCTTTCTTAAAGTCAATGTGACACCCTTGATCAGTGAGGAAGTATATGTTTAATAGAATATTTTTTTCTAAATTTGGAACGAAAAATTGGTGTGCAAATGATTGTTGGCCTAGTCTGTTGGTCACATAGGGTTCTCCTTCCAGAGGGAGTGTGCTGCCATCAGCTAGGACACCTTGGTATCGTACAGACTTGAGCGAGATTATGTGTTTACTTCTGACTTGGTTAAATAATTTGTACTAGGTTGGTGATATGGACTTTGAGCAATCGCTATCTAATAGAATGGCAGTTTCTAGCAGGCCCGAGTGTTTGATGCTTGGTTGATTCCCAGACGCAATTGTTGCTTTCCAGAGTTTCTTGGACTTAACTTTGGGTGTATTCTGTTTCCGGCCTCTGGTTTGGCTTATGGTATGATGGTGGGGTGGCAGGTAGCAATATCTCGCCAGATGCTCAACTCAGTTGCACTGCCAACAATGCCTTACTTCCCTCCTCGGTTTTCCCGTTCTTATTGCTTCCGAATTTCCTGACTTTTGGTGGAGCTGATTCACCATTGACACCACCTACTTTAGCGCCCCTCTGGTTTGTAACTGGGTTTGCATAAATTCTTCATACATGTACATTACTTGTGGTGATGTTTCTTTCCTGTGCTTTGGGGTTGTCTTCCTTCGCAATGTCAATGTGCAGAATCTCGGACTGCTCTGGTTGAACATCTTTAGTTTATCATGTATCTCCTATATGCTTTTTGGTGGTTCCATGGTCATCACCAATGTAACAGGTTGGTTGGATGGTAGTAAACCAAAAACTCTTTTATCGACAATACTTCATTTTCCTATTCATTCAACGTCAGGTGGGCACTTCTTATGACTTTCTGAAGTTGGCTGGTGAATGCATACAGTAAAACCAGTAAAACCACTTTTACTTGAACGCCATTATAGGAGAAGGGTTCAAAATAGAGCGCCACCCTTTGATTGAACGCCAACTTCATTTGACAGCCATTTAGACGTTCTTTGATTTTTATGAACCCATAATAGCAAGTGATCAGTAGAAACATGCTCACACAATTGTACTAATAATGAGCTGGTTATATCAATAACAACAGATTATTTTGTTGTTTCTGTTCATATCAAAGTCGATTTTCCAACTCCAAGGGTTTTTGTTTCATTCGGTAAAACTTGGAAAGCAACACCATAGAAATAATTAATGACTGTGTTAGGATTATAATAATTCCTTGTTCAACGCAGTTTGGATACGTGAAAAACAGTTTAGATTTATGATAGTATATGAATGACTAGTTTAAGGCTAAAAGTTGTACTTGGCGGCTAAAAGTTTTTCATTATTTGTGCAAAATGTGTATTGAAAAAATTGTTTAGGGGTGAATATTGACTAGTTCAGTAGTGCAGAAGAAAAATTGAGATCAGAAGACATTGTGGAAGGTATTGATCATCCAGAAAATGTTTGCTCCATCAAAAGTAACAATAAAAACGCAACTGGCCGAGCAAATGATGCAAATATTTTTGTTTCAAAAATGGTAACTTTTTGTTTCTGCATGTATTACAAGTATGGTTCGTTTATGTGACTTATTCTTGAATATATATATTTGTAACATTTAATAGATTATCATTATACAACTTATAAGTTTGCACATTTATAGCATATTAATTGATGGCAACCTTGTGTTCATCTAAACTCGGCTTACAATGGATCGATGCTCAAAACGCCTCTTCTATTGCACATAAAAATTCCGTTTTGACTGCAATTTGTAGCAAACATATCAATGAGTTCAAATGAGCTTTAATGCAACCTTGTTAAATATTGTTATAAAATGAAAGAATGCCTTCAAATTAAGAATGAAATTTGAAGGCATACTTTCATTAAAAAATTGAGCTCCAGCAAATTGCAAAGCGGGACACAGGCTATAAGACCATCGCAGATTAATTGAAAGCAATAGATGTCAACTGGTAGAAATATTTCTTGGCTTCCCAATGCATATTTATTTAAAGATCTTTGACAAGTTTAAGGTAAGTTAGCGATTTATTGCATCCAAAAGGTTTAATGTCGCGCCGCCCAAAGGAGAGTACAAAATATAAGCGAAATTTGCTTCGCTCGTATAAGATTTAAATTGATCTTCCCGAAAATCTGACGAGCTATTTCGGAAATCCAACGCCAGCCTCTACTTGAACGTCACCTCCAATTGACCCCTACTATAGAGGAAGGCTTGAAAAATAGAGCACCATGGTGTTCAAATAGACGTTTTATGGTACATACCCTCACCGTGCCAAAAAAATTTTTGTTATCGATGCGCTTGTCTTTCTTTAATTCCGTATTTTTCTATTAGTTGTTTTTCATTTTTGGTAGCTGTAGGGCAACCCTTTGCAGGGTCGCCTTAATAGTGCCAGTTTAAAATGTAGGTTCATTTCTTCCTCATCCCATTTGTTGTGCCTGGATATCTTTTTGAAGTTTTCCAGGAACTCGAATACATCTGATGAGCGGCCATAAATTGGGGCCTATTATCTGTTGGCCTTTAGGTTGCGTGTTTATTTCTGCTTGTAGTTTAAGGTAGTCCAGGAGTTGTTTGCACTTTCGGAAGCCAAGGTCTGTATTGTTAACAGGTTCAAATTTTAATATATTAAAATTCCATCGCTGCCACCAGTGAAAGGAATACATTTGGCCACAGGCGTTAATAGCAACTGGCACAAAATTGGTGATTGGTAAACTAACAAGAGAATTATATTATTAGTTCAACGGCAGTGTGAGCCATCACTCATGAATAGCAAAAAAAATGGTAATAATCCATGATAATAGGTGATAAACTCGATATTGATCAGCAACGAATAATGTTTATATTGATGTCATACGATATCGTGATTAAAACAAACTTTGTACAACCCCTCTCGCCTGCGCCAGTCCAGGAATATTTATTTAAGCAAAAACAATATAAACATCGATACTGCTAGTAAGTCTATGAGTCTATGGTATATAGTGTGCTGCTAGTAAGTCTATGAGTCTATGGTATATAGTGTGCTGCTAGTAAGTCTATGAGTCTATGGTATATAGTGTGCTGCTAGTAAGTCTATGAGTCTATGGTATATAGTGTGCTGCTAGTAAGTCTATGAGTCTATGGTATATAGTGTGCTGCGTAATTTAGTAATTTAATAGTTTAGAGTGTTTGTTGCAGTCTCCACAGCGATTGCCTTCACTTCCGTTTGTTGTTCTATTACACGTATAATGAATTAAAGTGTATAGTAAATATTACAGTAAACGCTACAATGCACAATCAATTTTCACATACTTCTCACTAATTTTCGTTTCATTCACGTAATATCTAGCATCTACGAAACACGAAGAATGCTGAACTGAGAAAGAGAGCACGAGCATGGTATATCTTTGAAGCATTATGGAAGTAATTCTGGCGAATAGCATATCGGCATTTTCATGATTCCGACGTATTCAGCACACCAACCGCCAAATTTGAATTTCGAGAGATATGTTTGTTGATGTCGTAAGGCGAAAAAAATGTTGTAACGAGGGGACGAAGAAACATTGTTACACAGTTTAAGGCAGAACACCGTAAAACGGGGACACCGTAAGTCAGGGTGCACTGTATATATAACTACCTGGTAGCACACCACTTTAGCCACCAGGTAGCGTACCACTATAAGTATGTACCTAGTAGTGTACTACTATAGGTACCTGGTAGTGTACCACTATAGGTACCTGGTAGTGTACCACTATTATAGGTACCTGGTAGTGCACACTATAAGTACCTGGTAGCGCACCACTATAATAGGTACCTATTATAGTGGTGCACCACTATAGGTACCTATATGCGAGACTAATAAGCCTCGCATAAAATAGATTGGCTCATTTTAGATCAACAACAACTTCGGGCATTTCCTACCAGTAGCTACTCACTTTTGTTATATCAGCGATTCAATTATTACGGAAATACCCCTATCTAAATGCTCTTTGTTTGTAACTGAAAGGCAAGTGCAACGCTCCTGGTCTATTTATCCTAAGTTGTCAATGGTTACAATTAATACTCATGAAAGATGCTCAGACAAAGAATCTGTAAAACATTAGATCCCTTTGGCTATTACTGTTTTATCATTTCACTTAGATGACTCAAGGGACTATAGGCTTTATTCTAACCATTACAGAGACATAAAAGTGTGAACAGCTGATCTCCCTAACACCACTTGGGAATCTTAGAGAGTCATACTGTTTACGCCCATGTAGAAGCTGACGGCATGCATAGTGCGACCGTTGATTTTTGCAAGCTCAATATTTTCATATACAGTAGACGCTCCTATAAAGTATACTTCCTATAACGTAAATTCCCGATAACGTAGAAAATTTATGTAGTTTCCGCTTCGTATACATAAAAAATTACATATAATGTAAAGTGTAAAACCGAATGAGTTCTCAAGTTCGAATTGAATGGTAACCATACTTGTGTACTACTTGTCTCCCCATACTTGTGTACTACTTGTCTCCCCATACTTGTGTATGCATTATATCTATTATATATACAACTTTTGTGACATTATAATTCGTCGTGATAAATCGTCAGAAGTGTTGACAAGACAGAGAATAGGGTAGCTGCAAAATTGTTAATAAATACTTCAAGGCAATTGATTGGTACAGGTATTACAACGGTATTATAGCGGTATTACAGCGGTATTACAGCGGTATTATAGCGGTATTACAGCGGTATTACAGCGGTATTACAGCGGTATTACAGCGGCTGTCCACCAATGTGGATGTCATGAGTTGGAGTATTACAAATAGATGATATAACCTGGATACAGATAGATGATGAACAGGTGGTACCACTCTTTTTATAGTAATAATATTATTTGGTTTTGCCTTATTGTAGGCGTATAAAATACAATGTATTTGTTATTAGTTTTACTTTGCAGAATAGACTTTGAGATTTAGAAAAACAAGCAAATTGTTGTAAATGAATTTCGGAGATGTGCGCTCCTCATCAACTTATTGCAAAAATTACCCCAACCATGGTCTATAAAACCAGTAAGATTGATCAGAAAAAGGAGAAAAGTTGCAATGCAAACCAATAATACTGCAGTTGCCATACAGCCTACAGATTAAAATGTTATTCATGTCTAGTTTTTCCTTTTTTGTAGGACCAAACGAGTGAGTTTGGAAAGATCTTGGAACGGACTAGGCAACTTACATGTATAATGTGGTTCGTATAACGTAAAATACATGTAACGTAAATTCCCCATAACGTAAATGTTCCTGGAACGGATTATTTACGTTGTACAAGCGTCTACTGTACTTTGAATATAAAGTGATTCCGGTTTCTGGGTGTATGACAGTCCTTTTACATTCTGTATGTCTTGTCTATAGAAACTGAAAAATGAAAAAAATGGGCAACAGAGCATGGTATGATAAGTAGTACACATAGTAAATTACAAGTAGTACACATAGTATATTATAAGTAGTACACAAAGTAGATTATAAGTGGCACACATAGTAGCTTATAAGTAGTACATACAGTAGATTATAAGTAGTACACAAAGTAGATTATAAGTAGTACACATAGTAGATTATAAGTAGTACACATTGTAGATTATAAGTAGTACACATAGTAGATTATAAGTAGTACACACAGTAAATTACAAGTAGTACACATAATAGAATATAAGTAGTACACATAGTAGATTATAAGTAGTACACATAGTAGATTACAAGCTGTACACAGTAGATTATAAGTAGTACACATAGTAGATTATAAGTAGTACACACAGTAGATTATAAATGGTACACATAGTAGATTACAAGCTGTACACAGTAGATTATAAATGGTACACATAGGGAATGAATGTCTGCTAGTAAGTTCACTGGTAAAGCTATGGTTCACTGAAGGTGGGTTAGGGCACGAATGCATGAATTTGTAATATTTATATAAAATTTACTTGCATATAATGCAAACATCTGTTTTAGGTAAACAACTGATAGAGAAACTCGCAAAATACACGAGTATGTGAGTACATACACCATTCTATAGTTGACATCAACTACTCGTCCAACCATGACAAGACCAAAATTCAACGGAAGTGTTCACTGATATACCAGTACATTTAATGTTAATCAGATTGTCAACTAATGATAGAAAGTGGAACGGGAGAGGCACATACAGCGTTAGAAATATGTAAAACATTTGCTCACTCCAAACCAAGCCTGATTTGAAGCTATCAGTGCACCCATATAACATAGCACAGTATATCACAGTTGCATCGCAAGAAAATTGCTGAGCTGGAAAGCTTTCGTAACCTTTAGAAAGACGCTCAAAGTTTTCTGTTGTTTTCTAAAAGCTGGTAAGAAATAAACTCACGGTTTACAGGTGCCTGTATGCTATCTACAGAGCGCATGCAGCATTTATGATACTGATACGCATCTTCGTAGCAGGCACCACATATATTTATGTATAACTTCAAGCACCGCAACATGCGTGATCAAATCGCTCATGAGATACCTCAAGTGAGTGACAGGAGTTGTTTATGAAACCAGTAATAAAAATATTCACATCATTTCTAGTTTTACAGTTTATCATACCATCAACCTTCTTATATTAATCCATATTATTAACATTTCGTACCGAGTCTTAGAGTGAACTGTAGGTCTGAGCGTCACTCATTCTTGTAGTTAAATAGTAGATTGTATGAAATTGCTCCATGTTTTATTCCAACATTACAATGTACATTGGTAGAAATATAGTAAATACAATGGGTGTTCATAGTAAGTTTTCACTGAAGCTGGGTGTATGGGCATTGTGAGTAATTAGAAATAAACTGCATTTATAGCCTATTGGAAAGAGGAGATCGGCAGCGGAACAATGACACTAACTGACAAGAAAGCTGCCTTCTGAACTAGAAAGCTGCTAGATGGACCACTTTGCTTCTCTCATACAGGTCACCCACTTGCGAATCTTGTTCTCAGGAATTAGATAGTCTGCTACCCGAATGGGTTGTCCGCTACCCGAAAGGGATAGTCCGCTACCTGAGTGGGAAGCCATAAATTATGTATGGTTATACACTCGCCGCCGCTAAAATGAGGTATTCATGAAAGCTGATTAGCTCTTTGGTATGCGACTGCTGTGTGCCAACAGTGACTGCCGCGTGCATTACAGACACCTCAGATCTTTGTGGATACGCTTGAGTTACATGACATTTACATAACTCCAAAAACTGATCTCTCAGATCACAGGCCGAGTTTACAATAAATCCGAACTAATGTTGACTAGACTAAATGATACAGGGTACTTATTTGCTTCGTGCATACTTATTATGGCATGAAGACTGGGTCCAATGTGTGGGCATCTGTTCAGAGCGTCTGTTCAGAGTGGTTTAGTAAAGCTCAATTATCACAGGCTATGACAAAATTTGACAAAAAATTTGGCAATTGACAAAAACAATGCATGAGGCATTGAGAAATGCAAAACCTTTTCATAGCTAATATAAATAGCAAAAATATGCGAAGGTAGCCTTGAACGTGTAACTTTGGGGTAAATGGACAAGCACCACCAAATTAATTATAGCACCACCAAACCAGACAGTACCCCAGTACCGACCCAGGAATACAGAACCTGAAAACATAAGTCCCCTAAGACATGAAGTTGGTTAAAAACCTGCTAGTAGAACTAACGCTTCTGATGGATTGATTAACTGCCAACCTTCACATCACATGCCCTCATATCTGTTGAGTAGAGGCCACAACTTCTTTACATGCCCAGTGAATGGTCAAACAGTATGCTAATAGGATATCATATTACTCGATTATTTATTGCAATGCTAATGCACGAATGAGATAGAAAACGATGAATGAAATAATATTACTTTCCACAATTATTAGTTTAGCGAGAGACTAAATACCCATACCAGTACACAAGAAAATAAATATAACAGCTATATACACAGGAGACTATCAAAATAAAACACAAGGCCAGATTTTCTCCATTTCGACTACTGCTCAAAACCAGCTTTATGATGAGACTTAGCTCTCAGGTCGATAATATGAAGAAGTCCATGCTCACCCCCTCCTGCTAGCCAGCCGTGAGCTCCACAGTTAGGATTCATGGACACCTACAAATCAATGGTACATATTACATTAGATGGTTAGAATGTATTCAGTTGGAACTGTAGCATTTAGGAAGAACACTCGATGGTAAGCTCCATGTAAAGTTACCTAAAGCGAACATTCTGGTTATCTTGGTAAGCATCTCTGCATTTTGGAGGAACAATGATAGTCAAGCACAGAATCAAATACATCAATCACGCTTCTCTATCCTTTGTCTTATCAACTGGCAATGGAAGTCTAGTAATTTCATCAATTGCCTCACTGATGTTGTTATTGCATCGCTTTCGTAACCAGACCGAATGATCTCACTTGCGCCGTTTCCGAAATGTGGAGATTAAGGACTTTCGTGACGCTGTCTTGTATGACTAACAATTTCTGAGCTAACAAAGCGCCTTTTAATTTCACTGGCAAATTGGCCAGATTCTTGAAACCTAATTCTGACCGCCAGCTCTACTGAACTGCTTATCAAGGGTCAGAGAGCAACCTACATGCGAATCTGAAATGACTAATAGGCACGAGTTGACTAGCCTTGGCTGACTCAACCACAACCCAATTACTTCAAATACTATATGTCACCAGTCAGTATACAACTGGCTTGCTGAAATTGTGTTTCAATTGAACTTAAGTAACTACTGGTTAATAATTGGTACAGTGAATGCCTGGCTATACTGTAAATACAGTCAAACATGGATAACTCGAACTTCACGGGACCGAGCGAAAGTGTTCGAATTATCAGAGCGTTCAAGTTATCAGAGCACTGTCACAAGTCCATGTATTTACTTATTTATTAGTAGATACATGTACATATACAAACTATAATATAAATCAAAAGCACAAATGGCTTGTTTCAAATTAAATGCTTCTAATGTAAAATTTAAAACGTTTTTATCAAAAAGTATAGAGATTTTTCTATCACTTGAGATTGGTTCGTTGTTTGAGGTGATGTTATTGCCAGGACGTTTTCAGATTAAAATTGGCAAAGCTTGATCGCTGTTGAAATGCTCAAAAGAAAATACATATTTTTCTTTTTAGCGTTTTAACCGAGATCAAGTTTGCCGATTTTTCTTTAAGTTTATTCAAAGGTTAGCTCACTTTTCCTTGCTTTCGGAGGGCCATCGCTAAGCGGATGTTTGGTAAAATTTGATTTTTTGCAAACCTTGACAAAAGTCATTAACAAAAATATTTTGCCGATGATGGTAATAACGACGTCTAAGAACTACTAAAAGTTGAGGTTTATTTCTATGACTTGGAATAAAGGGATATTCTAAAGCGATAACAACCGTCGCAGTAGCCGTTGGGCAAAACACTGTTGAGTTAACCAAGCTGAGGCCGAGTTATTTAAAGCAATTTATCATTGCATGGGAACTAACCAAACAAATCCGTTCGAGTTAACCATGTGTTCGAGCTATCCCAGGGCAAGTTATAAGAGTTTGACTGAATATGCAAAGCTATCGGGTTATATTCTTTTTAATTATTCGATAACGATATATAAGTTTCGGATGTTTTGATAGGCTAAAATTAGGCTAAACATATTGATATCGAGAAGACAACTACCGACTATCGCAGTAGACTATCGAGCTATTGTACAACCCTAATAGCCACCATTGCTGATGCATTGTTTCAGCAGACAAAGTGAACATGTTCATCTAAGCCATCTTTAAATATACAAACCGTTTCCAACTGAGATTGGATGAAATGATTGATTGTAGTGCTCTTGATTCAATTTTATTCAACTACAAGCTAGTTGCGTCGTAGACCGGAATTCAAACGATGACAACAGGGCCTCGCACAAACATTTATTTATGCATAGAGAAAGAGATTCCTACTTACAACAGATATATGAAGGCTACTACTACAAACTCTAACTGTTTGTAAAACATATCAGACAACTTCTTTTCATTAGTAACATCTGTTAAACACTATGTTTTCTTTTGGTTTAATTTACGTCATAAGTATTTTTGTACTTTGCCGTTTTTATAATTAGCCTGTAGCATTTTTGAAGCAAATTATAGCAATGCAAAAAGCCGCACAAAAGTTATTTCCATGAGAAATCTTTGATGAGCCACATTAGATAATCGATATCCTGATACTTAAATACGTCTACTGGAAAATCCAGCAAGGATGTCATGGCCTTCCGACCAATTCCCATTGGTCAATCGGCAATGCATTCCGTCAGCATGTGTAGTAGTGTTGGGCCGGTATCTAATTTAGTGCCGGATCGGATATCCTTGCACATTTTTATCGGTTTTTCCGGTATCAGTATCCTCGGTACTTACCATCTTCGGTATCCGTTGCCAACTAAGAAAGTTCGGTATTGTCGGTACTATTGTTCGGTATGTGGTTATCAGTGTGTCTTTAAATGGTTTAAATTTTAAATCATAACTGCCTCGAACCATTTTTATCGTTGTGCAAAAAGTAGCCTGTGCAAAAAACATTCTTTAGTCAGCAGTATATTGTTACGGCAAAGAGACTCCTTGTTTTAGAAAGCCAACAAAGAAAGATGGAAATATAATTTTCATGATAGATGTTTTTATTGTTTATTCTATTAAGAAATATTGTTATTGATACAAACGTTAGGTATAATAAAGAACAGATAGATAATGGCAATGGGCTCTCTTTGTTAAATATACTGAAACGGTTTAAAAAATCTTACTATCACATATTGTAATCAGGTAATATAATCACATAATTATACGCAGTCCAATTAGAGTCCAGTCCCGTTAGAGTCTTTATACGTCCTCCCATCTGTGTAGAACTCCCAAACCTCCGAGGCTGGTGGTATTATCAATGTAACGTAATATAATAGTAGATACAGTAAGCGTGGAAATTTTCGTTGAATTTGTTTGCCAATGCATGCTGAGATTGGCATGTTCGTCATGAAGATTTTAAAAATCTCTACGGATATCCGTATAACCATGTACCGATAGGCTTTTACGAATAAATACCGATCATATCAAACCGGCCGTGGATACCTAGCTGACACCGAAAATGATTGGTTTCCGCGGATACTGAGAATCCCTCGGTATCGGTAAGAGCGGATAACCCAATACCGGCCCAACACTAATGTGTAGCCAGGCCGTTGGTCAACGCGATGTCATTCTAATTGTTGCAAAATGTTTTATTAAAATCTATAATAACATACATGTATGATGCAGAGTTCCCTAAACATACTAGACCCTTGATGATTGATTAAGGTGAAGGCCTTTATTGTTTTACAACATGTCAGAGGTGTCAAGAACAGTATTCTACAGTTAATTTCATAGAATTATTTAAGCACCAGAGAATTGGTGCGGTCAGAGCCTCAGAGACACTCAACTTTTGTTTGGGTATATCTACAGTTGTATTTATAGACATCTGAATGCGTCTGATATGACTAACCATGATGCAAGATACAAGGCTGCACCAACTGATGATTATTTCAGCTGATGGCTATTTCCTCATCGCAAGCACTCAGTACATGTCTGTCATAGCCTGTCATTCACGCAACTCTACCAATCGGTGGCTTTTCCTACCAGGAAACACTTGTGAGGGACAATGTTAGATAAGCCGATAAGCAACAGACCACTCGTGCGCGGATAAACAAGTATTATCAACCGACAGGGTGTTCTGTAGTCTATAGTGTTTACGTCTATTATAATAGTGAGGCTTTTTCCCCCCTAATTTTTCCAAGTAAAGCATCAATAGTCCTAAGTTATACAACATTGACTCTCGTAGCAGCGGAAAGCACCGGTGACTGCCTCGCCAGCCTATCCTGATTGATTGAAACCTAACTTGGAGCACTGCCAGTTGCTGCTAGGAGGCAGAACAAGAGTTGAGTACTGTTCAATCATTCCAAGGAGCAGCTGACAAAACTCTCCCAAAATACATTGTACAAGTGAAGTTTGACACTTTGCTGGGGCAGTACTGCCATTGAGGTCTCACAGCATGATAAGGGAATCATGCTTATCAATTCGCATTGTCTGTTGAGAATAGCAATTTTTAACAGACAATGATATTCCGTAACAGCATGACCAATCACTGGCTATGGTTTATGCCAGCGTCAGGGCTTAGCTATGTTTTACGGCACATGATCGCTGCACATGGTCTGGCGGGTCATGCGCTAACTAGATTGCTGAGATAGTCAGCAAATATGAATGGTAGAATGTGAGAAACCCTCTTCCTTCTGACACTGCTGAATCAACAAAATTGAATTGTTTATCATGAAGGGTTGAAGCAGTTAAGGCCAGTCAACACTTAGGAGAAGCTGAGAAGTGTGCGAGAAGGAGGGTGGCTAGAACTGAACGGAGAAGCATGGTGAAACTTTACAACTGCCATTGGTGAGATCGGATTGCCATTGGTGAGATCGGATTGCCATTGGTGGGATCGGATTGCCATTGGTGGGATTGGATTGCCATTGGTGAGATCGGATTGCCATTGGTGGGATCGGATTGCCATTGGTGGGATCGGATTGCCATTGGTGGGATCGGATTGCCATTGGTGGGATCGGATTGCCATTAGTGGGATCGGATTGCCATCGCTTGGATCGGATTGCCATCGGTGGGATCGGATTGCCATCGGTGGGATCGGATTGCCATCGGTGGGATCGGATTGCCATCGGTGGGATCGGATTGCCATCGGTGAGATCGGATTGCCATTGGTGGGATCGTATTGCCATCGGTGGGATTGGATTGCCATCGGTGAGATCGGATTGCCATCGGTGGGATCGGATTGCCATCGGTGGGATCGGATTGCCATTGGTGGGATCGGATTGCCATTGGTGGGATCGGATTGCCATTGGTGGGATCGGATTGCCATTAGTGGGATCGGATTGCCATCGGTTGGATCGCATTGCCATCGGTGGGATCGGATTGCCATCGGTGGGATCGGATTGCCATCGGTGGGATCGGATTGCCATCGGTGGGATCGGATTGCCATCGGTGGGATCGGATTGCCATCGGTGGGATCGGATTGCCATCGGTGGGATCGGATTGCCATCGGTGGGATTGGATTGCCATTGGTGGGATCTTATTTGATAGAAAAGCTACAGCGTATAAGGAGTTGAGTAAAAAATAAAACTTAGGTTGGCTATGAATTGGTACGACAAAAATTTTTTTTCCCTTGCCTTTCTGCCTCATTTGGTTTCTGGCTTTGCGTGCCAAATCTGCCATAATATTGATACATGCGGGAAATAACTTTCAGTCCGTATCATGTATGTAAAATATCAGTTGTCCAAGAGTTCAATGCTATAGGCCTACTATTGACATTGTATCATTATCAAAATACAACAGAGAAAAGAGGTCATTTATAGCCTAAGCTGCGGTATTTTATCTCATGATTCTGTGTGCCATGGATTTATATCTGCCCAGGGCTCGTCGTTCGCCATGCGCATACACAGTTGCCATGTCTGAGCCGTTTGTTATGTCTGAGCTGTTTGTTTACCCACGGGTTACAGACTCAATAGCATCAATTGAATTGATTTGGCCATAGTGGATAATTGAAAGAATTTCCAGAAATGTTCAGCCGTACGGTTCAGTGCAACCAGCTTGCCAGCCATCCTGGTACTTGACATTTATGAAGTGGCTGAAATTGGCTAATAACCAGAAATGCTATTGTTAGCTTACCACTGCTCTTGGTTATGCCTTCCTAGGTCCATTTATAGGAAATTACCAGAATATATGCCGACATTAAAGATTATAGATGACATATTATGCCGTTTCATGTAGATTTTATCACTCAAGCATCTGTTTTTAACTGAAGAGTGTGGCACATGAAACAGTCTAACGGCTGGTTTACACTATATCGCTATATGGCAGCGTTCATCGTCGACTAAAGCATAACGGATACGCCAAGAAAGTTTGCAGCCGTCAGACTTTCTCGATATTTCGTCGAGCATCAACAACAGCCTGTACAATGTGATCCACTTCGGTGATAGTAATTGGCGATCGCGGATAGTGTGAAGTATTGATTTCCATTCATGATAGTTGCTGCGAGATTAGTATTTTATGCGAGTTCGCGAAAACAAAGATGTTTCTTCGCGGAAAATTAAAAAGAAAAATGAGAACATGACGTCACGGAGTATTTGCTGATGTAAACACGGATGAATAGGTGATAGTATAAACATTGTTATCATCGATAATCGCTGAAGTATTGTGGCATCAATGCCGATATACGGCGGCATATTGTGAACCAGCCTTAAAAGGTAAGGCAATGAAAAGGAGCAACTTTACTACTTTAAATTTAAACACCAATTTAATCGAAATTTGTATTTATCTATTCATTCCCACAGGCAGCAGAAGTTGCATTACATAAGCCCATCAGTACAGTTAGCTTCTTTAACAGAGTTGCTCAGCTTTGTTATTGTTGAACAATCTATATATACATGTACATTTCTCAAAGTTGATCCATCTGTCAGTCTGTCCATTCATCTGTCCAGGTAATAGCGATAAAGGGTTAAAAATGAGATGTCCGCTGCGAATTGCATTTGAACTCGCAACCTGCAGTTCTGCGGACTTCCATTTATCCAATACACTGCACTGTCCAACTGGCTATACCATGGAATAAATTTGGCACATACTTGGAACACATCCCAATCTTTCATGGCTTCACATTAAACACCGCAGCTAGCTTTATGCGTAAAGCCATACCAGAAGCCAAATCTGTGAAGCCTTACCAGAAGAAAAATACTTAAACTCATATAGCCAACAAGACTATTGCAATCAGTATAAATCTGTAGTAGGCACTGCAGCCTGTACGGTATGAAATAGGCACTGTAGTAAACAGAAATAGCCACACGGAAATGAATAAACGCCTTCATTTAAAAGTTAGAATATTAAATGTTGATGTTGACTAAAGTAAATTTTCTGTAAAAAAAACTTATTTATTACCTGTGCAACACCGGGAATTCACCTAGTAATAATAGAATAATATAATGCTCTAGTATTTCATTTAAATTTGACAATGCTTTCTCATCAACTGAAAAACTATTTTCTAAAGATTTAATTATGATCCCACCGAAGCTGAATCCAAGACGGTGAAACCCTTTATGGAACGAACACAGAGCCTTAACGAATAGGAGTCATCAAGATCGAGATGCATGTTTTCAATTATAAACTAGAAATTCCCCGGTCATACAGCCCACGACCAAAGTGATATTGGAAAAAAGAAAGGGTACTGCTGGTTGAGAAATGCAATATTAGCAGTCAAATGGCACTGTAGTGCAATAGGATAATTGCAATGGTAGACATAATGTACTGGGTGTTATTATGTACAACAAACAGCAATAATGAAAGGAAAAGATTATATGTATATATCTCTGCCCGCAATAAGAGAAATGCAATATTAGCAGCAAAATGCACTGATATTATTAGAATAACCAATATTATTAATATAGTAATACAGTAATAATAGAAAACCAATACACAATTTTGTTTACATTTCAAAACGTCATAGCTAACAATATCAGGAAGTGATATTTATATAGATTTTTGAAAAATCTATTTAACAAAACTATTTAGAAAAAATAATAACATTAACATATTGCTCAACATCGGTGAACTATATACTCCGATGTTGTAAATTCGAATGCTTATTCTTATAATTAAATCTTATAAAATCGAATAATTATTCTTGTAATTAAATCTTATAAAATCGAATAATTATTCTTATAATTAAATATTGTAATAATCTCATAAGAATCGTTAGAAAAAATATCATCGTCATTTTCTTTACTTTCACTGCTTTGGACCTCAGTTGGAATACCAAAGTACTCATAAGTGTCCAAAAAGTCAGTTACTTTGAAATCGGCAAAAAAGAAACGATTACTTTTCAGTACTTCTACATTAATTACAGAAACCTTCGGCAATTGGATAATGCTATAGACTGGTGAAATGTGCACGTTTTTTTCGTGAAATGCGCACGACTTAATGGTTCTATTCTCTGTCGCTTGGCGTTTCGTTTGCCGGTCTTAATTTTGATAAGGCTTGTCAAGTTGTTATGGCGATTTTAGGTCGAATTAATCTGTCTATTTATGTATAATCCAATCAGATGGGTAAGGTTTAGGAAATTTTCTACAAATAATAAAGACTTGGTAACATATTTAAATAGGTTTATATGTGTTTTGTATCGTTATTATACTTAAACGACTCCATTGAAAAATGGTTAAATTTGTTGATGAGATTTCGGTACAAGGGTTTACGACGGCCGTTGATGAATAATTTTCGTGAGTTGTGTGCACATATGCATTTATCATAAATCTCCCAAACAATCGCTTCGCTCGTGTTTGGACGAGGGATAGTACAATTTTTAGGCTAGATACTATTTTAATCATTTATGAATAGCGAGGACAGATGTGGCTTAGACTCCTACGTCAATCATTACACTTTGGCTGAATTTTACCTAAATTTAATCTCCATCAAAGGCAGTTAAAATGTAATGTTTTGTACAAAGTAAATGTCTGAGGGGTTTTTCAAGTCAATTTCGTTGTAAATATATATATCAGCTAAATGAAGTGACAAAGCGAGTTGACTTTTTCCTGGGAGCCATTTAATGATTGCTACAAGTTTCTTCTGAACATTCAATTTGATCCGACATCCGAATACAGTTACCTATCAACAATTGATTCACCTCAAGTGTGCTCCAGCATCCACACAAACTGGTTTTGAAGTGAATATCTTCACCAACTATCAGGAGTGTTTCAGAAGGCCGAAAGAAAACAACGGTTGCATTCTTTCATCATCTTGGCTAATAGTTGGAACGTAAACAATGACATGGGTTCTTTTAAGAGACAATATGACAGACTCATCAGCGATAAGCATTAACTAGTTGAGATAAATGCTGATGTCATCCTCTAGTGTACTAAATCATCAGGTCAACGCACTTAGACCTGCTGACATCACTGAGTAAAGCACTGCATAAATGCTGACTCTACAGTGTGAATTTACAAACTAGTACTGACCTAATAGAACATTGCTGGCAGCACGTAAAGAGGTGCCAGAGGTTTAGCTAGCGGCAGCATACCATATACTATTGAGCACGAGGCTGGATGTTGGTACAAATATTATTTGGGTGTAATAGGAATCGTGTGACAAATTTACGCACTAGATAATGTTGATCAAATGATTTATAGAACAGTTGATCTATTTCGTAAGAGGCTGAAGCTCAAATGAAACAAAAAACAATATTTATGAAGATAACATAATGAAGATTCTGCCACACAACAGCTTCTTGATAGAGCGAAGAGTATTTTGGGATTCCTACAGAAGGCTTATGGAATCAGGTACATGTGAGTCAATCATAACCATAAACAGGACAGTTGATCAGAGTATGCAAAGGGTGAGGATAAGTATACATATATCATATCATACTTTTCCAGGGTGTGCAAACGAAATAAAAAATTCCTTCAAATGTTAAATGACGGTATTTAAAAGTTGTATTTATTTCTAACAATATAATCATGACATTTTGTTTTTAAGAAAGTCATTTTTATTGGAAGAACGTTGAAGTATGATATACACTGTCAATGCTGACGATTAACCAACGCATGAACACAAAATAAAGAGCTTTTGTTGAGCTCCATCTGTATATATATATTTTTCAAAGTATGTCATTTGTCTATCATTTTGACTATAGCTATTACAATCTTGACTTTAAAAATCCGCATTTTGATGGATTTGAACTCACGATCTGTGCATCAACAAGATTTTTATCCAGACGCTCTACCACTGAGCTACAACAACATATTGATCAAAAATGTTTTCATATACGGCATAGCCCATGCGCAGGCTAATTATTTTAGCATTAGCGTTGGGAAATATCTTTCATAAAGGTTCAATTACTGTATCTGGGGTCAAGGTCAATTCTTCTCACGTGGACAACTTTATCGTCTCCATAGCGTCGTATTCAAAGTTTTGATGGATAGTTTCTGGTAAAACAGTAACCTTTTTTACACACACACTTCTATGCAAGAACTGTTATTATTAATTATACATATTCACGAATTTTATTTTGTTTTCTCAGTTTGTATTAATTGTATCATTACCGTATCATCTTTTACTGTACTTGTAGCAAAACCGACTTAATGTAGCTTATTACGACTTATTACTTGCTAATTATTTCCTATTTACATCTAAACTTTTTTATAGTCCAATTTATTTTTTTAAATTTATTTGACCTGCACGAAACATTTTCCTCTGAGTTTAAAGTTGTTTGACACAGTTTGAAAACCTTCACAGTTGTTTTTATTTTTTCTCTTTACTTATTTCAACTACACAAAACACTTCTCTCATGATATGTAGTTTGAAAGTTAGAATGGCAAATGTTGTTATACATTAAATACAAATCAATTTTCTTTTTTATTACATGGGTATTACAGCTAGTTTTAATATATTTTTCACATCTAGTTGCCACGCTCACATGTTTTGATTAGCCAACTCGGCAGACAACTGTAACATAAGGTCGATGCAGATTTCAAAATACCGAAAAAAGTCTGTGCCGTATTTATACGTCCGCATTAATTTCTAAAAATGGGTAATGAAGTATACCGATCGGCTTGTACGTCAGACTTGTTTCAGACTTTCGCAAAGTTATTGAGACAGCAGAGATTAGCAGAGAATTCCACCAGACCGCAAGACATCGCGAACATAGATGGAATGCCTTTAAAAATGAACTTACACACAAAATTTACGAATATTTCATCAGAAAATATCAATATATTCCTATCACTTGAGATGGTTTTTGATGTTTGAGATGATCTGCTTGTTATAATGACCCATGTTATCTGAAAACAGTGTAAAGCATTTTTTTCAGCCTTACATGGAGTATTACACACGGCATGCATGACACAGCAACAACACCTCTCTGGCTTCATTATCATCTTGTAGAACCTAGTAATGAGTCCGCATATAAAATCTTCGCATTCACATTATTCAAATACAAACGTAAATAGCTCAAACAACTTACTCTTCTCACGCTAGTTTGGTTAGATAGTTTGGACTTGAATTCCAGTAAACCATTAATGCTCGCGTTTTTGTTAGGTTTAAGCATGGTTGCGTATTATGACTATGAATAACTATTGTATGATAATCGCAAGCATCCCCACAATTGAACACATCTATTTTCATCTAATAGCATAGGATACAGTAGCTCTGCAGTAAAAATAACACTTGATGCTGTTATATATAAAAGTTGGTGAGGCAACTACATGTAATTTATAGATGCAAATAATGATAATATTCAAACATTAGTTGTTTTGATTCTCCATACAGTAAAACCTCTACATTCAGTCAAACCTTTACATACAGTCAAACCTTTACATACAGTCAAACCTATACATACAGTCAAACCTCTATATGCAGTCAAACCCCTACATACGGTCCAACCTTTACATACAGTCAAACCACTAGATACAGTCAACCCTCTACATACAGTCAAATCTCTACATACAGTCAACCCTCTACATACAGTCAAATCTCTACATCAGTTAAACCTGTATATACTGTCAAACCTCTACATACAGTCAAACCTCTACATACAGTCAAACCCCTACATACAGTCAAACCTTTACATACAGTCAAACCTATATATACTGCCAAACCTCTACATCCTATCAAACCTCTACATACAGTCATTCCTCTGCATACTGTCAAACCTCTACATACAGTCAAGCCTCTACATAAGAAACGCTACAGCTTCCTAAGTGAAAGTGAAGAGGCTGGTGAAAAATAAAAAAATATTAAAAGCTACGAGTGAAGTTAAATCAAACTCAAGTTACCGTACAACCTGTATTTGAACACCACCTCTATTTGAACGCCACCTCTATTTGAACACCACCTCTATTTGAACGTCACTATGAGAGAAGGGTTAAAAATAGCGCACCACCCTTTAGTTGAATGCAACTTCTATTTGAACGCCACTTTTATTTGACTGATACTATTCGAGATTCTTAATCTTTACGAACCCATAATAACAAGTAAAAAAGTATCCACAATACCGCACTAATGACTCGATTACATCGATAACAATTAATTCGTTCGTTGTTTCTGTTTGTATCGAAGTCCATTTTCCAACTCGAAGTCTTTAGGTTTTTTCATTATAAATTTTGATTGCAACACCACAGAAATAATTAGTAACTGTATCAGGTAACTGTAATAGTAGTTCCTTTTTTAATGCGGTCTTAATACTTCGATGTGTGTGAAGTAAAGTTTTCACATTTACGATGGAAAATGTGCAACTACGTATTTTGAGGCTAACTGCTTAAGGCTATTTTGATTACACGCGGACTCTCTTTATTTGCGCTATAAGTTTTTGATCAAAAGTGGCATCGTGTAAATGTTTTGCTCTGCTAATAAATTGTTTGAATGCTAATATCGACTAGCTCAACAGCTGTGCAGAAGATGGGTTGAGGTCAGAAGACATTGTGAAAGGTACAGCAAGCTACAACATAAATAATCCGTTCCAGGAACGTTTACGTTATAGAGAACTTACGTTATGAGAACAACAAAATACATATACATTGCCTAATTTGTTTTAAGATCTCTCGAAACTCACCCCTCTGTCCATGCAAAAGAAAAAACTTGACACACCTCTTTTAGTTTGTGGGCTGTACTGTACCGTATACTGTATTAATTGCATAAAAAAATAAATGTAATGTGAATTTTATTGCAAGTCAGCCTTTAAAGCTCCAACAAATTGCAACGCAGGCTTTAAGATCGCTGTAGGTTAATGAAGCAATATATATTATCTGGTAGAGAAATGTATCAGCTTCCTCGTGTATATTTTATTGCCACCACTTATTTGAACGTCACCTCTTTTAAAGCGCCACTCCAAGCAATGGGTCAACAAAATAGAGCGCCATGGCGTTCAAATAAAGGTTTTAAGGTTTCACAGTATGTAGAGCATCTATATCACTGCTTCTATCTCTACCACTGCTTCTATCTCTACCACTGCTTCTATCTCTGAACATACGCATAGCCAAGCAAATACTCCCTTTCATTTCTCTACATTATTGAATTAAATACAGCATATTCTTGTGGAGATATATATTTCAACATTTGACAGTTTTGCAGAGCAAGATACCTCAGAGTAAGTGAATTTTGTATGCAAAGGTTAGATAGCAATTGGCAATAAAATGCTTGAATAACAGCTTTTGAACCAATCTGCTTGATGCCGATAGCCCTGTTTAGACACTGGCACTGCTGCATTGCTCTAAGGTTTTACATCGCTACTTTTAGGAAAACTCTAGCCTGCGTGTTTCAATTCAGCAGGGTTTTGTGATAGCCAATGCATTGACAATCGGCAATGCATTGTCAATGCATCATTTCAAAGCGGGCACATTAATCTACGACTGTAGAGATAAGAATGATGCCATGATTGCCTTAAATAGTTTATTAGTATTTTATAATAATCAACTATTTAAATCAACTCGCTTCAATTTTATTTATTTCCAACGAATGCTGGTTGAGTTCCAGACTTTCATTCAAATGACGATGATAACGGGGATGATGATGATAACAGGGATGACGACGATAACAGGGATGACAATGATAACAGGGCTGATGATGATAACAAGGCTGACGATGATAACAAGGATGACGATGATAACAGGGATGACGATGATAACAAGGATGATGATGATAACAAGGATGATGATGATAACAAGGATGACGATGATAACAGGGATGACGATGATAACAAAGATGACGATGATAACAGGGATGACGATGATAACAGGGCTGAAGATGATAACAGGGCTGACGATGATAACAGGGATGACGATGATAACAGGGCTGCACACGAACAACCATTTATAAACTGAGAAAGATACTCTTACTCGCAACAGATATATGAACTCTACCAGTACAAATTCTCATTGTTTATTAAATATTTCAGATAAGTTTTTTGGAAATCAATTGTGCTAAAATTCTTTTTGCCTGTGGTTTAATTTATGCTGTGTAAAGTTCAAATGTATTGTACTTTGCTGTTTTTTGTTTATGTGCAACATTTTTTCTTTGAGCAAAATAAAGCAAAGCAAGTAGCGGTACAAATACTATTGCTAGCGCCATTGCTAGGGCCATTGCTAGGGCCATTGCTAGCGCCATTGCTAGCGCCATTGCTAGCGCCATTGCTAGAGCTATTGCTAGCGCTATTGCTAGCGCTATTGCTATTGCTAGTGCCGGTGCTATTGCTAGCGCAATTGCTAGCGCTATTGCTAGCGCTATTGAAAATCTATGTTGCAATACAAATATTCTGACGGTAATTCAATAATGACAATGGAACATTCATCAAAACATCTCGATCTTCATACAACCAAGGCTAATTCCCATAGGTCAAGCCATGTGTCAACATGGCGTATCTGTAGCATTTGTGTGTGTGTAGCCCCAGAAAATGTCTACATGACATGCGAGGCATTTCGGCGATGCGGATGCATGTGTGCGTTCGTGCGCATACACACACACACAAGCACGCACACACACTTGTGCACACACACACGTGCACGGACAATCACGTGCACGAACATAGACACGCGCGAACATAGACACGCGCGAACATAGACACGCACACCGTCAGACACACACATATCTAGTTATGTATTCGACAACCATGACTATTCCAGAAATGGCTGTAGTTACCTCATGTTGTCATGAGCATAAGTTATCTTGGTGATACTATTAGCTTTTTAGAGCTATGAACATGCATTCCTGCATGGTTTTTAATATCCTCTACCAAAAAGTGATTAGGCTCTAAACTAGGATGTTACTATAGGGGCAATGATTACACTAACCTCTGGTCTGAGACGAAATTACACATATTGTTCAGTCAGTCGTTACTCGGGAAAGTTGAGAAATAACTGTACAAGTTCAAAGCAATGCAGAGCTGGGCAGATGTTCATGGGATATATATATATATATACAGGTATATGGGATATATTCCGACAGGCACATAAAACATAGCAGCCTCGCAGTCTAGCAGCCAAGCAGCCCTCACGTTAAAGGTAAACTCAATTGATAAGAGTTCGAGCTGGAGTGAGGGGCATGTATCAGAAATACTTAAAAGCCTACCGAGTTGATAGAGTGCTTTTTACTGGCCAATTCCAGCGTCTTCACATCGCAAAGAAGTCCTTTCGCTCCGGAGTAGTTGACTTTCTATAAATAGACAACTAGCAGTGATAGATGCTAGGGTAAAACTGTGTATATTGAAACTATGCCAAGTTTCAGCACTCTCAGCAGGAAACACATCAATGAATTTTTTGTCGATGCAATTGAGAATGTTGATGGACTCTTCTGAATCAACATAAACACTCTACTTTTTTATCCTTCTGCAAACAAAAGAACACTCAACTTACCAGCTAGATAAACAAATTCTTTTTTTTTATCGTTTCCCAACAAAGCTGGTGCAAAGGTAACTAATTTGACTGGAAATAAATTACACTATAACCCTGTATAACCCTGTAAAACTAGGTAGTACTCTCTATAATTCTCTACAACTCTGTGTAATTCTATATAACCTGCATACCTCAATATAATGTACTTTGTTAATATTGATGGAGTACATAAAATTACATATATATTGTAGTAGCCTATATGAACAACAGATATGTCATAGTTAAAATTTATTCAGCATATAATAAAATCTATGGTATTATTGGGTTGAGTATGACATGGCAGTATGAGTCAGTGAATGCGACGTGTTAAGTATGACACGCGACACTTATGTATAGCTTTAAAAAGAGATGTGACAAAAATTTTCACAGCTTTATATGGTAACAACTTTTTCATTTTTGGAATTATAGATTTGAACGTGAAATTTATGTTCGAGTCTTGCTTAAATATTAAAAAAGGCCCTAAAAAAGGCCTATGATTTTTAGGCATACACGTAGATTTGCTATGAGTTATTCCATTTTTAAATCCAATGTTCGGTACTACCTTGCACCACACACAAATTTATTCACTGAGCTGTCAAACGAATTAAATTTTTAGCAGTTCAGACCGAGTTTGACAGTAAATGTCATGTTGATTGTTGAATTCATGCATTCTAAAAAAGGGAATCTAGAATTTACATTTAGATGAGTGAGTCTTTGGTGAAGTTATTTAACTTTTAATGGTTACTAAGAAATTAGTAACTGAGAGAACTTGAAGCGTGTCGTGCCGAGTTTGCTCTTATATTCCAACTTGATATCTTAAACTCCTGAGGCATTCATCAGGCCTATTCGTCGCAGTGAGGCGTATGACATTCAAAGTAGCTTGAAGAACCTCGCATTTATAGCTGAATAAGCTATCCCTTTGGAAAGAGATCCTCAGCTGGACCATGACGCAAAGAGGCACATTTAAAAAACTTAGAAAAAAACTTTTCTCCAGATGACAACTGAGTGACAGCCAATAAATCGACAGTAAGCCAGTAATTGATAGACTAGATATAGAATTGAAATTCCTTAGCAGTGCATAGGCTAACAAACCACAATAACAATGTTATTACAATTACATTACACTGCATAGATAGTAAATGCTGCCTTTTTGTTCTGCCTTTTTGTTCGCACTGGAGCATTGCATAAGATGATGGCTGCTGCTTTTCTGGCGAAAACAGCCATCGACGGGGACAGTATTAACCTTTATAGCAGAGAGACCTTTTCATGTGTATACAGTCAAACATGGATAACTCGCCCACGGATAGCTCGAACACATGGTTAACTGGAACGGTTTTTTTGGTCCGTTCCCACGTACTGATAAATTGCTTTAGATAACTCGACCTCAACTTGGTTAACTCGAACAGTTTTTTGCTCAACGGCTACCGAAACGGTTGCTATCGCTTTATAAAATCACTTTATTCCAAGCCATAGAGGTAAACCTCAACTTTTCGTAATTCATAGGGGCGTCGTTATAACTACCATCGGCAAAATATTTTTGTCAACGACTTTTCTAAAGGTTTGGTGAAACTTGATTTGACCAAACATCCGCTTAGCAATGGCCCTTCGGAAGCAAGGAAACGTGAGGTAACTTTCGCATAAACTTAAAAAAAATCGTCAAAATTGATCTTGGTTAAAACGCTCAAAAGAAAAGGATGTATTTTCTTCTGAGCATTTCAACAACGATGGAGTTTTGCCAGTTTTAATCTAAAAATGTCCTGGCAATAACATCACCTCAAACAACAAACCAATCTCAAGTGATAGAAAAGTCTATACTTTTTGATAAAAAAGTTTTAAACTTTACATTAAAAGCAATTAATTTGAAACAAGCCATTTATGCTTTTGACTTATATTTTAGTTAGTATATGTTCATGTATCTACTAATAAATAAATACATGGACTTGTGACAGAGCTCTGATAACTTGAACGCTATGATAACTCGAACACTTTCGCTCGGTCCCGTGAAGTTCGAGTTATCTATGTTTGACTGTATTTAAGTAAACATTAATAAATGCATTAGCCTTTAAACTTATAAACTGACTCTGGCTAGTAGACTAGACCTTCTTATAGACTGACTAAGTAGATTAGACCTTCTTATAGATTGACTAAGTAGACTAGACCTTCTTATAAATTGACTAAGTAGACTAGACATTCTTATAGATTGACTAAGTAGATTAGACCTTCTTATAGATTGACTAAGTAGACTAGACCTTCTTATAGATTGACTAAGTAGACTAGACCTTCTTATAGATTGACTAAGTAGACTAGACATTCTTATAGATTGACTAAGTACACTAGACCTTCTAATAGATTGACTAAGTAGACTAGACCTTCTTATAGATTGACTAAGTAGACTAGACCTTCTTATAGATTGACTAAGTAGACTAGACCTTCTTATAGATTGACTAAGTAGACTAGACCTTTTTATAGATTGACTAAGTAGACTAGACTTTCTTATAGATTGACTAAGTAGACTAGACCTTCTTATAGATTGACTAAGTAGACCATAGCTTTTTATATATTGACTAGTTGACTAGACCGTCTTATAGATTGACTAAGTAGACTAGATCTTATAGATTGACTAAGTAGACTAGACATTTTTATAAACTTACTAAGTACGTTTGACATCTGCCTTCTAAGTATTTTGGGCCTACGTTTTATATGTTACCTGAAGCATTTATATCTAAAATAACCTTAGGCTGACAATGCGCCATGCTATAAGTTGCTATACAGTAAGTCTATGCGCCATGCTATAAGTTGCTATGCAGTAAGTCTATGCCCAAGATCATTGTTGAAGTCAAAGATCATTGTTGAACAACAAAACATTAAAAATCAAAACTATTTTTGTTATTTAAATACAGCGACTGGCCACAAATATTGTTATCACAACATTTCCAAATGTCATGTTTATTCAGCCATACATAGGAGGCAATCAGTCTATGTGAACAGGTTTTTTATGGACTCTAGTCATACATAATTTTACTGCTACATTTTTAGTACTAGTGCTTCAAAGAATAGTTTTTGCATTGCAAATAAGCAGCAAAGGATCTGTCTGTCAAATAAGCAGCTAAGGATCTGTCTGTCAAATGAGCAGTGAAGGATTTGTCTGTCAAATGAGCAGCAAAGGATCTGTCTATTAAATAAGCATCGAAGGATCTGTCTGTCAAATAAGCAGAGAAGGATCTGTCTGTCAAATGAGCATCAAAGGATCTGTCTATTAAATAAGCATCAAAGGATCTGTCTGTCAAATAAGCAGCCAAGGATCTGTCTGTCAAATAGGCATCAAAGGATCTGTCTATTAAATAAGCAGCGAAGGATCTGTCTGTCAAATAAGCAATGAAGGATCTGTCTATTAAATAAGCATCAAAGGATCTGTCTATTAAATAAGCAGCGAAGGATCTGTCTATTAAATAAGCATCAAAGGATCTGTCTATTAAATAAGCAGCGAAGGATCTGTCTATTAAATAAGCAGCGAAGGATCTGTCTGTCAAATAAGCAGTGAAGGATCTGTCTGTCAAATGAGCAGCAAAGGATCTGTCTGTCAAATAAGCAATGAAGGATCTGTCTGTCAAATAAGCAGCAAAGGATCTGTCTGTCAATTAAGCAACAAAGGATCTGTCTGTCAAATGAGCAATGAAGGATCTGTCTGTCAAATAGGCATCGAAGGATCTGTCTGTCAAACGAGCATCAAAGGATCTGTCTATTAAATAGGCATCGAAGGATCTGTCTGTCAAATAAGCAGCAAAGGATCTGTCTGTCAAATAAGCAGTGAAGGATCTGTCTGTCAAATAAGCAGCAAAGGATCTGTCTGTCAAATGAGCAATGAAGGATCTGTTTGTCAAATAAACAACAAAGGATCTGTCTGTCAAATGAACAGCGAAGGGCC
This sequence comes from Watersipora subatra, assembly GCF_963576615.1. Classification (NCBI taxonomy): domain Eukaryota; kingdom Metazoa; phylum Bryozoa; class Gymnolaemata; order Cheilostomatida; family Watersiporidae; genus Watersipora; species Watersipora subatra. Next base: position 39,541,729 of record NC_088710.1, on the reverse strand, counting down.
TGTCTGTCCAATAAGCAGCAAAGGATGTGTCAAAGGAGCAGCAAAGGATATACAGACAAACTCGGATAACTCGCCCTCAGATAGCTCGAACACATGGTTAACTCGAACGGATTTGTTTGGGCCATTCCCGAGCAATGATAAATTGCTTTAGATAACTCAACCTCAACATCATCAACTCGAACAGTTTTTTGCCCAACGGCTACCGAGACAGTTGTTATCACTTTAGAATATCGCTTTATTCCAAGCGATAGAGGTAAACATCAACTTTTAGTAGTTCTTAGGCCTCATTACCATCATCGGCAAAATATTTTCGTTAACGACTTTTGTAAGGGTTAGCAAAAAATCAAATTTTACCAAACATCCACTTTGTGATGGCCCTTCGAAAGCAAGAAAAAGCGAGGTAACCTCCGGATAAACTTAGAGTAAATCGACAAAATTGATTTTGATTAAAACGCTCAAGAGAAAAATATGTTTTTTTCTGAGCGTTTTAACTGCGATCAAGTTTTGCCAATTTTAACCTGAAATCTCAAGTGATAGAAAAATATCTATAATTTCTGATAAATTTTTTCAAAGCTTCACATGAAAGGCCCTTTAACTTGCAACAAGCAATCTATGCTTTTGATTTATATATAGTTTGTATGTGTACATGTGTCTACTGATAAATATATGCACTTGTGACAGTGCTCTGATAACTTGAATGCTCTGATAACTCGAACACTTTTGCTCGGTCCCGTGAAGTTTGAGTTATCTGAGTTTCACTGTGTATATATATATATATACAGTCAAACATGGATAACTCGAACTTCAAGGGACCGAGCGAAAGTGTTCGAATTATCAGAGCGTTCAAGTTATCAGAGCACTGTCACAAATCCATATATTTACTTATTTATTAGTAGATACATGTACATATACAAACTATAATATAAATCAAAAGCACAAATGGCTTGTTTCAAATTAAATGCTTCTAATGTAAAGTTTAAAACGTTTTCATGAAAAAGTATAGAGATTTTTTTATCACTTGAGATTGGTTTGTTGTTTGAGGTGATGTTATTGCCAGGACGTTTTTCAGATTGACATTGGCAAAACTTGATCGTTGTTGAAATGCTCAAAAGAAAAGACATTTTTTTCTTTTGGGGTTTTACCCACCATCAATTTTGCCGTTTTTTCTTGAAGTTTATGCAGATTACCTTACTTTACCTGGGATTCGTTAAGAGCAACACTCCGAGGCAGTTCAATTAGAAGTTTTACGAGGTTTTACGGTACATTCTATATCACTCACGCTTTTTTAATAGATACTTATTGAATGTACACACGTATTCTGTGTTTAGGTCAAACGATGAATAGTTTTTTGTAGCTCAGACAACGTATTGCAACAATTTTAAAACGTTTTAAACATTCAACATTCCGACGTTGATTCAACACGGAATCAACGTCGGAAAACTATTCATCACGGGCTAGTTGGGTCACGCACTCAAGGATTTTCGCCACGCACATACAAAACAACATGCGATTTTTGTTTTGTATGTGCGTGGCGAAAATCCTTGCGCGCGTGACCCGGCTAGCCCGTGCTATTCATCGTATCGCAGTATAAATAAAATTTCACCAAACTTTTAGAAAAGTCATTGACAAAAATATTTTGCCGATGGTGGTAATAACGACGCTTATGAATTACGAGAAGATGAAGTTTACCTCTATGGCTTTGAATAAAGTGATTTTCTAAAGCGATAACAACCGTTTCGGTAGCCGTTGGGCAAAAAAACAGTTCGAATTAACAGTGTTGAGTTCGAGTTATCTATAGCAATTTATCATTACGTGGGAACGGACCAAAGGAAATGTTCGAATTAACCATGTGTTCGAGCTATCCGTGGACGAGTTATCCATGTTTGACTGTATATATATATATATATATATATATATATATATATATATATATATATATATATATATATATATATATATATACAGTGAAACATAGATAACTCGCCCACGGATAGCTCGAACACATGGTTAACTCGAACGGTTTCTTTGGTCCGTTCCCACGTAATGATAAATTGCTATAGATAACTCGACCTCAACTCTGTTAACTCGAACAGTTTTTTGCTCAACGGCTACCGAAACGGTTGTTATCGCTTTAGAAAATCACTTTATTCCAAGTCATAGAGGTAAACCTCAACTTTTCGTAAATCATAGGCGTCGTTATTACCACCGTCAGCAAAATATTTTTGTCAACGACTTTTCTAAAGGTTTGGTGAATTTTGATTTTTACCAAACATCCGCTTAGCGATCGCCTTTCGGAAGCATGGAAAAGTGAGGTGACCTTCGCATAAACTTCAAGAAAAATCGGCAAAATTGATCTCGGTTAAAACGATCAAAAGAAAAAAATGTCTTTTCTTCTGAGCATTTCAACAACGATCAAGTTTTGCCAATGTCAATCTAAAAAACCTCCTGGCAATAACATCACCTCAAACAACAAACCAATCTCAAGTGATAGAAAAGTCTCTATACTTTTTGATAAAAAAGTTTTAAACTTTACATTAAAAGCAATTAATTTGAAACAAGCCATTTGTGCTTTTGACTTATATTATAGTTAGTATATGTACATGTATCTACTAATAAATAAATACATGAACTTGTGACAGAGCTCTGATAACTTGAACGCTCTGATAACTCGAACACTTTCGCTCGGTCCCGTGAAGTTCGAGTTATCCATGTTTGACTATATATATATATATATTTATATATATATATATAATCCTTAGGATATACAGATCCTTTGTTGCTTATTTGACAGACAGATCCTTTGCTGCTCATTTGACAGACAGATCCTTTGCTGCTTATTTGACAGACAGATCCTTTGCTGCTTATTTGACTATATATATATATATATATATATATACAGTGAAACTTGGATAACTCAAACTTCAAAGGACCGAGCGAAAGTGTTCGAATTATCAGAGTGTTCAAGTTATCAGAGCACTGTCACAAGTCCATGTATTTACTTATTTATTAGTAGATACATGTACATATACAAACTATAATATAAATCAAAAGCACAAATGGCTTGTTTCAAATTAAATGCTTCTAATGTAAAGTTTAAAACGTTTTCATCAAAAAGTATAGAGATTTTTCTATCACTTGAGATTGGTTCATTGTTTGAGGTGATGTTATTGCCAGGACGTTTTTAAGATTGACATTGGCAAAACTTGATCGTTGTTGAAATGCTCAAAAGAAAAGACATCTTTTTCTTTTGAGCGTTTTACCCACGATCAATTTTGCCAATTTTTCTTGAAGTTTATGCAAAGATTACCTTACTTTACCTGGGATTCGTTAAGAGCAACACTCCGAGGCAGTTCAATTAAAAGTTTTACGAGGTTTTATGGTACATTGTATATCACTCACGCTTTTTGAATGGATACTTATTGAATGTATACACGTATTCTGTGTTTAGGTCAAACGATGAATAGTTTTTCTAGCTAAGACAACGTATACGTTTAATTACAACAATTTTTAAGACGTTTTAAACATTCAACATTCCGACGTTGATTCAACACGGAATCAACGTCGGAAAACTATTCATCACGGGCTAGCCGGGTCACGCACTCAAGGATTTTCGCCACGCAAATACAAAACAAAAACAACATGCTGTTTTTGTTTTGTATGTGCGTGGCGAAAATCCTTGCGCGCGTGACCCGGCTAGCCCGTGCTATTCATCGTATAGCAGTATAAATCAAATTTCACCAAACCTTTAGAAAAGTCGTTGACAAAAATATTTTGCCGATGGTGGTAATAACGACGCTTATGAATTACGAAAAGTTGAGGTTTTCCTCTATGGCTTGGAATAAAGTGATTTTCTAAAGCGATAGCAACCGTTTCGGTAGCCGTTGGGCAAAAAACAGTTTGAATTAACAGTGTTGAGTTCGAGTTATATAGAGCCATTCATCATTGCGTGGGAACGGACCAAGCAAATCTATTCAAGTTAACCATGTGTTCGCTATATCCGAGGGCGAGTTATCCATGTTTCACTGTATATATATATATATATATATATATATATATATATATATATATATATATATATATATATATAGGCCTATGTATATATAGTCCTCAACCACTACATGCTTACCAAAGAGAATAAACCATGACAAAAGTTCTAGTGCCTCAAGATGTAACCTGCAACAACCAGTAGTTGCCTTGTAATCATTTGCAATACCCAGTGAAGGTTACAATATTTACCTGCGATTTCAAGTACTCAAATCGTATCAAGTCATCTTCTACTTCCCTTGTTTTTAATGCGCTCTGTAAAAAAATAGAACAGATGGCTCCTGATATCATTTTCTAGTTGCAATTTAAGCCAAAAGTGCAGACGAAAATGTCTTACAAGCAGGCAAATAATAGTAAATAGCTTTCAGAAAACCTGATAACAAGTATAAGGGAAGCTGTTAATCATAGAACTAAAGGAAATCAATTCAAATTGCTTTGCAACCTGCCAGCTTGTGGGAAAAGGCTATATGAATTTGTGTATGAATGAAACTTGACAAGGAAAGCCGGGTGACACCTTTAGACATGGGAAGAGGCAGTGGAGTCTAACGATGGGAGAAAGTCAAGGACATCGTGTTGTGTCTACTTGTGAAGGGACAGTGAGGAAGAAAATGACTGAACTGACAAGATTATTGGGCTCGAAAGCAATAGTTGGCTGCAAATAAAAGGTGTGGTCGACAGACTAAGGCATTGCTCCGTATTGCTTGCTAGGAAAATTTATCTAGGTAAATTTCTGGCAAGTAACCAAAAGAATTTCAAAAATTTGCAAAAACAAGCGATAAGGGACAAAGACAGAGTCCCAAGCGAAAAAAACTTCCCTGTAATTAAGTTAATTTATAGGGAAAAACAGATATATCTATGATAACCTATAAAAATGGCACCAATAGCAGCTCTTCAGATTTACAAAAATCCATCGCAAAGAAGATTTATGGGTAAAATGATGGTATATCACATGAGGATATAAAAGAGGGAGCTAACAATAACACTCCTATCATTATAGTACTAACAATAACACTCCTATCATTATAATACTAACAATAACACTCCTATCATTATAATACTAACAATAACACTCCTATCATTATAATACTAACAATAACACTCCTATCATTATAATACTAACAATAACACTCCTATCATTATAATACTAACAATGATACTCCTATCATTATAATACTAACAATAACACTCCTATCATTATAATACTAACAATAACACTCCTATCATTATAGTACTAACAATAACACTCCTATCATTATAGTACTAACAATAACACTCCTATCATTATAGTACTAACAATAACACTCCTATCATTATAGTACTAACAATAACACTCCTATCATTATAATACTAACAACAACACTCCTATCATTATAATACTAACAATAACACTCCTATCATTATAATACTAACAATCTCTGAGGTCACCGATCGATCAACTGGCAGTTGCAGAAAGGCTACTCTGAAGTACATACGTGTGCCCCAACATACGTGTGCCCCAACATACGAGTGCCCCAACATACGAGTACCCCAACATATGTGTGCCCCAACATACGAGCGCCCCAACATACGAGCGCCCCAACATATGAGAAACTTGAGATACAAGCCAAATTTTGTTTTGAGTCACGAGGCAAATTTGAGATGCGAGCATACGAGACAGCCCTCGATGCGCCCGGCAGGTGGTGAAGTATGCGACACTGCTTTTGAGAACAGCATCGCTCGGTCTTTCGCGTAGGATCAGTTTAAAAGTTTTAAAAAAGGCCTGCTAAAATTGATGGTGAAAGTGGCTCAGTGAGGCAAAAAGAGCCGGAAGATAAGAAAGGAAAACAATGAGAAAATTAAAATTAAGTTTATTGTAAGATTAAAACTTACTTTCAAGTGTGTGTTTAGTAAGCTAAATTCATTTAAGCCTAATTTTAAGTTTATTGTTATGTTACGTAGCATCACAATGTTGTAGCTTATTGACCATGTTGCCGTGAAATCTCTCTCATACCCCCTTTAGCCGCTACTGTCTTGAAGCTAAAGATCTGTGTAGTGTTGTACTTACCATTGTTACATTTTATTGCAGATCATAACCCATAGATATGTATTCGTTACTTTATGAGCATAGGTAGACAGCAATTAAAAACGTTTCCCATCTTAATATTTGGTTTTTTGGTGGTGTTTTAGAATATAGGAACAAATAAATTTGTATTTAACTATTTTACATGGCAAATATTGTTTTGAGATAGGAGAACATTGAAATACATGCTCAGTTTCACAACACATCAAGCTCATATATAGAGGTATGACTGTAGTTGTTCGCGTGGGGTACGACTGTAGTTGTTTGTGTGGGGTATGACTGTAGTTGTTTGTGTGAGGTATGACTGTAGTTGTTTGCGTGGGGTACGACTGTAGTTGTTTGTGTGGGGTATGACTGTAGTTGTTTGCGTGGGGTACGACTGTAGTTGTTTGTGTGGGGTATGACTGTAGTTGTCTGCGTGGGGTATGACTGTAGTTGTTTGTGTGGGGTATGACTGTAGTTTGTGTGGGGTATGACTGTAGTTGTTTGTGTAAGGTATGACTGTAGTTGTTTGTGTGGAGTATGACTGTAGTTGTTTGTGTGGGGTATGACTGTAGTTGTTTGTGTGAAACCCCATCGTGTTGTCATCGTCTAAAAAGTGAATCTTAATAAACCAGTTTGTGCCAAAGATGAACAAAAGGGAATCGATATTATTTTCATTGAAATAAACTATTTTAGACAATTACATATGCGTCGGTTTTATCTCTACTATTCGAGTTTATCTCTACTGACAGCTACCAACAGGTTCGTTTCGACACATTGACAACTCGTCAGCCACTCAAATGATTCGCCGTGTCAGTACATGTTGTCGGTGTGTAGCTACTGAAAGTTATAAAAATGTATTTAAATCACGTCATTAAAGCGCGGACTACAATGCACTGACAACTCCGTACTCACCCATTGGCTTATGAACTTAATTGTATGATCAGCCCTAATATGTTTGGGCACAACTGGTGTATGATAGGCAATTGTACCATGGAGGGAGCTCACGACGAGTGTATCGAGACAGTCGCACGCATCCACATCCTACAAATATTGAAGACATAAGAATCTATTTTCCGTGTCAACTATGAAATGTACAGACAAGATGACAATAGTGGAAAGCACATTGGCAAAAACCAAACATGCAAAAGAAAATGTGAGATTTGGATGTACAGGTCATGAAATGGTACTATTTTTTTGTCATGAAATCACAAAAATAGAAATAGCTGTTTTTTGAGGTTTGGCAACGAAATGCAACCATTATAATAGAGTGGTACACCTTTTGATCTAGAATTGAGAAAAATAGCTGTCATGACGAAAATAACTTTCACATCAGGCAGTGTTAGACTAATGAAGAGGAATAATGAGAAGTTGAACAGTTGTATGAATTGAACTCCAAGTCATTGGTCTATTAGGTCTATTAGTCTATTGGTCTATTAGGTCAATATATAGTGCACCCTCAGGATAAAATTACCCTGATATATGATTTTTTCACCTTATGAAGTTGAAGATGGTGAGGTTTTCACCTCATCATACGAATTTTATTTCACCATATGAATTCAAGAAAATTTTCGCCCAAGTTACAATTTGGCAGTCAGTGTGCTTATTATGTATGTCGAAGTAAAAAGACACCAAAATGCGGTTCACCGAAAACATTTTCACACCGTTTAGGAGAGATACGATGACCGACTTTTCTCAGGTCAGCATTCCACGTGAGAAATTTTGTGAAAAGTGCATAAGCGAGAGCAAATATTCATTTTTAGCTATAAACTTCTATTTAGGAAATCTATATACTTGTATATATTTCTCAATGTATGTATGTATGTCCCTCCAGCTATAGCTATTAAAATCTTGGTAATAAAATTTTGCATTCTGATGGTTTTGAACTCGCGACAATTACCACGAACCAATCAGCAAGTTACTTATCCGAATGCTCTACCACCGAGCTACAACGGCATACTGACCAAAAGTGTTTTCATATACCGCATACACCATGACGTGCTAACTATTTTAGCCTTGCGTCCATGAGTTACGATGCCTTTGTTCAGAAATATTTTGGGACCTACATTATGTATATGCAACGCGATGCTTCGTTTCTTTTTCTTTAGGGCTAAATTATTCGGCCCACAATATCGACAATAATTTATCTCGAACTTAATTTGACGATTTGTGTACTGATTATATACAGTGAACCTCGGCTCTTGGATGCTTCGGTTCTCAACCAACTCGGTTTTCAGCCAAATATTTTGAGATTTGTTCGTCTCAGAATTCGAACCTAAATTCGGAGCAAACCGGCGCATGCGCAATGAAATTAGAACAGCTCCGAAAATAGCATGGAAACATTGGAAAAAATTAGTTTCAGATCTCGAACAACCTTCTGGAACGAGTTATGTTCGAGAACCGAGGTTCCACTGTACGCTATTAAAAGATAAACGTCGCTGAAAGTTATGAAAGTTTTAATTTACAGTGGTTTGAAAGCCTTTAGTTGTTTTATTTATTTCTAATTTAATTGTCCTGCACAAAGCGTTTAAATACAGTTGTTTGACAAAGTTTGAAAAGCTTTACAGATGTTTTTATTTTCTCTTTTAATTTATTTGAACTACACAAAAAACACTTCTCTCATGATATGTAGTTTGAAAGTTAGAATGGCAAACGTTATTATATGTTAAATGCAAATTAATTTTCTATCCAAAGAATTTTTTATGACCCAGGCAACGCCGGGTAGCACAGCTAGTATATATATATTTATCAAAAGTATGTCGTCTGTGAATCTGTCTGTCAGTCCGGCTATAGGTATTCAAATTTTTGGAATAAATAATTCGTGCCGAAGATTTGATCTTGGACCCTCCAATTCACCGTTCCGATGCCGTACCCATTAGACAACAGAGATTGATTTATTTGCTAGCCGATATATGCCGGTATATGTGAGCAAATATTCAACGGTTTTGCGTACTACGCAGGGTGATTGTGTAACGTGAGACGAATAGCTCTCATTAATAAGCTTACTAAAAATTTTTCATTGGCAATATGCCAGGCTATTAGCAAGTGACAGATAACTCTCATTAGTTCTCATTGTTTATAAGCTGATTTTCAATACCCGGGCAACACCGGAAAGCACAGCTAGTAATTATATAACTACAAGTCTCTATATTTAATTCGTTATGAAATCTGAAACCAATACAAACGTTACAAGACGAAGGAAAAATGATTTCTTATTAATCAAAGTTGGAGGTCATAAATAAATAGGAAAAAGGCACCCGTATTGTTAATATTGCCAAGGATTATGGTCACAGCCAATTAACAATTGCAATTATTATTACAAACAAGAATTCCATTAAAGGAAACACAAGGAGCTTACGACTGATGACTTGAAGGAGTTGGAGGCCGTGCACGAGATCAGCATTTAAAAGGAACAACCATCTGGTGGTGACGAGGAAGTAAGAGAGACAGAAGAAGTGTTTAATTTACTGATGTGGACTGGTACATATAAACAATACTGTACAATGCATGTATATCATTATTTATCTTCTTTGTGTGGCATGTTTTTCATGTTTTATTCATTTCATTTTATGTTTTATTTTGTTTTATTTATTTAATTTTGTTTTAATTTCTTGTTTAACCATGTCTTTGCGGGCGAGTCTGTTGTTTACTATGTAAATACAAATCTCATCATACGTATGTAACTCATATATAACTAGCTACTCAAGATAGTTGACGCATCCACATTACTTTCTAGAACTTGCTAAAACCCTGTTCTCTAAGGTATAAATACGTACAAACCTCTGTATGTATGGTTACATTGATTATTGTGCACATTTCATACAAGACAAACTAATGTACAACCTTCTCTGGATTCTTTTACAAGCGTTAGCTAGCTAGCAATTTTCTGCATTGCACCAGCATTTACCGTGTACCAGCAAGCAACATCGTCAATAAGTGATTAGGTAGGCTATCTTCTACACTGCACCAAGTTAGTTTGCTTTCTCAGAGCCTCTCTGCACCAGTAGCAAAGCTGTATTTTCCTGGCCATTTCTGCTTTTCAGGACCCAAAAGTGGTAAACTTTTTCTTTTAAAACCAGTAGAAAAATTGGACAGGACTAGACAACTTCTTTTTGCCTGCTAACAAAATTCCATTTCATTACATATTAAATTTATTTTCAAGTGTCCAGTAACATAATTAGCATTGATACGTTTTTGCCTCCTTTTTGTTCTCCTCGCTAACAGCTCAGGTCACGTTACTGCAAAGGTATGTACGTCCTGTATAGCAAATAAAATTTCATTTTTCTTTTCGATAGCCATTAAATGGTCAAGTGTGCGAAAGGCCATAACTGCATCGCTCGGCCTTTTTTGTTGAATTAGGTAGAAAAAAGTTTTAACCAGACCTGCTAAATGTTATAGTGAAAGTGAGACATAAAGGGTAAAATTTTCGTGATAAAAAGTTGAAGTTCTGTGAAATAGTGAAAAATACATACTAAAACTTAGCTTTAAGTGTGAGTTTAGTAAGCTAAAATTATTTAAAGTGAATTCAAAGTTTATTTTATACATACGTTTTGAAGGTAAGAACTCCTTACTGTATGTACTGCATTTGGTACACACATTATAATGTTGCATTCTATTGCAGATCATAACCATTAAAATACACTAAATCCAATACAGTTACTGTAAGTAACTACAATTACTAAAGTTAACATACTATTTTGTTACTAATTTTCAATATGTACACATTTTTTTAAATAAAATTTGAACGATTTTTACCAGGGAATGTTTGCATTGTATAATTACTATGGTCTCTATATTCCTACAGATGAATTTTTCACTATATGATGCCAACCCTGGAACGGATCAACATCGTATCTTGAGGGTGCACTGTATGTAGCAAAGTAATTTAAATCAAAAGGCCTGAATTTCTTTCTTCCTATATTTAAAATAGAATATAATCAACAGAGCCACTTCAAAATGGCAAAAACTCAATACATAATGTTAGCTTAACTTGCAACAATCCTGATTGTACCACAACATTGTTCTGTGCTTATGAGTAATATTGTTATATAAAAGGATAACTCCGTACCATTAACTTTAAGTGATTGTGAATCAATCTCAGTTACATTTTAAAAACGTTTTAACAATAAGGAACACTTTGGTTTTGGTAACACAATTGTCACAAATTTTGATGAAATGTATTTTTTCAACCAGATTGTTGGGCGCTGTTTGGCTTTTGATTTTTGTTTGACTAAAATGATGAAAACAATTAAATTTCTGTGGTTGGTTGGTTAGTGAAATGCTTCTCTGATTGCTGATAAGGCCCCAACTTGCGATGATATTTGAAAGCATATCGCCAAAAGCTTGTTTATCGCAAACGCCATAAACAAAAACTGGCTCAAGTCTTGTATAAAAGCTTACTAAAATTGTCATTCGTAACAGATGTTACATTAGTGTAATATAATATTTAAAAATATTATTAAGATATTCCAAGATAAATTTAAAGTTGTTTGAAGAAGCAATTTACTTTCTATTGAATGCTACAATACAATACTTCATCAAACCGAAAGAACAGAAATTCTGGTTATTAGCATAGCATAAGGTTTGACTGACTCTTTCTGACAGCAAAAGGGATGAAAGGTAAGCATTTATAAAGAACCAAATTTGAAGTAGTAACTGAGTCAGACAGAGACCCTTTACAGACTTGCAAAATATGGAGGTATTACACAACACTATAGCCTGCGTTCTGTTACAAGAATGACTATCCTCTTATAGCATGCGAGAGTACAACAAAGAGAACCCTGGATGGCTATCCTCTTACAGCATGTGAGAGTACAACAAAGAGAATCCTGGATGGCTATCCTCTTATAGCATGTGAGAGTACAACAAAGAAACCCCTGGATACAATTGCAAACCTTTTTTACGATTGGCGAAACTATTTAAGGCAAAGTAGCGGTGTGGTACTGTAGCACATTAAATTTGGAGTTGTCAAATAAAAAATATTGAGTGGTAAGATGACTCCAGATAGAGCAATAACATTGAGTTTTTCCATCTGTATACACATACTAGGTGAATGCCCGGCATTGCCCGGGTAATAAAAGTATTTGCACAGAAAATTTATTTTTATTTAACATATAACAACAGTTACCACTCTAACTTTTAAACTTCATATGAGGAAAATGTTTGGCGCAGATCAAAGAAATTAAAACAAGCTATAAAAGGGTTTAAATGTAAATGTGAAATAATTAGCAAGTAATAGCTAAATTAAATCTGTTTTGCTACAATTACAACAAAAGATGATTTGGTAATGATACATTTAATACGAAAAAACTGAGAAAACAAAATAAAAATCCTGTGTAAGCTATGTTAAATTAATAATAACAATTCGTGTATAGAAGTGTGTGTATTAAAAATGTTACTGTTACAGCAGAAGCTATCCATCAAAACTTTCAATACGAGGATACTGGTACCTCTCGATACTAATAAATATGTAAAAATGAGATATCGTACTATCCTTGTCTGACCGAATGTAGAGGCTATTCCTACTCGAGATAATACAAGTGTCCGCGTGAAAAGAATTGGCCTTGATTGCGATTTAGCAATTGAACATTATGAAAAACCGAAAATAGAAGTTCAAGAAAACTTGAAAAAGCATCGTGTTTCATAGAACTAGAAGAGTTCATAGAGTTTCAATTAATATGCCAATTTGGGTGTAAAATGGAAAAGGGTGTATATGTTATGTAGTAAGAGTGATGAATTGTAAGAGCTTTTGTAGTCTCATGGTTAGAGAATTAGATTGTAAACCTGCGGTCACCATCTTTGTGAGCTCTAGTCCATCAGATTGCAAAATTTTAATTCCAAAGTTTTAATAGATATAGCTGAACATACTGAAGGACAGACAGACGACAAACTTTGAGAAATAAATAAATATATAGATATAAATCTTAGTGTTTGTCTTGTTGACTTTTTGTGCACCCTGTGTCCAGTTATAGTGATTACAATCTAGCAATGAAAAACCATATCGCAGAGGATTTGACCTCAGAACCTCCTGTTCACTAAGCAACAAGCTAACCCACTAAGATACATTGGATTCATTGGGCAGATAGTCATTATCTGGGTAAACTACGCAGGGCGACTCTGTCTTACGCACAACGTCACTAAAGCTTGCTCTCACTGCTCTTATTAGTAAGTTTAGCAATACACATACTAGCTTACTTAAATAAGCCAATAGAAACTACATTACCTGCCACCGTTTATAAGCTGTTTTTAATACCTTTGCAACACCAGCCATTCAGCTAGTTATTAAATATAATTAGGTCGAAAGAAAACTTTTACGACTGGCAAAACTATTGATGGCAAAGTAACGTTGCGTGACTATAGCCCATTAAATTTGAAGTTATCAAGTAAAGAATATTGAGTGGTAAGATGACTCCAGATAGAGCAATAACATAGAGATGTTTCCATTATTAATTATAATTACGCCGAAACGGAAACCTCTGTTACAGGATACTGTTGCATATCAAGCATTGTTCCATTTTGATTAACTGGACCGTTCCTTGAGAGGTAGTGCAGTTAGTTGAAAATAGAATAGTTAGCGCAGTCGAAGAGATGATGCTGGCAATGTAAGGAACTAAGGCTACTGTTTGAAAACACAACTTACTGTCATCAGATGAACATCGTGTATAGGCACCTTCTGGTTGGCTATCAAAAAGTCATATCCAAGGGAGAGCATGGAAAGAGAATGTGCACTAAAAGATAACATTAAATGTTGACCTACAGTTGACCTTGATGTTGACCTGTATCTGCCAAAGCACCTTCCAATATCCTGCCTTGAATCAAATGTCTGACAAGTACACAAGTTAGGAATGGCCTTTTAGGTTAATTAAGTTGAGTCAACAATGCAAAGATCACAGAAAAATAATTTTATACAATATTTTTCCTAAGAATAAATATAGAACAAAAGGCATTCTATATCTAATTTGTGAAATACAGCTTTGCTGTGGAAAGTCTAGCTTGGCTGCAGGTTTAGGACTCTCCAAATAATACTACTGATGATCCACTGAAAATATATGAGCTGGCAACATTGTACTTGTCATGCCCTGATCTATATAGCTCTAACTCCATAACAAAGCCTCAGTTTTTAACCAATGTGACTATAACATGTTGGGGTGCTTTCAATTTCCGTACACATTTCGGTGATGCAAATTCAGCATGCAAGAAGATTTCGAGTTGCGAACGCATAGCTCGCACAATGTGCGGAATTATGATAGCTTGCCTTGACTGGGGCACATCAAGGTATGCAATAATGAAATGGGGGTAAAAGCCAAAGCTTGAGATCTATTTAGGTAGTTTATGGTTTGTATGCTGCGAGTACTGAATGCTTGCTTCATAACAAACATGTTCAGTACACACGGAAAATACTTCTATTGGACTCGCTCACGGGCAAAGGAGAAGGTTGGGACCGCATCAGTTACACAGCACTGAACGGATATAAGTGAAGACAAAGCAAACGATCATATAGTACTTCATGCAAGGATACATACTGTTTAACATTTTATTACGCATCTTCATTTAGAGAAATCAAATGTAGCCCCGAATGACAAAAGTACAAGATGTGTTTAGATGAGAGAACTTTTATGCAGAAACCAGCAATAAAAAATAATGGCAGCAAAGGCTATTACAGTTATAATGCCTGTCGCAATAAGATTGGAGGGTGGCAAATGGAGGTATATACTGACAGTTATAAGGCCTGATGCAATAAAATTGGAGGTGGCAAATGGAGGTATATACTGACAGTTACAATATCTGATACAATAAGATTGGAGGGTGGCAAATGGATGTACATACTGACAGTTATAATACCTGATGCAATAAGATTGGAGGGTGGCAAATGGAGGTATATACTGCCAAACAATCAAATAAATTGAGTGGTTAGTTGTCCTTGTAAATGCCATCCCACTTTCAAGTTAAAAAAATAGGCGTTTGTAACAGGGTTGGCTTGGTTTAAACCGAGTGGTCTAAACAAGGTTTAAACCAGCCCGAAAAAACCGGTTTTTATGATTTTTTCATTATTTTTTGTGAAAAACATAATATTTTAAGCTCCCAGTGGTTCATGCGCGGTAGAAATACAATTATATGTAATTATCAGCTGTGGAAGTTTATTTAGGACACAGTAGTAAATTGATGGCAGAGCTCAAGTTGAAACTACATGAAATCGTAGCACAACAATGAATTAGTGAATTTCATTTTCAATAGGTTTTATCAAGAGATATAATGATCTCTTTACTGATGAAATATAAAAACCATGTGAAATATACTAATCCAATCATCGTCTCTAATAATGAGTGAATACTTTCTCAAATCTGGCCAGTGAGAAAGGATTACTTATAATTAGAAATTAAAACAATAAAATCCTTTTGGGCAAATGCTTCAAGTTTGCAAACTTATATTTCATTTATTGGGCACAAGCCAAAGTCGTTGGATTGTTAGAATTCAGCTTATCAAGTTTGTTTTGTTTTGAAAAATTTTGAAAGGCAAAGGATTTAGGGCAAAACGTAATAGGTGTGCTGTCGTAATGCGAGGTCACGCGGATAGGCTTAAAGCTCATGTAGCAAAATGTCAAGCTGAAAACACCAATTTAGACAGTGATGCTAATATTCAGGTGATAGAAGTTGAGTCATCTGCCACTGCTCCAAACACTAGCAATGCATTTGCATTATGCTCTGCTCTACAGTACCACACGACTAGTCACTGGGATTAAAGTTCCTACTTATACATCGAGCTGTATGTAAAATATTCACTTTATGTGATAAGATTTCTGATCTGTATTTCATCGATCATGTTTGATTTAAGACTCATTCTGAAATTTCCATATGTTTTCACTCTTTATTCCCATAAAAACTCCCACAGTACCATTATTAACCCTTTCACTGTCGTAGACGCATAAATGCGTTTTCGTGGGACGACTGCCGTAGACGCATTATTGCGACTTTCCCTGCAATTGCGTAGTTACCTCATTTTATTATTCGTTGACATCATAACCCACGGTCTTTAGGACTTTTATGAAATTGACCGTGTTGTCCGAATGTTTGTCTATACAATTAGCTTAAAGTAACGAAGTAATTTTAAACTTTTGTTAGAGAATTTCTAATTTAATAACGAACATTTTTTGTGTGAGTTCATTAATTACCGCGCGCGAGTCAGAAAACAGGTAATTAGTAATGTTGATGACAGTATAGCCATTTCAGATTCAGATTTTCGTGATTATACAAATAATTAAAGCAGCAGCACTGTCTCTGAGAGTGGTAAAAGTAATAATTTTGTAAGAGTCAGAAACATGGAAAATCGTTTTAGCTTCGCATCGATCATAGTATCACACAGCTTTATCATCGCACAAAGTATAGATCCATTGAATTTTTGCATAGCAATGATGGCTAAAATGTTAGCAAATTAAAATATGTAACAAAATTGTTCTAAATAGAGGTTGAAATTGGAAAAAATACTGTTTATAAATCATGAAGCTATATCGGCAATTTTCGGTAAAATGGCTGGCACTTAGCAGATACCCAAATTTGTACATGCTCGGCAGTGAAAGGGTTAACAAATGATTCCACATATGTATGTTCAATACTCAATCATGCAGCTATAGTAAGTGATGTTAATTAGACTTAAAATTGCAAAAACCTTGGTAAAATTATATAAACCATAAAAACCGGTTTAAACCAAAAAACCTGGTTTTTTCGGTTTTTTCATAAAAACTTTGGTTTTTTCCAACCCTGGTTTGTAACGAATGTATTTTTTGTACAAACTGTTTGCTACAAACAAATAATCACACGGGTAAGTATTCACTAGCTAGTCTAGTAGTATTTACGTACTTTCTATAAATGAAGATTGCATTCAAAACTATTTTGGGCTACATAGTTGCATCTTCATTTGGCACATGGAAAAATGCAAACTTAGTTGAGTATCGTGTTTTAAATGTGGCATCGACATAAGCAGTAGCGTAAGAGAAAACTCGCGCTACTTAAATTATTGCCCAAAACTTTTTCGTTTCTGTTCAAAACACGCGATTTAGTTTTTTTATAAACGCCAAAAATTCAAAAAATTTATATCCCAGTGAGTATTGGAAGAGTTGTGTCAAAAGAGGCATCTAAACGGATTAGCGATACTCCTTTATGGACACTTGAAATGAAGACTTACCCAAAACTGGGATCTGTGCAAGTGATGATGATCTGATATACACGGGGCCAGATGGCTTTGGTATGCAAGTCCAAACACCAGTCTGTAGATTTAGGAGTTAGATAGGGAGATGTTAAGTTTTTCAAATCCCAAATGTACCTAGCAAGAACAGATACCGATATGTAGTCTTTAGGTTTGGCAAAAATGAATCTCAACAGGTGCCCTTTTTTACCTTCTGACTTACTAGAAACAATAAGCCATGCACTTAGAGCGATTTTATTGGCAACTGACAAATGAGGACAAGTATCATTGATAAAGAGCCTTTAACGAATAACATCATTGGATAATGGTGACCTCCCAACCTATAATAACTACTACTAGTATCATTGATAAAGAGCCTTTAACGAATAACATCATTGGGTAATGGTGACCTCCCAACCTATAATAACTACTACTAGTATCATTGATAAAGAGCCTTTAACGAATAACATCATTGGGTAATGGTGACCTCCCAACCTATAATAACTACTTGTAGTTGCATAAAACATGAATTCTACAAAATCAATCATCATCAGCTAAGACAGAGTGCAGTGCCCCTCCAGGTTTCCCTTTCAGAATAGAAGCAAAATTTGGAGTTGCTATCTAATCTGTGTGACATTTGTTGAGAGGAAATTCCAATACCAGAAAACTAATGTACTGCACATGGTTGACTATAAAAAGAGAGTAGCTTTAAAAGCTACGAGACTGAAGCACTGAGCCATGTTCAGCGCAACTTACCCTAGTGCGAGTACATAGAATTATATATCAGTTATTTCATTGTTCCTTTTAACAGCTAACGCAAAGTTGTGATTTGATTTGGAACTTTAAAATGCAAAATATTTTCGTTCAACGCTCTTTCAAATGGCAAACAAAAAAACACAGATATATTTTCTTGCGTCGGAAGATCAAATGAGCTGGGCTACTCAGCTGCATTGTGTAGTTAAATATGAGATATTACTAATAGTATAGCTACTGTAGTATATCACAGCCCGTTCTGCTTTTTCCAATTTCTCCGCTGGTTAATGTTGGAGTCAGGTTAAAACCTTTATCAGATTTAGAATATTTTTCAGTATTCTGAATATTTCAAGTTATTCTTAGAACAATGATTATATGAGTTGGTCTGGCAAGCCAGAAGGAAAGGTTGGGCAGAGTAAGCAGGACCAACCAGCCTCTGGAGAATGTGGCGAATAAGTCATCCTTGAACGGGCAACAGGCGATGGCAGTGAGTGTGGATGTGTGCGCCCTGAATACTCTCGATGCTTGCAGAACTCTGCCCCTCAGCTCTGGATCCAAGTACCAGATGCCAACCGATCCTAAATACAAAACAGCTGAATTTGTTGGTCTCTAAGCCTTACAGAGATGTTTAGAATGTAATTTTAAACTCTCACAATACAAGCTTGTTGCAGTAGTGTTGAAGCAACAACAGGCATCAAAATAAGAACATAAAAGCTGTGTGTATATACATGTAGATAGTGTGAGCACATTTCAAAGGCTGTGTGTATATATATGTGGATAGTGTGAGCACATTTCAAAGGCTGTGTTTATATATGTAGATAGTGTGAGCACATTTCAAAGGCTGTGTATATATATGTGGATAGTGTGAGCACATTTCAAAGGCTGTGTATATACATGTAGATAGTGTGAGCACATTTCAAAGGCTGTGTATATATATGTAGATAGTGTGAGCACATTTCAAAGGCTGTGTATATATATGTAGATAGTGTGAGCACATTTCAAAGGCTGTGTATATATATGTAGATAGTGTGAGCACATTTCAAAGGCTGTGTATATATATGTAGATAGTGTGAGCACATTTCAAAGGCTGTGTGTATATATATGTAGATAGTGTGAGCACATTTCAAAGGCTGTGTGTATATATATGTAGATAGTGTGAGCACATTTCAAAGGCTGTGTATATATATATGTAGATAGTGTGAACACATTTCAAAGGCTGTGTGTATATATATGTGGATAGTGTGAGCACATTTCAAAGGCTGTGTATATACATGTAGATAGTGTGAGCACATTTCAAAGGCTGTGTATATATATGTAGATAGTGTGAGCACATTTCCAAGGCTGTGTGTATATATATGTAGATAGTGTGAGCACATTTCAAAGGCTGTGTATATATATGTAGATAGTGTGAGCACATTTCAAAGGCTGTGTATATATACATGTAGATAGTGTGAGCACATTTCAAAGGCTGTGTATATACATGTAGATAGTGTGAGCACATTTCAAAAGCTGTGTATATATATGTGGATAGTGTGAGCACATTTCAAAGGCTGTGTATATATATGTAGATAGTGTGAGCACATTTCAAAGGCTGTATATATACATGTAGATAGTGTGAGCACATTTCAAAGGCTGTGTATATACATGTAGATAGTGTGAGCACATTTCAAAGGCTGTGTATATATATGTGGATAGTGTGAGCACATTTCAAAGGCTGTGTATATATATGTAGATAGTGTGAGCACATTTCAAAGGCTGTGTATATATGTGGATAGTGTGAGCACATTTCCAAGGCTGTGTGTATATACATGTGGATAGTGTGAGCACATTTCAAAGGCTGTGTATACATGTAGATAGTGTGAGCACATTTCAAAGGCTGTGTATATACATGTAGATAGTGTGAGCACATTTCAAAGGCTGTGTATATACATGTAGATAGTGTGAGCACATTTCAAAGGCTGTGTATATACATGTAGATAGTGTGAGCACATTTCAAAGGCTGTGTGTATATATATGTAGATAGTGTGAGCACGTTTCAAAGGCTGTGTGTATATACATGTAGATAGTGTGAGCACATTTCAAAGGCTGTGTATATACATGTAGATAGTGTGAGCACATTTCAAAGGCTGTGTGTATATATATGTAGATAGTGTGAGCACATTTCAAAGGCTGTGTATATACATGTGGATAGTGTGAGCACATTTCAAAGGCTGTGTGTATATATGTAGATAGTGTGAGCACATTTCAAAGGCTGTGTATATACATGTAGATAGTGTGAGCACATTTCAAAGGCTGTGTATATACATGTGGATAGTGTGAGCACGTTTCAAAGGCTGTGTATATATATGTAGACAGTGTGAGCACATTTCAAAGGCTGTGTATATATATGTAGATAGTGTGAGCACATTTCAAAGGCTGTGTATATACATGTAGATAGTGTGAGCACATTTCAAAGGCTGTGTATATACATGTGGATAGTGTGAGCACATTTCAAAGGCTGTGTATATACATGTGGATAGTGTGAGCACATTTCAAAGGCTGTGTGTATATATATGTAGATAGTGTGAGCACGTTTCAAAGGCTGTGTATATACATGTAGATAGTGTGAGCACATTTCAAAGGCTGTGTGTATATATATGTAGATAGTGTGAGCACATTTCAAAGGCTGTGTATATATATGTAGATAGTGTGAGCACATTTCAAAGGCTGTGTATATATATGTAGATAGTGTGAGCACGTTTCAAAGGCTGTGTGTATATATGTAGATAGTGTGAGCACATTTCAAAGCCAAACATTGAGGATTGATTTGTGATTTAACGAATACATGTACAGTATATTGATATGCTTACTTTATTTCAATTAATATTCATGCTGAAGAAGAATTTTGTTGTCTAGTGGTGAGTGGATGAATAACTAACTCTAAAGAATATTGCTAATAAAATACATGTAAACAGTCATAATACAGATAAGGGCCTAAATCACATACTGAAAAAAACTTGCCATTGAAATGAAAGAATAATTCTATCATAGGAGAGCCACTGGCAAATATTGATTATGTCATCGAGTTTAATTTTCTCAGTCGAACATTTATTAATACAATGACAAAAACAAGTACCCACCGTCGCTGAAACCAGCCAGAATGTACTTGTTATCGACTCTTTGCCAATCAACACACGTGCACTGTGCTCTGTTTCCTGTAGCAAAAGCATAGAGTTTGAAGATAATAAACTTCACATGACAGCTACCTGTTGCGCAAATCTATTTAATCGATGCAAAAAAATTTAGCACAGTTCACATTAACACCTTCAAATATGATCTATTTGGCAAACGTATTGATGGCTACTTTATGACAACTTTTGCAATAACGGCTCAATGCATCACCAAGCTGAACGCATTGAAAAAAAACGGTCAAAGCTCGATTTATGATCACTTTAGTGTACAAACTTTTGACATTTACAATTTAAAACTTAATGATTCATTTGAATCTTTTAGAGTAACATGAATACTCAAATTTTAAATTGAGTAATTATCATGATACGACTAACAAATATCTCGAAGCAGTACATCAGTACATATGAATGCAATTCTCCTTCAGATATTTTTGAGCTATGGTGCTTCGATAGTATAAACACTAACTTATACCTTTCTTTTCAACTTTTAAAATCGTCAACCTCCAAAAGACTACCTACTATGAGTGATAGTAGTAGTGACAAAAGACTACCTACTGCGAGTGATAGTAGTAGTGACAAAAGACTACCTACTATGAGTGATAAAAGTACAGAGGCGACACTTGTATAAGAACGAAAGTTGGCAATTAGAAAAAATAGCAAATACGAGTAAAGACCTTTCGATAAACGGTTTAAAGATTTCACAAAATTGTTTACAAGCTCTTTTTTAGATCCCCACTTTGTTAGTTTGGTTTTTTAGATATAATTTAGTTTTTACGTTGTGTATAATAATTTGTTTTAGCGCTGTACGTAATTACAAGTGCTTATATCCAGCAACAGCAACGCATTCTTATGCGAATAATTGCTCCAACATATGACAGTCTTGACACAAGAAGAACATCTCAGAATGTAAATTGACGTTTGACTATAGTCTTTCAGATACCTAATGTCCATTATTATGCCCATTAGCTTATGATAGCAATGAGCAGGTTGCCCATTAGCTTATGATAGCGATGAGCAGGTTGCCCATTAGTTTATGATAGCGATGAGCAGGTTGCCCATTAGCTTATGATAGCAATGAGCAGGTTGCCCATAAGCTTATGATAGCGATGAGCAGGTGATAAACTGGTTCTTACCTCTAGATCAACTTACCTTGAACTTCCAGCTTTAGATCTTCGTTAATATTGTATTGCGCAAAGCTGGCAGTATCAGATGGAGTCAGAAAGGGAACGCTAGATAACATACACATAAGCCTCTTTATTACACAGCTTCTCTAATAATGCAATCATATACATTTTTTTCACAAAAGATAATGAATAATAGTATTACTTATTCGGCTGAGCATTTATAACACCGCGGACATTTTCATTTACAAGAATTTTACTGAATATGCACGGCGTAGATGTATGATGCTGATTCAGTGATACGACCTGCGCTCCAGAATCTACAAGACTTTGTTAGTTATACATAATACGCCGTGTTGTATTATTATGGTATTATTATGGTATTATGGCATGTACAACTTATTTTTTGTATTTTCATATTCAATGTTTTACATTTATATCTAATCATCACATCCAATCTCTCCATTGCACTTGAATAAGGTTTTCTTCTCTTGCATTACTTTCACCTTCTACATTTCAACTTGACTGCTTACCTATATGTTGTATGCCAAACATTTTGCATGTAGAAGATATGATAAGATATGTGGATGTTTGCCTGTGCGATACATTGTAAACTACACTATACGTTGAAATGTTTAGAATATCATTTAACCTCCGCTAACAGCTAGAAGAAAGAATGTACATGAACAATAAATAAATCTTTTTCTTTAATCACTAATTACGATAGCCTCACCTCAAGATTACTGACAGGAAATGATGATGTAATGCAAACACAAATATGTAGTGAACATAACTCCAAATTATAAGGATAATGCTGCAAATTGTTTACTTTA
Source organism: Watersipora subatra (assembly GCF_963576615.1). NCBI lineage: Eukaryota > Metazoa > Bryozoa > Gymnolaemata > Cheilostomatida > Watersiporidae > Watersipora > Watersipora subatra. Next base: position 39,518,589 of record NC_088710.1, on the reverse strand, counting down.
TGTGTAGTGTGTGTGAATACTTAGCAAGTGCTTAGGTACTCCACAAACGTTGCGAAGCATACAACATAAAGTGATTCATTGCGAAGAAATTTGGGTTTATTATGTCTCAGTGTCTATGATTATAAACATTAATATGTAAATATTGCAATCGCCTCCTAAGTCAGCTAATTGCATATATTAGTTGAAGTTTTGTTTTTGGTTTCACGAAAGAATATTTAAATATTAAAAAAACAGCATATGCGAAATTGCCCTATTTAACTGCAGTAAAAATAGAAATAGATCCCAATTTTTCGATGTACACTTGTGCATCAAGTTTTGTGTACTAAGAGATTAAAACGGTGTGAGCATTTGAACATTCCCTCATACAAAGTGCAAACAGAGGGAGGCAAATCTATAAGTATATATAATCTATAAGTTTTGGCATAGTATGACGAAACGTGGCAAAATATGGCTGTTAAAATACTCTGGTCACGCCTCCTTTAAAATACTCTGGTCACGCCTCCTTTAAAATACTTTGGTCACGCCTCCTTTAAAATACTCTGGTCACGCCTCCTTTATAATACTCTGGTCACGCCTCCTTTAAAATACTCTGGTCACGCCTCCTTTAAAAGTAGGATACTGTCTGTAAAGAAGTACATCTATGAACTGTAGATATCCCAAATATACCTAAAGGGGTCGCGGATCGTTCGGTATAGCAAATAATGCCATTAATGAAACTTTATGCTACGCTCTAAAGGACCCACCCATCATGTACACAATGTACCAAAATTTATAAGTTCCAAAGAATGATTCCTCATTACAACCACGTATTTCAATATGTTTTGTTTTTATAATTGGAGTGGAGATTATTGCTGAGATCATTGCTGAGACCAGGCCATTTTAAGAGAAACCCTATATGAGTGTATGTGAACACACTGCACTAAAAACGTATCTATATATATATATAAATCTCATTTTGGTCCTTTGTTGGTCTCTTGTTTTCTGTCGTAGCTGTGTCCAGTTATAGTGATTAGAATCTAGCAATGAACAATCTGCACAGCCCTAGAACTGAACCCGCGCAGATTGTAATCGCAAGTATGCAACCCAACCACAAGACTAACTGGCTCTTATCTCAATTAGCTCATCTTAGCTCATCTACGCTATGCTTGTCACGATTAAAGCTAAATATGTATATTTTAGTGTGAATTACTATTACTTTTTGCATTGTCTTCTTTCCAAATTTTTTTTAAAGTTATTTCAAGATCCATTATTCATTTTTTATTTGTAATTTTCAATTATGTTGTTTCAATTCAAAAGCTCCGTTACAGTGCAACTGTAATGGAACAATTTCAATCTTCAATTTCCAGGTATTGCGAAGGGCAATCGCTGGAAATCGTAAAACTAAATACGTTCACATTGCTCACATGGACAGTCTCGAGTAGGAATTGCCTCTACATTCTCTCTTGGTTCGGCCAGACCAAGTACCCTCGTCCGCTTCACTGATGTATTTTATTTCGATATTTCATTTTTACGTTTGTGCCAGTATCGACTATTTAGAGGTACCAGTGTCGTCGCATTCAAAGTGTTGATGGATAGCCTCTGCAGCAACAGCAACCTTTTCTTATACACACTTCTATGTACTCATTGCTATTATTAATTCAACATATTGATTTTTATTTTGTTTCATCTGTTGGTTATAATTGAATCAGAATCAAACCACTTTTTAATGTAACAAAACAGACTTTATCTAGCCATTACTTGCTAATTATTACTTGCCAATTATTACTTGCCAATTATTACTTGCTAATTATTACTTGCTAATTATTACTTGCTAATTATTACTTGCTAATTATTACTTGCTAATTATTACTTGCTAATTATTACTTGCTAATTATTACTTGCTAATTATTACTTGCCAATTATTACTTGCTAATTATTACTTGCTAATTATTACTTGCTAATTATTTCACATTTAAACACTTTTCTGTTGCTTTAATTTTTCTTTTAATTTATATTATATAATTTATATGAACCACAAAACACTTTTCTCATGAAGCTTATGAAGCTATGAAGATATGAAGCTTAAAAGTTATGATGGTAAATGTTGTTTATGTTAAATAAACATAAATTTTTTGTGCAAAGACTTTTTTATCGACCAGGCAATGCCGGGCATTCAAATAATAACTATATATATAAACATTGCTTTTCACTGTCAAGTTTGAATGTAGCTTCCCGATGATATAAAATTTAAACAGCGCGTGAATTATATCGGGCTTAATAGGAGACTCGATGCCTAGATCCACCAGCTTATGAGTGCTTTGTAATATGACTATTGTTGAGGAGCGATCAGGAGGTAAGGGGCTATGACACATTTTCATATTTTTCTTCAAAAAGCTTTTACACTTTAAGAATGCCTTCTAGGCGGATTACCATAGCGCATTGCTGAACTAGCTGGGGTTATGCTATTACCCATAATTCACATCTATAAAACTACCACATGTTGTACCTGGCAATGTGAACTGCACCATCAGAAGCTGCGAGCGCCAACAAGCCCAGCCGAGACATGCCGGTAACCTACAAACAGAAAATGAAACAAATGTGATCAGGAATAATATTGGAACAAAATAAAATAAATAGAGAGCTAGGTAAGCCTGTGAGACAAAGTTATTAGACCTTGTAAATCAACGAGGGATAAATCCTAAAAAGCTAAGTAAATCATGGAGAGTTAGGTAAGTCATGAAGAGCTAGGTAAGTCATGGTGAGCTAGGTAAGTCATGGTGAGCTACATTGTAGGTAATTCTCAGAAAGCTAGGTCTCTTGGAGAGCTAAGAAATGATATAGAAATTAGACAGACCCGCAAGGAAAAGGCGCTGTTGTATGACCATTTCATCTGATGAATGTAGCCAAAGTTGTGAGTCAGCGTATGATTTAAAACGAGCTTCTTAACTTCCTCTTTCCTAAAACATAAAATAAATCATCTTTAATACTAGAAATTCCACTGTCATACAGCCCACGACCAAAGTAATAATGGAAAAAAGAAAGGGTAGTGTTGGTTGTTAAAAAAGTAGTTCTCAGCAGGAATTGACAGAGTATAGTGTAAATGAGACTTGTTTGAGTTGATATAAAATAAATTTGAGGGAGCACGACTCTAAAAAAGTGCAACTAACAATTTATTTTGGATGTAAAGTTGGGTTGAAACCAGGTATACGAGTAATTGGTTAATTATTGATATTGTAATATCTATTATAAGTATACAGTATCTGTTAAAGATCGTGCAGTCTAGAAATTCCACTGTCATACAGCCCATGACCAAAGTGATAATGGAAAAAAGAAAGGGTATTGTTGGTTGTTGAAAAAGTAGTTCTCAGCAGAAATTGACAGAGTATAGTGTAAATGAGACTTGTTTGAGATGATATAAAATAAATTTGAGGAAGCACGACTCTAAAAAGGTGCAACTAACAATTTATTTTGGAGGTAATGTTGGGTTGAAACCAGGTATACAAGTAATTGGTTAATTGTTGATATTACAATATCTGTTATAAGTATACAGTATCTGTTAAATGTAGCAGTCTAGAAAATCCACTATCATACAGCCCACGACCAAAATGATATTGGAAACAAGAAAGGGTACTGATGGTTGAGAAATGCAATATTAGCAGTCAAATGGCACTGCAGTGCAATAGGATAACTGCAATGGTAGCTGTAATGTACTGGGTGTGGGTGTTATTATATACAACAAACAGCAATAATGAAAGAAAAGATTATATGTTTATATCTCTCCCCTGCAATAGGAGAAATGCAATATTGGCCAATATTAGAAGTAAAATGCACTGATATTATTAGAATAACCAATATTATTAATATAGTAATAATATAAAACCAATGCACAATTTTGTTTACATTTCCAAACGTCATAGCCAACAATATCAAGAAGTGATATTTATATAGATTTTTAGAAAATCTATTTAAAAAAGTGTTTGGTCATAACAAACAGCAATAATGAAAGGAAAAGATTATATGTTTATATCTCTCCCCCTGCAATAGGAGAAATGCAATATTAGAAGTAAAATGCACTGATATTATTAGAATAACCAATATTATTAATATAGTAATACAGTAATAATAGAAAACCAATGAACAATTTTGTTTACATTTAAAAACGTCATAGCTAACAATATCAAGAAGTATCAAAAAGAATATACAAACTTAGTAATAGTAATACAGTAATAATAGAAAACCAATGCACAATTTTGTTTACATTTCAAAACGTCATAGCTAACAATATCAAGAAGTATCAAGAAGAATATCCAAACTTATAATTAAATATCGTAATCTCATAAAAATCCTTAGAAAAAAATATCATCGTCATTTCCTTTACTTACACTGCGTTGGACATCAGTTAGAATACCAAAGTACTCAAATGTGTCTGAAATGTCAGTTAATTGGAAATCGGCAAAAATGAAACGATTTCAGTAGTCCTACGTTAATTACCGAAACCTTCGGCAATTCGACAATGCTATAGACTGGTGAAAAGTGCACGTTATTTTTTCGTGAAATGCGCACGATTTAATCGTTCTATTCTTTGTCGCTCGGCATTTCAATTTCTGGTCTTAACTTTTATAAAAGTGAGGCTTAGCAAGTTTTAATAACGATTTTTGTTCAAATAAATCTGTCTATTTGTGTATAATCCGATCAGATGGGTCAGTTTTAAGATAATAACGACGGTTTACAAAGACTTGGTAACATATTTAAATAGGTTTGTATGTGTTTTGTATCGTTATTATACTTTAATGACTCTACAAAACGATGGTTAAATTTGTTGATGAAATTTTGATACAAGGGTTTGTCTCATCGTTGGTGAATAATTTTCGGGAGTTGTGTGCACATGTGCATTTATTATAAATCTCCCAACCAATCGCTTCGCTCTGTTTGGTCGTGGGAAGATTGTTAATAAGATTGTTAATAAGATTGTTAATAAGATTGTTGATAAGATTGTTGATAAGATTGTTGATAAGATTGTTGATAAGATTGTTAATAAGATTGTTAATAAGATTGTTAATAAGATTGTTGATAAGATTGTTGATAAGATTGTTAATAAGATTGTTAATAAGATTGTTGATAAGATTGTTGATAAGATTGTTGATAAGATTGTTAATAAGATTGTTAATAAGATTGTTGATAAGATTGTTGATAAGATTGTTAATAAGATTGTTGATAAGATTGTTAATAAGATTGTTAATAAGATTCTTAGTCAGATTGTTAATAAGATTGTTAGTAGTTGCCATAGGAATGCTTATGAGGCAAGGCAAAGTACAAATAACATTAACCAAACTGATAGAAACGAGACCATTTAAAGAATAGAGAAAGCATAATATTATTATGCTTTATTAGTTATCTTGAAGTGTTGACTGATGTGCTAAGAAAAGAATCAAGAAGATTGACCCACTAGAAGCTGAGATATAGCCAGCCAAACACAGGTCTACCTAATAAAGAATCAGAGGAAAACCATTCGAAAATCCCGAAAACTGTGACGTATAAAATCGACTTAATGTTCATGTGCGGGAGTTGTGCACCCTTACCGCCATTACGTATAATGATTGTTATGGCTACGAGATGTGAAACGCTTCTCGCGATAGTAAATAATTTACAGTCTAGCTCTGGTTTCTCAGGAAAATCAAGCAAACATTGGGTGGTAAAGGCATTTGCCCACAACCCCTCGCCGTGATTTTTCAAAACAGAAGAGCAGATTTTGACTACTGTGCTTCAAATTTTAACTCGATCTCCACGGATATGCTCCGAAGATCCTCTGTTCAACGAACGGCGCGTGTATAGTCTATATGCGACATCCGCGATTGCAGTTCGTTTAGAATAAGAAATGAGAATGTGAATTTTTGTTCATTCATAATTTTTCTATTGTGTATCTACTGCAACATTTAGTTAATTTTCATGATTATCGTCACTATTAACAGACTGTAAGTTCACTACAGCCATAATCTTAAAAAAGAATAACTTGACCGTGCTGCTCTTGCTGTAAGAAAAGAAAATGAAAACTTTTGATTTGATTTTTCTATTGATCTAGTATCTTATCTATGATTATTTTTTATGATTAATATAATAATCATAATGCATATTATACAAAATAATAATATAACTGCGTATAGAATAAATGATGTAACTAATATAATTTGTAGAAAGTGATAGCAGAATGTTGCGAAATAATAGATGCGTGTAATTATTTTATTCTAAAACTAATCTACACGTCAGAGGGACTGGTTAGGAATTCTCAGAGCAATGATTGTTAGGCCCAATTTGATTGTTCTATACTTCCAGGGATTAAACCAATTAAAACGCCGTGATTGTTATAGGAGAGCGCATTAGTTGGCTTAATTGACCAATGGCACACAAGTCGATTTCATACGTCTTATATTGATGATTACCAAAACACTTATGTTTTTTGGTAGACCTGTGTTTGGCTGGCTATATCTCAGCTTCTGGTTGGTCAATCTCCTTGATTCTTTTTTTAGAACATCAGTCAACACCTCAAGATAAATAATAAAGCATAAAAATATTATGCTTTCTCTATTCTTTAACAGAGATATTCAATCAGTTTGAGGGCTGGTTATGCTTATTGCAACGTTTTGAGTAATAATAATAAAATCCTGTGTTCTGAATGCGCTGCGAGTGATATTGTCTGAAGACTAAATTGCAATAGATATGTGAATACATACAAAACTATTATATAAAACTTAAGCTCATAAATTACGAACAATGTAAGCAAATATAGCCAATGAACAAGGAAAAGGAAGAATACAGGCAATCTTTGGTATGCTTGTGTTAAACAGTTCGCACCAAGATATTTGATTCATCAATCGCGACTTCACTCAATCACTGCTTGTTTTCAAGTCATTTGCAATGATTGTAAATATTTAACTCCTTACAACATTGAAGACTTAGTTAAACATCAGAAATAATATTTCGTATTTCTGATATACATATAAATATATTCATATACATAAAAATATAGCTCCTCTAACGGTGTTCCATCTAATATCCGTTCTCTTAACAGAAATATATATATACTGCGCAACAAATATATATATATATATATATGTATATACATATATATATATGTATATATATATTTACATATATATATATACATATATATATACATATATATGTATATATATTTATATATATATATACTATATATACTGTATATAATGTATGTATGCTGTATATGTATATAATGTATATATTATACTGTATATGTATAAACTGTATATGTATAAACTGTATATGTGTATACTGTATATGTGTATACCGTATATGTGTATACCGCATATGTGTATACTGTATATGTATATACAGTATATACATGATATGTATATACAGTATATACAGTTTATACATATACAATTTATACTGTGTATGTATATATTGTATACACCATATATTGTATAAAAACATACACCTATACATACTGTATAGGAATATGTTTCTATACAGTATATAAACATGCTCTTATACTGTATATATACAGTATATACACAGGATACATACAGTATATATACTGTATATATACAGTAAATATGTATACATACAGTATATACACACAGTATATATACATACATAGAGTATATATACATACAATATGTATGTATATATACATACATAGAGTATATATACATTCAATATGTATGTATATATACATACATAGAGTATATATACATTCAATATGTATGTATATATACATACATAGAGTATATATACATACATACAATATGTATACATACAGTATATACACAGCATATATACATACAGTATATATACATACATACAATATGTATACATACAGTATATATATTATTATGTATACTGTGTATATGCTATGTATTACACATGTTACCGTGTATATAATATATATTACGTATATATAGTATTAATTATATATACTATTACTGCTATTGTGTTACAATTACAGTAGTTTTAAATGTTCAAATTTTCAAACAATCACAAAATTCGGTATATGTAAACGTTGAGACACTAAAACATTGGATGGTATGAGGCTTGAACCATGACATTCAACTCACTTCACTCTAACTCTAACCAACTTAGCCATTTAGCCAGATTTCAAAACCTCAGAATAATTGTACCAATCAGAGAATAAATATTCTTTGTGACCGCAAAAACGAACAGATAGATGGACAATGACCAATAATATATGGTATGAGTTTTGTAAAGCTCAAATAAATTATTGCGCAATCAAAAACCAGTTTAGATGAAACATTTATAAAGTTAAAGCAGAATGTTCTGAACCGTCATCAAGGGACCGCATTTCTAAAACAGTCCTACTATTTGTTCTGAACCGTCATCAAGGGACCGCATTTCAAAAACAGTCCTACTATTTGCTCTGAACCGTCATCAAGGGACCGCATTTCAAAAACAGTCCTACTATTTGCTCTGAACCGTCATCAAGGAACCACATTTCAGAAACAGTCCTACTATTTGTTCTGAACCGTCATCAAGGGACCGCATTTCAGAAACAGTCCTACTATTTGCTCTGAACCGTCATCAAGAGACCGCATTTCAGAAACAGTCCTACTATTTGCTCTGAACCGTCATCAAGGGACCGCATTTCAGAAACAGTCCTACTATTTGCTCTGAACCGCCATCAAAGGACCGCATTTCAGAAACGGTCCTACTATTTGCTCTGAACTGCCATCAAGGGACCGCATTCAGAAACAGTCCTACTATTTGCTCTGAACCATCATCAAGGGACTGCATTTCTAAAACAGTCCTACTATTTGTTCTGAACCGTCATCAAGGGACCGCATTTCAAAAACAGTCCTACTATTTGCTCTGAACCGTCATCAAGGGACCGCATTTCAAAAACAGTCCTACTATTTGCTCTGAACCGTCATCAAGGAACCGCATTTCAGAAACAGTCCTACTATTTGTTCTGAACCCTCATCAAGGGACCGCATTTCAGAAACAGTCCTACTATTTGCTCTGAACCGTCATCAAGGGACCGCATTTCAGAAACAGTCCTACTATTTGCTCTGAACCGTCATCAAGGGACTGCATTTCAGAAACAGTCCTACTATTTGCTCTGAACCGCCATCAAGGGACCGCATTTCAGAAACGGTCCTACTATTTGCTCTGAACCGCCATCAAGGGACCGCATTTCAGAAACAGTCCTACTATTTGCTCTGAACCGTCATCAAGGGGCCGCATTTCAGAAACAGTCCTACCATTTGCTCTGAACCGTCATCAAGGAACCGCATTTCAGAAACAGTCCTACTATTTGCTCTGAACCGCCATCAAGGGACCGCATTTCAGAAACAGTCCTACTATTTGCTCTGAACCGCCATCAAGGGACCGCATTTCAGAAACAGTCTTACTATTTGCTCTGAACCGCCATCAAGGGACCGCATTTCAGAAACAGTCCTACTATTTGCGGTCATACAGCGAATTCATGAATAACAAATTACGAAACGATATTGCTAGATTGTCTGACACAAAACCAAAAGCATTATGGTAGCCTAAGCTCAAATGCTTGAGCAATAATGCTAATTACCGCTATTACCGTTGTGTGGTACTACAAAACTACCGATTGTACTCTTCTCGCTGCCTGCTGTTTAGCATTGATGGGGCAAGAGCTTGTAATCTATCAACATTGCGAGTTAGCAGAAACATAAACCTTAACTTATATCAACTAGAAGAGCTTGGCAAACTGGCCAAAGGAGAAACCATTTCATTCAGACATTTAGTTGTTCTGACGAATGCAGCACAACAAGAGAGTAAAACTCAAATATCTCTGATAGCTTATTAAACTTCGGCCGGCATCAAACTGCTTATGTGGGGCACAAGAAGCAAGCAAAGTAAACGCTGTCAACAGTTGATATAACTCTACTGTTTCTAGGAGGTCGGGTGCACTTCTGGGTCACAGCTTCTCTCCCATCACACTGCAGTTCTTACAGCCTTAATGAAGTATTGTGCCACACAGCTAGCTAAATAGCGAACAACTTCTTGATTCAAACTACTTCAAGTTTATTATGTCGATTCGTAACACAACTATTTTTAAGTTCTATAAAATACTGATTTATCTTCATCGAAATCAAAGAGCATACCAATGACCTGGTTAAATACTGCATCCTAAAATCTTGAGCAATTCATACAAACAGATTGAATACAAATGGGCTTCTTACCTGTAATAACCAGTGAATACTATTCAAAGTTAGTACAAATAAATGAACAGTTATTAAAACAAAACTGTCATCTGATGGTGACTTTATGCCAAATTAAGGTGTTCCGAAACAAAAGACACTACTTACATGTAAACCAGTCTCAGTAAAAGCCAACACCCTCTGACCAAATTAATAGTTGATAAAAATACAAGAAAACTCACTAGTTAAAATCCCCATAGCACTCAGTAGAAAGATATAACATTTAAACTATTCTTTGCTTCAAACGGTTTTTTGCCAAAACTGAACAGAACACAGAGTAATCAAAGCTTTGTTTTATCTCCTCATAAAAGACGCATGAAAAAAGACTGTTTAGTCATATGACAATATCTCAAATGAAAGAAACCATGTCTCTCTCGTTAAATTCGTGAAACTTGTTTTATCAGGGTCCCGTGTAGTCTAAAGAGGAATGCTCGCATTTTACGTTTTATAGCAACCATTTTAACAAAACTTATAATTAATGATAATTCATTTTTATTTTGCTAAATACTGCTAGGATGATATTCTAACATACTCATGTTCTAAAATCGAGTTATCAATACTTAGACTTATCAAGTATATATTAATACTTAGACTTATCAAGGATATATCAATACTTAGACTTATCAAGTATATATTAATACTTAGACTTATCAAGTATATATCAATACTTAGACTTATCAAGTATATATCAATGCTTAGACTTATCAAGTATATATCAATACTTAGATTCATCAAGTACATATCAATGCTTATCATAGAGTTGTAGTGAATTTCAAAGCATCATGGTTAAATTAAAAATTGCAAGGTTTATGTGGTCTCTATTTTAACCCTGGAGCTGACTTGAGCCGAAGGCAGCATGAGACTGGGCCTGAAGCACCAACCGGCAATTCTAACAACACGATTGCCATGTGGTATTCGGTTAGCATTCATCTTCTATAATAGTTACAGTAGTTACTAAAAAAATTAAATAGATTTGATAGAATTTAAAGATGTTAATTCTATAAAAAAAAGGAAATTTCAAATGTTTCTCACTACTATGAACAAAGTTACTAGTAAAACCAAAATATTGATATAAGTGATATGATTGATATAAAACTTGTTTTTATTTGCTAAAAATTAGAGAAAAAGCCATTTTAAAATTCATGACACTCGTTTGATTAAGTCCTGAATTGCTTAAAAAAGCACCAGTGTCTTCCCTCTAATGACAACCATGTTTAATAGAACTTGTGAAAAAGTGTGTTTTACTACGTTTTTTAACTTCCCTAAAATAGATTGTTTTATATATCTCTAAACACGTATGCATTCTGCGCATCGTGTATAACATCAAAAGTTAGCAATTCCATTTAGATTTCCATTGCATGACAGTACCGACTTGGGCTGACGGTAGCAAGAGTACCTGGGTAGAGGACAAGCAACAACTGGGCTACAATATAACTGCATCTCAGAGAAGTATTCATCCTACAGGGAATGCATGATAATACGGATGCATTATAATAAGGAATCAGAGCTGTAAATAAACAGTAACTGTAAGACACTGAAGATCTCTTAAGGCCACTAATTATAAAATAATTTAAATAACTTATAGATTTTTGTTGTTGAAGACAAGTTCAAAAAAGGGTGAATATCATTCTGAAACTGGTAATGATGGCAAACAGCACAGGGAATGAAACTCAGTTGGTGCCAGTGTGCAAAGGTTTTGACGAAATATGTTCACCGGTAGCGTACGAGGTTGTCATCACCATCATCAATGCTGTGGCTCTCATTATCAACACGCTGCATCTCACAATCCTTCGAAGAATCACTGCTGTGTCGAAGGGAACCAAAGCTAGCACATCACAAGCATACCCCTTTCTGATTCAACTTATCAGCTTGGTTGACATCCTTTGCGCCATAGCAAATGTGATTAAAGTGAACTGCATTCTCCACCGTCTGCTCTCACTCAGACCTAAACAGGTTGGCATCGCTTTACTCATCCTCGAGGACTGCATATTGATGTTCCGCTACCCTCTCCTAGTGATCGCATGCGCAGAACGCTACGTCGTTCTTCATCACGCGATGAGGCCAGCATCTATTTTCTTTAGCAGATTTTGTAAACTTTGGTGTTTTTTGGCCTTTTTGATAGTTTTGGCTTTGTACTGCACCAGAGCTTTAATAACTGCAACTAAGTTTTGCATTCACCCGATCGTGGGAGTGCTGGCCAACTCGACAGCGAGTCTCTGCATCTTCATGCTGTCTGTCCTCGTACCTGTGTTGATAGCTAGCATAATGATTCTCCTGTCGACAAGGGAGATGAGAAAAATGAAAAGACGAGCTTCAACCACTGAAAATGAACGCTACATACAAAAATCGACAACCTATGTCTTCATCATTACGGCTACTTTCTACGCGTGCTTCGTACCCGCAATAATATCAGTCCTCGTGAAGATCGTCGGAAAGATTACGACACCTTACACAGCGATGGTCGTCAACATCGTTACAAGCTGCTATGGAATTACTAATACTATCATCTATGGCTGGAAGCATGAGCGCTACAGGAAAGAGCTTCTTAAGATGTTTCACCCATCTAAGAAGATGAAAGAAAACAAAGTCTCCTCAGAAGCACCCACCACCGAATCTAATGTTGATTGAACTATCTGTGATCAACAACTATGTGTTGTATTGTGTGCACCTTTAACAGATAGCTTGTACACACCTATCAAAAGGTGTGATGGTCAGTTATTAACCTACATTGTAGCACAGGCAATCGTACTACTTCTTTCTTTTTGTGCATATTGACTTAATGTTGAATAGTTGTATGGAATATCAGTGCACCAATATATCTGCTATTATATGATCACGTTCAACTGCATCCGGTCAAGCATGTCCACGTTAACAAAGTTAACTAAGAATCATCAATGTAAATGCAAATTTTACCAGTAAGATTAAAAGATTCCTACAGGTCCCTCTACTAACACCAAGCATTACATATAGAGTTGACTTCATACAAACGTAAACATAATCTGCTTTAGCCTCACCTCATAACTTTAGCTTAACGCCCAGTTTAAATAACGACCATAGCGTTATCAAATCATTTGCTACACTTATAAAAATTTATAAGTTATATACGTAACAATAATCTATCAAATGCTACTATATATTAAAAAGCAAGTGACATAAAAAGCAATGTTTATAATACATGCAGAAACCAAAATAAAAACTTTAACATAAAATATTTAGCATCCTTTGCTTGGCCTCAGCTCCTAATTGTGATCTGATTATGCTTTGATTTGGACTCATTGCAGCTTTTTCTGGTAGTCGAAAATCCTCTTCGGTGTTTTCTGACCTGAAATCTTGTTTATAACTGCAGAACTAGTCCAGATCGGTGTCCAAACAATCTTTCTAGCCAATCAAAAACATAAGTGTAACTATTTTAAATACTTTTCACGTTAAGAACGAAAAACTTTTAGCACACGTACAGCTTGCAGATGCGCGCTAAGCACAAATATTGACGTTAAAATTGTAATATAGACCGTATCGTAATTACTCGTCGATAGTTAATTGCTATATAACAAATTACTAAAATTTATAATTCAAGCACCGAAAATCTGATCAAATTCTGATGCATTTTCTACGTGATTTTCTTTGGTTGAGCATTAGGTAGTTCGAGTGAAGAGGCGATCGAGCGCTGAGGTTCCACTGCACTGTTGTTACAAAAAGTGTCAGGGGGGCAACTGCACTGTTGCTACAGAGAGCGTGAGGGGGCCCCCTGTACTGTTGTTACAGAGAGCGTGAGAGGGCCCACTGTACTGTTGTTACAGAGAGCACCAGGGGGCCCACTGTATTGTTGTTAAAGAGAGCGCCAGGTGCCCACGGTATTGTTGTTACAGAGAGCGCTAGAGGACCCACTGTATTGTTGTTACAGAGAGCGCCAGGAGGTCCACTGTATTGTTGTTACAGAGAGTGCCAGGGGTCTCCACTGTATTGTTATTACAGAGAGCGCCAGGGGTCCCCACTGTATTGTTATTACAGAGAGCGCCAGGGGTCCTCACTGTATTGTTATTACAAAGAGCGCCAGGGGTCCCACTGTGTTGTTATTACAGAGAGCGCCAGGGGGCCCACTGTGTTGTTGTTACAGAGAGCGCCATGGGGCCCACTGTATTGTTATTACAGAGAGCGTCAGGGGGCCCACTGTATTGTTGTTACAGAGAGCGCCATGGGGCCCACTGTATTGTTGTTACAGAGAGCGCCATGAGGCCCACTGTATTGTTGTTACAGAGAGCGCCATGGGACCCACTGTATTGTTGTTACAGAGAGCGCCAGGGGTCCCACTGTATTGTTGTTACAGAGAGCGCCATGGGGCCCACTGTATGGTTGTTACAGAGAGCACCTATTGGAGAAAAGTCTAACATTCTTTAGTTTATAAGGCAGTTTTTGCTATTAATTTTTATCACATGACTGCTTTCCAAGAATAACATTTCAACCTTCTTTGGGAGATCTACCATTAAAAACTTCTTCATCCAGCCAGTATTAAAAACTCTACCCTACTCTAAAGATATTCACTATTTGTGATTCGCTGTGCTAAGCACGGGATGAAAAACATTTGCTATCTCTCGCACAATCTAATCAGTTGCATCGCATTTACTATGTTGAATTGCATAATGCATTGGTAATTTTTGTATGTCATTATATGTGGCCTGGAATATACCAATCACGAAAGCTGCTAAAAATGCGCTAACTAATATTTAATTTTGTTCAGCCAATTGAAAGCGTTTCGTCCACGATTTCGGAGCGCACGCACAGCTTTGGCAATCATGTGAGTTACAGCCAAATATTGTAGCGCTTCCAATATTTTTGTATATTTTGTGATTTCGGCCGAAACATTCGGCATGTGTGTCCATACCTTTACTGTAGTTTGTTAGGGCAGTTCTGCTGGCTAGAATTGGTTATAGAATCACAAGGGTTCCCCAGTGCATAGCCAGTGCCTGAGTGAGTCATGGGCAAAATTATACCGAAGGAATATTCTATACTGGAATGTGTGCAATGGAAATGCGGCACATTTCCATCAGAAATCAGCAAAAATTGAATACCAAAAATTGAATACCGACAAAAGCATTGTTCTAAATTTACAGCGAGTGCAAATAGCAGAAAAACACATACTCTATATTTTTACAAATCTTTGTAAGTCTTTTAGTATTTGTAAAAGGTGTGATTGGCCGATGCTCACCATGATTTTGGCTGCCATGCCATGGCCACATTGGCCTTGGCCACATTGGCCACGTTGCCCACCATTGAGTTAGACCATTTATTCAGCGTTTACGAGGCTAACGTTTGATTACTATTAAAACTGTTTTATCTGTTGATTAAACATTGACTAATACAAAGTCTAACCTTGCAAGTCCTGGGGCTCTCCAGATCTCAATCACATCAGAAAACACAGTAATCTCTCTCATGTCCCGACACTTGGCATCGCTAGCAAATACAGCTACATATTGGTCTCCCTTGAGCACCTCATTACCAGTCTGTCTGTCGACTGGACACCAGCTAGCAGCCTTTATTGCTCGTCCAACATATGTCATATAACCACCTGTAGTATAAGGTAGTATAGTAAATGATATTGTCATAAGTAATATGATAATATAGTCAATAATATTGTCATAAGTAATATGATAACATAGTATATGATATTGTCATAAGTAATATGATAATATAGTATATGATATTGTCATAACTAATATGATAATATAGTATATGATATTGTCATAAGTAATATGATAATATAGTATATGATATTGTCATAAGTAATATGGTAACATAGTATATGATATTGTCATAAGTAATATAGTAAATGATATTGTCATAAGCAATATGATAATATAGTATATGATATTGTCATAAGTGATATACAGTGCACCCTCAGGATACGATTAGCCTGATGTATAATTTTTTTCACCTTACGAAGTAGAACATGATGATTTTTTCACCTCACCATACGAATCTTATTTCACCATACGAATTCAACCAAAATTTCGCCCGAGTTCGAATTTGGCAGTCGGTGTGCTTAGTATGTATGTCAAAACAACAAGAACACTGAAGCCAAAAACATTTTTACAACGCTTGAAAGAGACACGATGATTGTGTTCTCTCAGTTCAGCAATTCTTGTGTGTAAAACGGTAATATTTTCCTTTTAAAACTAGCAACAAAATTGGAGTTGCGATCCCTTCAAACAGAAGGTCAGACAACTTCTTTTAACCTGCCAACAAAAATCCGTTTTATTATGAAAACAGCATCATTCGGGCTTTTTTGCCGAATTAGTTTGAAAAAGGTTTTAAACGGGTTCGCTAAAAGTTATAGTGAAAGCGAAAACAGTTACTGATAAGTGATACAATTTTAGTGATAAAAAGTTGAAATTCAGTAAAATAGTTAAAAATATACACCAAAACTTCGCTTTGAAGCGCATAAATTACATAATTTTTTTATTATATGTTTTAATACATCAGAGTCTTGGCTTTTGAATGAGCCTATATTCAACACACAAAGAATAATACAGCTATGACAAACAGGGTGTCAAAAGTATGTCCTGCAAAAAAAACACTTGGTTCAGGTACTCAAAATGTGGCGTCATAATTCTCATTTAGCCTTAGGTCGTCGATCCCTTTCGCTGCTATTGAGGCTGCGCTTTTCTGTGACAATCTGTGTTATTTATCATATAAATAATCTGTACATGGAGAACTTATGACACTGAATCCTTTGTCATCTTCATTGGTTCTCTGGAGTTGTCCCACCTCTACCTGCCACTAGCGTCATTATCGTAGTTGATAAATATAAGCAGTAAGCAATGAAATAGGCGGTAAGAGCACACACCACCGCATATGAAAATTGTGACATCACAATTTCCGAGCCTGGAATTTTCAATGCCAGTAAACATTTCTGCGGTAGAGCTCTGGGGAAATCCTATAAACACCAACCGATGTCTGTGTCACCACGGCAAACAATAGCTCATTCGAAAGCCAAGACTCTGATGTATTGAAACATACAATAAAAAAATTATGTAATTTATGTGCTTTAAGTGTGTGTGTTTAGTGAACAACTCATTTGAGATGAATTCAAAGTTTATGATATATTCACATCTGTCTTGACGGTAAGAACTCCCTACAGTACTTTCTGCAAATGGTACATTATAATGTTACATTCTATTGCAGATCATAACCACTAAATACCCTAAATACAATAAAGTTACTGTAGGCAACTATAGTTACTAAGGTTAACATACTACTTTGTCACTAATTTTTAATATGTACAGCACTTGTATAAAATTTTGAAGATTTTTACCGGAGGATATTTGCATTATTTAATTACTATGGTTTCTATACCTCTACATACGATTTTTTCACCATACGATGCCAGCCCAGAAACAGATCAAAATCGTATCCCGAGGGTGCACTGTACTAGTCTAGTAGTATGAATATGCAATCAAAATCGTATCCCGAGGGTGCACTGTACTAGTCTAGTAGTATGAATATGCAATCAAAATCGTATCCCGAGGGTGCACTGTACTAGTCTAGTAGTATGAATATGCAATCAAAATCGTATCCCGAGGGTGCACTGTACTAGTTCAGTAGTATAATATGCAAGTAGGTGAACCAAACCTGAATGGGGAATCGTTTGTCCAGCATTTAGCTCATGAACCTTTGAATCGTCCTCAACTTGGAATCTAATGCTTCTGGTACTCGGCAAACTCGCAGCATTCCTATTTAAACAAAAAGTTACCGACAAATGAAAAAAAAACTTCTGCATGACATGGAAGTTTAACCATACATAACACAATCCTTAGGAAACATCCATCTTCCAGCAAATAGTTTACAGACCAACATGTTAGCGGCAATGACACCGATATATCTATACACCGATATATCTATACACCGATATATCTATACACCGATATATCTATACACCGATATATCTATACACCGATATATCTATACACCGATATATCTATACACCGATATATCTATACACCGATATATCTATACACCGATATATCTATACACCGATATATCTATACACCGATATATCTATACACCGATATATCTATACACCGATATATCTATACACCGATATATCTATACATCGATATATCTATACACCGATATATCTATACACCGATATATCTATACACCGATATATCTATACACCGATATATCTATACACCGATATATCTATACACCGATATATCTATACACCGATATATCTATGCACCGATATATCTATACACCGATATATCTATACACCGATATATCTATACACCGATATATCTATACACCGATATATCTATACACCGATATATCTATGCACCGATATATCTATACACCGATATATCTATGCACCGATATACCTATACACCGATATATCTATACACCGATATATCTATACACCGATATATCTATACACCGATATATCTATACACCGATATATCTATACACCGATATATCTATACACCGATATATCTATACACCGATATATCTATACACCGATATATCTATACACCGATATATCTATACACCGATATATCTATACACCGATATATCTATACACCGATATATCTATACACCGATATATCTATACACCGATATATCTATACACCGATATATCTATACACCGATATATCTATACACCGATATATCTATACACCGATATATCTATACACCGATATATCTATACACCGATATATCTATACACCGATATATCTATACACCGATATATCTATACACCGATATATCTATACACCGATATATCTATACACCGATATATCTATACACCGATATATCTATACACCGATATATCTATACACCGATATATCTATACACCGATATATCTATACACCGATATATCTATACACCGATATATCTATACACCGATATATCTATACACCGATATATCTATACACCGATATATCTATACACCGATATATCTATACACCGATATATCTATACACCGATATATCTATACACCGATATATCTATACACCGATATATCTATACACCGATATATCTATACACCAATATATCTATGCACCAATATACCTATACACCGATATATCTATACACCGATATATCTATACACCGATATATCTATACACCGATATATCTATACACCGATATATCTATGCACCAATATACCTATACACCGATATATCTATACACCGATATATCTACACACCAATATATCTATACACCGATATATCTATACACCGATATATCTATACACCGATATATCTATACACCGATATATCTATACACCAATATATCTATGCACCAATATACCTATACACCGATATATCTATACACCGATATATCTATACACCGATATATCTATACACCGATATATCTATACACCGATATATCTATGCACCAATATACCTATACACCGATATATCTATACACCGATATATCTATACACCGATATATCTATACACCGATATATCTATACACCGATATATCTATACACCGATATATCTACACACCGATATATCTACACACCAATATATCTATGCACCAATATATCTATACACCATTAGCTATTTTTGAGTTATATTAATAATTTTACTGGAATGATATTGCAAAAAAAATTGATACAACTCGTTTGTTGGTATGTCATGGATGATTGTGATGCAGATGAAGAATTATATGATGCTAAACATAATTTTGCAGATCATTTCAAGTCATGCAACGATGATGAGCATGTGCTCCATAGATATGATAGAGCATGTGCTCCATAGATATGATAGAGCATGTGCTCCATAGATATGATGAGCATGTGCTCCATAGATATGATAGAGCATGTGCTCCATAGATATGATAGAGCATGTGCTCCATAGATATGATAGAGCATGTGCTCCATAGATATGATAGAGCATGTGCTCCATAGATATGATAGAGCATGTGCTCCATAGATATGATAGAGCATGTGCTCCATAGATATGATAGAGCATGTGCTCAATAGATATGATGCTACTTGAAAGACTTTAAAAGCTTTTAAAATCATACAAATTTCTTTAGTTTTAGCCCGAAGAACTGTAAAACAATTTGTTTTTATATTTGGTGACATTTGCTTTGTGTTGTTGGACTTCTTTATTAGTGTTTTACCAAGTACATGTATCATTGGACTCTGAGCAAATTCAGATATAATAAAAGTTTCAAAAACTCCTTTCATTGGACAAATTGCCCAGAGATACTGACACACATTGACAAGGACGGCAAGGGTTCAAAGGGCTAAAAGGTCTTTGATTACTGGCTAATTGATCATTTTATTTATCGAGCAGAAAATCTGTCTTAAATTATCAGTACAGGCGCTCCAGGAATAGTTACATTATAGGTATTTTATGTTATAAAAACATTAAAATACATGTAAATTGCCTAATCCGTTCTAAGATCTTTTCAAACTCACCCATTTAGCCATACAAAAAAGAAAAACCTGACTAAATTGTTTTAATTAATTGGCTGTAACGTAACTGCAATATTATTGGCTCGCATCGACAACATCGGTAATTTTACAATAACTTGATGGAGAGGACACATCTTCGACGTTCCTTTACACCGATTTGCATATTTTTTTTAAAGAGCAAAGTCTATTCCGCAAAGTAAATCTGAAAACAAATACTTTGAGAGTCAACAATAAAGTACTACCAGGCGTCTATCTGTATTTAGGAGGTCAAGGTTAGAATAAAAGATAACTTTTGATGATACTTTATCTCGTGGCATTCAGATTGATGGATCGACGCCGTAACACTTGTACCAATCGATTGCCTTTTCACCTTCAAGTGTTTCATTGCGTAGCTGCCTATTTTCTGTTTTGTCGACGCATCTGACGAACTATCACGATGAACTAGAATGTTTTAGAATTTGTATAACAGATATAACAGTATATGCCTTTTCTCTCTTGCAAGGCGGCAAGATAGATTAGCATTCAAATCAAATTTGAGAGCTCACCTGACTTAAAACTTTACGTTATTTGGAATTTTTTACGTAGTACGAAGCAAAAACTTCACATAATTTTTTTACGTTATCTGGAATTTACATTAGAAGAGGTATACGTTATAGGAGCGTCTACTGTATACCATATAACCTCCATTTGAACGCCACCTCTATTTGAACACCACCTCTATTTGATAGCCACTATAAGAGAAGGGTTGAAAAATAGAGTGCGACCTTCTATAAGCATCTATAAAACTGTCTATAAACATTTATAAAACTGTCTATAAACATCTATACAACTGTATATAAACATCTATAGAACTGTATATAAACATCTATAAAACTGTATATAAACATCTATAGAACTGTATATAAACATCTATAAAACTGTATATAAACATCTATAAAACTGTATATAAACATCTATAAAACTGTATATAAACATCTATAAAACTGTATATAAACATCTATAAAACTGTATATAAACATCTATAAAACTGTATATAAACATCTATAGAACTGTATATAAACATCTATAAAACTGTATATAAACATCTATAAAACTGTATATAAACATCTATAAAACTGTATATAAACATCTATAAAACTGTATATAAACATCTATAAAACTGTATATAAACATCTATAAAACTGTATATAAACATCTATAGAACTGTATATAAACATCTATAAAACTGTATATAAACATCTATACAACCTATATATACACCTCTATTTGATAGCCATTATAAGAGAAGGGTTGAAAAATAGAGTGCGACCTTCATTTGACCGCCATTTTGACAATCTTTGATCTTTATGAAACCATAATATCAAATTATCAGTAGAAAAGTGAATTAATAAATATTAAAACCGTATTAATAACGAATCAGTTACATCAATCACAATCAATTCTTTCGTTGTCCAACTCCAAAGTCTTTTGTTTTTTTTTTTCTCGTTAAAACTTTGAAAGCAACACCATAGAAATAATTTATAACTGTTTAACACGGTCTTAATACTTTAAAGTATATGTATATAAAAACCGTTTACATTTACGATGGTAGATGAATGACTAGTTTTGTACCAAAGGTTACGTTTAGCGAGCAAAACTTTTACGCGTCGCATTTGTGCTAAATGCAACGCGTAAAAGCTTTACTCTGCCAAAAAATTGTTTGGACGCTAATATCGACTAGTTCATTAGTGCAGAAGAATAGTTGAGGTCAGAAGACATTGTGGAAGGTATAGGACAACCAGAAGATGATCGTTCAATCAAAAGCAACAATTAGAATGCGGCCATTCAAGCAAACAATGGAAATGTTTTTGTTTTAAAAAAGTTAATTTTTGTTTCTGCATGTAATATAAGTATGGTTCGTTTATGTCACCTGTTCATGAATATATATTTGTATCATTTAATAGATTATTGTATAACTTATAAATATGCAGATTTATAGCATGTTATTTAATAGCATCCTAGCGGCTATCTTAACACGGCTTACAATGGATCGATGCTCATAACTCCTCTTCTATTGCACATAAAAAGCTAGTTTTGGCTGCTAACTGTAGCAAACATATTAAAGAGTGCAATGAGCTTTTATGCAACGTTGGTAAAGTTATGTATGAAATAAAAATATGTCTTTAAATTTAGAACCAAATAATAATTGAAATCTCTAACCAATTGCAAAGCAGGACACAGCTATAATAACATCGCAGGTTAATTTCGAGCAATAGATATTAACTGGAAAAGATATTTCTCGGTTTCTCAATGCATATTTACTAAGAGATCATTGATGGTTAAGTTGGAGGTAAGTTAGCAGATTTATTGCATCCAAAAGATTCAATATTGCTCCACCGGAAAGAGAGGGCAAAACTTAGGCGACATTCGCTTCGCCCGTAAAAGGGCAAAATTTATCTTCCCAAAATTCTGACGAGCCATTCGAAAAATACAACCCCAGTCTCTATTTGAACGCCACCTCCAATTAACCGCCACTATAGAGGAAGGGTTGAAAAATAGAGCTCCATGGCATTCAATTAGAGGTTTTACTGCAACGTGAATTTAGTGTGTGTGATGCGATGATGGTGCATGCGTGTGGCCCGGTAAAGGTGGAACTTTAACAGTATATGATCATATAGATGACTCACGCTTTAAGTCGTAAAGTCTCTGGCATCAGTTTGGGCAGCAACAGCTGCGTGACACAATGAAGTGAGTCACACAATTCTTTTCTCGACAGCCGATATTTCACAGGAAGGTACTGACAGATATCTTTGCCGCCATGTGCTGATCGAGGTTTTTCTGTATCAGACTCTGTTACAACATTGACAGTAATAATAATTGCATTCGCTTCAAAACGTAGCTGCATGACTTTATAGCAAACCCCAGCTAAGTGATCTCTTATCAATCACATATGTTGCATTTGTGGGTCTACCAGGTCAAGGACGGTTGACTAGAATAATAGCTCGGTGTTGAATGTCATTTCAAGTCCTGTACAAAGCAGTCTTTGAAGAATCACTTTAAATACTACTTATATTACTTCTTCAGTGTGATGGGGTCAAGCATGCTTATAAGACGATCAGCGTTTTATAAGTAATCGACTGCCTTTCAGCTTTTCAACATAATCTTTACTATAATAAGAGTGTCATTGCATGATGTTAAAGACTTCTCCCATGAGGGAAAAGTTGCAAGAGCGAGCAAGACCAGACTGCCTTAGCTCTATAAGTTACCTATGGCATATTTAGTGGGAACAAGTAGGCCCACCAAGCAGCGCCGGACTCATTGGGTAATCATAGAACTTTCGTTTCCCATCAAAATTTGTCACGACGGATCTGATTAAAAACTCAAAAATGTGCCTCTGCATGCTTCAAGGACAATTGCGCTCAACGAACATGATCATGGATTGTGTCACGAAAGCGGTGTAGCAATTCGTAAAGAACATCCACATTCGTAAAACGCAGGGCTTAATGCTAGCTTACAATAACAGAGATAAGACAATAATTGGTATAGCATGACTCCAAGATACACTCCTTAGTAAAGGCATGCTTTTAATAGCGAATATTACACTTTCAGCCAAAAAATAGAGAAATGAATTTTATGTATGTTACCAATATAACTGAACGAATGTAATGAGGTGATAAGAATGCAATGATGGAGTAGAACTATAGGATGGAGTAGAACTATAGGATGGAGTAGAACTATAGGATGGAGTAGAACTATAGGATGGAGTAGAACTATAGGATGGAGTAGAACTATAGGATGGAGTAGAACTATAGGATGGAGTAGAACTATAGGATGGAGTAGAACTATAGGATGGAGTAGAACTATAGGATGGAGTAGAACTATAGGATGGAGTAGAACTATAGGATGGAGTAGAACTATAGGATGGAGTAGAACTATAAGATGGAGTAGAACTATAGACCAAGTAAATAACACTCGGAGAGTATGTAACATAATATAGCCTTTATTTATGTCAACTAGAAAAGCTTAACAGACTGGCCTAAGCAGAAACCATTTCAACTCACTCAGTTTTTTGGATGAACGCAAGAATAGAGGGTAAAACTCAAATATCTCTGATAGTTTGGTAAACTATAGCCAGCATTCAACTACTTATGCAGGATGTGGAAAACGAACGCTGATACTATCGCTAGTCTGAGCATTGTGACCTAGACCACGAGTGTCCTTGGCCTTATGCATATGCGCATACATACCATAATCAATCAGCTCATCGCCCGCACTCTCATCACTAGAGTCACTACGAGACACGTCCTCATCGCATGGGCCTAACGCGCCCTCAGTCTTACAGTCAGCACCATCCAAGGTCTTTCTCTTGCGTGATTTCTAGTAAGGTTAATAGCGTGTTTATAGGACAGCATGGGTTATGTGAGCCATATGATGCTAGAGAAGGAGCAGTTGTAGAAGAGGCAGAAGAAAGATGAACACGATGACTACGGTTCAATCTGTTTATAGATGCTAACTAGGACAGAGACTAAAGATGAAAGTATGTCATTGACCTGATTGTGTGTTTTATCTAGAGAACTCTCTTGGATATGCACTTGCGCAGCAAAACAAAGACATTGAAATAATCATAGTTGGTGCCTATTATGCTAAGCATAGGAACATCGATGTCTCACACGCTAGACACGGGTATATCACCATAGTCACAATAATAAATCAAACAATACACGGCTGGACCTTATAAATGACTGATACCTCTCAAGTACTGAGATAAAATACAAGAATATTTTATAATTTGAATAGGTTAGAAGGGTTTGTAAGAAGAAAGGGAGTAAGTTGGTGAGATGATTGAAACCCTATGCCTACACCTACAGGAAATTCGCTCATCTACTATATAAACAGCAATCGTTGTCTGTCTGTCCGCCTTATAGAGCGGTCTTTTCTTTTATCGTCGTACGAATTTCGGTCGTACGAAGCGAACTGAATTAATATGTGTAGTAACGGTAAATAAATTATAGAGCGGTCTTTCTTTTTCCATTCGGTCGAACGAAGCCAACCGAATTAATATGAGTACTAATTATCGTAATTTCGTAATATGGACTATTAGCCGCTACTTTTCTCTGACGATTTGAGCCAAGCGGCTTATATAAAGGTGTGGCGATTCTGTTGCTTTTCTTTCACCGCTCGAACGCATTAACCGAAATCCCCGGTTAGCACGCTTTTTAAACGGCAAATTTTCTGTCGTGTTAAAAACATCTTTCCTGAGTTCTGCGGCCTATACAAAGGTGTCTATACAGCTATACAAATGTACTATTCATTAAATAAAATAAATTAACGAGTAGTTATTTACATGCAATTAATATTTACTGCCAACGTGTACCGAGAAGGTCACGTAAACGTTTGTTTCTTGGAGCCACTGGAAAAACGCATTTTTCACCTACTAAATTTCCACATCAAAAAGGTAAGCGTTTCTTATACGACGTTGTATTGTCTATGAATTGCCACATCTCCACTACTTAATAACGTTGGATTCGCCGCTGTTCGTGATAGTGGGTCATGTTCATTTCCTTCAGCAGCCGAGTTACTAATTTTTTTCCAGCTACGAGTAGGCCTACTGTAACTTACTATTACAGAACTTTCACGAGTACTCCGAGGGTTGCGATACGCTATTGTGAAAAGAAAGAGAGCAGCTGCTATCGACTTACTGTCACCCTGCATCAGCCATGACCAGCTATACGTCGCCTGCTCAAAAGTAGGCACACGCCGAAAACTGTTTCTTCATACGCCCGACAGAAAAACCAAAAATGTTGTCTATCCGCAGGTGTTGCGTTGAACTAAGGGAGAGAGAGAGAGAGAGAGAAAGGGAGAGAGAGAGAGTGAGGAGGAGAGGGGGGAGAGAGAGAGGGAGAGAAGGGAGGAGAGAGAGGGAGAGCGAGGAGGAGAGGGGGGGAGAGAAAGAGGGAGAGAGAGAGAGGGGAAAGAGGGAGAGAGGAAGAGCGAGGAGGAGAGGGGGGAGAGAGAGAGAGAGAGGGATAGAAAGGGAGAGAAAGAGGGAGAAGAGAGAGGGGAGAAAGGGAGAGAGGGAAGAGAGAGAGGGAGAGAAGGGGAGAGAGAGCGAGGAGGAGAGGGGGGAGAGAGAGAGGGAGAGAAAGAGGGAGAGAGAGAGAAAGGGGGAAGAGGGAGGGAGAGAGGGGAGAGAGAGAGGGGGAGAGAAGGGGAGAGAGAGGGAGAGCGAGGAGGAGAGGGGGGGAGAGAGAGGGGAGAGACGGAGAGAGGGGAAAGAGGGAGAGAAGGGGAGAAGGAGAGAGAGAGAAAGAGGGAGGGAGAGAAAGGGGAGAGACGGAGAGAGGGAGAGAGGGGAAAGAGGGAGAGAAGGAGAGAGAGAGGGAGGAGGAGAGGGGGGAGAGAGAGGGAGAGAAAGAGGGAGAAGAGGGAGGGAGAGAGAGAGAGGGGAGAGAGGGAGGGAGAGAGAGACGGAGAGAGGGGAAAGAGGGAGAGAGAGATTGAGAGCGAGGAGGAGAGAGGGAGAGAGAGGGAGAGAAAGAGGGAGAAGAGGGAGGGAGAGCGAGAGAGAGAGAGGGGAGAGAGGGAGAGAGAGGAAAGAGGGAGAGATGGAGAGAGGGAGATGTAACTGCATATTTGGAGTTGTTTTACGGTATGAAAGCCAACTCTCAATAAACCTTATGCTGCCCGTGAATCTGCTCCTGTAGACGGGTAATGCAGCTAGTATTTTATAATAAGAGGACAACAGCGCCTCGCTTTTTGCAAAAAATGAAAATGAAAAAAGGGAGCTGTCACACATTGTCATCTAAAACTATGCGAGCTCACATGTATATCGTAATTGCATGCTGGATACGTCCGTTTGCATGCCGGATACGTATGTTTGCATGCTGGATACATCTGTTTGCATGCTGTTTGCATGCTGGATATGTCTGTTTACATGCTGTATACATCTGTTTGAATGCTGGATACGTCTGTTTGCATGCTGGATACGTCTATTTGGATGCTGTATATGTCTGTTTACATGCTGGATACATCTGTTTGCATGCTGGATATGTCTGTTTACATGCTGTATACATCTGTTTGAATGCTGGATACGTCTGTTTGCATGCTGTATACATCTGTTTGCCACTTAGATTTAGTAGCATGAAATAAATGATGATTAGATGATGTAGATAGCCATAATATTTTGTTATAATATAACTTACATATCTATTATCGTAACCTATGTTATCTACATATATTGTATGTACTAGATCTCGTACACCAAAATAGAGCAACTACTTACCCTTGCATGCACTGACTTTACATGTTCTAAGGCAAGACTTTCTGAATGGAATACTTGAGAGCAGATTTTGCAGTTCCATGTGTGAGACTCTAGGCCATTGAAACTGCAGGTTAAATAGTGGCAGGTAATTTGTCCTATAGTTGTCTCCTGCACTTGGCACCCCTAAATATAGAGTAGAGTTAGCTCGCCATAGAATCCATCAAACAGCTAGTATGGAAAGCGTACAGGTGTCTACCACATATATCTTATAAGGCGACTTGAGACAATAAATACCAGACTATATTCCTATGAGTATAGAATATACTCAGCAGGTGCTTGTACTCAGCAGGTGCTTGTCCCTACCGAGTGTTGACACATGAATGGTTTGGACTCATCCAGAGAATGCTGCCACTGAGAAAGTGTTTCCTCTGAAGGTTGAGTCACGGGTGGAGGTGTGAACACATCATTCCAATTGACCTCTTCTCCTTCCTTTAGTTTCCTTATTACACTCATTGCCCTGTTGAAGATAAAGCTTCATCTATTGGCAACAACCCGTTACCATATTAATCTTATAATCTCTATATATAAATCTTAGTGTTTGTCGCTCGTCTGTCCAGTTTTAGCAATAGAGTTTTAGGAGTGGAAAATCCACTTCACACTGGATTTGAACTCGGAACTTCCAGGTCTGCAGACCAGCAAGCTAATCCAGTAAACTACACTGTCCTTGCCACACTATAGAATAATAGGGCACATACTTATGCATCGCTTGCGAAAATACTAGTTCGTTATAAGTTCATGATTGCGTATGATTAACATGATTCATGATTAACATAATGTAAGCTGGCTTCAGACCCGGCTCTTATTATAGTAGGTTACTAGCTTTACTAGCTTAAGTTACTAGCTCAAATTACTCAAATTCATTGGGTAATTATTTTATTAACCATGCAAAGCCGGACATTCACCCAGTTTCAACACAAACGTACATTTTGTAATCGAATCATCTATCATACGGGTTATTCAGTGTGTGCAAATTTGTCTAGCTCCAAAGGGCAACAAATAGCAACGAAAAATATTTTTTGCTGATTGTTATTTAAAACGCCTTTGCCAATCGAGCAAATCAGTTTTCATGTCAACATTTAAGGAAAGGAACATGGAACAAGATTGAGCGATGGAGCACATGTAACATGGTTTGGCACGAAACTTAAACTTTAAGCAATTTGGGTCACTATTGACTAGTTTGCTCTCTGTCACTATTGACTAGTTTGCTCTCTGTCACTATCGACTAGTTTGCTCTCTGTCACTATTGACTAGTTTGCTTTTGGTCACTATTGACTAGTCTGCTCTCTGTCGCAAACATCTTTATGTTGATTAGAAACATCTTACATTTGTCAGAAGTCTTCCTTTTAATAGTAGTCATAAATAAAGATAGTATGTGAGCATCAAAACAGTACTTTATATCCGAAAGAGCAAAATGGTACGCCACTTTTTTTTGTCCTGTCAGGGCACACCATCAACCGAATTCAGTGCATGTGTGCAAAAGAAATTATATTGATCAACTTGATCACCAATATTGAACATAGTATTCTGTTAGGACACCATTATAGAACATAAGTATTCTGTTAGGACACCGTTATAGAACATAGTATTCTGTTAGGACACCGTTATAGAACATAGTATTCTGTTAGGACACCATTGTAGAACATAAGTATTCTGTTAGGACACCGTTATAGAACATAGTATTCTGTTTGGACACCATTATAGAACCTAAGGACTCTGTTAGGACACCATTATAGAACATAAGTATTCTGTTAGGACACCATTATAAAACATAAATTCTATATTAGGATACTTATATTGAACATAGGCGTAACAAAATAACTATAACAGAATTTCTGAAGATAAACATGTTGACATTTAATGTTAACTACATATGCCTTTATAAAAATAAGTCTTGACTTATTTTTTATAAAGGTATATGTAGTTAACATTATGAAGTAGCATTCTTTTTTAAACAATTGTAAAACTGTGCAAAAATATTTTTATGAAATTTGAGAAACACTTTTTTCCCCAATAAAACAATAGGATTTTAGGCTAGATGTTCTATTAGCCATTTCTTAATAAAACTCTTCCCATCAAGCCAAGAGACAGTGTGAATGTTGTATTTACCATAAACCGTTATTTGAACGCCATGGAGTTCTATTTTTCAACTGTTCTCTTAGAGTGGCGCTTTATTAGAGATGACGTTTAAATAAAGGGTGGCGTTGTATTTTTCAAACACCTCGCCAGGACGTTGAGGAGATAACTTTAATCCTTCCCATGTCCCCTACATTTTGCACTCTTTTTTGGGTGGTGCTACATTAATTCTATTGGATGCAAGAAACTTGCTAACTCACCTTAAACTTATAAATTTTTTGAATAAATATTTACGAAGAAGCTGATACATAACTTCACTAGTTGATATCTATTGCTTCCAATTAACCAATGATGATCTCATAGCTTGTGTTGCCACTTGTTGGAGTTTCAAGTCTTTTAATCTATATTCTATATTTCTATATATATACTTCTCAAAGTATGTTCGTGTGTATGTCGTATGTCTGTCTGCATTCCGGCTATAGCTATTTTTAGAATAATTGCAGCTGGACAACAATGCTGACGCAATGTCATGGAGTACCTGTCATTACATGTACAATGTCATTAGAAGCCTAGCAGCTTACTGCAATTATCCAATGGCAATGTGCCAGGCTAACAGCTTGAAAGTTACAGTTGTTTGATAAAGTTTTAAAACCTTTACAGTTGTTTTCATTTTTCTCTTAATTTATTTAAACTACACAAAACACTTCTCTCATGATATGTAATTTGAAAGATAGAATAGTAAATGTTGTTATATGTTAAATGCCAATCAATTTTCTGTCCAGACTTTTTTATTACCCGGGCAATGCCGGGTAGCATAGCTAGTCTATTTTAAATTTGAAGGTATATTTTTATTTTATAACTATACTGATGGAATGCCCGGCGTTGCACTGGTATTAAAAATCAGCTTGTAAACCATAGACCTATTAACTATATGTATGGCATAGTTATCAGGTTTATGTTATAAAAAATGAGAAGTAATGTAGTTGCCTGCTACTTGCCATTAGCCTGGCACATTGTCAATGGCTAACTTGAGTAAGCTTACTAATGAGAGCTAACTAATTGCTCTCACGGTTGAGCACGCATAACCGCGAGAGCAAGTTATGAGTGCTCAACGGTACAGAGAGCGTGTTACCGCTCTCTGTGATGTTGCATCGTAACGGAGAGCGGTAGCGTATTTGCACCCACATAACTAATGTCAATAATAGTTATTGAATTTTGTTTATATATGGATTTGTTTTGTTTTGCAATTGCTTTACCTTATCTTGTCATCGATACCTTCCCATAATTCCTTATAATGTTCGCTTCTCTTCACCGTGCTATCAGCTTCTGAGTTATAAAAGTATTGTCGCTTTCAATTCGGTATTATAATAATAACGACAAGTATCGCCTGGTAAATCCATCAAGCTCGTGTGATGTAATTAGTAAGGCATTGCACTAGTGAATGAGAGGGTCCAAGATCAAATCTTCTGCGGTATGGATTCTTCATTCTACGATTCTAATAGCTATAGCTGAACATACACAGAAACACAGACTTAAGGAAATATATGTATATAGATTAAACAAGCTTCTACAAAAACTCATTGTACTCATAGATATGTGTGTTACAGTTCGCAGTCAAAACTAGCTTTTCGTGTGCAATAGAAAAGGAGATACGAGCAACGATCCATTGTAAGCTGAGTTCAGATTACCGCAATGATGCTATTAAATAATATGCTATAAATATGCAAATTTATAATTTTCCTAGTAATAATAATTTATCAAATGCTACAAATATATATTCAAGAACATGTGACATAAACAAACCTCAATTATAATAAATTCAAAAACAAAAATTAACATTTTAAAACAAAAATATTAGCACCATTTGCTCGACTAGTTGCATTCGTATTGTTGCCTTTGTTTGCCATTCCCTATTCTTCTGGCTGTTCACTACCTTCCATAGTGTCTGCTGACCTTCCATAGTGTCTGCTGACCTTCCATAGTGTCTGCTGACCTTCCATAGTGTCTGCTGACCTTCCATAGTGTCTGCTGACCTTCCATAGTGTCTGCTGACCTTAATTCCTCCTCTGCACAGCTGAGTGGCTGTTCACTACCTTCCATAGTGTCTGCTGACCTTAATTCCTCCTCTGCACAGCTGAGTGGCTGTTCACTACCTTCCATAGTGTCTGCTGACCTTCCATAGTGTCTGCTGACCTTCCATAGTGTCTGCTGACCTTCCATAGTGTCTGCTGACCTTCCATAGTGTCTGCTGACCTTCCATAGTGTCTGCTGACCTTAATTCCTCCTCTGCACAGCTGAGTGGCTGTTCACTACCTTCCATAGTGTCTGCTGACCTTCCATAGTGTCTGCTGACCTTCCATAGTGTCTGCTGACCTTCCATAGTGTCTGCTGACCTTCCATAGTGTCTGCTGACCTTCCATAGTGTCTGCTGACCTTCCATAGTGTCTGCTGACCTTAATTCCTCCTCTGCACAGCTGAGTGGCTGTTCACTACCTTCCATAGTGTCTGCTGACCTTAATTCCTCCTCTGCACAGCTGAGTGGCTGTTCACTACCTTCCATAGTGTCTGCTGACCTTCCATAGTGTCTGCTGACCTTAATTCCTCCTCTGCACAGCTGAGTGGCTGTCACTACCTTCCATAGTGTCTGCTGACCTTAATTCCTCCTCTGCACAGCTGAGTGTCTGCTGACCTTCCATAGTGTCTGCTGACCTTAATTCCTCCTTTGCACAGCTGAGTGGCTGTTCACTACCTTCCATAGTGTCTGCTGACCCTAATTCCTCCTCTGCACAGCTGAGTGGCTGTTCACTACCTTCCATAGTGTCTGCTGACCTTAATTCCTCCTCTGCACAGCTGAGTGGCTGTTCACTACCTTCCATAGTGTCTGCTGACCCTAATTCCTCCTCTGCACAGCTGAGTTAGTCAATATTAGCGCACAAAGAATTTTTGAGCGGAGCAAAGCTTTTTACGAGACGCCATTTTGAATAGAAACTTCTAGCGCGACTAAAGAGAAACGGCATGTAATCAAAATAGCCTTAAAATATTAGCTTCAAAACATGTAGTAGCAAACTTTCCATAGTAAATGCGGAAACTTTTCCCACATACATCGAAGTATCAAGACTGCATTAAAAATATGAGCTACTATTAGCCTGATAGAGTTACTAATAATTATTTCTATGGTGTTGCATCCAAAGTTTTAACAAAAAGTTTGCAAAGATTTGGAGTTGGAAAACAGACTTCAATACGAGCATAAACAATGGACGTCTTAATTGTTATTGATGCATTCAAGTCATTAATAGTACTGTTTTGTGGACACTTTTCTATTGATCACTTGTTATTATAGGTTCATAAAAATCAAGGATGTCAAATAGTGGCGGTAAAGTAGAAGTGGCGTTCATTTAAAGCACATAAATTATGTAATTTTTTTATTGTATATTTCAATACATCAGAGTCTTGGATTTTGAATGAGCTATTGTTTGCCATGGTGAGACAGAATTTGGTTGGTGTTTATAAGATTTCCCCGGAGCTCTACCGCAGAAATGTTTACTGGCAGAGGCTCAGAAATTGTGATGTCACAATGCTCTTACCGCCTATTTTATTGCTTACCGCTTATATTAATCAACTACGATAATGACGCTAGTGCCAGGCAAAGATAGGACAACTCCAGAGAACCAATGAAGATGACAAAGGACTCGGTGTCATAAGTTCTCCATGTACAGATTATTTCTATGATAAATAACTCAGATTCCAAGCACCATACTATGTTTTCCCGATGATATTATGCACTAGCCCTCTCATTTT
This sequence comes from Watersipora subatra, assembly GCF_963576615.1. Lineage (NCBI taxonomy): Eukaryota > Metazoa > Bryozoa > Gymnolaemata > Cheilostomatida > Watersiporidae > Watersipora > Watersipora subatra. Next base: position 39,484,790 of record NC_088710.1, on the reverse strand, counting down.
ATTGTGATGTTGAGGGTCGCGACTGAGACTAATTAGTTTCAAGCATTGCGTGATCTCGCGAAAGTGCGATTGACATATGGTCCTAGGGCCATGCAACCGCAGGTCACAATTTAATCGATGTGATTTCATTACCTTTATCAACGACAGTACATTTATTAAAGCATAATTAATTAACCCAGAACATATGTTTGTATTGGTCGGCGTTAGCACTAACGCCCGATCCCCAGCATTGTTGATTATCTAGAATCCTAGTTTATTATTAGCGCTCTCCAGGTTTAACAGCACCGATTTTCACAGAAAAGCGCAGCCTCAATAGCAGCAAAAGGGATCGACTACCTAAGGCTAAATAATAATTGTGACATCACATTTGAGAACCTGAACCAAGTGTTTTTTGCAGGACATACTTTTGACACCCTGTTTTTCATAGTTCTATTATTTTTTGTGTATCGAACATAGGCTCATTCGAAAACCAAGACTCTGATGTATTGAAATATATAATAAAAAAATTATGTAATTTATGTGCTTTAAAGGGTGGCGCTCTATTTTTCAAACCTTATCCCATAGTGGTGCTCAAATAGAGGTGGCATTCAAATAAAGGTGGAGTTCAAATACAGGTTTTATAATATGTATAAAAAGAATGCCTGAGAATTTTATTTATTTAAGTCAACCTCAAGGCAGGTTTATCAACTAATAAAATCAAAAGAGAAATTGTACTACGGCTTCTCTTCCTGAGCACCGAAATTGGTTATGACAGCTGCAATCACAATGCAGCTGCGCCTCAACAGGCCCTAATTTGTTTGTTATATGAATGCTATTGGTGTTTACAATGCTCATTAAATGTAAGAAAAACTCTCCTGTTAAAGCAGTTTTTATAAAATAGACAACAAGCTGAACAGAGTGTCTCCACCAGATAGTCCGTTGGTGAGCCTTCAGTGATGACTTCCATGATTGTAAATTAGAGCTTTACAGGATTTCTATGTAACGTAAAACCTCAGATTGAACGTCACCTCCATTTGAACGCCACCCTCCATTTGAACACCACCTCCATTTGAACACCACCTCCATTTGAACGCCACCTCCATTTGACCACCACTTTGACATGACCCTTATGAACTCATAATATCAAGTGATCAGTAAACAAGTGTCCAGAAAATCGTATTAATAATAAATTGTTTACATCAATCACAATCAATTCTTTTCTCATTAAAACTTTGAAAGCAACACCATAGAAATAATTAATAAGTCTCTAGCTTATAGTAGTTCCTTGTTTAATGCGGTCTTGATACTTCCAAGTGCATGTATACAAAAAACGGTTTAAATTTACGACAGTAGATAAATGACTAGTTTTGGGCCAAAGGTTACGTTTAGCGAGCAAAACTTTTACGTGTTGCATTTGTGCTAAATGCAACGCGTAAGTTTTGCTCTGTCAACAAATGTTTGAATGCTAATATCGACCAGTTCAGCAGTGCAAAAGAGTTGAGGTCAGAAAACATTGAGGAACGTATTGGACAACCAGAATACATTTGTTTCATCAAAAGCAACAATCAGAACGCAGCTAGGCGAGCAAACGATGCAAATATTTTTCTTTTGAAAATGTTAATTTTTGTTTCTGCGTGTAAAATAAGTATGGTTCGTTTATGTCACTTCTTCATGAATATACATTTTCAGCCTTTAATAGATTATCATTATATAACTTATGAATTTGCAGATTTATAGCATATTATTTGATAGCATCAGTGCGATGATCTGATCTTACAATTGATCGACACTCATAACTTCTCTTCTATTGCATATAAATAACTAGTTTTGGCTGCAAACTGAAGCAAATATATTAATGAGTGCAAGGAGCTTTCATGCAACATTGGTAAATATAGATATAAAATATGTCTTACAATTTAGAATGGAATAAAAATTGAAAGCTCTCGATTTGTTGCATCCAGAAGGTTTAATACCGCTCCACCGAACAGAGAGGGCAAAATAGAGGCAACATTCGCTTCGCCCGTAATAGGGCTAAATTTATTTTCCCAAAACTCTGAAAAACCACTTGAAAAATACAATACCAGCTTATATTTGAACGCCGCCTTCAATTCACCGCCACCATAAAGGAAGGGTTTAAAAATAGAGCGCCATGGCGTTCAATTAAAGGTTTTACGCTATGTTAAAAAACTACAGTATATGATTTGTTGTTTGCAGTAGGAATGTGCTTGCCATTCAAGGAAACAAACCGATGCTTTCTAAAGCGGTATGAAATGAATTTCTGATGGCAGTGTAGCCAAAACTTGATAACACCGTCCAACTGTAACAGACGTGACTCACATTGGAGACAGATAATTCTCAATTCAATATTCAAGTGACATAAGCTTTAGTCAACATTTGAAGTCTAATCATGAGTATGACAGGACCAACTAACTTCCTATCTACACTCGATGACAACAGATTACCATAAAATTTGCTTCGTGATAAACCATACAACTAACCTTTTTGCCGCATCCCGTTTGCCTGAAGAATTCAGTGTGGATAATGTCTCGTTCTCAGAGGAAGACAAGGTGGCTTTTGCAAATGAAGTTTTTTCAGCTTTTTTCCGACAGTAGGTCTTATGCGATGCAATCCAAAAGGCAGTGTACATTCCTCCGCAAAGGTCACACGCTTCCATCAGTGTCTGCAGCGAAGCAGCTATTCAGATAATATGGTTCAACTGCTGCCTACTATGAGACAGAAAAATGCCAGACTTAAGCTATGTAGGTGGGAAGGAGCTAAGATGTTTCCATGTGCATAAACGAGCGTAACAGTAAAAGGTGGGATAAATCTAAAGAAGAGTTCAGAAGAAATGTTTAAATTGAATCACTTCGACATCAAGAGAGAGAAAACTTGTTCAGATAGTCCTCTTTTAACGACAACTCGGAGCGATGACGAGCTTTAAAACTGCTCCAATATTTATTTAACTTAACGCAGATCCCTTACGATTAGATGGTGTCATGGCAGCTCAGTGATGAGCGTTCGAGAAGTTGGTTAAGGTGAAGGGAACAAAGCTACTCTCTCTAAATCCAACGCTTAATATCATTCTGCGTTAGTCGCATGTTTTTCAGGATTATATTTGTACATAGTCTTCATTCAGTTTAATACTCTTATATCCCCTTAAAATGCCAAAGAAAACGTACTACTCAAGAATCAATAAATATATAATAAACGGAGAAAGGGTACAAAGTAAAAATTACTACACATATAGTAGTGCGCTGTCGTGCGTATTATCAATTATGAAGAATTTGCTAGGTTCATTCACTTCTGATATTTTAGTCTAGCCTAGGTTTAAAAATGTTAAAACTTCGGAAAATAATAAAAAAGACTATAAGAAACTATCAAAACAGTAAATAAGGTATAAATAATGTATAAAAGAGAAAAGAAGTAAAAGATACCATATTGCTGGATAATGATGAAATGGCCCAACCTATTTAATAACAAATAACCTATTTAATAACAAATAACCTATTTAATAACAAATAACCTATTTAATAACAAATAACCTATTTAATAACAAATAACCTATTTAATAACAAATAACCTATTTAATAACAAATAACCTATTTAATAACAAATAACCTATTTAATAACAAATAACCTATTTAATAACAAATAACCTATTTAATAACAAATAACCTATTTAATAACAAATAACCTATTTAATAACAAATAACCTATTTAATAACAAATTCATTTATTGACAGGTTTTCTGGAACGAATTACCTTCATTAAATGAGGATTACCTGTCTTTCAGAATTTAAGCGAGTTGGTACAGATTGGTGCTAATGAAACTAGAATGAGTGTATGAACACTTGTCGATACTGTATTAGGAGTTGCTTTACTCGCAGGCCGAACCTTCTAAAGGTTTCAATACAGTTGTAAAGCTCAGATACGACATGTTTCATTGTCCCGAGTAATGCAGAGCATTAATCAGCTGGATATACTGCGAACTCATTAGTCCAGCTGTGTTTTAACATATTTCAACACTCACCAGACATTCTGAGACAACCAGTCACTCCACACACAGCTTCAGGCAAACCAAATTTGTACCATGTACAAAAAGAGTCGTGTTGTTCATCAGTAAGTTTTGTGAAAGTATACATAGTGCCAACCTTATCTGAGTTACACCACTCCACATGCTTTTTGTAATATGCAGGAGTGCCAATGGACTTGTTGCAGTGCGGGCACGTTGCTTTGCCCCCGAGCATCTTGAAGACTTTTTTCATAGAAGCGGTCGTGCTGGAACCCTCAGGCTCTGCTTTAGAATACTGTAGAGAGATAGACAGACATGATATATCGCTAACTTCCTCTCCTCGTGTTCTCATACGCAATGCTACATCGAGTGAGGAGACATTTGTAAAATGCTATCAGCTCAGCAATGCATAGATCCAAAACCGTAAAGCTGTTTAAAGAAAAATTTATGATTGCAACTTAAGACACCATTATAGAACATAAGTACTCTGTTAGGACACCAATATAGAACGTAGTATTCTGTTAGGACACCAATATAGAACATAGTACTCTGTTAGGACACCAATATAGAACATAGTATTCTGTTAGGACACCAATATAGAACATACGTACTCTGTTAGGACACCAATATAGAACATAGTATTCTGTTAGGACACCAATATAGAACCTAAGTACTCTGTTAGGACACCAATATAGAACATAGCATTCTGTTAGGACACCAATATAGAACATAAGTATTCTGTTAGGACACCAATATAGAACATAAGTACTCTGTTAGGACACCAATATTGAACATACGTACTCTGTTAGGACACCAATATTGAACATACGTACTCTGTTAGGACACCAATATAGAACATAAGTATTCTGTTAGGACACCAATATAGAACCTAAGTACTCTGTTAGGACACCATTATAGAACATAGCATTCTGTTAGGAGACCAATATAGAACATAAATATTCTGTTAGGACACCATTATAGAACGTAGTATTCTGTCAGGACACCGTTATAGAACATAAGTACTCTGTTAGGACACCAATATAGAACATAGTATTCTGTTAGGACACCAATATAGAACATAGTACTCTGTTAGGACACCAATATAGAACATAGTATTCTGTTAGGACACCAATATAGAACATACGTACTCTGTTAGGACACCAATATAGAACATAGTATTCTGTTAGGACACCAATATAGAACATACGTACTCTGTTAGGACACCAATATAGAACATAGTATTCTGTTAGGACACCAATATAGAACATAAATATTCTGTTAGGACACCAATATAGAACATAAGTACTCTGTTAGGACACCAATATAGAACATAAGTATTCTGTTAGGACACCAATATAGAACATAAGTACTCTGTTAGGACACCAATATAGAACATAAGTACTCTGTTAGGCCACCAATATAGAACATAGTATTCTGTTAGGACACCAATATTGAACATACGTACTCTGTTAGGACACCAATATTGAACATACGTACTCTGTTAGGACACCAATATAGAACATAAGTATTCTGTTAGGACACCAATATAGAACCTAACTACTCTGTTAGGACACCATTATAGAACATAGCATTCTGTTAGGAGACCAATATAGAACATAAATATTCTGTTAGGACACCATTATAGAACGTAGTATTCTGTCAGGACACCGTTATAGAACATAAGTATTCTGTTAAGACACTATTATAGAGCATAAGTATTCTGTTGGGACTCTTAAAGATGTGGTTGCGTCAAAAAGGTCGATTTAATGAAATTAAGACCCATAAAAGGCTAAAACATCAGCTACAATTTGATGCCATTTTTGTCTTTGTAGACCAACCCTGTCCAGAGATAAATGCGTTTGAATGAGGCCCCTTTTAAAAAGCTCACGTTCCAGCGGGGTGCTTCTTTCGTGACGTCACTAGTGATACATCTGAAAAGAAACCACGAGCGATAAATATGAGGTCGCTTCATTAGCCAATCATCAGCGCGAAATTTTTGTATAGGTCATAATAAATGTTATCACTCGTAAAACGCGTTGTCTGTGATCTCAAATTTAGGGATTTTACTCTATTATTAAGTTGCATGGACATCGATATTTACTAAATTAATTAAAATCGTTACTTTAATGAATTACTCGATCGACATGTTTTATTGGCGAACAACATAATTGTAAAAATTGCTGTGAAGTTACTGCGAAGGTGATTCCGAGTTTTCTGGGCATCAGGTGGTTAAAATGTTACGGAGGAAAATCGGAGAATGGAGGTAAATTTATCGTTTACTTTGAGTCTCCTATAGATATACTGTTGAGTTTACATTCAGATTATATTTCCCTGTTTGAAGCTAAAATGTAATTTCCTGCGCGTGCGAGATACGCATGTACAGTGAGTTCTTGACGGCTTCTTTTTAATCCATAGCATCTAGCAATACAATGGCTTAGATCGATGAATATACTAAAGGCAATATTTTAGTACTCATTAATTCATGTACTAATTAATAAAATTATAACTATTTGCTATCACTAATCATCGTTTTATGATTTTTTATCGGTTCACCTAGCTACATTTGCTTCAAACTTTCTGTGGCAATTTTATCTAGTAAATTAGATTTATGATTTGACTTTAGATGCACATTTCTCACTTGTAGAAAGTGAAGAAAATCGATTGATCAATGCAAATCTTTAACTTCCAGAACCAAAGCTTCGAATTGTTGGCTTGGCGTACTTGTGCCTTTGTTAAACACTTAATCGTTTTTAAAATTACACTCGCAAGCTATCTAACTCCCAATTTGAAAGCTTTCAGTAGATAAGCGTTAGAATGACATATCTATGAATGACATATATTTATTGCATTTGCTTTACTGATTACAGGATGTTTATGTGGTCCCACCCGCCAAAGCAGCTTTGTCAGAGTGGAAACTGCCATTAATGGGAAAGAGAGACTTGAATGTGTGCTGCATAAACCATGATGTTTTGTTTGAGTTTGCTGCAGTAGATGAATTTGTCTTATTGTATCAGCTAATACTATCTGAGTGGCCACGACTTGATGAATATTTTTAATAAAAGCTTTATGCTGAGGTGAAAATTTTTTTGCTTGTAAAAATTATATAATAAAATAATATTGTTGAAGATAATGCAAAACATGATTTGCAGAATAATGTAGTGAATTGGATACGGTATATGGATGTCCGCAGAACTAAAGAATGTGAGTTCAAATCCAGTTTGCAGCAGATTTCTCATCCTTAAAACTCTATCCCTATGTATATTCTTTTCAAATACGCAGCTTGCTTATTTTACTTACGGTAGTAAGAAACTAGTTTTCGGTGTGGACAATGATATACAGCCCCACCCCCAGGATAGGCGACGGGCATAATGTGGGCAGGGCTTTTGAGAGGCTGTATATCATTAGTGTGGCTAGCGACGGAACTGTGCCGATACAAAGACCTTATTCTACATAGTTTGCTTGACAGAATTACCGTAGACCGGTAGAATTGGTAGTCGGTACTCAAATGTTTACACAGCGTTTTGAGAAAGTGAGTAAGACAAATGTTCAATTTTCGTTATGTGAGGCATTTGAAACATTCATAATAATGTATCTGTAGCTGGATTTAAAATTTTATTCTAGCCAACATGAGCAAATACAAAATAAAATATATGCCAATAGAGCCGCGTAGGACTAGACTTTTATCGCAAATAGCTGATGTGAATACGAGATATATTGACAGATATATCACGCGTGACATCATTTTGGGCAAGTTTTTTTTGGCCTGAGCGTTTTTACCGCGATCAGATTTTTTCGATTTTAATCTTACAATATCTTGACAATGAGATCACCTAACACAACAAACAACATATCAACTGATAGAAAAAAAAATCCTTTTTTTTAAGATCAACTAAAATTTGACGCAACCACATCTTTAAAGCTGTTTAAAGCAAAATTGACGATTGTAACTTATGTTCTCTGTCAATGACAAACAATTTACTACTATCCATACGATAAGCTCCAGCAATGACAATGCCCTGAGCATGGTTGTCCAAGTCTGAAAATGTGACCACAATTTGCTAGCCATGTAACTAAAATTTGTCAAAATGATTAGCTCACCGCTAGAATTCAGCAAATATGACTAAACACGCTGTATCTAGCCAGCAGCCGATGATTGGCTGTCTCGGCTACCATCTAACCAAAACTTTAGAGGTATGACAACTCCATGTAGTTGAAACTGTCAAAGCGCTGATAGTTGTAGCATACAAGCACATCTATTAAATGAGAATAATGTATAGATACCAGTAGAGTGTGGGCGCTTGCAAAGTGAAACTTCATTTTACTAAACTCTGGGCTTGAGAAATTACAATGTTTGCATTGCAGAACCTGAAAAAATAGTGATCACATTGAACTGTCAATTAATCTAGCTTTGTCAGAAAGTAATCAATATGTCTCTTAGGATTGTAAGTTTGACTTACTGTCCCATCACTTTCATCACCAGACGGATTGGACGACTTGTTTGTATTCTTTTCTTTCCCACCCTTCTTTCCTTTGACTTTCACTGTCTCCTGCATCAATATCACATTTAAAGCAACTGTTTTGACAAACTTCCTCGTTCGTAAAAATAAATTTGTGCAAATACATGCTCATAATTAGTCATTTTTCGTTGAGCACATCATACGAGAGAAACTACTCATTTGATACAACTTGGAACTCAAGTCTTGGAATTCAAGTCTTGGCAATAATAAGGCCAATAAGGACATTTTACATAGGATAATTGAAAAAGGTGACTATTTAACACACTCCACTAGTAGGAAGCTATGTAGATCAGAGATTTTCAACCTTTTTTGCGACGCGACATGTTTTTCACAGTTACAAAATTATATGGTATACCGCCAAACAAAATGATACGGAATGACACTCTAACGCAATGATACATTTAGGTAACATGGTTTTAATGTATTTATACACTGATCTAGTGGGAAACCTGGGCCTGTATTAATGAACATAACATGGATATCCTTGTAGTAATCCTTGTAGTAATGGTAAAAAGACCACACAAAGCTCTTGGCCATCTTCCGAAGCCAATAGAAAAATTTTAAAAAGTTGTTATGTATGGAACTCAAATTCATGAAATTCTGTTTAGTAGACTGACGCTCTAACCAACTGCACAAATCACTCATCTTCATAATTCTATGATAATTGTGCAAATACGTATTCACTGTGCTTTATGGCAGAAAAACCGAACAGACAACCAAATAGACAACCGAGCACAGTCAATAATACTATAGATGGAGTTAAAAACGGACATTTATTGATCAATTTTCCTCACGGCACACTAGTGCATCGCACGCAAACTAGTTGAAAATCACTATGTAAACTACTCAGACTTATCACAAGGTCGCTAAGTGACCAAGAATGATAATGCCAATAAAATTACTGAAAAATAATATAGCAGAGAGAGGCAACTTTCATTTAATAATACAGCAATGACACAGTTTAACATAGAGAAACATTGACTAATAAGCATTCAACCAATTTAACAAACTTACGTTTTTGCTTTCAACTTTTGATGGTCGCCCACTACGGCGCCTTCGTGAAGAATCAGCTTGAATTCCCGCATGCAGTTCATTATCTGCAGTTCTCTTTTTACCTGCTGTATGATTGGCCTCCTGAGCGCTGCTTGACCGTTTTTTTATTGATACGTTTGTTGCCTGGGTATATAACAAGTTTGTCATAAATTTAATGAATGAATTGCGTACTTACAGTTTTATTTATGCGCTCAAATACTTCTAAAGTAAATGAGTAGCCTTACAAATTTATTTCTATAAAAATCAACTAAAACTGTTAGTCACTAACACCAAATACGTCTATTTATTGCGGCACTACCAAATACATCTATTTATTGCGGTGCTACCAAATACATCTATTTATTGCGGCACTACCAAATACATTTATTTATTGCGGCACTACCGAATACATCTATTTATTGTGGCACTACCAAATACATCTATTGATTGCGGCACTACCAAATACATCTATTTATTGCGGCGCTACCAAATACATCTATTTATTGCGGCACTACCAAATAACATTAGATGGTTAATTGAACATTTTCTGACTCAGTCAGAGTCAGTCAGAGTTGCAAGCCCTGAGCAAATTAAGCAAGTCAATTTGCTAAAAGTAAGAATGGACTCGACGACTACATGTATCAGCAGTCCCATGCAAAAAGCTAATGATTGTAAGAACTCAAGCGACCACTTCCAATCTTGTATGACAGACACACAAACTTTTCTGTTTGCGTGTCTGTCATCCTTTCAATTTCATATAAATAAATGTTTCAATATAATAAATGAACACCTTGAACAAAATCAACAATCAGCTATACCCCATTTTATTTTAGTACGACTAAAATGAAGTTAACCAAGTTTATTACATAATCAATAAGTAACCAAGCAATACTATGCTCACCTGATTCAAAGATAGGATGTTTGGTTCCACTTCAGCTTGTAATTGTTTTTGTTCGTTTTCAATCAGGTTTCCTTGGTCAGCTGCAGGTGAAGTTGGCTGCGGCGATTCTGAAGCCCACGCACCGATCTTTTCATTAGAGGATGAGGAGTCAAGTGTTCTCCCATGTGATTTGGACCTACGAGGTTTATGAATTGAGGCAGCTCTAGAATGACCTGATATTCCTTGGTGCTTCTGGGAAAGAGCCGACTCTTTCTGCCCTTTTGTAATAGTATTAACCGTTGATCCATCATCTGAGTTTTCAAATTTGAAAGCGGACCGTGAAGAATCAATATTTGAATTTTTTGATTTATGATCCTTTGCTTTTTGAGTAACTGCAGTGGAATTCGGTGAACTTGGTGAAATAAATTGGTCGGTCTTGTCATTAGCTGATAGACTTTGCCTTGACTTCTCATTTTGCTTGTCAGTACTTTTTCTTTGTGGCTTCTTTGGCAACGAGTCTGACCCTGTAGAATTCTTAATGGACTTTGAGGTTTCAGCCGGCTCTTTGCTAGATGTTGTAAGTGTAGGTTTTTTAGATGCTGCGTGTAGTGCCTTGTTTGTATTGGTGCGCTTTACTCCTATGGAACCACTTTGCTTAGCATTGCTGCCACTCTCATTTGGGTGATGTTGTTTAGGCATGTTTTCCAAAAACTGACAAAACAAAATTAACAATGAATTAAAAGAAAATCTTTTTATTATTCTAATAGGCATAGACTTTAGTCGCTAATAACAAGCAACATTATATTGATTTGAACAGAGCTCATGTGAAATGAACAATTTATTAAAGTAGGACATTAAATATTGAAGAGAAGAGATGAAAGAGAAAAGCTACAGCAACTAGAGCAGGGGTTCCCAACCTTTTACATTAAATTCCCACTTTTGCCTTTTCATAAATTTTATTCCCCCGCACTTTTAACTCACCTTACTAAAGGCAACCGATACAAATTACAATCCCATTTTATTGTACATATATAAACATAACAACATAATATAAATTTTTATACAGCATGCATACAACACACAACAATACATGACCTTCGGCATGGCGGTAAATCGGTTTATGACTAGCTTAACTTACTACCCAATCAAAATCTGAATGGATGTGTCCACATATATCTGGGTTCTGACTAGTAGCTCATTATTAGCAACTAGTGTTATAGCTAAAACCAAAATGTTGAATGGTCATACACAAACTCACGACACTGCAGGACATAAATTAAAAATTTATCAAATCAGACAGCTCTCTGTTCCCTCTTTGTATATTAAAAATTCCCCCCTAAGGGAGAATTCCTCCCTGGTCGGGACCGACCCCCTGAACTAGAGGTACTAAGTTAACTTGTTGGTCAGTATTAGATGATGAACAAATGTTTGGTTGCACTTTGAGTTGCTAATGTACCAAAGAGATGAAACTTTGATAAATTTTGTTGTTATTCATGGTTGCCTATGATGCAAACAACAAAACCTTCAACAACATGAATAAATAGTTGTGGTGGAAGATGTTAGAGCTATCAACATCAATGAAAAGTTTAAGTTGTTTATGAGCTTCATACTTAAAAATAGCAGAAATGAACACATGCGACATCACTCCTATTTATTTTCAATTTAGCTTTGTTTGGTACCTTTTCAACGCTTCATAAGCAAATAAGGAATACCACATCAGATGCTGATACTACAATCAAAATAAACCAGAGATTACAGTTACAAATGCACCAGTGAGACTGTGATTGATTGGCCAGCAATTGAGCCCTTACTCCAAGGTTTTAGTTTAGCACTCGATCGAGAGTGTTAAAAAGGAATCTAGTTTTAACTGCCTTGAGGCTTTATCAGTAATCCGTGATTGGGGCTTTCCGATAACCTTTTTAAAAATTAGAGCCAACCACCCTTTTCCTTATTGCAGATTCCGCAATGATGATCGCCAGGTGTAGTACAAACCAAATGTCTGACGAATGCATGATAACACAAAAAATTGCACAATCTAAACTGTATAATTTTGGTTGAAATAAAATCTTATCTGATAGTAAATGTATGCTTGGTTTAAAGACATTCGGCAAGTAGAGTTGGAACAATACAAATCTGGCCAGATATACAGAAGATATTTATTATAACCTTAACTTTATTTATACCTTAACTTTCAAACTCCGCCATAAGGTAAAAATTAATTATATTCCACATCCTGGCTGTTGCATTTGAATGATGAACACTTACAGCACCAAAAAAGTAAACACCGCCCATAGTATTACCTTTATATATAGTAATTTCCAACACTGTTACCAGCTGATTTTGCATTTTAAAAGTTCCTTAAACCAAAGCCAAAGCAATAAATCAGGTTGTTGCCAAAACACTGATAGGTGATAGGCTGTGTGTTGCTACACATTGGGCATCAACTTAGTCACACTCTTTTAATTGGGTATAATACAGCCAAAACCAGATAAAAGCTTCTAGTTGAACTTTAAATTAATCGATTTTAGGCAAGCTATACAGCAAAGAACTGTAATTGTTAGAGCTACGTATGAGAGCTGCACTTAAATAGACGGTTTAACAGCTAAAACATTATTGAATGAAAACTTCCTTAATGAAAAGAAGCTTGGAAATGAAATGAAAATGATTCATGGTTCAGAACTTATGGACAACTTCTAATGCCATCAATTCGTTGTGTTGATATTTTACTCTACAACATACTATGATGTGACTAAATTATGCCTTCTGAACCCTAACTGATGATTAATAACATCTTTAAATCATGTTTTTAGATACAAAAAAACCTGCCGTAATTATTTTATATTTTGGATACTGAAAACCTTTGGCACACAGTGAACTCCTATGATAAATATACTTAGGGTATGAAAATTTAACCAGTTTGGCCTATAGTATTTTACATGAACGCATGTTAATAACACGCTTCATCAATGCAATAGTGAAATTTTGTGGTACCTGCTACCTAGAAAACAGTGCCCAGCTCTTTTTCATTTAACAGGCAATAAAAGCTGCCTGTATATAACTTCCTTAACTACCCTAGGACACTTATATTTCGCTAGTATTTAGTTTCGTGAGTAGCACAGAGTAAAATTTCGCTGCAACTTAATTTCGCGGCTCTGATGAGTGCAAAAATATATTGATGTGAAAATAAATGCAGTGGAAAAAACAGATTACATTCCCTAAGTCCAGTTCGCTAATAAGAAAAAAATTCAATTTGGGACTAGTTCGTATTTGTAAACCACAGGTTGAAATGGGTGGGTGAGATCAACAATTCAATTTGATCACTTGCTACCATTTGTTTCTTAGACTATCAATGACGTCTAGGTCCCTCCCGCCGTGACTTTCACACTCAAATCCCAAGAAGAAGAAAATAGATAGGTAACAACCAACTTCACAACCAAAACTGTATAACCCTTACGCTGCCATAAACGCATTTATGCGTTTTCTAGGGGCCACTGCCATAAACACATTTTTGGACTTTTTCAGCAATTGCGTGGTAACCTGGTTTTATTATTTGTTGACCACATAACCCACGGTCTTTAAGAGTTTTATGAAATTGACTGTGTTGTCCGAAGATTTCTCTATAAAATCAGCCTAAAACAACGAAGCAATTTTAAACTTTTGTTTGAGAATTTCTAATCTAAAAACGAACATTTTTCTGTGAGTTCATTAACTACCCCGCGCGAGTCATAAAACAGGTAATTAGTTGTTGATGACATAATAGCCAATTTAGATTTTTGTGCTTATACAGATAATTAAAGTAGAACTTGAAAAAATACTGTATACATATCATGAAGCAATATCGGCAATTTCGGCAAAATGGCTGGCACTAGGCCGGTAGCAAATTTGTACATGGTTGGCAGTGAAAGAGATAATGTGGTTGGACCTGATGAGGGTTCATATTGTTTTTGGTTGGTAATAAAATTCATCATTACAATAATTATTCTTCAATTTTATGACTTCACCTACCAGACTTTCATCCTCGCCAGTTACAAATTCAGTGACTAACTGATATAATCTTAATTTGCTTTGCCATGCTGCTCAGTCGGTGTATTAGCTATAATGAGTTTACCAGAAACTTCCCATTGATCCCAACCACAGACGAAAATTGCCTGCATTTTTAATATGACGATTTTATTGTGGATATCAATGAACAAAGCTATTTAACTTCGTGTTTTCGCTCGTTCATTATGATAGTTTAGTTTCGATTATTAAATTTTCGCGAAAGGATGACACCGCGAAAACGCGAAAGTTAGATGCCGCGAATACATAAGTGTCCTAGGGTAAGCGAGTTATTCTATTTTCCATTATGCTACAATGATTTTCAGGTTTACCTACAGTAACAGCGCCTAAAAAATGTTTTATTTAACTATTCTGGGGCGTGCTCATTTAGCGTTAGAATATATATACATCATTCACAAGAGTGCACCGTACTGCTAACAAATCATTTTCCTTGACTTACTATTTAACCAGTTTTAAGAAATTGTTTCTATAAGTATTAATTTGCTAAAATGAATTAGAGTAATGAGGGTAAGCAATAGAAAAGCTGATATTGACCTCCCAAAAGTAGATAAACAAAAAAACTTGATCGCTTGTACTGATGGTTCTATTCAACACATAGTACCTTAGTTGTGACTAATGTTTAAATCTAACACAACATCAAAGCTTGGCCATAATTTGATCTACTGCAAAGAGTAAGGTGATCTTTGTGTATAAACTAGGTACCACGATCCTTTACTAATAAAAGCATTCAACAATAATCGAGAGAACACGAATTATCTACTAAAAGCAAAGCAATTTGATTTGTGATCAAAGCATCAACTCCTCAGTTCACTGAAATGTAATTGAGCATAACATTTTTATGAAATATATTTTTAAAAAGTTGATGGTAAGAACAGCATAGATTTTGGTACCTTGTTGCATGGAAATACTGCGAAAACAACATACCAGTAGGGAATGCAGCCAGACCACAGGACAAGCATACAATACCTACAAGCAGCAAGATGCCCAAAGACATCAAAAGTTGTAATAATTAGAAAATGTCAAAAGCAAACTAGAAACTTCAAAATTGGAGGAATCAATCATAGAAAATGCTTAAAGACCAAATGAAGAACAAGCCAAAAGGAAAGTCGAAGCAATTAAACCTACCAACCAATATCACCAAAAAAACCATCAGAGAAACATTAGAGACAAATCAAATGAGTCACATACAGATCTGCCACTCCTGTCAAACATGAACTAGATACCAGGGAGTAAGTCACGAGCTCCACCCTACATGCCCATATCATGTGCACCAGCTGAAGACTTACGCAAACAAGATATCTTCACACGCCTGACATAAAACATTGAACCTTAATACTCAACCTACATCCACAGGCTAGCCATCCCACATGCCAGACACCTATTAAAGAGAACAGCTCCAATAACTCAACATCTCTATCTCTCTTCCCGAGGGCCTCCTTGGACACTCTCTCCTGTCTGCTGTCTCCCCCTCCCCTATGAAGCCTCATTTTTCATCAGCTGAGCTTCTTCTACACCACTATCTCAACTGCTGACACTCTCTACTTATGGACTGTCACGACTCTCGTTTGACTGTCGCAACTAACAGCCGTACGAGACTGAGCAAACAAACATGGACCACCTTCGAGTAAGGTTGTAACTTTTATTAGCTCCTCTAATCTGTTGTCATTAATATTATTGTTTTAGAATTTTGTTAGTTGTGTATGTCATTGTTTGACTTATAGAATAAAGAAGAAACTGTTACTGGTAAATATCAGTGTTGCTTACAACAGCCTAACACCTTCACTTGTACCTGACCCAGTAATAATTAAATTAGTTCCTAAGCTAGTTCAAGCTAAGCAAAAGCGCACAAACTAAAAATAGTCAAAATAGAATCATATGACAAGCAATTTCGACACTGATGTTGTGTGTTGATTCGGATTAGTTATGTATAACAAAATTTCTCCCAAACCACTCATAACAACCTTCCACAAAAACTTGTATTACGTAGTTACTATTTCAAGTTGAGGTTGAGCTCAGTATGTATGTTGACAATAGAAAACGCCTAATGATGCTAAATAATAAAAATATATATATAATGCTACCACACTGCCGAATAGCCCTACGGCATTGCTTGTCTTATAGTAATTTGAACATGTGCCTTTATATTGTTTATCTAGCTTCTACAACGTATTTCACAGAAATGCATAATGGTGTGTCTAACAAAACATTGTTTAGCTTGACCATTCATGTCACGGAATTTTTTAATAATACGTTTTATTACTACCAAAATTGCAGTCGTTTGAATAAGCGAACAGAATTAATAAATGGTCAAGTAGATATAAAAAAATCAGCATTTGGAACGCTAGAATGATTCGGCGAGTGTAAATATGACAAGCCAGCTTATCAAAATACTGTACATGTACCGCCGTGGATAGGATTCAAACTAGAGTTCGGCGAATCAGTTACCACATCAAGTGCAAAGCGATTAAATGACAGTTTCAGCTGTTTGCCAATAAGAATTAAGAATACGTACTAGTGGCGATTGTCCAATACATAGATTAGTTCAACGTGCAAGCCGAGTAATATAAGAGAATAGAGCAAAGGACGAGGAAAAAAAAGTGTTGGAAAAGGCAACGCATTTACTTCGTCACATTATGTAATTCAGTCGCCGATCTATTTGTATATGTACGGCAGTTGTCGGAGAACTACTGGAGAAAACAACTCCCATGTTTCTCTCGGTCATTCGCTGTTTGCAAATAAATCTACTTAGGCACTGACTTAGGTATGAATAGGAATTTTGTTAACAGGCTAAGGGAGGTTGTCCCATCTCTGACCGTCTGATCGCAGGAATCGCAACTCCATACTTGCTGTTAGAAAAATATCGCTTCCTCTAGGTCCTTAGAAGTCAAAATGGTCACGGAGAAACAACTGTCTTGCTGGTGGTGCCAGTGGGCAACTTTACATAATTGGCAAATTGGTAAAATTTAAAAGATTGCCAACTTAGTCACTCATTGAGGCTGATGTTTGCTGGTGCACTGCCATGCCAGTAGCCTACAATTTAGGAGATTCCCAACCTACTTACTTATAGCATTGCAAATGCTCGTGCAATGTAGACAATTGCTAACTCGTTAATACTGGTAAAAGGATTTAGAGAAGGTGCTATTTTGCCTTGTAATGTGCACGGAGAGGAATATAACTATACCTACATACAGAACAGAATTATTCATACTCTAAAGGGCAAGCTATAACAAGTTCATGAAGGTAAAAGTGTGGGTGTCAACTATCTTAAGTGGGTAGTTGTTATGAAGTTATATAAAATTATATAAAGTTTCAATGTTATAAAAGAGGAACAACGAAATGTAATTGAAAGAAAACAGACCGACCATCAATACATGAATATATAATACACATTTAATGGGTGCACACACACAAATGAGATAAATGATGGTGTATATTGTAGTGTTTATGCCATTCCACATTAGTTACTTACAAAAACCGTTTATTAGACTAAGGGTTTATATCATGAGCATAAATAAAATATTTTCAGTTGCTAAGGTCGCATTAACTTTTTCAGATCATTGTATATGTAATTAAATTATTTGATTGAATATAAATAAATTTCATAAAATAATATATACGATTATTATGTAGGAAAAAAGCCATAATCTAATAACTAAAGCGGCAAGACTGTAGCGCAAAACCAATTTAAGTAACAACAGGGTTTCGGAGGTCTAATTTACAATACCGAAGCTTCTGATTACAGTACCTGGATGAACTATCATTGGAAACCACCGGCTCTCTTGTCATTTTCTTACCTTCTCTACCTCTTCTTGTTCATCACACGTCGTATTGATACCTTGTTGTTTATATGTTTGATTGATAAATAGTAAGTGCGAAATAAAGCGATTAGTGTTAGCTGTTGTTTATGGTACCGCACAGAATATACACCTGCTATAATACCTCGTTAATGTGATAATAAATAATATAATAACTAAAGTTATTTGTATACAAATTGATAGAACTTAGAGTTCGCTTGACTAACTTTTATAAGGATAACAAAATCTCAATAGATAGGATACAGTAAATAGATATGATACAGTATATATATATATATATATATATATATATATGATGCAGTATATAGATATGATACAGTATATAGATATGATACAGTATATAGATATGATACAGTATATAGATATGACACAGTATATAAATATATGATGCAGTATATAGATAGGCCTATGATACAGTATATAGATATAATACAGTATATAGATATAATACAGTATATAGATATAATAAAGTATATAGATATAATAAAGTATATAGATATGATACAGTATATAGATATGATACAGTATATAGATATGATACAGTATATAGATATGATACAGTATATAGATATGATACAGTATATATATATATATATATATGATGCAGTATATAGATATGATACAGTATATAGATATAATACAGTATATAGATATAATACAGTATATAGATATAATAAAGTATATAGATATGATACAGTATATAGATATGATACAGTATATAGATATGATACAGTATATAGATATGATACAGTATATAGATATGACACAGTATATAAATATTATACAGTAAATAGATATGATACAGTAAATAGATATGATACAGTAAATAGATATGATACAGTAAATAGATATGATACAGTACAGATAAAACAGATGAAACAGATGAAACAGATACAGTATATAGATATGATACAGTAAAACACATTTTCTATGCCAAAATTAAACCGAATGGAGTTTTCAATTCTCAAAGGTTTTGCCCCTGACAAAGAAAAATCTCGAGCGCAAACATTGAAAATGCTTGGGAAAACCCAGCTATTCACATGAACATGTTCAAGCTGGTCCTTGGAGATTTGATTGTTAGAAAAAAACAATCTTTACAAAGATATTTCAACTTGAATGACAATTACTGTTATGTAAGATGAACATGTGCAGATGGTTACTGTTATGTAAGATGAACATGTGATACAGATGGTTACTGTTATGTAAGATGAACATGTGATACAGATGGTTACTGTTATGTAAGATGAACATGTGCAGATGGTTACTGTTATGTAAGATGAACATGTGATACAGATGGTTACTGTTATGTAAGATGAACATGTGATACAGATGGTTACTGTTATGTAAGATGAACATGTGCAGATGGTTACTGTTATGTAAGATGAACATGTGATACAGATGGTTACTGTTATGTAAGATGAACATGTGCAGATGATTACTGTTATGTAAGATGAACATGTGATACAGATGATTACTGTTATGTAAGATGAACATGTGATACAGATGGTTACTGTTATGTAAGATGAACATGTGATACAGATGGTTACTGTTATGTAAGATGAACATGTGCAGATGGTTACTGTTATGTAAGATGAACATGTGCAGATGATTACTGTTATGTAAGATGAACATGTGCAGATGATTACTGTTATGTAAGATGAACATGTGATACAGATGGTTACTGTTATGTAAAATGAACATGTGCAGATGATTACTGTTATGTAAGATGAACATGTGCAGATGGTTACTGTTATGTAAGATGAACATGTGCAGATGGTTACTGTTATGTAAGATGAACATGTGCAGATGGTTACTGTTATGTAAGATGAACATGTGATACAGATGGTTACTGTTATGTAAGATGAACATGTGCAGATGGTTACTGTTATGTAAGATGAACATGTGATACAGATGATTACTGTTATGTAAGATGAACATGTGATACAGATGGTTACTGTTATGTAAGATGAACATGTGATACAGATGGTTACTGTTATGTAAGATGAACATGTGATACAGATGGTTACTGTTATGTAAGATGAACATGTGATACAGATGGTTACTGTTATGTAAGATGAACATGTGATACAGATGGTTACTGTTATGTAAGATGAACATGTGATACAGATGGTTACTGTTATGTAAGATGAACATGTGCAGATGGTTACTGTTATGTAAGATGAACATGTGATACAGATGGTTACTGTTATGTAAGATGAACATGTGCAGATGATTACTGTTATGTAAGATGAACATGTGATACAGATGGTTACTGTTATGTAAGATGAACATGTGCAGATGATTACTGTTATGTAAGATGAACATGTGATACAGATGGTTACTGTTATGTAAGATGAACATGTGATACAGATGATTACTGTTATGTAAGATGAACATGTGCAGATGGTTACTGTTATGTAAGATGAACATGTGCAGATGGTTACTGTTATGTAAGATGAACATGTGCAGATGGTTACTGTTATGTAAGATGAACATGTGCAGATGGTTACTGTTATGTAAGATGAACATGTGCAGATGGTTACTGTTATGTAAGATGAACATGTGCAGATGGTTACTGTTATGTAAGATGAACATGTGCAGATGGTTACTGTTATGTAAGATGAACATGTGCAGATGATTACTGTTATGTAAGATGAACATGTGCAGATGATTACTGTTATGTAAGATGAACATGTGATACAGATGGTTACTGTTATGTAAGATGAACATGTGATACAGATGGTTACTGTTATGTAAGATGAACATGTGATACAGATGGTTACTGTTATGTAAGATGAACATGTGATACAGATGATTACTGTTATGTAAGATGAACATGTGATACAGATGATTACTGTTATGTAAGATGAACATGTGCAGATGGTTACTGTTATGTAAGATGAACATGTGATACAGATGGTTACTGTTATGTAAGATGAACATGTGATACAGATGATTACTGTTATGTAAGATGAACATGTGATACAGATGGTTACTGTTATGTAAGATGAACATGTGCAGATGGTTACTGTTATGTAAGATGAACATGTGATACAGATGGTTACTGTTATGTAAGATGAACATGTGATACAGATGGTTACTGTTATGTAAGATGAACATGTGATACAGATGGTTACTGTTATGTAAGATGAACATGTGATACAGATGGTTACTGTTATGTAAGATGAACATGTGATACAGATGATTACTGTTATGTAAGATGAACATGTGATACAGATGATTACTGTTATGTAAGATGAACATGTGCAGATGATTACTGTTATGTAAGATGAACATGTGATACAGATGGTTACTGTTATGTAAGATGAACATGTGATACAGATGGTTACTGTTATGTAAGATGAACATGTGCAGATGGTTACTGTTATGTAAGATGAACATGTGATACAGATGGTTACTGTTATGTAAGATGAACATGTGATACAGATGGTTACTGTTATGTAAGATGAACATGTGCAGATGGTTACTGTTATGTAAGATGAACATGTGCAGATGGTTACTGTTATGTAAGATGAACATGTGATACAGATGATTACTGTTATGTAAGATGAACATGTGATACAGATGATTACTGTTATGTAAGATGAACATGTGATACAGATGGTTACTGTTATGTAAGATGAACATGTGATACAGATGGTTACTGTTATGTAAGATGAACATGTGATACAGATGGTTACTGTTATGTAAGATGAACATGTGATACAGATGGTTACTGTTATGTAAGATGAACATGTGATACAGATGGTTACTGTTATGTAAGATGAACATGTGCAGATGATTACTGTTATGTAAGATGAACGTGTGATACAGATGGTTACTGTTATGTAAGATGAACATGTGATACAGATGGTTACTGTTATGTAAGATGAACATGTGCAGATGGTTACTGTTATGTAAGATGAACATGTGATACAGATGGTTACTGTTATGTAAGATGAACATGTGATACAGATGGTTACTGTTATGTAAGATGAACATGTGCAGATGGTTACTGTTATGTAAGATGAACATGTGCAGATGGTTACTGTTATGTAAGATGAACATGTGATACAGATGATTACTGTTATGTAAGATGAACATGTGATACAGATGATTACTGTTATGTAAGATGAACATGTGATACAGATGGTTACTGTTATGTAAGATGAACATGTGATACAGATGGTTACTGTTATGTAAGATGAACATGTGATACAGATGGTTACTGTTATGTAAGATGAACATGTGCAGATGATTACTGTTATGTAAGATGAACGTGTGATACAGATGGTTACTGTTATGTAAGATGAACATGTGATACAGATGGTTACTGTTATGTAAGATGAACATGTGATACAGATGGTTACTGTTATGTAAGATGAACATGTGATACAGATGATTACTGTTATGTAAGATGAACATGTGATACAGATGGTTACTGTTATGTAAGATGAACATGTGATACAGATGGTTACTGTTATGTAAGATGAACATGTGATACAGATGGTTACTGTTATGTAAGATGAACATGTGATACAGATGGTTACTGTTATGTAAGATGAACATGTGATACAGATGGTCCGATATACTCAATGTAAGCATTCTTGATTATGTTATTATTCCTAGGTGGAATTATGCTTCTTGACAAAGGATGGCTTCAAACTCAGCAAGCTTTGAAGATTTTACTTATGGTAAGCGATAACACAGCCATACCTCAACATACACCTCAACCTCAACATACGAGCTTAATGCGTTCTGGACCCGAGCTTGTATATTAATTCTATCATAGCTCAAGTCAGACTCTTATTTATAAAATAACTACATAAAAATTAATGTTTCCATTTTCTAAAAACCACCTAAAATAGAGTAATATAATGACAAAACCTGTTTTTAGTTGTTTTAATCCACTACCTGTTCTCATAAAGTGACAAATACTTATCTAGTGGTGATCTGCAATAAAATATAACACCATGTAGAGTATTATATTCCTTCCTTCGAGATAGACAGTAGTGACTAATTGCAGTCTCTAAGTGACTTCGGGGTGACTTCACGGCAAAACATTCCGTACAATAGACTTTTGTGACACTGCGTAACATAACATACTTCAAACTGAACTTAAATGAATTTAGCTTACTATGCAAACACTTGAAAATAAATTTTAATCTTACCTTACATCAAAACATAATTCTAACTTAGTTTTTGTTTTTTAGTTCCTTACTTTTCTTCTGGCTTGGATCATTTTCCCCTTGCTTTCACTTTTAGCTGGTCTTTTTAACACCTTTTTAAAATGATCCGACGGAAAAACCTGAGCCATGCTGTTCTCGTAAGCGGCTTCGTGAGTACCTAGCAGCCACATTAAAAACAAATTGATCTCATATCTCAAAGCAAAAAATTGCTGGAAATTTCCCTCGGATCTAAAATATCTCGTATGTTGTAATACTCATGTAGAGGTATGACTGCATAGTGTTTGGCTTTACAACCTAAGAGAAATTTGGTTGATTGCAGGAAGCAATCATCCATTGAGATATAGCTTACGCAGCGATCCATGAAGACAGATCTCATTTTGTCTGTTAGACAATCTGTGATACTGAAAGGTTCAAGTAATGCTCTAGTTCGCACAAGTCTGAAGGTTTTTAGGCTCACAAACACTTGATGGGTCAATATGAAACCAGTAGTAAGAACATAGACCTATTAACTACAGGTGGAACGAGACAGGTTTTTTAAGCTCGAGACGAGACTCGAGACACTGTCTTGTAAAAATTCGAGACTCGAGACACGAGACAGTAAAATAATGAGCATTTGGTGATGATTTTACTACACAAGTACTAGCTACTTGGTATATATAAAATTAATAAAACTCTTTTTAAATTGAATTTTCACCTGGTGTAAACGATTTAAATACAACATTTTAATAGTGATATGCATGTAGTTTTTGTAAACAAAAGTGACACAAACAGCTCTAAAATACCGAAGTTATATATTCTAAGAATTTTGAGCTTGATTGATCATAATCATTATAAACATATTGCTTTGTACATGTATATTTTACTATCTATTGAATAGTTCTTACTTTTTAATGTAATGTGTAATGAAACCGATAGCCGTCGCTCTACAAAGAAATACCGCAACTAAAAGAACACACGAATACACTTTCATTCTTATCGTTTCATTAATGTTAAGTTTTGTTTGTGTATTAGCTGTAGTATGTGAATTATATTTAAATTGTACTCATAAATTATATTAATTACTGTATAGACGCACATGTATATTCTTATATTGAGCTAACAAAACGTCATTGTTAACCGAACACGGACTATGGTCGACACGGCCTTTCGTTCGTTTCTCCGTGTCCAGGCAAGTTTTACCCGCGATTGGTAGTATATACGTAAAAGAGGCCCGAATTTTATGAAGGGCAGTTGGTGTTTAGACACGATACGATAAAATACAGACATTTTTCCCCGCAAAAGTGTTATTTATTATATTGGATTATCCAAAGAGTAATTAGATACGACCCAGCATCTGTTTTTAAGGACACAGAACCGAACTAAAAAATAACAGGGCCGTTGTCCGGACTATATGATTAGACTCAGTGGCCAACATAATCAGTAGCAACAGGTAGTAACGGACCGGGTATAACTTTAAAGGCAGTTGCCCGCAATCCATTACAATATATGGAGTTGTTGCTACCGCAAGAAGCCATGTTTTAACAACCGTGCGCAGGCGCTTTAGTTCTATTTCCTGTCTCGAGTTTGGCAATAGTTAAGTCGAGACGAGACCGATACGAGACAGGTCAATACTCGGGACGTCTCGTGTCTCGTTCCACCTCTACTATTAACTATACTAGACTGGGCAATGCCAAGCCACGGTGTCCTACATAAATAGCCACATTCTTCGCGACGTAACGTCAACGCTTTGTTCACTTGCAGCTGGTCAGGCAAGTGAGTCATCATTGTTTACATTGAAAGAATGACAGAGGACAGCTTTGTTGCTACATGTAATTTGACATAACTACTAAAGTACACAAGATATTGGTTTAAAATTTTAGATGCAAAGCTTATGCACTATGCATTTCCTACCCTGCAAATTTGTAAACATAAAGTTGAATATTTCAAATGTAAAGTGCCAGTAAAAATGTATATTGATCTATTCAAAAAATATTGCAAAATTATCAATGTTGCCCTATGCTATGGGCTAACATGTCCGATACCTAGGTGTACAAACTGATTTCAAATGCATACACACTGGTAAATGGTACACTGATCGCAGTTGCCATGAACATAAATGTTGGGTTTTAGGTGTTATGCAAACAGCATCAGAAAAAATCGTAGAAAACAAACGACAAATGGTACACTTTTCTAGACATATTGTGACAGGCTACACATGACTAAAGACGACTAGTCGGCTGAGCTTTGATCTAAGATTACTCTTGTTAGCTGCTACCTTTGTAGCCTCATGGTGAATTCTAATTCTGACATATCTGGTTGTGATAGTTTTAATTAACGCTGCGCTGTGACTTGAGCATGGAAATTCCTGATGCAAATTGCTTTGTAAAACCGATGAAAGAGTCTTCGTGACTACCAGCTTGTGTATGTCTGCAGTGATTCCTTGTAAGTTGACACACTGCCATATGATCTGTTCTGAGCCTAGACATATCTTTGTGATGACAGGATGAGGTGTAAACAGACCACCTCCATATTTTACACTGATTAGTATCGCATCATCCCTGGTGCGTAAATCTGGACAGAAGGCTATAAAGCTGGTGCAATCATTGCAGTTGAGTTTTAAGCTCCGTACCACATAACCTGCTAAATAAATATCCTATGTTAATATTATTATAAAAAGTATATGTATCAACCGTAAAATAAATTTACCTACACCTCACTGATCCGCTGCAGTATTATTTCAAGCCACTCTGCTATCTGTATATCTGTTCTATACACTAACAATAAGTGAAAGTAGCTAATACCAAAATACATGTACATACCTAAATCATGTACCACAATATGGGCAGTCATGCAGTTTAGCACATGCAGCAAGGCTGCAATGTGTGCCAGATCTCTTGTTTTGTAGAAAATTTGGAGGAATAGGTTGTATTTACTTACCGATGTACTCCACTATGTCCGAGACAGATTTTGACAGATCGATTTCCAGCCGTTTGCTTGATTCCAAATAATCATGGAAGTTATCGTCACTTTCTACATGAATTTTTCTTCGTCTAGATGAGAGAAGTAGGGAGCAGGAGCCATCTGAGCTATCACAATCAAGACAGTTAGCACTCGTGCTAGGTGTGATGTCTGTTTTCACTAATCGAGCTTTCAGTGCAGATTTGAAGCTACAGACATCTGGATTATTGTTGAAACTTCCCTTGGCCCGAATCTTTGAGGGCAGTGTTTCTATATGCTCCTGTCCAAGCTTGTACAGAAGTAGATACTTGGCCTCGCTAAATGTTTGAAAAATTTAATTCCCTATTCCAAGGTACGAGGTACGCTTATGTAGAGGGTCGGGAATGATCTCTTCAGATTGCTTGACAGCTGTTGGCTCTTCATAGCAAAGTGAAGGTTCCAGGACTGACTCATCTCGGTCTGGTGGAGATGATTTAGATAGTGTTGGTCGGCATAACAGTCGTCTATGCTTTAGTTGAGTCGGTTGTAAATATTTTGGCAGAGAATCAAATACCCTTGGTACAGCAGTAGGCTTTAGCATGGCAGCCATCGTCAGACCAGGAGGTCTGCAGGAGATCACTGCCGAGCGCAGAGTATTTGGAAGGCATCCAGTCCTTACATTTCACGGCGTCTATCCACTTGTTACATATGTCTCGGTGTTTTTCTTCCGATGGAAAGGTTTGGAGACTGAGTTAACTGTATTTTGCTGGAGTATTAGAACAACCAAATGCACAGCAAAAATTTTTACTCTTGTCCTGCAAAATAATCAGTAAATAATTGCATTCTTATACTCATAATCATATTATGAGTATATTATCATATACTCATAACTCATATATTCATAATCTTATTATGAGACCATCATAAAGTAAAAATCTTTTCGTTGGGTTCAACTACACTTCTAAATATAGCACAGCCATCACCATACTCATTTACTAGCCTATGTCCACCTGCCATGGTGATGAAAAACATGAAATGGGCAACACTTCGTCTACTTCGCGGTTGGCACCTCTTTGTGCGAAGCAACTTTTCAAATATTAGTGCCAGCAATGAACTATAAGAAAACATTTTGGAAAAAACTATTATTTGTATGCATATCTCGGAAAAATCCGCAAGATTTCTTGCTCGTCATATCTAGGTACCTCTCACAACCACACTTGATAACAATTGGAGTAAAATTTACTTTTGAATCATTTCCAGTGCTGGTAGTTGCTCCACTCTCCATGGCTTCCTACTTTAAACTATGGCCTGGACTAGGCAAAGTGAACAAAGCAATAAAGTGAACATAAACCTATTTTCTGATGCTGTTTGCATAACACCTAAGACCAGTGTTCAAAATGGGGGGGTACGCAGGGGTACCCCTAAGAAGAATTAGTGGGGGTACTCCCTAGGACGCGTACCCCCTCATATAAGGTTGCTCTACTATATATATTTCTCAAAGTATGTCGTCGTATCGTATACCGGAATATGTCGCTTTTTCAGCTATAGATCTTAAAATCTTGAAACACATATTCCGTACCGAAGTGGATTCGATCTCGCATCAAGCAGTTCACAAGTCTTACGCCTAGCCCACTGGACTATGGAAGCCAAATTGCTAGCTTTTCAATATAAGGCCTTACATGAGAGCAATTACCTAACTGCTTTACGTATGCCGCGGGCTGGTCATAGCATAACGTCACGAGAAGCTGTTCGCTCGCCGCCCAATAGCAAAACTCTCACTACTTCTCATTGCTTATAAGACAAAAAACTTTTCTCATGATATGTAGTTTGAAAGTTAAAATGGCAAATGTTGTAATATGTTAAATACAAATCAATTTTTTGTCCAAATACTCTTCTATTACACGGGCCACGCCGGGTGGCACAGCTAGTATCTTATTAAATGCGGTAAAACTGGAATGAAGTGAAATATTCACACCTTTTGTCCTTTTCTTCCTGAACTTATATTAGCTCGAGTTCGTTACACTGAAAACAGTGCGCGTGTTTGGGATGAGAGAATTACGCTACTGATCTTTAATTTCTTCAGTCAGTTTTTGCTATTATAGCCGATCAACTAGATGGTTTTATTAAAACCCTGAGAACCGATCAGTTTTCTATCAATTCATAGTGAAACAGCATAGGCCAATAGATAACTTCTTTAAAGGTGAGTAAGAATTAGTGACTGTCATGAATTTAGAGTCTGTATTTAAAAAAATAGTGAGTGACTGAGCTTATTATATAATAATATTCATGGTGGCTTGGAGATGGAACTGTCTGGGGTCTGTGTGGACTTTCCATAGGGTTTTTTGCAGAGCTGCTTTCAAATGACTTTTTTATGACTCAAATCAAATCAAATCCCCGGCCCTTGTCAGCAGATTCGAAAGAAATCAAATCAAGTCGAATCAGCCCAATAATGAATTCAAATCTCGAATCATTTGAGAATGATTTGAAATACTCTTTCAAATTGTTCGCTCAATTGTTGCATAATATGATCAATCTACAGTATAGCTGTAGCGGCGTAGCCTGTACTCCTATTCATAGGACCTGACCCAGAGAGAAAGGGTAAGGAGTTTGCCCCCCCTGCCCATTTTTGGTTCTATGGATAGGAATAGTATAGTTGTATCTCTGTACCACTATATGTATTGTGTATGCTAAATTCATCACTAGATACGGTTTTGTTCTTTGTTATACGAGGTATGTTAAAACATCATTGCAGAGCACATCATACCATTGGCTTGATACATGAATACAATGATACTTGATACAATGAATGAGTGGAGGGTTATGTAACAGTTTATGGTCATGGCTGTGACTTTGCTTTTATTGAAGCTTTTAAGCAAGAATGTACAAATGTAAAAAAAACTTTCGATACTTGTTAAAAGTTACAAAATATAAGATACAAACTTAAGATAAAACCTGAAAATATTGACAAGTGAAACACAGTTACTGAGGCATGAACTTGAAAGAGACGAAACTAAGCATTGAGCCTATAATTAACAGTTACATAATATTAACACATTTACTTAAATACACTTGTTGCGTTTTAGAAAAACTAGCTTGCGCAAGTTTTCAAATGTTAAGGAGCTCCTGTGTGGCCTCATGATGAAGCCACTTTTACTAAAAACCCGTTCTATGGGAGCTGATGAAGCTGGTACTGAAAGGACCTTCAGCGCCAGCTCGCTAAGCCTCAGTAACTGTGTCTCACCTTGCCAATAGCTTAGAGTGTTACAAGAAGATCTGCTTTTCGCCATATACTTTTCAATCTCCTGATGTACTGAATCCAGGTTACTTGTACTAGCTAAAGGTGCTCTATTCAAAAAATCAGCGAACATATCTTCATTAACACATGTTTGTATTTGCTGAGTGCATGTGACTTCCTCTTTCTGTACATCGTCCTTTTTTAATCGAAATCCCGTTTTAAGTATTATACTTCACTTAGTAAGTAAATGACTGTGTATAAAATATTATTAATTATATTATTATAAATATAATATAATTAATTATAAAATAATGTATAGATAAATGGTAATGTTAAAACTATGTATGATATATAAATATTACATTTATTATACTTACTGATAGAATATTATTGTTATGCTATTCGTTTATAATTTAAAATGATAAATTAAATCAAAATGTTATTTAATATTATTCTAATAAATTTGATATAACAAATAAAATTTTAACTTATTTTATTAATTAAATCCCACCCAATTATAATATAATGCATATTTATATTCATGAACATTGTCATTGCTGTGAATATTGAATGTGTCGGCGGCATGGAATAGTATTGTATAGAATATTATATATTATAATACTATATTCATTCATTCATGCCGTAGGCACAGCACAAGTAATTTTTATTTTGACTAGTGATTGTGAGGTTAGAGTGGGATAGTCACAACCAATTACTAGCAATCAAATAATTGACATCAAAGTATTCAATGCCAGCACCACAACTACAAACATGCCTTTTCCACAACTTACCAGAGCTGCTCATGTTGATTTATTTTACACACACGACACGCTGTCCTTTTCTTTTTTCTGTAGAAGGACACACACACACACACGGTTGCTTAGCCTCGGTACCGATGGTGCCCATTTCTTGCCAAAGTTTGGGCTAACTTCGCAAATGTTGTAAAAATGTTTCGATCGGTTACAGAAGACAAGGCTATCAATAGCGATGTGATTTGAATTATTTTTCAAATCAAGTCTTCAAATCAGCCCGAAACTTCAAATCAAGTCAAGTTACTTCCAAAACTTTTCAAATCGAATCAAATCAAATCATCATTTGTACCAAATCAGTACAAAATGATTTGCTTCAAATATTCAAATATTCAAATATTCAAATCACCATGATTTGAGAGCAGCTCTGGTTTTTTGACTCACTCACATCACAACCTGGAGTCTCCATAGTCATAGAGCACACAGGTTGTGCAGCTAAGCCCACTTTTAATTTCTTACTGAACACAATTCAGGGTTTTAAGTTATGGAAAACAGCATAATTTAGGGGCATTCATGCTAAGAAAAAATTCGGGAGAGTACCCCCGGACCTCCCTCTATTGAGAGGGGCCACGCCCCTCTCAGACTCACCCTGTGAGCGGCAAGCAGGGCCGTTGGCCCTGGACACTACCCTCCTGGCATGACAGAGAGTACCCCTATAAAATCTCTCTCCACTTCAGACACTGCCTAAGACCCAACATTTATATTCATGGCAGACTGCAATCAGTGTACGATGTACCAGTGTGTATGCCTTTGAAATCAATTTGTACACCTAGCTATCTGACATGTTAGCCCATAGCATAGGGCAACATTGATAATTTTGCAATATTTTTTGAATAGATCAATATACATTTTTACTGGCACCTTACATATGAAATATTCCACTTTATGTTTACAAATTTGCAGGGTAGGAAATGCATAGTGTATAAGCTTTGCATCTAAAATTTTAAACCAATATCTTGTGTACTTTAGTAGTTATGTCAAATTACATGTAGCAACAAAGCTGTCTGTCATTTTTTCAATGTAAACAATTATGACTCGCTTGCCTGACCAGCTGCAAGTGAACAAAGCACGAATGCACGTCGCAAAGAATGTGGCTATTTAAGTAGGACACAATGCTGAGCCGTGATGCGTTGGATTGCCCAGTCTAGTATAGTTAATAGGTCTATGAGTAAGAATGAGACAGAATTTCCAGCTCAGTAAATCTAGTTAAGTAGTCAATTATGGATTTCATGTTTGGCTTGGAGGATTTATTCATCAGGTTATTAAATGATGCTATCGGCCGTACTAGGCATTTTGAGCTGTCAAGTATATTTTTTGAAACTGTTAAAATAACAATAATCAAGAAGATTATGATCAAACCTAAGAAATGAAGCGTTTTTATATTTGACCATAATGACAAAAGCTTTCCAAAAACAAAGGAAAACAAAGCAACAATTGCGAGGCAAATCTATACAAAGCAAGACGGCTCTTTGTTTGCATATATTTTATCAAGCTCTAAGGCCGAGTATCAGTCCAGCATTCACTCAAAATAAGTTTAATTCTCTAAAGGCCTCTAACAATCCTAAAAATTCTCTGAACTGCTTCATGTCCATCCCATAACCTTCTGACCCATTTGTGCAATCATACTAGAGGAGTTGCGAAGATCATTAATAGTGTAAAACTCATGTGGATCGGGGAAAGTAAAGTGCACTGAGTAAACATTTTGCCAGTTAAACTCGGAATGAAATGCTGGTCGGTTGTAGCCTTCCATCCATGGTGGATGACATGTTTTTTTCCAGCAGATCACTTGGAATTTTTTGTCGAGTTTTACAGTTTCAGGGTAGCGCTCGTAGAGTTTATAAGGTACTAACAGGCCTGTGTAGTAGAAGCCTCCTTTCTGTCCAAACTCCTTGTATTTCTCTAACCACATGGATATGAAGACTGAGTACGGTTTTGCGGCTATCACACCAGGATTAATGACTTCTGGAAATGTTGGTGATTCCTCGGGTATGAACCAATCATATCCGAGCACAACTTCGTAACCCCTTACAGCATCATCTAATGGCTTAGTAAAAATTGCATCCCAGTCTATGAAGACTCCTCCATACAGGTAAAGAAAGTATACACTGAGGATGTCTTTTCCATGAAACTTGTCATCTGATGAAATAGTGTTGCTGAAAATTGTCTCCATTGGTGGACAAAAAATGAACTTTATTTTTTCAGTTTTCAGCAACTTTTCCCAGAAATGGCCGGTTGGCTCATAGTCACCATGCAAATAAACTGTGTCTACCTGAAGAACTGAAATCATGCTATATATGCTTAAATAAATAAAGAAACTAATTTTGTTTTCTCCGAGCAAGTAGAAATGTCCAATATTTGGAATAGGATCGGAAAGACTGAAACGTGGTTCTTTTACTTCTTCTGAGCCATAAAACAGTTTCCTGGTAATCCTTTCAAATGCACCACTCTTTGTCATGATATCACGTGGATACAGTGTTTCGATCTCCATTGAAAGACATGCTGCACGAGGATTACCAGCAATCTGATCATGACTGACACAGGAAATTGTATCCATTGGTCTAATTATTTGACTCAGTGTTATATTTCTTCCTATCACCAAAGCCGTAGTGGTATCAGACCTAAAGAAAACAGTATCTTTTTTCCGATACTGATCAACGGGATGCTGGAGCAATATGTTTTCATCCATAAATATTCCTCCGTAAGGCATAGATTTGATCAAGGAAGATATGGTGTTGGCTCTGTGATTGGTGTCAGCGCATGTAACCGGTTCTTGGATGTCATGCGGAATCTTTGAGACTTTGAAGTTAAAGAAAGTTTCTTTCAGTTCAGACAACCAACTGTTGTAGAGGTCCTCTTGTGGTTTGCTGCCGGGCCAATAAAATAAGTTTACCTTGAGGGGCTGTTGAACTTTGAGAGCGCTTAAGACTGAGAGCATGTGTTTGAACTCAAACAGTCGGTTTTTGCCACACCAGATGAAAGAGACAATGTTGGCTACCCCTTCATAAGCTCCAAGAATCTGCCTCGGTTCTTTTGCACTAGCAAAACCTTTAAAACCTTCATAGAGCATGAGGGGGTAATGCAGATCTCTACCATTGGCTTGTTTCTTATGTATTGCTGATGGCATCTAAAAATAGACAAAGGTCATTTTGCATATATTGACAATAAGAAAAGGAGACGCTGTTGACAATGAGCTGTACCTGAAGGTAGCGGACTCATTACATTTAGGGCTTGAGCATCAAACCCGTCTGGCATAGTTTTGTTGAATTTTTGTCATCACTCAAAGAACTCTTGACTCAAAAACTTAAGATTTATATGTTTAGTTGTTTACTGGCATGCTCAGCTATTTTTTAAAAGACAAATCTACTTTGACTGAATATTGAATCATTCTAGCGTGAAGTGTTTAGAGAACTTGAAAATTACAGTTGAGCAGTTCAGATATACATATACATGTACAGGATACATATGCATGTACAGGATACATATGCATGTACAGGATACATATACATGTACAGGATACATATGCATGTACAGGATACATATGCATGTACAGGATACATATACCTGCACAGGATGCATATACATGTACAGGATACATATGCATGTACAGGATACATATACCTGTACAGGATACATATACATGTACAGGATACATATGCATGTACAGGATACATATGCATGTACAGGATACATATACCTGTACAGGATGCATATACATGTACAGGATACATATACATGTACAGGATACATATACCTGTACAGGATACATATACCTGTACAGGATGCATATACATGTACATGATACATATACCTGTACAGGATACATATACCTGTACAAGATACATATACCTGTACATGATACATATACATGTACAGGATGCATATACATGTACAGGATGCATATACATGCACAGGATGCATATACATGTACATGATACATATACCTGTACAGGATACATATATATGGACAGGATACATATACCTGTACAGGATACATATGCATGTACAGGATACATATACCTGTACAGGATACATATACTTGTACAGTATACATATACCTGTACATGATACATATACATGTACAGGATGCATATACATGTACAGGATGCATATACATGCACAGGATGCATATACATGTACATGATACATATACCTGTACAGGATACATATATATGTACAGGATACATATACCTGTACAGGATGCATATACCTGTACAGGATGCATATACCTGTACAGGATACATATACCTGTACAGGATACATATACATGTACAGGATGCATATACATGCACAACATACATATACCTATACAGTGTATATATACATGTACAGTATACATGTACAGTATGACTTTTACCTATATTATACCCTTCATAAAGAGGCTTTGGCAAATCATAAAGTAAACACAATAAACAAACATACAGCCTTTCACTGTAAACTCACGGGTGTAATAATGTATTCAAACCTTGAGGTCATACGATAGCAAACAATTGTTTATATACATATGACTAATAGTACTCATTGCCAGTATAACTAGAGCTACGACACTCCCCAACAGAGATCACTACGATGATACATGACTTGTTAGTGCAGTACTGGTTAGTGCAATACATGCTTGTACAAGTGTACACCAATATAGTGTATAATACATGCTTGTAAAAGTGTACATCAATATAGTATATAATACATGCTTGTACAAGTGTACACCTATATAGTATATAATACATGCTTGTACAAGTGTACATCAATATAGTATATAATACATGCTTGTACAAGTGTACATCAATATAGAATATAATACATGCTTGTACAAGTGCATACCAATATAGTATATAATACATGCTTGTACAAGTGTACATCAATATAGTATATAATACATGCTTGTACAAGTGTACATCAATATAATATATAATACATGCTTGTACAAGTGTACACCAATATAGTATATAATACATGCTTGTACAAATGTACATCAATATAGTATATAATACATGCTTGTACAAGTGTACATCAATATAATATACTTTATTGCGATATATGCTAGTAGTTCCAAAATGTGTTGAATTTTATTTCATTGCCAATTATTTCTGGTTTCTTCTTACAGAGCTTTGTTCACCCAGCATTCACTCTTTTATATTTAAAACTGTTTGCTAGCACAGACTTCTAGTGCGTCCGTAAGTGTTGTACCATGAGGTAAGCGCTGTACCTCGAGGTAAGCGTCGTACCTCGAGGTAAGCGTCGTACCTCGAGGTAAGCGCCATACTTCGAGGTAAGACACTTGTTTTAAGACAAAATGTTTTAAGATGAGAACTAATAATAGGCAAAAGAGTGAAGGATCAGAAAATCTCCTGCTACAATTTGTTGAGTAGTTTTAAAATTACATCTCCATAAGTTTTACCTCAGTCGGTGAAATGGCATCTGGCTTGCAATCCTTTTCTTTAGCTGCCGCTGTTGTGATTTTTGTTGTTCTGAACTCTGCTGAATCATTTTTGTTAATTTCTCTGACTTCCACATAGCTTGCTGACATGGCTGTGTTCATTAGCCTTGGCCTTGATTGCAATCTCGAAAACATGGCGGTGAATAGAAAGCAAATGAAGACAGCACTGGTGATAACCGTCAAACCACGAGATGGCAGTTTCAATAACGGCATATTTTTACTTGTGCAAATCACTGCCGTACTGCAATGCCTAACAGCGCTTACTGTTGAACAGAAAATCTCATACACGCTATTGATCATTATTTAAACGAGCAATAATGCTTGGACTGTGGGCTTTATTCAAATCCCCAACCAATTAACATTTTGTCTGTAAGTATGTGGGCTATTTCAGCTGGCTCTGAAAGCATGAAGGAGACAAGCTTAAAGGTATACAATCAGACATTATCACAATTGCTATTCAAACAGAAATAGCTATCATCGTATAACAGACATATTCACGATGCTGCATTAGAAGTACGACAAGAGACGCAGTCAATGAACTGAGTTCAAACACAAACTTGTTACACGCGATTACGAGCTAGTCAACTCCATAATATGTTTCAAGCATGCTAACCAACCAACCTCATTGAGTCTGTTGGAAAAAACATGCCATCCGTGTGAAGTGGCAGCTTTATCTGCAAACCATTTACTTGCTGATTAAGACACGAAGGGCGTGTCTATAATAGGCATATGTACATGAAGGCCTATACTTGGATGATTTAAACTTGGAATTTTTGGAACTTAATTTTGGAACTTAATTTTGGAACGTTAAAACTTTAGAAATAATAAATATTAGAATGATGAATAATTAATTAGAGGCTGATACTAGATAGCCAATGATATGCTAGCTCTACCTTCAGTTTTAGTAAATTCGAGTCACCAACTCTAATCAATGGAAAAAACACTTTTATTGGTTTCTAGTCTTCAACATGTAGAAGGCGACATAGTGTAGCTCATATATAAGGTTACATATTATAGCTTATATAGAAGGTTACATACCGTAGCTCATATAATAGGTTACATACTGTAGTTCATATATAAGGTGACATACCGTAGCTCATATATAAGGAGACATACTGTAGATCATATATAAGGTTACATACCGTAGCTCATATATAAGGGGACATACCGTAGCACATATATAAGGTGACATACTGTAGCACATATAAAAGGTTACATACCGTAGCTCATATATAAGGTTACATACCGTAGCTCATATATAAGGTTACATACCGTAGCTCATATATAAGGGGACATACCGTAGCATATATATAAGGTGACATACTGTAGCACATATAAAAGGTTACATACCGTAGCTCATATATAAGGAGACATAGCGTAGCACATATATAAGGTGACATACCGTAGCTCATATATAAGGAGACATACCATAGCTCATATATAAGGTGACATACCGTAGCTCATATATAAGGTGACATACCGTAGCACATATATAAGGTGACATACCGTAGCTCATATATAAGGTGACATACCGTAGCTCATATATAAGGAGACATACCATAGCTCATATATAAGGTGACATACCGTAGCTCATATATAAGGGGACATACCGTAGCACATATATAAAGTGACATACTGTAGCACATATAAAAGGTTACAAACCGCAGCTCATATATAAGGTTACATACCATAGCTCATATATAAGGTTACATACCGTAGCTCATATATAAGGGGACATACCGTAGCATATATATAAGGTGACATACTGTAGCACATATAAAAGGTTACATACCGTAGCTCATATATAAGGTTACATATCATAGCTCATACAGTATATAAGGTTACATACTGTAGCGCATATATAAGGTTACATACCGAAGCTCATATATAAGGTGACATACCATAGCTCATATATAAGGTGACATACCGTAGCACATATATAAGGGGACATACCATAGCACATATATAGGGTGACATACCGTAGATCATATATAAGGGGACATACCGTAGCACATATATAAGGTGATATACCATGGCTCATATATAAGGTGACATACCGTAGCACATATATAAGGTGACAAACCGTAGCTCATATATAAGGTGACATACCATAGCACATATATAAGGGGACATACCGTAGCTCATATATAAGGTTACATACTGTAGCTCATATATAAGGTGACATGCCGTAGCTCATATGTAAAGTGACATACCGTAGCACATATATAAGGTGACATACCGTAGCTCATATATAAGGGGACATACCGTAGCTCATATATAAGGTGACATACTGTAGCACATGCATAAGGTGACATACCATAGCTCATAAGGTGACATACCGTAGCTCATATATAAGGTGACATACCATAGCTCATATAAGGTGACATACCGCAGCTCATACATAAGGTGACATACCATAGCACATATATAAGGTGACAAACACTAGCACATATATAAGGTTACATACCGTAGCACATATATAAGGTTACATACCATAGCTCATATATAAGGTGACATACTGTAGCACATATATAAGGTTACATACCGTAGCTCATATATAAGGTGACATACTGTAGCACATATATAAGGTTACATACCGTAGCTCATATATAAGGTGATATACTGTAGCTCATATATAAGGGGACATACCGTAGCTCATAGATAAGGTGATATACCGTAGCACATACATAAGGGGACATACCGTAGCTCATATATAAGGTGACATACCGTAGCTCATATATAAGGTTACATATCGTAGCACATATATAAGGTGACATACCGTAGCACATATATAAGGTGACATACCGTAGCTCATAGATAAGGTGATATACCGTAGCACATACATAAGGGGACATACCGTAGCTCATATATAAGGTGACATACCGTAGCTCATATATAAGGTGACATACCATAGCACATATATAAGGTGACATACCGTAGCGCATATACAAGGGGACATACCGTAGCACATATATAAGGTGACATACCGTAGCTCATATATAAGGTTACAAATCATAGCTCATACAGTATATAAGGTTACATACCATAGCACAGATGTAAGGTTACATACTGTAGCTCATATATAAGGTGATATACCGTAGCTCATATAAGGTTACATACCGTAGCTCATATATAAGGGGACATACCGTAGCTCATATAATAGGTTACATACCGTAGCTCATATATAAGGTGACATATTGTAGCACATATATAAGATGACATACCGTAGCACATATATAAGGTGACATACCGTAGCTCATATAGAAAGTGGCATACTGTAGCTCATAAGTAATTCGAAGTACCGTATTGAGACACTCTGCTTGAGTCTCCTAACTGATAAAACTATTGCTCAATGATTACATTAATCTTTCAGTCAATGAAAATATTACATAATACGGTCTTTAGACGCAATAATCTCTCTATTGGACCAGATAGAAAGGGTAAGAGAATTATAGGGAGCTGTATAAAAAACTGTATAACAAACTGCACAAAAATGAATTGATGTAGCAGTGTACTCATTAATGTACTGAATATGAACTATTATATGCAATGAACAGTATGAGTGGGAATAAGCCATTGTTTTGGTATTTTAGAGTAACCACGTTAACGTAATATGTATAGTCATTATATGCCATAGATGTAAGACATGAATGCATGAATTTACATTATAGTATCATGTTCTTGTTATGACGCATTGTTGATAAATAGCAGTTATGAATCCAGTACCCCATAACAAAGGACGAATAAAACATTTAACGGCTTTTATCGATTTTAGCCATGTGTTTTCTGCCGTTGCTGATGCTATGCAGTTTTAGCTGAAAATCAATAAATAGCAGATAAGGCTTTTGTTTATAATTTTAGTGCTGGTGTGAACTTAATTAATTATACTGATGTTATTATTGTTGGTGAGCATACCCACTTCCTAGCTTCTTTACCACCTAGCCTCAATAGGCTTGTAGGATAAGATTAGCAGAGGATTATTACCATTAGTTATATGAGATGATGCCAGCTTACGGGCTAATGTTAGCATGAGAACACAACTCTACTGCAGATAAAATAAAATGAACTTGCTTAACCAAATGAAACGACAATTTTACTGCATTGCATAAAAACCATGCTGATTTACTGAAAGAAATACTTTTTTAGTTTTTGTTTGTAAAAGTTTGTAAAAACAAGCGCTATTCAGTTGCTCTTTATAAATAAAAATATAGTGTATAGCAACTTTTTTGCTTGCGCTTTAGTTAACATCCTAACAAGCAATTTTTGTTATAAAGAGATGAAGATGCTGGTTCGCTTATTGCCCCTACAGTTCTATACAGCCTCAAAATTACAGCCAATCCTATAGAATTACATCGAATGGCTGTAGGAAGCTAAAATGCATACGAGACTATAGATGTTCGTTAGGCAACATTCATTCTTATTATCATGGTTCATGTTGAGTGAACATCAGTGTATCAAATAGACATAGAATACAGCATACTAAAGATGAACATCAGCAAATCAGGTAGACATAGAATATAGCATACTAAAGATGAACATCAGTGTATCAGGTAGACATAGAATATAGCATACTAAAGATGAACATCAGTGTATCAGGTAGACATAGAATATAGCATTCTAAAGATGAACATCAGTGTATCAGGTAGACATAGAATATAGCATTCTAAAGATGAACATCAGTGTATCAGGTAGACATAGAATATAGCATTCTAAAGATAAACATCAGTGTATCAGGTAGACATAGAATATAGCATTCTAAAGATGAACATCAGTGTATCAGGTAGACATAGAATATAGCATTCTAAAGATGAACATCAGGGTATCAGGTAGACATAGAATATAGCATACTAAAGATGAACATCAGTGTATCAGGTAGACATAGAATATAGCATTCTAAAGATGAACATCAGTGTATCAGGTAGACATAGAATATAGCATACTAAAGATGAACATCAGTGTATCAGGTAGACATAGAATATAGCATACTAAAGATGAACATCAGTGCATCAGGTAGACATAGAATATAGCATTCTAAAGATGAACATCAGTGCATCAGGTAGACATAGAATATAACATACCAAAGATGAACATCAGTGTATCAGGTAGACATACAATATAGCATACTAAAGATGAACATCAGTGTATCAGGTAGATATAGAATATAGCATTCTAAAAATGAACATCAGTGTATCAGGTAGACATAGAATATAGCATACTAAAGATGAACATCAGTGTATCAGGTAGACATAGAATATAGCATACTAAAGATGAACATCAGTGTATCAGGTAGACATAGAATATAGCATTCTAAAGATGAACATCAGTGCATCAGGTAGACATAGAATATAGCATACTAAAGATGAACATCAGTGTATCAGGTAGACATAGAATATAGCATACTAAAGATGAACATAAGTGTATCAGGTAGACATAGAATATAGCATTCTAAAGATGAACATCAGTGTATCAGGTAGACATAGAATATAGGATACTAAAGATGAACATCAGTGTATCAGGTAGACATAGAATATAGGATACTAAAGATGAACATCAGTGTATCAGGTAGACATAGAATATAGCATTCTAAAGATGAACATCAGTGTATCAGGTAGACATAGAATATAGGATACTAAAGATGAACATCAGTGTATCAGGTAGACATAGAATATAGGATACTAAAGATGAACATCAGTGTATCAGGTAGACATAGAATATAGCATTCTAAAGATGAACATCAGTGTATCAGGTAGACATAGAATATAGGATACTAAAGATGAACATCAGTGTATCAGGTAGACATAGAATATAGCATTCTAAAGATGAACATCAGTGTATCAGGTAGACATAGAATATAGGATACTAAAGATGAACATCAGTGTATCAGGTAGACATAGAATATAGGATACTAAAGATGAACATCAGTGTATCAGGTAGACATAGAATATAGCATTCTAAAGATGAACATCAGTGTATCAGGTAGACATAGAATATAGGATACTAAAGATGAACATCAGTGTATCAGGTAGACATAGAATATAGGATACTAAAGATGAACATCAGTGTATCAGGTAGACATAGAATATAGGATACTAAAGATGAACATCAGTGTATCAGGTAGACATAGAATATAGCATTCTAAAGATGAACATCAGTGTATCAGGTAGACATAGAATATAGCATTCTAAAGATGAACATCAGTGTATCAGGTAGACATAGAATATAGGATACTAAAGATGAACATCAGTGTATCAGGTAGACATAGAATATAGGATACTAAAGATGAACATCAGTGTATCAGGTAGACATAGAATATAGCATTCTAAAGAGAAACATCAGTGTATCAGGTAGACATAGAATATAGCATTCTAAAGATGAACATCAGTGTATCAGGTAGACATAGAATATAGCATTCTAAAGAGAAACATCAGTGTATCAGGTAGACATAGAATATAGCATACTAAAGATGAACATCAGGGTATCAGGTAGATATAGAATATAGCATTCTAAAGATGAACATCAGTGTATCAGGTAGACATAGAATATAGCATACTAAAGATGAACATCAGTGTATCAGGTAGACATAGAATATAGGATACTAAAGATGAACATCAGTGTATCAGGTAGACATAGAATATAGCATTCTAAAGATGAACATCAGTGTATCAGGTAGACATAGAATATAGCATTCTAAAGATGAACATCAGTGTATCAGGTAGACATAGAATATAGCATTCTAAAGATGAACATCAGTGTATCAGGTAGACATAGAATATAGCATTCTAAAGAGAAACATCAGTGTATCAGGTAGACATAGAATATAGCATACTAAAGATGAACATCAGGGTATCAGGTAGATATAGAATATAGCATTCTAAAGATGAACATCAGTGTATCAGGTAGACATAGAATATAGCATTCTAAAGATGAACATCAGTGTATCAGGTAGACATAGAATATAGGATACTAAAGATGAACATCAGTGTATCAGGTAGACATAGAATATAGGATACTAAAGATGAACATCAGTGCATCAGGTAGACATAGAATATAGCATACTAAAGATGAACATCAGTGTATCAGGTAGACATAGAATATAGGATACTAAAGATGAACATCAGTGTATCAGGTAGACATAGAATATAGCATACTAAAGATGAACATCAGTGTATCAGGTAGACATAGAATATAGGATACTAAAGATGAACATCAGTGCATCAGGTAGACATAGAATATAGCATACTAAAGATGAACATAAGTGCATCAGGTAGACATAGAATATAGCATTCTAAAGAGAAACATCAGTGTATCAGGTAGACATACAATATAGCATTCTAAAGATGAACATCAGTGTATCAGGTAGACATAGAATATAGCATTCTAAAGATGAACATCAGTGTATCAGGTAGACATAGAATATAGCATTCTAAAGATGAACATCAGTGTATCAGGTAGACATAGAATATAGGATACTAAAGATGAACATCAGTGCATCAGGTAGACATAGAATATAGGATACTAAAGATGAACATCAGTGTATCAGGTAGACATAGAATATAGCATACTAAAGATGAACATCAGTGTATCAGGTAGACATAGAATATAGCATTCTAAAGATGAACATCAGTGTATCAGGTAGACATAGAATATAGCATACTAAAGATGAACATCAGTGTATCAGGTAGACATAGAATATAGCATACTAAAGATGAACATCAGTGTATCAGGTAGACATAGAATATAGCATTCTAAAGAGAAACATCAGTGTATCATATAGTGCAAACAGGATTTAAATTGTTGAAGTTTAAAGAAGCTGTGAATCGTGATTGCTTACCAAAGTCTGAGAACAATTTATGAAATATTAATGTTTAAACTTTTTCTATCAGAAATGTTATTCTCATTTCATTCATTTGCATTACCTGTACTGTATAGCCAGTTGAATGCATAATAGGACACTGCTACTATATTGTTCTCACTAACTGTCCATCACCATTATATTTGGGTGGCTGTGGCTCTCATACACCCCTCATGTCATATGCTAATTGTCTCATCAGGGAGGTATGAGGTATGGATACAGGCGAGGCTGTGGCGCTTGGCTGTAACTCATCTCAGGTGTGCATACAGGCAGATAATT
This sequence comes from Watersipora subatra, assembly GCF_963576615.1. NCBI lineage: Eukaryota > Metazoa > Bryozoa > Gymnolaemata > Cheilostomatida > Watersiporidae > Watersipora > Watersipora subatra. Next base: position 39,440,782 of record NC_088710.1, on the reverse strand, counting down.
ATTTTAATAACATCTTGTTTGTTCACTATATTTAGAAAATCATGAGATATAGATTTTTGTTTATAAAGACAAAAGACTCGAAGAAGCTGCATTTCCTCAGTTAACAGCATTCTAGACAGACATAGCTCAAGAATATGGCAAACAGCATAGGGAATGAAACTCAGTTGGTGCCAGTGTGCAAAGGTTTTGACGAAATATGTTCACCGGTAGCGTACGAGGTTGTCATCACCATCATCAATGCTGTGGCTCTCGTCATCAACCTGCTGCATCTCACGACCCTTCGAAGAATCACTGCTGCGTCGAAGGGAACTAAAGCTAGCGCATCAAAAGCGTACCCCTTTCTGATTCAACTCATCAGCTTGGTTGACATGCTTTGCGCCATAGCAAATGTGATTAAAGTGAACTGCATTCTCCACCGTCTGCTCTCGCTCAGACCTAAGCAGGTTGGCATCGCCTTACTCATCCTCGAGGACTGCATATTGATGTTCCGCTACCCTCTCCTAGTGATCGCATGCGCAGAACGCTACGTCGTTCTTCATCACGCGATGAGGCCAGCATCTATTTTCTTTAGTAGATTTTGTAAACTTTGGTGTCTTTTGGCCTTTTTGATAGTTTTGGCCTTGTACTGCACCAGAGCTTTAATAACGGCAACCAAGTTTTGCATTCACCCAGTCGTAGGAGTGCTGGCCAACTCGACAGCGGGTCTCTGCATCTTCATGCTTTCTGTCCTCGTACCTGTGTTGATAGCTAGCATAATGATTATCCTGTCGACAAGGGAGATGAGAAAAATGAAAAGACGAGCTTCAACCACTGAAGATGAACGATACTTACAAAAATCGACAACCTATGTCTTCATCATTACGGCTACTTTCTACGCGTGCTTCGTACCCGCAATAATATCAGTCCTCGTGAAGATCGTTGGAAAGATTGACACTCTTTACACAGCGATGGTCGTCAACATCGTTACAAGCTGCTATGGAATTACTAATACTATGATCTATGGCTGGAAGCACGAGCGCTACAGGAAGGAGCTTCTTAAGATGTTTCACCCATCTAAGAACATCAAAGAAACCAAAGTCTCCTCTGAAGGCTCAAATACTGAATCCAATAGTGATTGAGCTATCTGTGAACAATAAACTACATGTTATATTGTGTGCACCTTTAACAGTGATTGAGCTATCTGTGAACAAGAAACTACATGTTGTATTGTGTGCACCTTTAACAGTGATTGAGCTATCTGTGAACAATAAACTACATGTTGTATTGTGTGCACCTTTAACATATGCACTGTGGAGTACTTCCAGTTGAGGTTAAGAGCTTTGACAAAAGAGGAATTATACATGACTGCCAATCAGTCTGTTCTAATAAATGTTGTATATTTAAATGATGACAAATGCTAACTACTAGTGACTGATTGACCTGCTTATTGACCTGCTGGTGTAGAACGACTTTCATCACACTGATTATACATTCAAACTTTTTCTACGAACAATTGACAAATATCAGAGCAGATCTCAATACGTTCATGAGAGATTCGCAAAATAACTAGATGTTGAATTACCGCCGGGTGAACAAACATAATGGTCAAAAACAAACTGACTAATAACATAGAGGTCTGAAGGTAGTCCAAACTATGAGTAATAACATAGAGGTCTGAAGGTAGTCCAAACTATGAGTAATAACATACAGGTCTGCAGGTAGTCAAAACTATGAGTAATAACATACAGGGCAGAAGGTAATCCAAACTATGAGTAATAACATACAGGTCTGAAGGTAGTCCAAACTATGAGTAATAATATACAGGTCTGAAGGTAGTCCAAACTATGAGTAATAATATACAGGTCTGAAGGTAGTCCAAACTATGAGTAATAACATACAGGTCTGAATATAGGTATATATACAGGTCTGGTCAGGTATATATATATATATACCGAATACAAGAAACGCCTTTGGCGGGTCTTTTGGAGCCAGCTCAATGCCAAGAACCAAATCATGGCAATAAATACCTACGCACTGCCAGTAATAAGATATCCAGCAGGCATAACAAAGTGGACTGAGGAAGCCATCAAAGAAACAGATATAGCAACTCGTAAACTGCTGACCATGCATGGAGCACTCTACCCAAAATCTGATACTACTAGATTGTAACTTGATAGGAAAGATGGCCGTAGGGGACTCAAAAGTATACAGCAGACAGTGAAAGAGGAGGAGCAAAGCATCAAAGCATATGCAGCCTCCATGGCCATCTCAGATAAGTTGCTAGCTGAATTTCAATCGGCTGCTCTTACAACGGACCTACACCCTGATGATGAGGAAATTGACTGGCACACGAAACCTCTTCATGGTGGTTACCACCAACAAATATCTAAGGTTGGCGATCTTCACCAGACATATATGTGGCTGAACAAAGGAAACCTAACTGCCAATACAAAGTCGCTAATCCTGGCAGCCCAGGAGCAAGTGCTTCCAACAAGGCAACTCCAAACGAAAATTTATCACACTAGAGACGATCCTAGATGCAGACTGTGCAAAGATGCACCTGAGACCATCCAACACATCATCAGTGGATGCAGGCAGCTAGCAGGGAACGCATACACTGAGCGGCATAATCATGTCGCAGGTATTGTGTATAGAAGTCTATGTGATGAGTATGGCCTTAATAAACCACAACACTGGTGGGAAGCTCCTGGTAAGGTGAATGAAAATGACCGCGCTAAGATCCTCTGGAACTTCTACATCCAAACTGACAAGCATGTCCTAGCAAACCAACCAGATATAGTGGTGGTAGACAAGGAGAACAAGAGGGCTACTATAATAGATATAGCAGTACCCAATGACTACAATATAGCCAGCAAAGAAAAAGAAAAGGTAGAGAAATAACTCCCTCTTGGAGAAGAAATTGAAAAATGCTGGAATGTAAGAACAACTGTAATCCCAGTAGTCATTGGGGCACTGGGCGCAATAACACCGGCGCATAAAATGTGGCTTGCCCAAATACCAACGACAATCAACTCAGGTGAGTTGCAAAAAAGTGCGCTATTGGGAACAGCTAAGATCTTGAGGCGAGTGCTCAAACTCCCAGGTCTCTGGTAGGAGACCCGAGTTAGAGCAGAAACTACCACCCATACGGGGTATCCGGGTGAGGAAACCATTTATATATATATATATATATATATATATATATATAGCACTGAAGGTCCAGGATTAATCAAGTATCAAATGTATTGCAGATAACATGCCATGTACCGCCAACAAACTTTCGTTTGTACAACAAAATATTGTCTTGTAAATATTTATGGAAACAGAGCTGTAAATATTTATGAAAACAGAGCTGTTATAATATTCATGAAAACAGAGCTTTTATAATATTTATAGAAACAGAGCTGTAAATATTATTTATGGAAACAGAGCCATTATAATTTGAACCATTGTATTGTATGCCATTGCCCTTTGAAATATCTTACTTCATTTTAGTGTTTGATTGTTACTAGAAACAAAAATTGAAACATTACTACTAGCTTATAATGATAATTTAGACTGATGATTTATGTAATTCAAAGCCGAACTAACTGCTCTGGGCTTAACCAATCAATCAATCACCATCCAAATGCATATTCCATGGCTTTCTTCCACCAAGTACCATCCTTCTGTTTGTCAGCAGGCGCCTAAAACAAAGTAGTATACTAAGAAGAGTGAAAGAGACATTAACGATTGCAATATCAAAAGCAACAAATACTAATCAAGATAGACCATAGGAAGGAATGTTGAAGGGAAAGACATGAATATCGTAATTCATGCTGTAGAAGATACCAGACATTTTGTCCACCTATTGGCCAAGTGAAATGAACCTCTATAAAGTAGTGAACCGGAGTGATATTCTACTAAATTGTTTTTCTATGTATAACTCTATCTTTTTATGACCATTGTTTAGGCTTTTCAGCAATTAATGCTGAACTTTCCATTTAAGATTTTTCTCCTTGACCTGTGAACTATCCAGTTTTACCGCTCTCCCACACTAAATTTAATGTATGCTTATTGAGCGAAAATGTTAAAAAGATAATATTGCTGGCTTATTTCTAGATAAGTCCTACATAATAATATATAGATTTGCAGTATAATAAAAGCCTAACTTACAATCACTTTAGCGCATCAATTTAGCAAATGTTTAACTTAAAATTTGAAGTAATTATTAACATACGATGTCGAAAGTTTTTACAAACACGGCAGTCTTATAAATTAGTAAGCAATTTTGCTTAGCATAGTTTGGTTCTAGAGTGTTCAAAAAACATTGGTCAGTGCTTTGACCTTTGACCTTTCTTTTGTAGTTTAAAATCCAAGATCTCAAGTCTAAACTGAGAGATAGGAGCGGTAAAAGCAGAGAGAAGTGGGGCAAAATAGTAGCAAAAACATTCAGATCATCAAAACATCTATACAACTGTCTATAAACATTTATAAAACTGTATATAAACATCTATACAACTGTATATTAACATCTATACAACTGTATATAAACATCTATAAAACTGTATATAAACATCTATACAACTGTATATAAACATCTATAAAACTGTCTATAAGCATCTATAAAACTGTCTATAAGCATCTATAAAACTGTCTATAAGCATCTATAAAACTGTCTAGAAACATCTATAAAACTGTCTATAAGCATCTATAAAACTGTCTATAAGCATCTATAAAACTGTCTAGAAACATCTATAAAACTGTCTATAAACATTTATAAAACTGTCTATAAACATCTATACAACTGTATATAAACATCTATAAAACTGTATATAAACATCTATAGAACTGTATATAAACATCTATAGAACTGTATATAAACATCTATAAAACTGTATATATACATCTATACAACCTATATATACACCTCTATTTGAACGCCACCTCTATTTGAACACCACCTCTATTTGAACACCACCTCTATTTGAACACCACCTCTATTTGATAGCCACTATAAGAGAAGGGTCGAAAAATAGAACGCAACCTTCATTTGACCACCATTTTGACAATCTTTGATCTTTATGAAACCATAATATCAAATTATCAGTAGAAAAGTGAATTAATAAATATTAAAACCGTATTAATAATGAATCAGTTACATCAATCACAATCAATTCTTTCGTTGTCCAGCTCCAAAGCTCTTTCTTTTTTTCTCGTTAAAACTTTGAAAGCCACAACAACACCATAAACACCATAAAAAACAATTTATAACCGTCTCAGACTAATAGTTCCTCGTCTAACATGGCACTACAGATGGGTCTACACGGCACTGTTTAACACGTTTATGCACTACAGGTTGGGACCTAAAGTAATTATTGTTAAGCGTTTGAGCTGCGGAACAAAACAAAATACAGTCAGCTCCTAGAATATCAATCTGCTCAAACATACAACTGTTTTTATATATGGAGAAAGTCTGGGAACCGATGAACTCTGGATGTCTAGTATTTGGCTAGTCTAGGTTGGCTAGTATTTAATAAATTAAGAAAAAAACTTGAACAGGATAGAGTTCTTCTGTCTGTTATAAAGCTTACATATGCTACAACAGGGACATAACATGGCTATTATAACATAAGTATCATAAAACATCTTCGAGAGTCTTCACTTTTGGATATAAGTAACAAAATTACTAGAAGTGCATGAGCGACCAAACTTAGCAAGCAATATTGTAGAATATTCTAGAATATTGTAAGATGCAGAATGACCATAGTTCTTTAACACAACTATCAGCTCTGTCTATACGTATTCTATCCATTATCAGATGCTTGTTAGGCAGTATTAATAAAATTCATCTTCTGAGTAAAACAGAGATAAAATAAATGCACCATAATGGTTGGGTCATATCGTTTCAAAACAACTATTGAAATGTTAGAATATTTGTGCAGTATTTTGGCATGTCCCATGTTTATCAGATACTGCCCATGTCCCATGTTTATCAGATACTGCCCATGTCCCATGTTTATCAAATACTGCCCATGCCCCATGTTTATCAGATGCTGCCCATGTCCCATGTTTATCAGATACTGCCCATGTCCCATGTTTATCAGATACTGCCCATGTCCCATGTTTATCAAATACTGCCCATGCCCCATGTTTATCAAATACTGCCCATGTCCCATGTTTATCAGATACTGCCCATGTCCCATGTTTATCAAATACTGCCCATGCCCCATGTTTATCAAATACTGCCCATGTCCCATGTTTATCAGATACTGCCCATGTCCCATGTTTATCAGATACTGCCCATGTTTATCAGATACTGCCCATGTCCCATGTTTATCAGATACTGCCCATGTCCCATGTTTATCAAATACTGCTCATGTGCCATGTTTATCAGACATTGCCCGTGTATAATTAAGCGAAAAACCCATTAAAGCAAACAAAGTTGACAATTTGGTTGGAGGATAACAGGAGCATGATTCAACGAAGTTCGAGAAACAGAATCCATAACAAAATGCATAGCTGAAGCCCGGGCTAGATATTCACATAGGTTACACACACCAAAGCTACTAACAGATGCTACTAACAGATGCATCGCATTGACAAATATATTGAGCAATGAGAATAAGGGTCAGTGTAATGAAAGCCCTGATGTCCTCGCTAGATCTTCCATTACCATTATTAAAGTACCGCAGCACGTTTATTATCTATTATGGTTCAATAACATTTGCGCAGCTATTTGAACTGTTATAGCCTTGCTCAAGCAAAGAAAGCTACATGTTAACGATGGTTAACGACGGTAACAGCCAAGTATAAAGATATTTGGTTTTAAGATGTCAATTGGACTATAGGAAAAATTGTACTTCAACAAGTCTAATACCTAAAGAATGATTTAAAAGATTGAGTTGCCCAGATTTTGGTATCGGAATCGGTGTCGATATGGGTGTTAAGTATCTGAATCGGCCGATCTTTTCTTCAAAAATCTGAAACTTTAGATACTTTTTACAGATCAACTATTTAACAGAAAACAGTATTTTAGCCTGCTACACTAATAAAGATCATCACCTGCAAGTTCCTTATTCTTACCTAATGAATTCCGGGCCTGCCACACTATTTATTTCATGTATATAGCCTGATTAACATAAACACAGCTGAGGAACATTTTTGCTTTAGTCAGGACGTAATCACAAAGTGTGGTATTTCCCAATTAATTCAGCGATAGGATTTGTTGCAGCTAATCACGAACAAAATAACAAAAATGGGAAACAAGAATGCAGTGTAATATTTCTATTTACTAGCATTACGAAAGTAATTTGAGCAGACGATGCATAAAGTTATCTATCTCTCTCTTGATCCTGACTATACAATGTATCGTTTGTATCGTACAAAATAACCCCAGTGGCTTATTAATATTTTGCCTGTCCTCCATCATCTGCGGCAAGCGAGTCCCTGTTCAGTATGACTGGCTACATTGATAGTGATAGAAGAAAGATACTTCTTACTGAAAGTGTTAAATCACTAACGGTAATTACAAAAAACATTGATTTGCTCTAAACTTGTACAGACGCAGCAGTTTGTTCAGCAATAAAAGAGAGATTTCATTATCACAGAGAGAGCTGTACCACTAACAGTAATGACTATTATTAATTACAAATTACAAGAAACATGAACTGTTTTGTTACTACATGCAAGGTATGTCAGTATGTGAATAGATATCTCTTTTTTTCTCATAAATAAATACAAACAAATAAATTCATTAATATTCATATTTCCTATAATAAAATGAACAATTACCTATGCAACACAAAAGATCTGAATCGGATTATTTTTCAATAAGAATCGGTATATCGGATCGGTATCTGAATTGGCTGGTGAATTTAGAATCGGGGCATCTCTACTGGAAGGTTTATAAATAGCTTCAACATATACTAGTGGCCCACATATGTTTGTAAAGAGTGAGAATGTCCTTAGTCATATATTAATAGCTGTTCCTGTTTTGCTCTGTGGTCATCGAGGTTTGAAAACAAATGCTACATGAAATTAGCTTGCGTTAGAAATAACTAACTAAAATGGAAGGAAGATCATTGAAATCAACTATTTCGGCCAATCATGAATGTGTCGGTTTTATCTCTACCGAATTAGAGCAACACCACTGACTTTGACACGATGGGACGATCAACCGGTGACACAGAAGATGCATTTCGTCATTGAGTGTTGTCAGGCCTTAAAACATATTCAACAAGCAAGCTTATTGCTAACTCTCCAAATGAAGAGACAGGCTAAAGAAAGAAGAGCGCAAGACACAACACCCACAACTTACGTCAGAGGGTGTGTCAAAATGGTAAGCTTTCGTCAGAGGTCTGATAGGTGTCTCAGGTTTGCTCGCAGCTGAAGGGTCATAAAGCGTTCCTAAAGTTTTGAGTGCTACCGAGGGAGTGACACTGTGTAGACTGAGTTCATTGTCATCAGCACTTTGATGTTGGGGCTCACCATTCATGATTTGCTGATCTATGCACTGTCTCACTCCAACCATCATGCTATTTCCTATCACCTTACCATTCTTGCTAAGAGCCTTCTTAGCACTGATCTTTGACTTGTAATGTATGTGCATCCAGTTACCATCATTCGATATCTACAATTCGATATCTACAATTCGATATCTACAATTCGATATCTACAATTCGATATCTACAATTCGATATCTACTATTTGATATCTACAATTCGATATCTATAATTCGATATTTACAATTCAATATCTACATTTCGATATCTACAATTCGATATCTACAATTCGATATTTAGAACTCGATATCTACAATTCGATATCTACAATTATGTACACAAATCTATCCATATGACTGCGATAATTTTTTAAAGAGGTTATTATGTAGCACTACTAGCTCTACTGTTATGAAGCCATAGAGGTAACATCACTGGCACTGCTAAATTTATTAGGCCTTGACAGGTTCAAACCATTAATGAGATAATATTGAAATGCTTTAACAGTATTAATTACGTACTATACGATGTTACGACAGCTAGCTAGGTGCTAGCTACGATAGCTAGCACCTAGCTATCGTAGCTAGCTAGGTGCTAGCTACGATAGCTAGCACAAGACTGTGTAAATACTGTTCTGACAATTGCAGACCTTTCACCAATTTACAGTGTGGCCAAATTTCGACTTACGCTCACCTCAACATACAAATTCTTAGATACATGTGAGCAAACAAGTGCCTCGAGAGACAAACTAAATTTAACAGCAACATTCAAAGATTCTCAAAACAATGCAGTTTTACAAATCAGTACGTATGTACGCAGTTCTCATTGACCTTGTTGAGCTATACATTGCTCTAATAATATTAAACAAAGCTTTGTACCTCCATTTGTTATTTTAAAATCACGAATTGATCCCCAAAGAGTGGAAATGATAATGAAAAAAGGATGAAAGGAATGAAGGCAGCTTATCTAAAACTAACATAACATATAACTTATCTAAAACTAACATAACATATAACTTATCTAAAACTAACATAACATATAACTTATCTAAAACTAACATAACATATAACTTATCTAAAACTAACATAACATATAACTTATCTAAAACTAACATAACATATAACTTATCTAAAACTAACATAACATATAACTTATCTACTAGAAAGTCCACTGTCATACAGCCCACGACCAAAGAGATGGCCAGAGATATTGGCAAAAAAATAAAGGGTACTGATGGTTGAGAAATGCAATATTAGCAATCAAATGGCTCTGCAGTGCAATAGGATAACTGCAATGGTAGCTGTAATGTACTGGGTGTGGGTGTTATTATATACAACAATAAGCAATAATGAATGGAAAAGATGTTTATATTTTCCCCCTGCAATAGGAGAAATGCAATATTGGCCAATATTAGAAGTAAAATGCACTGATATTCTTAAAATAATCAATTTTATTAATATAGTAATAATAGAAAACCAATACACAATTTCGTTTACATTTTAAAACGTCATAGGTAGCAATATCGAGAAGTTGTGGTATTTATATAGGTTTTTAGAAAATTTATTTAAAAAGTGTTTGGTCATGACAAACAACAACAATGAAACAAGGAAAATATTACACGTTTATATCTCTCCCTTGCAATAGGAGAAATGCAATGTTGGCCAATATTATAAGTAAAATGCACTGATATTATTAAAATAACCAATATTGTTAATATAGTAATACAGCAATAATAGAAAACCTATGAGCGTTCATGCGTCTCGAAGATTTCTGCAAACTGCAGCAAAATAAAAGCTGTTATAAAAGTGTTATAAAGCTGTAGGCCTAATTTACTGTAATGTATGTAATTCAACAACAATAAAGAAATATGTTTATTATAACTCTGAAATGCAAAATTAGAAGTAAAATAGCAAGCTACTGTGTACTATACACAGTTTGAAAGTTGGTTGCGTTGAATGTAGAATGGTTTTGATAAGCGATCTTTAACAGAAAGCGAGTAGGAGCATTCACGCGTATAAAACTGTAGCAAAATAAAAAATGTTCTCGTCATAAACGGGCGTTGTAGTTCGGCCCTAGCTTGTACATGTTGTAAAGAATTTCGGCTAACGTTTCAAATAATGAAACCTTCGGTGATTGGACAAAAAACACAGGCTGATAAACTGTGTACCACAATTTCTTACCTGTAAATCGGTTTACGCCTCAAACGGTCTACGTTTATTACAGAAACCTTCGAATAAATTCGATTACAAGTAAAAAATGCCATAGACTGATGAAATGAGCACGGTTTTCTCGTGAAATGCGCACTGCTAAATAGTTCTACAATCGGTCGCACGGCTTTATTGGCGTTTCAATTTTCGGTCTTAACTTTTATTAAACCGAGCTTTTCAAGCTTTTTGTGGCAATTTTCGTTCAAATTAATCTGTCTATTTGTGTATAATCCGATCAGATGGGTAAGTTTTAAGATATTATCGAAGGTTTACAAAGACTTAGTAACATATTTAAATAGGTTTAAATGTGTTTTGTATCGTTATTATACTTTAACGACTTTACATTCCGATGCTTAAATTTTTTGATGAAATTTCTTGATGAGGACTCGTCTCATTGTTGATGAATAATTTTCGTAAGTTGGGTGCACATGCATTTATCATAAAAACTCCCACACTTCCGCTCCGCTCGTGTGGTCGTGGGAAAACTAACATAACATATAACTTATCTAAAACTAACATAACATATAACAGAAAAATATGAGCAAATATCTTAGAATAAATTTAGTAAAAGATATCTTAAAGTGTTTAGTAGTCATCTGAGAGTCTATAGTGGTCATCTGAGAGTGTCTAGGAAACATTGAGAGGAAGAAGGTGAAAGAGATGTGATAGAAACCCTATAAACACCAACCCATGTCTGTCTCCCCATGTCAAACAATGGCTCATTCGAAAGCCAAGACTCTGATGTATTGAACTAAATAATAAAAAAACAACTGCTCTGTACACATTCACACTACCTGACGATTGCAGCTAGCTCACTGGCTGTATGAAACCAATGGTTGTAGTAATAAATTGAATAAAGTTTACCCAAATACTTTTATGTAATAAAAAAATTATCTAATTTATATGCTTTAACAAAATCAATACTGAACTCAAAAACAAGACTATACAGATAATATCTTATGTTAATTGAAAGATCATTTTGTCTAAATTAAACTAGTTATGTAGTTTTCTTGCAATTTTCAATCTGCACCTCAATTTAACTGTCTTTTACATAAATGCAAACTGACAGACAACATATTTTTTATTAGCACTTTATCTATTTAGTTTCTTATATATAACTCAGTTTTTTAAACAATAAAAATACATATGTATATACATGTATATATACCGTACTTTTCGGACTATTAGCCGCTACTTTTTTTCTGATGATTTAAGCCATGCGGCTTATATAAGGGTGCGGCTTTATCTGTGGCTTTTTCTTTCATCGCTAGGGCGCATTAACCAGAATCTCCGGTTAGTGCGCCTCTAGCGGTGAAAGAAAATACGAAACAATGGCTAGCGGTACTGTTCCGTTAAGCACTAGGTTAAAAAGCGTCGGTAAATTCGAAACAGTGCTGTTAGGCATTGTTCCGTTTTAAACAGCTAAGTTGCCGCCGCGTTAAAAAGCACCATCCTGAGTCCTGCGGCCTATGTATTGTTTTATCATCGATTTTTGGAAAATAAAGCAGATGCGGTTTATATAGAGGTGCGGTTTATAGTACGAAAAGTACGGTATGTACGCATATATATATATATAATTACCTCAAGTATTCATCATTAAGGTTTTGAGTAATTAAACAAATTAAAAGAGGTATGATGTTTACTCACAATAATTCTTACTCCAGCATACGACGGTTTTGACATACAAAACAAATATCAAGAGCAATTAACTTTGTGTGTCAAGGTTTTACTGTATGCCAAAACAATTAAGCATTGATAAAAGATCCAGTTTTTTTAAAAGATACCAATGTATTTTAGAACACTCATTAACAAAGAGTCAGTGTGCTGAAGTTCTCCATAGAATGTGTATAGGAAAAAAATGGTAACTACACTTACCACGTGGTCTAATATAGCCCCATATTCGTTAAACTGCTGCAGAATGTGTCCTACCGCCCCTTTAGAGTACCTTCAAGAGAAAAGAGATAACAGGCATGCTATTTTAGAAAAAAGCACAGGCCATATATGGACTACTAAGTATGCTAGACAGCTCTGCAACTACATATGTCTCTACTACATATGTCTCTACAACATATGTCTCTACAACATATGTCTGCTATTACATGTCTCTACTACATATGTCTGCTATTACATATGTCTCTATTTCATGTAAAACATTTACATGGTTAAAAATTATAATGTGATTGTTGAAATAGATGAAATCATCTAAACAACTTTGTAGGGATTTTGTAGAAAGGAAGAAATGCACAATCGCAATAACTTGGAGAGCAACGAAACGACACGTTTATTTTAGAGCATGAGGAGATTATATATGTAATCAACATTTTGGAAATGACATCAAGTGTTGTGTATGTTAGTCGAATACTTACATACACCAAGCACTTGTTAACACCGAGTGCTTGTTGATACTTAGTTCTTGTATTGCAGTATTAACAAGTGCTTGTTAACACTAAATACTTGTTAACACTGAGTACTTGTTAACATTAAGTACTTGTTAACACTGAGTACTTGTTAACACTGAGTACTTGTTAAACTGAGCAATACTTAACACTAAATGTGTGTTAGATGTGAATGCTTGTTAAAACTGAGTATTTGTCATCAAGCATAATCAAGATATTTTATTTTTCATTATTTATCCTAGTACAGATATAATTATTGCTTTTCGTAATGTAAAATTTACTAAATGCAGCAACAATTATTATTACATCATACTAAAAACAAAAACATCTATATATTATGGTCGAAATTATGAGGGTTGCTTCGCCATCTCTTGTGAGCATCTCCTTTCTTCTCTACTCTATTTCAAAACATAGTCTATATTTTAATGACAACATCTAGCAAGTTTCAAGGTACTCAGAAACATGATGCAAATATATAACATTCTCAACAGCATATATACAAAGATAAACTTGCATATTGTAACATCAATGACCCTTTAGAACTTTAGACAATGTCAAGTTCTATTGCCATACATAGATGGTGGTATCATTAGCAAATTGTCTTTAGTTAACTTAAATGTTATATTATGTAGATTATATTTACTTCAAGTATTACTTGTTCTCTTTATGCTCAAATCTCTGAAAAACATTATGGTTGGACCAGACACCAGACATTAGAGCCTACACTACGTTGTTCGATGAAGCGGTCTGCTTCTCTAAACTTTTCTCATACAGCTCAGACAGATACTTCACATCCACTTCAAACACTGAAGGGCACAGGAAGTGGAGTCAAACAGTGAAGGGCACAGGAAGTGGAGTCAAACAGTAAAGGGCACAGGAAGTGGAGTCAAACAGTGCAGGGCACAGGAAGTGGAGTCAAACAGTGCAGGGCACAGGAAGTGGAGTCGATCAGTGAAGGCACAGGAAGTGAAGTCAAACAGTAAAGGGCACAGGAAGTGGAGTCAAACAGTGAAGGCACAGGAAGAGGAGTCAAACAGTGAAGGCACAGGAAGTGGAGTCAAACAGTGGAGGGCACAAGAAGTGGAGTCAAACATTGAAGGGCACAGGAAGTGGAGTCAAACACTGAAGGGCACAGGAAGTGGAGTCAAACAGTATAAGGCACAGGAAGTGGAGTCAAACAGTGAAGGCACAGGAAGTGGAGTCAAACACTGAAGGGCACAGGAAGTGGAGTCAAACAGTATAAGGCACAGGAAGTGGAGTCAAACAGTATAAGGCACAGGAAGTGGAGTCAAACAGTGAAGGGCACAGGAAGTGGAGTCAAACAGTGAAGGGCACAGGAAGTGGAGTCAAACAGTGCAGGGCACATGAAGTGGAGTCAAACAGTGAAGGCACAGGAAGTGGAGTCAAACAGTGGAGGGCACAGGAAGTGGAGTCAAACATTGAAGGGCACAGGAAGTGGAGTCAAACACTGAAGGGCACAGGAAGTGGAGTCAAACAGTATAAGGCACAGGAAATGGAGTCAAACAGTGCAGGGCACAGGAAGTGGAGTCAAACAGTGAAGGGCACAGGAAGTGGAGTCAAACAGTGAAGGGCACAGGAAGTGGAGTCAAACAGTGAAGGGCACATGAAGTGGAGTCAAACAGTAAAGGGCACAGGAAGTGGAGTCAAACAGTGAAGGGCACAGGAAGTGGAGTCAAACAGTGAAGGGCACATGAAGTGGAGTCAAACAGTAAAGGTCACAGGAAGTGGAGTCAAACAGTGAAGGGCACATGAAGTGGAGTCAAACAGTATAAGGCACAGGAAGTGGAGTCAAACAGTGGAGGGCACAGGAAGTGGAGTCAAACAGTGAAGGGCACATGAAGTGGAGTCAAACAGTAAAGGTCACAGGAAGTGGAGTCAAACAGTGCAGGGTACAGGAAGTGGAGTCAAACAGTGAAGGGCACAGGAAGTGGAGTCAAACAGTGCAGGGCACAGGAAGTGGAGTCAAACAGTGAAGGCACAGGAAGTGGAGTCAAACAGTGAAGGGCACTTGAAGTGGAGTCAAACAGTGAAGGGCACATGAAGTGGAGTCAAACAGTGAAGGCACAGGAAGTGGAGTCAAACAGTGCAGGGCACAGGAAGTGGAGTCAAACAGTGCAGAGCACAGGAAGTGGAGTCAAACAGTGAAGGGCACAGGAAGTGGAGTCAAACAGTGAAGGGCACAGGAAGTGAAGTCAAACAGTGAAGGGCACAGGAAGTGGAGTAACAATATACTCTCTAATCCCTGTTATACATGTTTTATACGGTATACGTATAACATATATACGTTATTAGACAGTTTTTACATGATAGGTTAATTTCTTACCCAAACACTGTCACCCAGGTTTCATCGAGTACATCATGAGGTGATAACTCAGCTCTGCATTAAATAAAAACATTCAATGGGTGCAAAGAGGTTTAAACAAAACGAATATGATGCAAACTTGCGTGGTAGATCCAGTTTCACATGTTTAAACAGTATTCCAAGTAGATGGTAGATGTGAAGTCAAGGCCTAGGGTTATGTCAATACTATATGTAGGAACTAGATTGTATGTTATGTCAAAGATGTTTGTTGGATCAAGGTTGTCCGTTAGATCCAGGAAGTTGTGTGTTAGCTGAAAGTTGTATGTTATGTAAAGGTTGTATGTTAGGTGAACATTCTATATTAGGTCAAGGTTGTATGCTGAGTCAAAGCACAACCACACCGCCACATACGAGCTTAATGCATTCTGGGATTGAGCTCGTAAGTCAATTTTATCGTATCTCAAAGCACTATTTCCTATATAAAATATCTAAGTACAAATTAATCCGATAGCATGCTAAGAAAAAAACTCCTAAACAGGATATCAGTATTACGGTGAAAAAGCGTGTTTTTAATTGTTGCATATCAGTACATGCATTAAAAAAATTAATAGCAAACACCTAGTAATGTAGTTGTAATGATCTGCAAAAAATATAACATCACTACTTTATGGAGTTCTACCTTAGAGACAGACATTGTGGATAACGAGCGTCTGAAAGACTTGAGGGCGATGCTAAATGACTTGATGCTAAATGTATGTACACTAAGCTTTTGTAAATCTACATAATAGAAACTTTGAATTTAACTTCAATGAATTTAGCTTACTGAACACACACTTGAAGCTAAGTTTTTGATTTTTCTCAAAAATTACTTTAATTGTTATTTTATTTGTTTAGTATCAAATTCTTGTTTTGCCTCGTTTTCATTATAATTTGTAGCCAAACTTTGAACAAATTTTTTCGAATTGATTCGAGAAGAAAGACTGAGCAATACTTTTCTTGAAAGCAACCTCTCACATACTTAGCCATATAGTGGCCATAGACAACCGGCTCGTATCTCAAAAATTACTCGTATCTCAAGGGAGAAACTTGCTCGAAAGGCATGTTGAGGCACTTGTATGTAGAGGTATGACTGTAGCATGTAAGATCTGGGTGATATCCTAGGTTAAAGCTGCAGGTCATAAACTAGGTCATGACTTGATACTAATATCAATACAGATAATCATCTAATATGAAGTTAATTCATCCCAAGATTTGTACCCCTAACAGCGTTGTATGTTTAAACCAATATTCAGGTAAAAATGCAAATTCGTGACACAAATCAACGATCTACCGTAACTCACTAATGAACATAGGTAAAAGTCTATTATAATTCAGTTATAAAACTAGGCAAAAACTAATTGCTACGATTATACTCTGAATTATATATAAATGACTGAATTAATGAAGCTATAATAATGGGAGTTATTTATTGGTATTGTACCATAGAGAACAGTGAATGGAAGTGTAGTCTCATTGATGCACAGACTGATAAGTAGTCTGAGATATGCATATTAACATAGACTAGTGTAGACAAGGTGAAAGTTAAACTAACCTGTGTATGTTGTTTTTTATTATTATTTTTTAATTTATTTTGTATAATTTACTTTTCCTGCTTATTTTCAGTCTTCTCTTCACCTTATGAATGTGCGATGCTTTAAGAGACTTCAGATGTAGAGTCCATGTATGTCTTCACTTTATGAATGTGTGATGCTTTAGGAAACTTCAGGTGTAGAGTCCATGTATGTCTTCACCTTATGAATGTGCGATGTTTTAGGAAACTTCAGGTGTAGAGTCCATGTATCTCTTCACCTTATGAATGTGCGATGCTTTAGGAAACTTCAGGTGTAGAGTTCATGTATGTCTTCACCTTATGAATGTGCGATGCTTTAGGAAACTTCAGGTGTAGAGTCCATGTATCTCTTCACCTTATGAATGTGCGATGCTTTAGGAAACTTCAGGTGTAGAGTCCATGTATGTCTTCACCTTATGAATGTGCGATGCTTTAGGAAACTTCAGGTGTAGAGTCCATGTATCTCTTCACCTTATGAATGTGCGATGCTTTAGGAAACTTCAGGTGTAGAGTCAATGTATGTCTTCACCTTAGGAATGTGCGATGCTTTAGGAAACTTCAGGTGTAGAGTCCATGTATCTCTTCACCTTATGAATGTGCGATGCTTTAGGAAACTTCAGGTGTAGAGTCCATGTATGTCTTCACTTTATGAATGTGCGATGCTTTAGGAAACTTCAGGTGTAGAGTCCATGTATCTCTTCACCTTATGAATGTGCGATGCTTTAGGAAACTTCAGGTGTAGAGTCCAACACTCATTCAAGACTTATACAGGGTGTTCACGAATTTATATGTTAGGGTATTTGTAAATTAAGCTTTGAATGCATGGGATTGAACTGGATAGAGGTTCCAGTCTTTAAAGAGAAGTGAATAGGGTCAAATTTGCTCAGGTGATTACATGGTGACCAGGTACACAACCTTAATCAAGAAAGGTTTTCCAAATATCATCTGTTAGTGATTTTAGCCTCCTATATACATCAGGTGCCAACATAACAAAGCTATGATGCAGATGCGTTGACAAAACAGCATATAATAAAAAATAAACATGAAATATGGATGTGAACAGTGTTTGTATTCTATATACAGGGACCTCCCACCCCATATGACATTAATTCGCTCCAGTGTTGGCATCGAAAGGCAAAAATGCCGCATAGAGGGGTATAGAAACCCATAGTAATTATCTAATGCTAACAGCCCTGGCATAAAACATCAAAATGTTATATATGTGCTTTACATATATAAAAATTAATAACAAAATAGTATATTAAGCTTAGTAATTAGAGTTACCTAGAGTAATTTTAGTGTATTCAATGGTCATGATCTGCAATAAAATGTAACATTACCATGTACAGTACATACCGCATGAATGATGACGAACACTGTATAGAGTTCTTACATTTTAGCCAGATGTATAACATAAACTTTGAATTTAACTTAAACGAAGTTAGCTTACTAAACACATACTTAAAGCTAGGTTTCAGTGTGTATTTTACTAAACTAAACTTTAATTTTGTCATCGTTTTAATCTTTATTATCTGCTTCAAGTTTCGTTTGTACTTTAACTTATAACGAATAATGATGAGCTGAGAGAGAGAGAGAGAGAGAGAGAGAGAGAGAGAGAGAGCATAGCATCTCTTTCAGGTGTTGTGGGAGGAATTTTGGAGAATAGCATATCGACACCTCCGTTATTCTGATGTATTCAGAACACCGACCACCAACTTTGAATTTCATGAGACATTTTTGTTGATATCAAATGGCGAAGAAAATGTTGTATGGAGGGGACAGAAAACACCATGTTCCCCATCGCAAGGCGAAAAAAACTGTAAAACAGGGACATCGTAACCCTGGGATGCACTGTATGTCTTTTTTATTGACGAGTCAATTTTTTTATGTTAATACTATTGACATGCCAAAATTCTTTTTTCAATCTTCAGTAACCTTCTTGCCAGGATGCAAGCCGTGCTGAAGAAAATGGGGATTAAATTCATAAGAGTGGTGCCTTCTGGTAAACACTTTCTGATGCATGTATGGAGTTGCAAAGACTTTGGAAAAACCTAAACATTGTTACGCGTAACGGTCAACAGTGCTAGTTGTCAACCCCGAGCAAGCACTTCAAGTGTGAGTATTTTGACTATTGTAATGACTATCTGACCAATGGATTTAATGTATTCCACATGGCTTCATAGTTCCTCTAGGCTTCATAGGCCTAGATGAACTATGAAGCTGATCTGGAGGTCTTGAGATCAAATCCAGTGCTGTGCGGAATTTCACTGCTAGAATTTAATGACTATAACTGGACGCAGGGTTTAATAAAATGTAAATCTGTAAGCTACTTCTTGTTCCGATTTCGAGAGATTTGTGAGTGGTGCCTCTTCGTTTTAAAAATGACTCTGGCGGATATCAGGCTTTTGAGTTGGTCATGCATTCATAGGGGACCTTGATATTGATGCTCTGTTTCTGCGTAATACATTCTATGATTCACCAATTGCCACAACTTCCCTTTCTTTAGTTCCTATAACAGTTGCTGGCCTGGGCGTGTTGTTTGGATCTTCAATGTTGTCTAGCTGTGTAATCTGGAGAAGACTTCTCTTTCTTTTGTAGCATGTTTACTATTATACCGGATTGCCTGCTTTCTTCTTCGCTACACCTTAAACTTTCTCAGTCTCTTGATATCTACACATATGTTTTGGTCAGACACATTTCCCATAGAATTCATGGTTCTATTGTTAAAAAGCTGAGATGGAGAGTAGGCCTATCCATTAGCTATGAACGTGTCTCTGTACATGGCAAGAGCTGCCTGTAAATCTACATTCTTACTCATCATAGATTTGACAGTACAAACTGCACCCCCATTGCTCCGCGGATTATGAGGAGAGTTAGTCACCTGTTGAACATCTATGTTTCTGAGTAGTTTTTTCAACTTATCCAATACAAATGGTGGAGCATTATCCATCATTACAGTGTTTGGCACACTTATCAAACAGAACATGTTCTTAGCTTGGCTACAGATTCTTTGTGCATCAATTGAGTTCTCAAAATCATCTGCTACTATAAACTTACTATAACAATCCATAGCAACAAGGTATGTTTTTTGGTCTATTTCAAACAAGTCCATAGAAAATCTCTATCATGGTCTCTTTAGAGGTGGTGTTGATATTAAAGGCTTCCTGGCTTTGGAAAAGTACTGTTCACATATTTCCCACTTTGACACCAAGTTCTTACTATCCCGTGACATTCCTGGCTACCAGACTACGTCTACAGCCCTCCTGATGCATTTATTTTCACACTGGTGCCTTTTATGAATATTAGTGAGTACCCTCTTACATTCTAGTTCCGTAATGAATAGCCTGGTAATAAAAAAGACCACCCTTTCCACTTGAGTTATATTGTCTCCAAAACATATAAGCACTTTAGAGCTTCCAGAACCCATTTGCTGTTTGGCCAACCGACGATAATATATTTTAAGCGAAGAATTCCAACTTCCTCATTTAGTACATCGGCTTTAATTCTATTCAAGCGTCAAGATGTGTTGCGAGTTCCTCTCACCTTTCCAACACTCCTAATGGCTCAGCCAAATTTTCGAGAGCTCTTTCCACTTTCAGGGCAGGAGGTCTGGAAAGGATGACTACTAGCACCAACCTACTGCCTGAGATGTAAACTACTTTGTAGGAGCATAATAGAATTTTCAATTGAAAACGTAGTACTCGGATAGGTAGCTTACATGTAGCTAGTTCCTTCATATCCAAAATAGCTAGCAACGGTTTGTGATTCATTTCTACAGTTATGTTCTTCCCAATAATATAATATGACAACTCATCCCAAGTCCAGCTTGTAGCCTATCCTTTTTTCTCAACCTGGGCGTATCACTTTTCCGGAGAAGTGAGTGAGAGTGATACCTTTTCCACAGATTTCAATCAGTTTACTTTCTGCAACACACCGGCTCCAAGACCAAATTAAGAAGAGTCTGCACTTATCATTGTCTCTGTTGTAACTGAATATGAAATGAGAATCGGCGTTTTTGCCACCAACTGTTTCATGTGGTTGAATTGTGCTACTTGATTTAGTCTCCACACCCATTCACAATCCTTCCCGATTAGTTTACACAAAGTCACTCCCTTGATAAGCGAGCGGAAAACTTACCTAAATAGTTTACAATATCAAAAAATTGCCTGAGGTCCTTCTTGTTGGATGGGTAGGAAACTCAAGAATAGCTTTAGTCTTGTCTGGATCAGCTCGGATTTCTCGTCCATCAATGAAGTGACCTAAAAACTAGGTCTCATAGACTCCAAATTCAGTTTTCTTTGTTCAGTATAAATCCTGTTTTTTTTCAGTTTTCCTAATATGTACCTTGAGTAGATGATCATCCCCATAATTTCTTTGTAGCACCATGAACCAGATGTCATCCATTTAATAAACCATCTCTTTCAGTTCTACCAACATCGTTTGTATCTTTTGCTGAAACAACTCTGGTGCACTGCTGATGCTGAAAAGAAGCCATTTACAAAAGTACCTTCCAGATAGGGTAATAAAGGTGGTAAGTTTTTGCAACTGTTCTTTTAACTTTAGTTGCAAGTAGTCACAATTTGAATCCAGCTTGCTAAATACTCTAGTGTGATTCAATACACCCAATGTCTCCTCCGCAGTAGGTAGTGGATCATATTCCCTTTTAACTGATTTGTTAAGATTGGTAAAGTGTATGCATACCCTTGACTTCCCATTTTTCTTTGGAACAGCTATACATGGTGAACACCACTGAGTTGGTTCCTCAATGCGCTCAATTACACCTAAACTCTCCATTTTACTTAGTTCCTACAGTAACTGCCCTTTTCGAGCTGCAGCTAGCCTCCCTGGAACTGATTGGATGAAAGGAGTGCATCGATTTCCTAGTGAGATTCTAACCTGAATTTTTATTGACCAAAAACCGTTGAACATCTCTGGGTATCTCATGATACATTCTGTTCTTGAATCATATTCCGCACAATTAGCAAAGTTAATTAACCCCAGTTAATTTACCTCAAAGTGGTGTTATGAAGTTCTTCACTAGATACACTGTCTCCTCAAATTGTATCTCTGAGGAGCTTAATACTTCCTTTTTGGAATGAGTGACATAGTTTATGTCAACCTAGCCATATGTGATAGAAGTGCTGTTACAACAGCTCCCGTAACAATTTAAAATTGAATGTGTTGTGAACTAAGCATCAAGTTTACCATTCAAGCCTTGTGAGTCTCAGTGATATTGTCTATTGTTCCTGCATCTAGCCATTCAGGGTCTGAGCCCAGATATAAGCAGGCCACATCATCTGATTATGATTGGTCTTATTACCTCTAGTACTCCTCTTTCCTTTGCAAACTTTTGCTCTAGCCCAATGTCTTCTCTCTTTCCAGATATGACAAATAAATTTCTCGCAGGGCATCTTTCCTTCGGATGAAACTCCTTGTTACAGAATGTTACTTATTTTTATACCTAGGCTGCATAGACTGGCTCACCAAGCTTTTGCTGGCCCTGACTGTTTTACATAGTCTAGATTTTCATCAGGCGGTTCCCCACAAGTTTTCCATCTTGGGCATAGTAAGAAAAATTATTTTCCTTTTCGTAGTCAGATTTAAATCATCAATGTCCATCAACTGCTCTCTTCGCTTGTTGTCATTAACCCAACCACTATCCTGAATTAGCTGGTCCCACATGATTCCATAATCCCAATTATCCGCCTGGATGTATACTTGAGTAATGAACTGGTGAATCGATATGTTTATGTTATAAAGCACATTTTTAACAAATTCAAAGTGGCAATCAAACATGGCAATCACATTGACCAAGGTCCTTGTTCGTTCCTCTGCTGTACCATGAAATTCAAATTGTTCATAGATAGGAACACTTTCAGGGTCCATTAACATCAATAAGTTTGCTACTACATATATGAATATTTCTTAGCAATTTTTAGTATGTTGAATTGTTTTCTAAACATTTGCCAGTGTAGTACCACGTTCTCATCTTTGTAATTTCATCATTAGCAACTTGTAGACAAGGTCAAGTTGACTAACTGAAAAATTCAATGCTTTGAGCCATGCAGAACTGTCTCATTGTTTTCTGTAGCGCAAAGCTTCTGTAGAGTTTGTTTAAGATGCTTAATATTTGCCATGAAACAATCTGAGCACTAATAGAAATATGGGCTCTGTCATTATGAAGTATAAGACAACTCTTGTGATATGGGTGGCCTTCAAAAGGGTTGAAGGATAATACAGGACACCGTGACGAGGCATTAATCATACCGGAAAGCATGGAGAAGCGAGCACCATATTGATGATGCACGACAGATAAGAGACAGCAGATGTACAGAGTCTGTTTATTATATTTTATTTTAGGCTTAAATGTGCCAAGCGAAAAGTATCTGAAGTTTGTATGATTTTTGTAATTGTTATGAGTTCTTCTCCCTGTTTTGTAAAATTTTGTTTTACAATTTCGGTAAAAACGTGGTTATATTCCGCAGGCTTACAATGCACACTAACAAGATTGCTAGAATTTGAACAACCCGAAAACAAAAAAATTGGAACTAATCCCATCAACAAGAAAGGTGGATTTCCAGTGCCCAGCAGAACATGCTCGCCCTGTGTATCGGCATCATATTCTCATATACTAGCTTAGTGTACCGGTTGGCTAATGTTGTGTTCCTTCCTAAAGCGACACAAGGACACAAGCGTGTACCCCGAGTCCTAAAACTGGTAGAGCCCTGTGTATTGGCTCTCCTTCCAGCCTAGACTGGGGGTGCCTACAGCATGAAAAACTTTGCAAGCAGAATCACAGGATAAAATTTCAAGTTTGATTAAGTGTTGTTTGATATTGTATTTATACTTGAAGGACTCGTTGTTGTTAATATCATTGTTACTTATATGTTGATATTGTAAATATTATGGTTCGATCCACATACCGGCCTTAACCTGGGCCCCTCCGAATGTTTATATACAATACAGACTATTAAATTCTCAACATGACATTATGCTCACTTGCTGGATAAAGTTATTAACGTCTGTTTTCAAAGCATCTTTCCTAATTCTTTGACTAGACATCGCTAAGGAGTCGGTAATGCGTGCCACTGTCTGCTAATACAAGTAATAAAACTTTGCTATTGTTATAGTTTGAAAGTTAGCTAAGCATAATATTACTTGAATTTATGCTGTGTATTTAATAAACTCAGAGAATATGTACAACATATTTTATTTTTAGCAGTATTAAAAATATGAAAACAGCCCAGTTGTTTACAATGTAATAACAAGGATAGATGTATCCTCATGGCTAGTAAGGATAGATGTATCCTCATGTCTAGTAAAGAAAAATGTACATTATCCTCCTGCGTAGAAAAGATATATGTATTCTTGTGTCTAGAAAGGATAGATGTATCCTTATGTCTAGTAAAGATAAATGTATCCTCATGTCTAGTAGGGATAAATATATCATCCCGTGTAGAAAAGATAGATGTATCCTTGTGTCTAGAAAGGATAAAAGTATCCTCATGTCTAGGAAAGATAGATGTATCCTCCCGTGTGGAAAAGATAGATGTATCCTCGTGTCTAAACAAGGATAGATGTATTCTCACGTCATAAAATAATAGATGTATCCTTTCTAAAAAGGATGAATTTATTATTGTGGTTAAAGAAAATTGAGTCACCCTTTAGATAGAGCTAGATTTGAGGCAGGTTCACATTATGTAGCCTTATCTCGACGTTGATGCCACAATATTTTGGTGATCAATTGATCATCGATGATAACAATGTTCACACTATCATAAACCCATCTGCATTTGCATCAACATAATTATACTCAGTGATGTAGGGTTCTAATTTGTTTTTAGTTTCTCCCCGTATAAACCTCTTTGTTTTCACATGGTTGAATCAAATACTAGGCTCGCAGCGACTATTATAAATGGAAATAAATCCTGCTAGCTGTGACCACAAATTACTATTACTGAAATGTTTAACATTATACAGACTGTTGTTGATGCTGGGCAAAATATCGAGAAAATTTGACAGATGCAGACTTTCCCGACATATCCACATCGCTTCGCTGATGCTATTCACATAGTCGATGACGAATGCCGAAAGGAAAATGCAGACATAGGACGATATAGTATGAGCCAGCTTTTACTGCATACAGTAAGAATAAACCTACCCCTGGGTGTAGAATGG
Source organism: Watersipora subatra (assembly GCF_963576615.1). Taxonomy (NCBI): domain Eukaryota; kingdom Metazoa; phylum Bryozoa; class Gymnolaemata; order Cheilostomatida; family Watersiporidae; genus Watersipora; species Watersipora subatra. The sequence continues at coordinate 39,415,610 of NC_088710.1, read as the reverse complement.
ATCAACTTGGGGAGGAGAAAGGAGTGAGGTCTGACTCGTGGTTTGCATGGCAGAGGAGAGTGAACCAGTCACAACAGCAGGAGTGGAATGACTTAAATGTGCTGCTACAAAAGGAAAGTACAGAACTTTAAATGCCTTTAAAAGCATTATCTTATGTTAAATTATAACATTATTCGTATTATACTGTAGGGAATTATCTCTTTTCAAATAGTACATAATGCAACAACCAATTTTAGAGCAACTGCGCATGAGAGTTATATTTGTTTGTTAATGTTGTGGTCTCTCCAATAAAAATTACATAAAAATAGTGGCGTAGCCTGTTTGTTTGAAAAGTAGCGAGCTCTATATACGCTTCCATTAGTCGTGCAACTCTGCACTGTAAAGACATAAGGGATATGCTGCTCATTTGTACTGAATAATTCCAATCAATAAGCAAGCCTTTTAGCTGCACTTGATTGGCAAACAAAAGAATACCAAACATAAACTTTGTATGATACTCTTGGAGGAAGGGCAACCTTTGTGTATTGAATAGTGGCATTGAATCTTTGGCAAAATCATGATTGGAAATCACTACCTAAAAATCACTACCGACCGTGTCCACAAAGCTTATTGTGTTGTAGATCGGTTAGAGAGAGCTCTCAGACCCATCACCTAAACGATACACGACCGTGTCCACAAAGCTTATTGTGTTGTAGATCGGTTAGAGAGAGCTCTCAGACCCATCATCTAAACGATACACGACCGTGTGCACAAAGCTTATTGTGTTGTAGATCGGTTAGAGAGAGCTCTCAGACCCATCACCTAAACGATACACGACCGTGTCCACAAAGCTTATTGTGTTGTAGATCGGTTAGAGAGAGCTCTCAGACCCATCACCTAAACGATACAAGACTGTGTCCACAAAGCTTATTGTGTTGTAGACCGGTTAGAGAGAGAGCTCTCAGACCCATCACCTAAATGATACACAACCATGTGCACAAAGCTTATTGTGTTGTAGATCGGTTAGAGAGAGCTCTCAGACCCATCACCTAAACGATACAGGACCGTGTCCACAAAGCTTATTGTGTTGTAGATCGGTTAGAGAGAGCTCTCAGGCTCATCACCTAAACGATACACGACCGTGTCCACAAAGCTTAGTGTGTTGTAGATCGGTTAGAGAGAGCTCTCAGACCCATCACCTAAACGATACACAACCGTGTCCACAAAGCTTAGTGTGTTGTAGATCGGTTAGAGAGAGCTCTCAGACCCATCACCTAAACGATACACAACCGTGTCCACAAAGCTTATTGTGTTGTAGATCGGTTAGAGAGAGCTCTCAGACCCATCACCTAAATGATACACAACCATGTGCACAAAGCTTATTGTGTTGTAGATCGGTTAGAGAGAGCTCTCAGGCTCATCACCTAAACGATACACAACCGTGTCCACAAAGCTTAGTGTGTTGTAGATCGGTTAGAGAGAGCTCTCAGACCCATCACCTAAACGATACACAACCGTGTCCACAAAGCTTATTGTGTTGTAGATCGGTTAGAGAGAGCTCTCAGACCCATCACCTAAACGATACACAACCATGTGCACAAAGCTTTTGGACATTTCTCAGATTATGCAAATGAAGTCTATGAAGCCCACAAATGAGTTGCAGAATGAGTTCAGGCATTTTTTAGTCCTCTTTAGGCTACTTGGTTGACAGGTTGAGCATGTTCCGAGTCACCACTAATGCTATAGTTTACGGCATTATTATTACTGTTAAAAACAAATGTTCACTGTCACTACTACTGCCTAATAAATAAACATCAGGAGTCCATCGATCTACAATTCGTGAAACCCATGTAGCTGTGATGTGTCTGATCATCACGAAGAAGAAAAAGCTATAAAAATGTGTTTTTGTAAAGCGAAGCTAAAATCACCGAAAATGCAAACACGTTTTCTATTGACTCAACACAACAGGATGATTGTTTCCTTCCGATTAAGAGGAGACACGATAGGCTAATTATACAACTACTCACCAATCAAAGAGGTTTTGTACTCAGCCTGCAAAAGTCGCTCCATTTCCCCACTGTTTTGCCTTGATAGGTATGTACAGCATGTTATGATTTATAGGGCCGGCTTGAATGCGAATTCTTATAAATTCTCTAATTTTAGGTCTATTTTTCTAGGGTCGGCTTATATGCAAGATAGGCTTATATGCGGAACATATTTCGCATAAAATGTGCTAGATATATATAGAAAAGGTTACCCATAGCTACACAGACACGCTTGCTGTTGCATAATTACCTTAATAATAGACGCAAAGCCAGCGTATGCAGTTGGCTGATGCGCCTACAGAATTTTTCCCAGCTAAAAGCCTGTTCAAGAACCAGTAGTTTGTGTATGAAACTTGTGAAATAATTACAGGAAAGGATGATGCTTGTATAAGGCGCATTCATCTGAGAAGGTTTGAGTAAAAGTGTAGCATGTCTCAGCCACACAGATAACTGGAATTATATAGCTGACTGTGTATGGATATGCAAGACAACATTAAAGATTTGGTAGCCGATGCAAATAAATGCGACCGACCCGTTGTAACTGAATAGAGGGCTCAGTCCAGCATGCTCAAATATTTGTACATACTCAACATACATAGAGTTGTACATATTTGTACAACTCTACAATGTATGCGGAGTTAACTACTAACTGTTAAAATCAACAGACAGGAAAGATTATGAACGAGGATGGTTCAAAAAGTAATGCCTGTTAAGCTATAAATCTATTTATATCAATATAATCATGAAATTTCGTTTGCTGAGCAATGATTTGCTGTTAGAAGAACAAACAAAAAACAGTTTGGGAGACAAAAAACACTTACAATGCGAGCTCAAAGCTATGACATAAAGAGGTCATTTTTTGGCAGCGCAGAGACACGTGATATGGTATACGATGTCAACACCGATGATTAGTCGATACGTGAACGCGAGAGAAAAAGTGCTTCTTTGTGGCCGCCATTTTAAAGCATTAAGCATCTAGTCGCTACACTACATGTTTTGTTTACGGAGTATAGCAGATAATCATAATGTAAGGTTAAAGCTAATTCCACAAATACCAAAAGAGACCTTGGCCGAACTTTTACATCCCGTGTTAATTTCCGACTGGTGATTATAGAATTACACCTATCGGCCTATACATACATCTTGTGGAATGCGCTAGCAAGAACTTCTTCCTTCAACCAAAAAAGAAATTTAAAAAAATTGTTCGTAAAAATTAGCTATTCTCAGAAATCAGCTGCTGAACCTATTGAACCTAGTTTTAAACTCATACCCTATTGTTTAACTCAGACAATAATGATGGAGAGTTTGAAGGATACCATGTGGACATATATAAAGTGACTAGTGATATTTCGTGCGCGTCTTACAACTGCACAACGCTGTATTTTTGTGTTAAAAGAGAGCTCCGGACACGTTACCAAAATCACCCACTGTCAACGAGAAATATACTAAAAAAAGTGAATGAAGCCTATGTTGTATTATCGTTTTCCACCTGTGCAACAGTTTTGTATTTTTTTTTAGCTTAAAACTGAAAAACCTTGAGATATTGTGAATGGTTGAATAAACTTTGACTTGACTGGCACATGTTCTGTTCACTTATTGCTCTTTATAATCTGAAGTGCCTGACATGTGAACAATGACAGAAGTTGACATATTAATTGATGCACCTCATAATCCGTTTGCCTTATAATCCGTTTGCCTTATAGCTCCAAAAATATGGTAATATAATTGAAAGCATTTGAGAAACATTTCAAATAATTTTTTCCCTAGTTAAATATATTAAAATCTTTTTTCCATGCATTAATTTATGTCATGAACTTGAAATATTTTTGTACCTGGTTGTCTTTATCAAGATGTACAAATTCTATCGCTATTAAAAATTGTTGTTAAATAATAATGCAGTAGACAATTTTAGCCAAAAAATGTGTATAAATACACAAATTTGTCTAGAGAAGGCAGGACATGCATTGATGATGATGAGAGATCAGGTAGACCTGTTGATGTGAGAACCTCTAAAATTATTAAAGTAGTTAATGAGCTTGTTCAGTCTGAGAGAAGGGTAACAGTGGAGGATGCGCAAGATCTTGCAAAGAAATTTGGTATGTTGGTTGGTCCAGCCCACAAAATTATTCATGGGGACCATGCAGTATTACCAGACAGCTGACAGGGTACAACTAAGAGGATTGAGTTATGTCAACAGAACCATCCTTGGTATGAAAGAGAAGGTGGTGAGTTCCTTAGAAAAAGGTCACTTGTGATGGAGTTGGCACTATGAACCCGAACCCAAGCAACAGTCAATGCATTGGAAACAGCGAACCTACTGTCAAGAAAAGTTCAAGTTACAATGATCTACCCACGAAGTCATGCTTAATGTTTTTGGGACACGCAAGTGCCTATCACTATTTTCTATCCCTATAAACGGTACGTACCCCCTCCCCCCCCTTCCGCGTGTACTTCTGTTTTATAATAATCAAATAAGTTTGATAAAAAAATTCAACTCAGAATATTTTACGCTGACTTTTGCCCTATTGCAATATCGCTAATATATATTGATAGGCAGCAGGCGGTAATAAATGGAAACTCGCTAAGAATGCTTAGCAAAACATTAGGTGGTGTGAAAGGAAACAACTCGGTCATAATGCATCACCCAGAGCAGTTAGTTGAACAGTCGAGTGAATGACTGGTTACACAACCATAAGAATATCACAACCAAAAAGGAACTAGTTTATTGAGATGCAAGTATAAAAGGGACCTTTTGACCTCACACTGGCCCACATTCACAAGATGTAGGAGTAGCGCTACCTCACTTTTTATGCATTTAGCGCAGCAGTAGTTGCAGCTTCTATGCTGTTGGCGCAGCACTATAGTCATACCTCGACTCAGGAGCTTAAGGCGTCCTGGGACTGAGCTCGTATGTCCATTTACTCACATGTTAGTGCAATTTGTTCATATATAGAATTATTAAATATATATTGATTGGTTTCCATACTCTGTCAAACACAAACCAAAACACTTGAAACAATATACTGTAACAGAAAAAACATGTTGGTAATTGTTCTAACATACCACATGCTTTCAAAAAGTGACAAATAAAAAACAATGCTAGAAAATGTGATTAATCAAAATGTATATTAAAACATACAATAGCAGCTAATGTTAGCACTTGCCAAGGAGGGAGACAAAGGTTATCCTTCATTACAAAATTTGACTTTGATAAAATTGGATTCTGTTGCACAGACTTGAAAGACTTGAAAGACTTGAAAGCAAACTTTTATTTTAAACTTAATATAATTAATATTTCTTTGGAATTCGTAGCTTTAAATTTTTTCTCGCGGTTTAGCTAACTTTTCCTTTGTTTCGCTAACACGATCAGCTGGTCATTAGAAGAAAAACCTATTTAAGGACTTTTGCCTTTGTCGCCATTTTAATATGTTGCGAAAAGAACGAAAATAGGTGTCGTCACAAAGGGCTAATGCACGACCACTAGCCAACTTGTCCGAATGTCTATTTTTATAGTCTTGATAGATAGCACTGGCCTTTTCATATAGTATCGTTTCAGTTACGCTGTCGCCGGCCAATCGTTTGTCTTTTATCCAAAGCACGAGCAGTCTCTCCACCTCTTTGTGAAGATCGCTACCCCATTTGGAAACTATGGTTTTTCTTTATAATTATCCTTCTGTTTGATAATTGTGTATATTGTGGATGTATTTCTGTCATATTGGCAAGCCAGCTCAATCACGCATACACCTTTCTCATATTTTTCAATAATTTCACGTTTAATATCAATTGTTATTATTCGCTTTTTATTTGCATTATCCTTCATTGTATCGGTTGGCTTTTGGTCTACGCACAGTACATTTAATTCACATAAACCTGCACTGAAAATTGCGCACAAACAACACGTTGCAAAAGTATAACCTGAGCAGTTAAAAAATACAGAGCGATGCTGTTCTCATAAGACACATCCGATACACTTGGCCACTGACGCGCTCGAAACTCAGCAGTGGCTTGGATGTTAGTGCTAAAACTTGCTTAAAAGCTGACTCGTATCTCAGGTTTCTCGTATGTTGGGGCACTCGTATGTTGAGGCACTCGTATGTTGAGGCATTCGTATATTGAAGAATAGATAATTGCCTCACCCACGGTTAACAAGATTGACAAAAGCTGTGAAACTTACAAAGTGCTTCGCAACGAACAAACATAGAAATAGTAGAACTCACTGGAAAGGTTATGCTGGGCTGAAGGTAGGGGACTGGATAAACCAGGAGTGAGCTGAACTTGGAACTGCAATTGAGATAGACAGATGTACTTTATATACAACATCTAAATCCAGGGGAAGACAACTACCCTGTTCATACTTTAGCAGATAGAGTGCCTTCTACGCTTCCAGACAATGGAGATATTACTAATTATGCGATGTGATGAATGGTTGAAAATGCAGGGTATCTGTGACAACTTGTTCAGGTGCATCCCTACCTATACCCTAACTTGTGATATCCATTGCGATCTCAAGCAAAGTGTTACAGATGAAGCTATGAGTCAATTGAAGCGCTGCAGATTATGTTCAGCTCTTTAGAAATGTGAACTTCATGTCATTTCTTACTTAGCGGATAGACAAACAGACGAGTGGTCCTCAGGGACATGAACAGTGATAGTAAATATTAATCAAGCCTAAGGGACCCTGTCGCTAGCCTCAAATAAACAAGAGATCAATATCTTGCAGTTTTACTTGTGACAAAGGATCTGGGTACAACCTACCTTCGATTCAACAGTATCAAGGAGACTTGTATTTGGGTTGAGGGCATGTATGTGAGATGAACCTGATGAATTAGTGTCTAACAGACCACTGACTGGTGGGGCAGACAACTTGTCCTTTGACCTGCTAGGAGTTGCATTTTCTCTACAATTCCAAAGGGAGTGTGTTTAGCAAACTCCAAGAAAAGACAGCAAATAGAGTTGTAATAACAATTTCAGACGTAAAGGTGATTAGAGAGGGTCGAACCATCATTAACTTTAGTATGCGACTAGTTAAAACAGCAACTACTAACTACTCAGTTCTGTTAATCTTTGCTGGGCCTAATCAAAGGGGGAAAGATTTTCAATTGTAACTACATAATGGTAGCCAGTGTCTGTTGAGCGATGAAATATATTAAAAAAAGTTTACACTCAAAATACTTTAGGAAGACAATTCAAAAGTATATCCTTTCACTAACTTTGTTTTAAAACAAATTAGAGTGCTTTTAGATACCTCTGTGGGGGTATCCCTTTGAGGGTATCCTTAAGTTTGGGTATCCGTAAGTAGAGGTATCCTCCTATGTGGAGGGTATCCCTATGTGGGGGTATTCCTACGTTGAAGGGGCTATCCCTATGTGGGATGTCCCTATGTGGGGTATACTTATCTGGGGGTATCCCTATCTGGGGAGTATCACTTTGTTGTAGGAGGTGCAAACGGGCCATTCTGATGAATTATCTCTTATCATTTCAGGAGAAATATGACAAGTTTTGTCTTGGTTTCAGTAAACAATCTTAATGTTAACAGCGGATAATTGCATGCGTGGCTTTGCATAAGCAAAACATAAGACCTCTGCCCTTTACAAATAGTTCAATTTTTTATAACTAAAATAACCATACACCTGCTTTATAAACAACACATTTAATGTACACTAAAAATGTTAGTGAGTCATCAGATAGAGCAATTACCAAGTTGGTAACATGTTGCTGAATGTAGCATGTAGAATATAGCTGCAAGTATATGGAGACATATAAGACCTAAGGAATCCTTATCCCGAAACATTAAATAGATATTTAGTCACGAGTAGGAAACCTATTGTTAGATATGGATAGTAGAAGAGATATATGAACACAGATTAATTAGCACCAAAGGCTTAAAAACTACCTAAAACCTTCACATATTTATGAGCAGTAAATACCCAACATACATTGTACAAGTTACTTTCAAAACGATTAAACACAAACGCCCTTCTTAAGTACACAACTACAAAATTTTAGCAATCCACTATAAACTAGTTTGAGAAAATTTAAACAAAGATACTGCATAAATTTACAACAAAACATTGTTACTGCAGGTCCAGAATTGTTTACAGTGTATAATTGTTGGTTATAATAGCAATAGCAGCTAAGAAAGCTAGCTAGTTCTTCTGACAGCAAAAGGGCAATTTTCTACAGTTAACAGTTAATTTGATGGATACGATCACTTGAGCTTTTTCTAAGACAATCAAAAAAATGATGCGATCTTTTACAATGTGTGCTAATGTTCAAAACTAGACCAAATTTAAGAAAGATGGAGATTTCACTTATCACATGAATGTAGTAACACCCAGGTCCGTACTCAAGTCTGTCTGTAAACTTCTTAGACATTGTCAAAGCTTGAGCTGACTGGACATTCGGGTGACCTCCAAACTTAGGAGTTCCTCCGGCACCAGTGACATTGGGCTGCCAACCGTTTCGGCTTCCCGGCAGTGGCTAAACATTTCATTTTTTCAGGAGATTGATAAATTATACAGACATAAACACTAAAAGATAGCATTGCTATATATATTCACCTGCTTATGATAAGTAGAACCACATGACACTTTAACAAGTATGAACTGAGTATAAGACCTTGAATAAAATACTGAATTTCTGAGAAGACATGAATAGACTAAGATTTTCATGAGCTAAGCACATGAAATAAGACACAAGGAGCAAGGATTTTATTAAATCTCTGACTTAAAGCTAAAAGTGAGAATGACTAAAATGCTCACCGAGTGAACTGTGGAAGGACCAGGTGTGTGTTCGCCCAATAAAAACCCTGGAAGGTACTGAGAAGAGTTCTGGGAACCGGAATGAGGAGAGCTTGGTGAGCCCAAAACCATGGGTTCAACTCCTTCAAATTCAAATGAATTAACACGGTATGATTCATATATAGGTAAGTTAATGACCTGAAGTTTTCTTTAACAACATCGTTCAATCTACAGTACATGCATGGTCTCAGGCTGCAGTGCTTCATTTAAATATAGTCTAAACATACTTGTGTACCCTGATAGTCTGAAAGCTACTGACTTTAAACAAATTAATAGATAAAAATTGGTCAGCACATTTTTGCACATTAATGTGGATAACATTTAAACACAGTCTGGGGTGATGAAAGCAGATTGACAATAAACTCAAACCCCTTAACCAAATGAAGGCCCAAAATGAAGGCTATTGTTCGCAATATGATTTTTTAAACTCTAAACTAAGCAAGAGTTGAAGCCCTTGTAAGAGGCTATGTTTTATGACCATTCTTGTGTAATTGTCGCTTTCCGTTTACTAGCTCTTCTGCTTTTGACAAATATTAAAGACTCTTTTTACTAGACAACGCCATTGAGGTATTCAGTAAAAGCGGGAAAACTGCAAAACATTGTTGTATGAAAATACTGCGCAAACAACATACCAATAGGGAATGCAGCCAAACCACAGGATAAGCACATAATAAATACAAGCAGCAACACGCCCAAATACATCAAAAGATCCGATAATTAGAAAATGTAAAAAGTGAATTAGAAACTTCAAAATTGGAGGAGTCGATCATAGATTGGTGTGTCAACACCAGATGGAGAACATGCCAAAAGGGAAGTCAAAGCAATTAAACCAACCAACCAACATCGCCAAAAAACCACCAGAGAAACATTAGAGACGAATCAAATGAGTACTAGTATACAAATCTACCACTCCTGTCAAACATGACCTAAATAACAGGAATAAGTCACGAGCTCCCACCCTACATGTCAACATCACATGCACCAGCTGAAGACTTGCGCAAACAAGATATCTTCATACTCCTGGCAAAAAGCATTGAGCTTTAACACTCAACCTACACCCACACGCTAGCCATCCCACATGCCAGACAGCTATAAAAGAAAACAGCTCCAATGACTCAGCATCTTTATTTCCATCCCTCTCTCTCTTCCCGAGGGCCTCCTTGGACGCTTTCTCCTCTGCCTCCTGAGGAGCCTCTCTCCCCCTCTGGAGCCTCTACCCTCTCCCTACCTATGGAGCCTCCTTCGTCATCATCAGCTGATACTCTTCTACTTCCTAATTCATCTACCGAGCCTTCACATATAAGGACTGCCATGACTCTCATCTGATTAGCGAAACTCGCAGCCGTATGGATCGAGCAAGCAAACATGGACAACCGTGTGAGTAAGGGTGTAACTTTTATTAGCTATTTTAACCTCTTGTCATTAATATTATTGTTTAGAATTTTGTTAGTTGTGTATTTTAATTGTTGGATTTAAAAAATAAAGAATTAACTTTTACTGGTAAATATCAGTATTGCTTACAACAGCTTAACAGCTTCACTTGTACCTAAACCAGTAATAACCAAATTGGTTACCACAAGCTAAGAAAAAGTGCACAAACTAAACATAGTCAAAAAAGAATAATATGACAAGCAATTTCAACACTGATGTTGTGCGTGGATTCGGATTAATTAAGCATAAACTAATTTTTCCACAACCACTCATAACGACATTATGACTATTCTTATTAGCCTCAATCTCTGAGGTTAGAATTTATACATGTATATGTACAAGTAGCACCAAAATTATCACTGAGAGCATGATATTTAAATGCAGAAACCGGCATGTTGAATAGTAATTACTTTCGAAACCAACAAAACTAGTTTGCCTTTACTAGGGTGCGTTAATTTAATACAAATTTGAACAGCACACTAATTGAAAGCCGGCATTTACATAGACAATTATTATCGTACTCATTTCAATGTTAACATGCCTATCTTGTAAATACATTAAGTAAAAAAAAGCTACGGTAATTATTACGTGCTACTTGGTTATAAACTTGTAATTGAAACATATTTGTGTATCAGACTCCGGCCAGACTCTTCCAAGCAAATAGCAACAGTTTACCATGACTTGTAGGCATACCTGCCAACTCTCACGCATTGGGCGTGAGACTCACGCAATCACCCCAAAGAAAAAATGAAAATGCGTGAGAAATGCGTGAGATTTTTGCCCCAATTTCCACAACTTTATATATACTATCATTGATACATCAACTGCCCCAAAACCAAATCTCACGCATTGCCCCACTCTTGGATTGGCAGGTCTGTTTGTAGGTCTTTAGGAAAGCATCGAATCTCAAAACAATAAATAGCTTTTTAAACTATCGTTTAAATAACGATCACTAAACTAAGTGATCGTCTACAGTTAACGTAGTTGTGAGTAGATCCTTCAAAGCTTCTAAAAGTAAATAACCTGTCTACAGTTCCTAGCACAATTCAACATCGATATTATATCATAACAGACAAAAGCAATGTTATTAAAATCATTTTACGTACGTGGAGAATTTCCACCAAAAGACTTTGTAGTGTAAGGACTAAATTTTTGCTCGTGCGTCACATCCATTTCTTCTGATTGATAAACCTGATCGTATTAGCTATTCTTTATTTTCAAATTTTCGCGAATTGGAGGAACTCATCAGTCAACGAATCGGTATCCAGTTCATTGGTGAAATATTTTTCGTCGTATAACTTGTTCGTCGAGATATCTGTCGAATTTCTACGATTATGCCAATCGATGCAAATGATTTTATTTAGGGCATTTGTAAAAAAGGTTATCGATGAGCACAATGCTGGTTTGCCGAAAGTAGAATTACTATAAACATTAGGTTATTGTGACGACAACTCCTAAACCATGTCAGTTGTTAAGAACACATGTAGGTGGCATCACGTAATCATAGGGAAGTGTTTGCATTTAGATTTTGTGCACCATATTTTGTGGTTCTATGGTTGAGATGACTTATTTAAATTTAGACACACTTGGATAATTGCATCAGTTACCAAATGCTTCAGACTATTGACGACATATTCATGAGTAAAGAAATATTACAACTAACAGTGATATTTGAGACCACAATCTAACTAGCAACGGCAGGCAGGCCTCGAAGGCTCGACTCGATGTGGCTAAATGAAAAGGGGAACACAACACTGATTGCACAGGCAATGCCTCACACGTACAACCGCAATAATACATTATTAGCCAAGCACAGAAGACTAACAACGATATTACCAGCTAATTGCAACAGCTGCTAGAGCTTCAGACGTGTATAGTTGGTCTGATAAAAGCCACGATAGCTAGTCGCTATATTGGCTATAAATGCCTGTAACCAAACGCTGAACAGTAGAACAAAATATATTGCTTACAAAAGCTGTAAGATTACAGTAGAACACGCACAAGATGTGATAAAGCAAACAATCAGAATAAGCAATAGAATTGTATCTTCAGTATCACAGAACTGTAGAATGATGGCAGGACCAAGAGACGATAATAGGAGATGCCAATATCTCATGTTCAGTAAAGTGTATAGCGATAAAAGCTTTTGTAAACTAGTTATTACATGGAGTATGACTTGTCAATGGTGGCACTTGACTAAACAACCGCCATTTCATAAAAATCTAGGATCATTTTAATCATATGAACCTTGACCGAGAGTTACAATACCGATAATCTCTAGCATAACTAGGTTATCTTTCTTCGGATTTTAAGCCAACTACTTGAAGAAATCGCTAGATTATTTCTATAAGCTTCTGACAAGATCTTCTGGATGGAAGGTCTCATAGAAGGCCAGCTTTAATCTCTGGACTTGATGACATAGTTTGAGGGCAGGACCAAGCTTGAGACCTAATTCCTCTTGAACCGTTGGTAGCACCAGCATCATAAACGCCTGACCATCTACCTCCTAAAAACGGAGAAGAGCTCATACTAGTCTATGGTATGGTAAAGAAAATGTAAGGTCAATCAGGAAACCATGACAAGCATAATAAAAGTTGCCTGCCATTACTTTGAAAGAGTCTGACAAGATTTGGTCTCTATCAAGTATATTTTGTGGTTTGGAAATATGTTTGCAAGGATGACTCCAGCTTCCTGTATCCAATAGGGAAGCCATTTCTTTTACTTTCCTCAACACAATAGAATAATCCATCAACCACCAACTTTACCAATGTGCAGCTGCACTAACTACAGTGCGCCCTCAGGTTACGATGACCCTGTTATACCCTTGGGTTACAATGACCCTGTCATACGATTTTTTTTGCCTTACCAAGTAGAACACAATGATATTTCATCTTCGTCATACAAATCTTATTTCGAAATACGAATTCAACAAAAATTTTGCTCGAAATTCAATTATGGCTGCTAGTGAACTTATTATGTCGAAATAACAAAGAAGCTGTTCACTGAAAACCTCACAACGCTTGAAAGCGATATTATGACCGACTTCTCTCAGTTCAGCATTCCTTGTGGGAAAAGTGGTACGCAATAGTTTCCCATCAAAACCAGTAGCAAAGTTTGAGTTGCGATCCCTTCAAACAGAGGGTCAAAAATCGGACAGCTTCTAATAATCTGCTAACAAGAAGTCATTTCACCACAAGAACACCACCCCTCAAGCTTTCGTGTCAAATTAAGGTGAAAGAGTTTTCAATGAAGCAGGCTAAAAGTTATAATGAAAAGCAGCCGGAAACCAATAGGTGATAAAACTTTTGCTATGAAAAAGTTCAGTAAATAGTTACATACAGTAACACATAGTAAAAATACATAAACTAAAACTTAGCTTCAAGTTTAGAGCTTAAGGTTAGCTTTAAGCATTTAAGTTAACTTTAAAGTTTATGTTATACGTTTGCCTCGAAGGTAAGAACTCTCTATTTTGTGATGATTCGTCATTTATTTTCATCAACAAAATTAGTTGAGCAAAAGAAAAAAGCTGGAGGAGTGATGAAGCCCATAATACGCAATAGCATAGCTAGTCGTGGCACTAGGCTTGTCGTCATCGGTTTTATTCACATGTTAAAAGATACAACATGAGTTTTCTCTTTGAAATGGCCACCTTTTCTATGCCTTTAATAGACTTAGGGAGTTGATTCCAAAAATGGCATGCTGGAAATCCACCCTGCGATGGCCTGCACGGGAAGAAAATACTGCTACTCTACGGTACATACTACTGCACATTCATTGTAATGTTACATTCTACTGCAGAGCACAACCTTTAATTACACTAAAGTTACTGTAGGCACCTTTAGTTTCTAGGGTTACATACCACAATAGACGCTCTTATAACGTATACCTGCTATAACGTAAATTCCAGATAACGTAAAAAATTTATGTGAAGTTTTTGCTTCCTACTAGAGTTGCATCGATTTTGGTGTCGGAATCGGTGCCGATATGGGTGTTAAGTATCTGAATCGGTATCGGCCGATCTTTTTTTTAAAAGATCTGCCGATACCGAAACTGAAACTTCAGATTCTTTTTACAGATCAGCTATTCAACAGAAAACAGTATTTTAGCCTGCTACACTAATAAAGATCATCAGCTGCAAGTTCCTTATTCTTACCTAATGAATTCCGGGCATGCCACACCATTTATTTCATGTCTATAGCCTGATCAACATCAACACAGCTGAGGAAAATTTTTGTTTTAGTCAGGACGAGATCACAAAGTGTAGTATTTCCCAGTTACAATGATGGGATGTATTGCAGTCAATCGCGAACAAGATAACAAAGAAGGAAAACAAGAATGCAGTGTAATATTTCTATTTACTAGCATTATGAAAGTAATTTGAGCAGACGATGCATAAAGTTATCTATCTCTCTCTTGATCCTGACGATACAATGTATCATTTGTATCGTACAAAATAACCCCAGTGGCTTATTAATATTTTGCCTGTCCTCCATCATCTGCGGCAAGCGAATCCCTGTTCAGTACGACTGGCTACATTGATAGTGATAGAAGAAAGATACTTCTTACGGAAAGAGTTGAATCACTAACGGTAATTACAAGAAACGTTGAGTTGCTCTAAACTTGTACAGGCGCAGCAGCTTGTTCAGCAATAGAAGAGAGACTTCATTATCACAGAGAGAGCTGTACCACTAACAATAATTACTATTATTAATTACAAATTACAAGAAATAGGAACTGTTTTGTTACTATATGCAAGGTATGTCAGTATGTGAATACATGTCTCTTTTTTCCATAAATAAATACAAACAAATGTATACATTAATATTCATATTTCCTATAATAAAATGAACTATTATCTATGCAACACAAAAGATCTGAATCGGTATCTGAATCAGATTATTTTTCAATAAGAATCGGTATATTGAATCGGTATCTGAATCGGCTAGTGAATTTAGAATCGGGGCAGCTCTTCTTCCTACTACGAAAAACTTTTCCATATAACGTAAAGGGTCAAGTCGGACGAGTTTTCAAAATCGATTTTAATGTCAAATTAAATTAAAATTAATCAAATTAAAAAAAGATTAGTTTTTCTTTTTTTCATGATCAAAGGGGTGAGTTTGGAAACATCTTGGAACAAAATAGGCAATTTACATGGATTTTACTGTTCTTATAACATAAATCCCCTATAACGCATGTGTTCCTGGAACGGATTATTTACATTATACGAGCTTCTACTGTATTTTGTTACTAATTTTTAATATGTACAGTACATATATATCGTATGGCAAGGGCGCACTGTATTAGAAAACGAAGCAAATATTGAGGTCGAAGAGGATTCTTTATGCATGACTCACATGAGCAGACAACTTATCGGTGAGAGAAGCACAGTCCGTCTGTTTTATGAAGCTCTGTATTTTGTTTACATCCCAGTACAATGGATTGTCAATCAGGACCACCTTTTCTGCATCATTAATATGGAGTCTCGGCTGGCTAAAGGATAAAGCAGACTTAGGCTTGTTGTGAGAGACAGCTGCCTTGAGCAACCTGTCTGTCTGTCCGTATGGCCGTCTGTCTGGTTGGCCAGCAGAGCTTTCTTCTAACCTGATACAGGTGCTAGAAGCCCTTGTCGCAGATTGAGGCAGAGAAGTTGACAGAGAACTAGAGCTAGCAATTATAGGACTGGGTGCTCCGAAATCTTGTTTGGATCGAACTCCAGTACTACCATAAAGAGATTGAGATAATTCCAAACGCCTGTATGGATATCAAAATCTATTAGCCATCAAGAAACAACCAACAGTTCTTAATACCCTAACAGCAATGCGCAACAAATACATATATGTAGGCTCCTGGGTATAGCTACGTACAACCAATATGATGTATTCTACTAGCAAAATAGACACTAAAATCGGATGAAAGTCAGACCGAGATGAGTTTAAGCGACGAGTAGGTTACTAGCATGATTGAAAAAATAGATTCCCATTTACATGTCAAATAATTTTGAGCTTGATAATCATTTGTTCTCAATGTTGGAGCTAACAATTAGCTTGTACTTTCGCACGAATTCTATTATTAAACAGTGTAACTTGCCCAACAATTTGAGTTATATAACAGTTTAACTTGTCCAATAATATGAGTTATTCAACAGTTTAACTTGTCCAATAATTTGAGTTATATAACAGTTTAACTTGTCCAATAAATTGAGTTATATAACAGTTTAACTTGTCCAATAATTTGAGTTATGCAACAGTTTAACTTGTTCAATGATTAAAGTAATGCAATAGTTTGCTGTATACAATAGGTTTAGCTATACGATATTCGAGCAATGAAGTCATTAAATTTACAACATAGATTGGGACCTATCAAATTAGAAGACCTGAGAATTTACCTAATTTTAAGAGGAGGGACTGTTGGATAGTGTTTGCTCGAAGAAATGTTCAAGCTCTTTGATCGCTGCAGAGTTTCAGGTGAAATAAACTTAGCTGGTCGTCCCTTTTTCTTCTTCTCCTTTACTATTTGGTATTGGTGAGATTCTGGGACTAATTCTGCAGTGGGAACTATCGGTGCATCCTTCTAGAATTTTGGGAATGAAACAGCGCGGATAGTGCATTAAATACCAAAAGAACAGTCAACACAAACACAATGTTTTTGAGACATGGGAAGGGGGTGGGGCTGATGGAGTCAAGATGAGCTTGATTTGTTTTTATGAATATAGAGCTGAAGCCCTGACACAGGATTAACTCTATTGATTTCAGTCTATCCGTGGGTCTATCGTTAGTCCGTGCAAGAATATGTCAATCATTAATACTGGTAGGCTAAGGAGAGCTAGGCTAAGGAGAGCTAGGCTGAGGAGAGCTAGGCTGAGGAGAGCTAGGCTAAGGAGAGCTAGGCTAAGGAGAGCTAGGTTAAGGAGAGCTAGGCTAAGGAGAGCTAGGTTAAGAAGAGCTAGGCTAAGGAGAGCTAGGTTAAGGAGAGCTAGGTTAAGGAGAGCTAGGTTAAGGAGAGCTAGACTAAGGAGAGCTAGGTTAAGGAGAGCTAGGCTAAGAAGAACTAGGCTAAGGAGAGCTAGGCTAAGGAGAGCTAGGCTAAGGAGAGCTAGGTTAAGGAGAGCTAGGTTAAGGAGAGCTAGGTTAAGGAGAGCTAGACTAAGGAGAGCTAGGTTAAGGAGAGCTAGGCTAAGAAGAACTAGGCTAAGGAGAGCTAGGCTAAGGAGAGCTAGGCTAAGGAGAGCTAGGTTAAGGAGAGCTAGGTTAAGGAGAGCTAGGTTAAGGAGAGCTAGGCTAAGGAAAGCTAGACTAAGGAGAGCTAGAATAAGGAGAACTAGGCTAAGGAGAGCTAGGTTAAGGAGAGCTAGGTTAAGGAGAGCTAGGTTAAGGAGAGCTAGACTAAGGAGAGCTAGGTTAAGGAGAGCTAGGTTAAGGAGAGCTAGGTTAAGGAGAGCTAGGTTAAGGAGAGCTAGGTTAAGGAGAGCTAGGCTAAGGAGAGCTAGGTTAAGGAGAGCTAGGTTAAGGAGAGCTAGACTAAGGAGAGCTAGGTTAAGGAGAGCTAGGTTAAGGAGAGCTAGGTTAAGGAGAGCTAGGTTAAGGAGAGCTAGGTTAAGGAGAGCTAGACTAAGGAGAGCTAGGTTAAGGAGAGCTAGGTTAAGGAGAGCTAGGCTAAGGAGAGCTAGGTTAAGGAGAGCTAGGTTAAGGAGAGCTAGACTAAGGAGAGCTAGGTTAAGGAGAGCTAGGTTAAGGAGAGCTAGGTTAAGGAGAGCTAGGTTAAGGAGAGCTAGGCTAAGGAGAGCTAGGCTAAGGAGAGCTAGGTTAAGGAGAGCTAGGCTGAGGAGAGCTAGGCTGAGGAGAGCTAGACTAAGGAGAGCTAGGTTAAGGAGAGCTAGACTAAGGAGAGCTAGGTTAAGGAGAGCTAGGTTAAGGAGAGCTAGACTAAGGAGAGCTAGACTAAGGAGAGCTAGGTTAAGGAGAGCTAGGTTAAGGAGAGCTAGGCTGAGGAGAGCTAGGCTGAGGAGAGCTAGACTAAGGAGAGCTAGGTTAAGGAGAGCTAGACTAAGGAGAGCTAGGTTAAGGAGAGCTAGGCTAAGGAGAGCTAGGTTAAGGAGAGCTAGGTTAAGGAGAGCTAGGTTAAGGAGAGCTAGGTTAAGGAGAGCTAGGTTAAGGAGAGCTAGGCTAAGGAGAGCTAGGTTAAGGAGAGCTAGGTTAAGGAGAGCTAGCCTGCACCAACTGTCTTAAAAAATGAAGCCTGAAAAAGTTTGCGCAATAAACTTCAAAAGTAAATTTGTATATAATATATATATATATTATATACAATTTTACTATCATGGAATGTAGGTCTTATCAAACAAACTATTGTGACAGCTTCACGAAGGAACAATGCCATCAGGAATTTGCCCACCTTGACAGAGGTAAGCTGTAACTGGTAAAGGGGATGGTTTTTTGGTAAGTCTCCTCGACCATCATCAGCAGCGCTTGAAGGTCGACTGGTAGGAGTACTCGGCTGTCCGCTTCGAGGAGTTGCGGAGCGCTTGAACGATGGAGACACTCGCTGCAGAGCTGAGGTAAACTGCGAGGGAGCTGGTGGCAACAAATCTTCTACCGAGTTGGAAGTGACAGAGCCGTTCTCACTCATGGCTCCAGTGTACTCGCTCATAGCTCCAGTGTACTCGCGCTTTGGAATGTACAGGTTTCTCTTTGGTGTGAACACCTCAAAATAAAATACACTAAATTCAAGCACATTTAGCGTGATCTCAAATAATTAATGATCGGAAAATTACTTGAAAAAATCTTGCAATAAATAAGCACTAATACATACTAAATACTACAGATACTGCATATACTACACTACTACTAAATACTACAGATACTGCATATACTCCACTACTACTAAATACTACAGATACTGCATATACTACACTACTAAATACTACAGATACTGCATATACTACACTACTAAGTACTACAGATACTGCATATACTACACTATTACTAAATACTACAGATACTGCATATACTACACTAATACTAAATGCTAAAACTAAAAGAAATACCTAAAAGATAATACCTAAAACTTTACTCTGTATTACAAGGGTTAATAGCAGCACTCCACTCTGTATTACAAAGGTTAATAGCAGCACTCCACTCTGTATTACGAAGGTTAACAGCAGCACTCCACTCTGTGTTACAAAGGTTAACAGCAGCACTCCACTCTGTATTACAAAGGTTAACAGCAGCACTCCACTCTGTATTACAAAGGTTAACAGCAGCACTCCACTCTGTATTACAAAGGTTAACAGCAGCACTCCACTCTGTATTACAAAGGTTAATAGCAGCACTCCACTCTGTATTACGAAGGTTAACAGCAGCACTCCACTCTGTGTTACAAAGGTTAACAGCAGCACTCCACTCTGTATTACAAAGGTTAACAGCAGCACTCCACTCTGTATTACTAAGGTTAACAGCAGCACTCCACTCTGTATTACAAAGGTTAACAGCAGCACTCCACTCTGTATTACGAAGGTTAACAGCAGCACTCCACTCTGTATTACAAAGGTTAACAGCAGCACTCCACTCTGTATTACAAAGGTTAACAGCAGCACTCCACTCTGTATTACAAAGGTTAATAGCAGCACTCCACTCTGTATTACGAAGGTTAACAGCAGCACTCCACTCTGTGTTACAAAGGTTAACAGCAGCACTCCACTCTGTATTACAAAGGTTAACAGCAGCACTCCACTCTGTATTACAAAGGTTAACAGCAGCACTCCACTCTGTATTACGAAGGTTAACAGCAGCACTCCACTCTGTATTACAAAGGTTAACAGCAGCACTCCATTCTGTATTACAAAGGTTAACAGCAGCACTCCACTCTGTGTTACAAAGGTTAACAGCAGCACTCCACTCTGTATTACAAAGGTTAACAGCAGCACTCCACTCTGTGTTACAAAGGTCAAAGGTGTATTACACTCTAAACAACAAGCGATTAGCATGCTTTGAACCTTTTTGCGTCGTCGACGCTTCTTCTTCTTTGTGCCATCAGGATTAATAGCCGATGGTCGCCCAGGTTTCCTTGAGCCCAAAATTACTAAAGCAGAACAGGAATATAAGTAAACGTCACAAATAAATATACAAGGTGTAATTTTGAACAATAATATAAGTATTTTCTCATTTACTATAATGAGTTGCTAATTATACCAATGACTCTCCGCATTAGCCTAACAGAAATTACAACAGAATATTAGCTGATGGTATGTCATAGAAGGTGAAGCCGAGTTGCCAACGCCGTATTCTGGGCTTATATCGCTATTGCTCGAACCTGCCAAAGCCAGACATAAAAGGTAAATTTGTGAATTTATTCTGAGAAAATCTATTGACATCAAATGGCAACCAGAGCCGTTTCGAATCAACTTGAACATAACAGAGCCTGATACAACTTAACCAGCGAGGTAGTTAAACGAGCTCATTTTATTCACAGGAATAATCAAAAAATTTCCAAAAATCTTTCGCACCTTGCAATGATTGTATGAGGTCTTCAAAAAACCAACATTTCCATCCCAGACTAATATTCTATCTATCTAATATTCTAAATAGATAGTCCCAACAGTTATCAAAATATCACATATGAGCTATTATTAGATAGTCCCCACAGTTATCAAAAGATCACATATGAGCTATTATTAGATAGTCCCCGCAGTTATCAAAATATCACATATGAACTATTATTAGATAGTCCCCACAGTTATCAAAATATCACATATGAACTATTATTAGATAGACTCTACAGTTATCAAAATATCACATATGAACTATTATTAGATAGACCCCACAGTTATCAAAATATCACATATGAACTATTATTAGATAGACCCCACAGTTATCAAAATATCACATATGAACTATTATTAGATAGACTCTACAGTTATCAAAATATCACATATGAGCTATTATTAGATAGTCTCCACAGTTATCAAAATATCACATATGAGCTATTATTATATAGTCTCCACAGTTATCAAAAGATCATATATAAGCTATTATTAGATAGACCCCACAGTTATCAAAATATCACATATGAGCTATTATTAGATAGTCCCCACAGTTATCAAAATATCACATATGAACTATTATTAGATAGACCCCACAGTTATCAAAATATCACATATGAACAATTATTAGATAGACTCCATAGTTATCAAAATATCACAAATGAGCTATTATTAGATAGTCCCAACAGTTATCAAAATATCACATATGAACTATTATTAGATAGACTCTACAGTTATCAAAATATCACATATGAACAATTATTAGATAGACTCTACAGTTATCAAAATATCACAAATGAGCTATTATTAGATAGTCCCAACAGTTATCAAAATATCACATATGAACTATTATTAGATAGACTCTACAGTTATCAAAATATCACATATGAACTATTATTAAATAGTCTCCACAGTTATCAAAATATCATATATGAACTATTATTAGATAGACTCTACAGTTATCAAAATATCACATATGAACTATTATTAGATAGTGCCCACAGTTATCAAAATATCACATATGAACTATTATTAGATAGTCCCCACAGTTATCAAAATATCATATATGAACTATTATTAGATAGACCCCACAGTTATCAAAATATCACATATGAACTATTATTAGATAGTCCCACAGTTGTCAAAATATCACCTATGAACTATTATTAGATAGTCCACAAAGTTATCAAAATATCATATATGAACTATTATTAGATAGTCCCCACAGTTATCAAAATATCACATATGAACTATTATTAGATAGTCCCCACAGTTGTCAAAATATCACCTATGAACTATTATTAGATAGTCCACACAGTTATCAAAATATCATATATGAACTATTATTAGATAGTCCCCACAGTTATCAAAATATCATATATGAACTATTATTAGATAGTCCCCACAGTTATCAAAATATCACATATGAACTATTATTAGATAGTCCCCACAGTTGTCAAAATATCACCTATGAACTATTATTAGATAGTCCCCACAGTTATCAAAATATCACATATGAACTATTATTAGATAGTCCCCACAGTTATCAAAATATCACATATGAACTATTATTAGATAGACCCCACAGTTATCAAAATATCACATATGAACTATTATTAGATAGTCCCCACAGTTGTCAAAATATCACATATGAACTATTATTAGATAGTCCCCGCAGTTATCAAAATATCATATATGAACTATTATTAGATAGTCCCCACAGTTATCAAAATATCACATATGAACTATTATTAGATAGACCCCACAGTTATCAAAATATCACATATGAACTATTATTAGATAGTCCCCACAGTTGTCAAAATATCACATATGAACTATTATTAGATAGTCCCCACAGTTATCAAAATATTACATATGAACTATTATTAGATAGACCCCACAGTTATCAAAATATCACATATGAACTATTATTTGATAGTCCCACAGTTGTCAAAATATCACCTATGAACTATTATTAGATAGTCCACACAGTTATCAAAATATCATATATGAACTATTATTAGATAGTCCCCACAGTTATCAAAATATCACCTATGAACTATTATTAGATAGTCCACACAGTTATCAAAAGATCACATATGAACTATTATTAGATAGACCCCACAGTTAACAAAATATCACATATGAACTATTATAAGATAGACCCCACAGTTATCAAAATATCACATATGAACTATTATTAGATAGTCCCACAGTTGTCAAAATATCACCTATGAACTATTATTAGATAGTCCACACAGTTATCAAAATATCATATATGAACTATTATTAGATAGTCCCCACAGTTATCAAAATATCACATATGAACTATTATTAGATAGTCCCCACAGTTGTCAAAATATCACCTATGAACTATTATTAGATAGTCTCCACAGTTATCAAAAGATCACATATGAACTATTATTAGATAGACCCCACAGTTAACAAAATATCACATATGAGCTATTATTAGCATGTAACAATGGTAAGGTAGTGGGCAGTGGTGAGTTATTGGCAGATAGGTCAAAGAGTTACCAATAGGGCACATGTGTGTTTGCAGCCGACAACACTCACAGTATTGAGTTTTAGTCATGGTATAGCAGTGCTCGTTGCAAAGACCAGTCACTTTTTCGGGGGAGACGAGGTTTGGGCAACACTGCAGACGTTTACAGATTTGTCGGCAGTATGATTTCAGCTCACTCCGCTTTGTGCATACCTCTATGGCACCTTCATAACTCTTTCCTTTACACCTGTTGCCAATAAAACCCATTTATCATATACTGCAGCCAACAACATACCGTAAGTATCAAAGCAAGCACAGTATTAAACTAAATCCTCAGTTGCATAGATATTGCAGCAAAATGACTGCCTGTACATGTAAGAGAATAAGAATTTGATGTATCACCAACCACCATATGGGTATGACTAAGTGACTAAGTAAAGTGTGTCAATCCTCGTCCTCATACACCAGACAGACTAAAATTAATTTGGTGTAATAAAACATGAGTACTTACTTCTTATGAGCCCACATATGCAAAACTACTTCTTATTAACTCACAGACAAACATATGTATAGCTACTGTACTTACAATAAACTAACATACAAACATATGTATAGCTACTGTACCTACAATAAACTCAAATACAAACATGTATAGCTACTCATGCCTATGTACAAGTTTGTATATATTGAAGAAATAAAAGAAGTTAGCCTTGTGCTGTACCGTTACATGATAGCTTAATTATATTAATGCATAATAATATTTAATAAATATACCATTAAGACGCACAACTGGTATTAAATTTGTTAATCTTTTTACAAAATGTAGCAGCAATGTTCAACTGTATTCCTTACTATTACATAAATTAACAGGTTCAACTGTATTCCTTACTACTACATAAATTAACAGGTTCAACTGGATTCCTCACTACTACATAAATTAACAGGTTCAACTGTATTCCTCACTATTACATAAATTAACAGGTTCAACTGTATTCCTTACTATTACATAAATTAACAGGTTCAACTGTATTCCTTACTATTACATAAATTAACAGGTTCAACTGTATTCCTTACTATTACATTAATTAACAGGTTCAACTGTATTCCTTACTACTACATAAATTAACAGGTTCAACTGTATTCCTTACTATTACATAAATTAACAGGTTCAACTGTATTCCTTACCATTACATAAATTAACAGGTTCAATTGTATTCCTTACTACTACATAAGTTAACAGGTTCAACTGTATTCCTTACTATTACATAAATTAACAGGTTCAACTGTATTCCTTACTATTACATAAATTAACAGGTTCAACTGTATTCCTTACTACTACATAAATTAACAGGTTCAACTGTATTCCTTACCATTACATAAATTAACAGGTTCAATTGTATTCCTTACTACTACATAAGTTAACAGGTTCAACTGTATTCCTTACTATTACATAAATTAACAGGTTCAACTGTATTCCTTACCATTACATAAATTAACAGGTTCAATTGTATTCCTTACTACTACATAAGTTAACAGGTTCAACTGTATTCCTTACTATTACATAAATTAACAGGTTCAACTGTATTCCTTACTATTACATAAATTAACAGGTTCAACTGTATTCCTTACTATTACATAAATTAACAGGTTCAACTGTATTCCTTACTATTACATAAATTAACAGGTTCAACTGTATTCCTTACTATTACGTAAATTGATAGGCTAAAGATTGAAAAGACTATATGAAATATACTTAACACTAACCTATCAGAAACCTTTAAGCTTTGACAAAAATATTTATGGCATTGATCTAAACATTTTTAACATAGCAACTGCGCATAAATGATTCTTAATACAATAACAACTGGTAGAGCTGCCCAAACAATCTGAATGACCAATGAAACAATAGTGAACTTCAAGAGCAGCAGTGTCTTGTAAATATTGTGAATGGAGTATTGTGGCTCAACATGATGTTATTTGCCGTTTTGGACTAAGCAACAGAATGACAAAAAGGAACTAAGAATGCAGGCAATCTTTATCAATCTAGCCATACTTGGTTTTGATTATTTGAGTCTGAAGCAGATGGTTAGAGCTGAAAGTCCGCTGTAGAATACGGAGAATGTACGACGACTTATAGCCAACACTGAGCAGCAAGCCGAGCATCTCCTTGACTATGAGACGAATGTGTCCAGGACCTAGTGAGTCAGGCAGCTCAAGAATGCGACTCTTGCTGAGAAATGGTCCAGAAAAGCATGAATGATTGAAGTAAATCCTCGGCCCGATCTCACCTGTAACATATAGACCTACGCAAGCTCTAGGTGAACGCCCAGCGCTACACGGGTAATAGAACAATTACCTAATGAATTTGAGTAAATTATCGGTAAAGCTAGATCTTTACTAAAACAATACTCATGTTTTGGGCCAGCTTAACAATTGGTACGTGTAACGGTAAACAGTGCTAGTTATTAACCCCAAGCAAGGGCTTTATGTGGGAAAATCTCAACAAATGTAATGACTATTTGCCCAATGAAACCATTATATTCTATGTAGCTTAATGGTTAAGTTCACCACCTCAAAATTTGTAGGTTCCCAGATCAAATCTAGTGCTGTGCAAATTTTTCATTGCTAGATTTCATTCGCTATAATTGGACACAGGGTTTAACAAAAAGACAAACACTGAGATTTGTATAAATACTAGTGGAATGCCGGCGTTGCCCGGATAATAACAAAGTCGTTGACAGAAAATTTATTTTTATTTAACATATACAATATTTACCATTCCAACTTTTAAACTTCATATCATGGGAAAAGTGTTTTTTTGTAAAATTCAAATAAATTAAGAGAAAAAAGACAACAACTGTTAAGGTTTTCAAACTCTTTTAAACAACTATAACTTTTAAATTTCATATCATGAAGGAAGTGTTTTGTTAAAATAAATCAAGAGAAAAAATAAAACTGTAAAGGTGTGTAAAAGTAAATGTGAAATCATTAGCAAGTAATGGCTAAATATAGTCTGTTTTGCTACAATTACCATGAAAATTTTTTGGATATACGATTATATGATTATAGTTCGTTTCAGTGTTGGCATCATGAAGCGAAAATATCGTATAGTCGTATAGAGTGGTATAGAAGCCCATAGTAATTATGTAATGCAATCACTGCCTGGTAAAAATCATCAAAATCATTATCCTTAAAAAATAGTAACAAAACAATATATTAACCTTAGTAACTATATTAACCTTAGTAACTATATTAACCTTAGTAACTATATTAACCTTAGTAACTATATTAACCTTAGTAACTATAATTATCGTCAAAAACTTTAGTGCATTTTGTGTTTATGATCTACAAGAAAATGTAGCATTACAATGTACTACGTGCAGAGTTCTTACCTTCAAGACAGACGCGTAACATAAACGCTGAATCTAACTTATATAAATTTAGCTTACTAAAAACATACTTGAAGGAAGTTTTAGTAAGCATTTTAGTAAACTTAACTAAAATTCTATCACTTATCTGTTTGCAAATCTGTTTATATGACAATGGATGATGCTGAACTGAGATGCAAAAAAAATTAGCTCTAGCACGATGAGAACAAAAAAGGATCGTGTTTCATAGAGTTCATAGAGTTAATAGAATTTCAATTAATACATCATTTAGCGCGTACAATCGAGATAAGTGTGTATACAGTAAGAGCTGTGAATCCGTAAGCGCCTTTGTAGACTTTTGGTTAGACAATTGGACTAGAAACCAGTGGTTGCAATCTTCGCGAGTTCAAATCCAGCAATCAGCAAGCTTATCACTAAAGATTTTAATAGCTATAACTTGACATACCCAACTACACAGAGCCACAAACTGTGAGATATATATATACGAGGGGTGATCGTAAAGTTCCAGGAATTGTCTCAGTACACAAAAATCGTTAATCGTAATTACCAAATTTAAACTGTCCCCTTCAAAGTAATCGCCTGAGCTTGCTATGCACTTGTCCCATCTGTGTTTCCGCTGATCCATGCAATGCAGGAAATCACTTTCCGTGAGGCTTCGGAGTTGTCTCGTCACATTTTCTTGAATAGTTGGTATGTCGTCAAATCTTTCACCTTTCATTGTCAATTTGATTTTGGGGAATATGTAGAAGTCACATGGTGCTAAATCAGGTGAATAATGGGGATGGTTAAGCACAGCCGCCTTATTTTTTGCCAAATACTGACGTACCATCAATGAGGTGTGAGCCGGAGCATTGTCATGGTGTAGGTACCAGTCACCTGAGAGCCACAAATCTCGACGTTTCCTTCTGATACTGTCTCTAAGTCTTATCAGAATGTCTTTGTACACATGCTGATTCACAGTTTGACCATGTGGCAGAAATTCAGAGTGTACCACACCTCGAATGTCGAAAAATGTTATCAGAAGCGTTTTTACATTTGAGCGAGACATTCTAGCTTTTTTAGGCCTAGGAGAGCCAGAGGGTTTCCATTGAGAACTTTGTGATTTGGTCTCTGGGTCATATCCATAGACCCAACTTTCATCCCCAGTCACAACTTTTGAAATAAAGTCAGGATCTTGTGTTAAAGCATCTTTTAGTTCGATACAACAGCTCTTTTTTCTTTTTGGTCGTCAGTGAGCAGTTTGGGTACCATCTTTGCAGAGATCCTTCTCATGCCTAAATCTTCAGTGAGAATAAGATGACATGTACCATAAGAAAGCCCACTTTCTGCTGATATTTCCCGTATAGTCAATCACCTATCTCCCATCACCTGCTGCCTCACAAGGTCTGTGGCAGTTGTGGTCCTTGAAGTTGCCGGTCTGCCCATGCGGTCATCATCTTTAGTACTTGTTCTTCTCTCTTTAAATCTTTTGTGCCATTCATAACAGGCTGTTTTCTTAAGGGCAGAGTCTCCATAAGCTGTCCGCAACATTTGGAGCGTCTCAGCACCGGACTTTCCAAGTTTTACACAAAATTTTACACAAACGCGTTGCTCTTCTACTTCATTCATTTTCGAAAAATCCGACAAACGATAAAAAATGACCTTGACATTGCCTACTATAACTTCATTGCGGGTGCTCTGACAAGCGTAAAACTTTGGCTATGGGGAAATTCCGTGCTGCTTAGCAACATGGAACAATCAAAACAACTGCACATGGTCTTATATTTGACTAGGAAAACGATTCCGGGAACTTTATGATCACCCCTCGTACATATAGGATACTATTATATCCAGCCATAAGGTTTATTAGATATGCAGAAATACCCACTCGTAGAATATACGATAGAACCTCGGTACTTGACCTCTTCCCTGGCTGAACAAGTCTGAGTTTAGATTTTTTATGCACTTTTAAAGTCGGTTAGAGTTTCGGTCATTAACCTGACTGCATGGCAACAAAAACTATCAAACCTCGAACATTCAAATAGCATTTTTAGGGCCAGACTAAATAGCATCCTACCTAGCCTGACCTTGATATAGTTAGAGATTCACAGTTCATGCCCTTATTTTAACCGTTTGTACTATTTTGCGTTGTTGAGCCTTTGATCCATGGGTCCCAAAAAAATGGTGACAAAGGAAAGGAGAAGAGGAGACTATAATGAGGACATCCATTAAGATGGTCTTGCCTTGCAGTATGGCTAAGTACTAGTAAAACCATATTTATCAAGTTTAACCTTTATTAAGTTTATTCTTTATTATGTTAATTCTTTATTAAGTTTAATCTTTATTAATTTTATTTTATATACTGTAAATATTTAGCTCTAGAATGTTGCTCAGATATGTTTAGTTTATTAATTGAAGAACTTTTTAGGCTCCAGAATGTATTAAAATAATTACCATTATGTCTTATGGTAAATTTCCAATTATCTAACCAAATTTGAAATCAAACAGCAATCTAAAATGTATTATGGTGAACTACCGACGTACAACTGTACTACCATATAAGATTTCCATCCTATACTTTTAGCATTAACAGCTTATGCCAGGTAACTCCGTATCAGGGATCACTTACCGTGTTGATGGGTAGCCTCAGCACACTGGATAGACTGAGAGGCTGAGTGAGGTATGACTAAAGGAGCTGTAAGGGGGTACGAGTTGCTTTCACACCACCCAGCAGGAAAGATAGCATAAGAGTTGACATCAACTATAATGGTTGTTGTACTGGTTGAAGTAATATAGATGTCGAGCCACAATAACCTTTAAATACAAAAACAAAACATTTCTACTGACAAAGGTCAACATCTGACTATTGCAACAGCAATACATGTAGGTTAACAATATATATTGCTCATGACAACCATTAGCTATAATACTAAGCCTGATGCAGCTATCGAGCTTGTGACACGAATCTATATATACAATCTCAAAGTTTGTGTGTCTGTCCTTCGATATGTCCAGTTATAGCTATTAAAATCTTGGAATGAACAATTCGTGTCACGGAAGATTTGATCTCGGACCTCCCAGACGATAATGCTAAACCATTACGCTACGTGGGATTGACGGATTCATTGGGCGATATATGTGGCTAAGTGGGTGAAAACACGCTACGGCTCTCCGTTACGACGCAATGTCATACTGTGTACTAGTGAGAGCAGTAGATAACTAGTGAGAGCCATAGATAACTAGCTTACTTCAATTAGACGCTGGAAATGTGCCAGGCTAGTGGCATTGTTTATAAGATGAGTTTATAAGTGTGGCATTGCTATCACTGCTTATAAGCTGATTTTTAATACCCGTGCCCCGCCGGGCATTCCGCTAGTAAAAACAAAAGATAAAAAAGATTTCCATGTGACTCCTGGCTGGTCTTTGATGGTAAGGAATGGCAAAATGCATAACCTCATGAGTTATTCAACCACAAAGACTCAAACTATATCCTAGAAATGCCATATACATAATATATTAGCTTTAAATATGGAACATTTTAAAGTGTTCATAAATTAACTGAAATAGAAATAGTATAATAGCCAAATAACCATAGACACATACGCATACCTGATGTTCACCTGCTTACTAAGCAATTGAAAGCAGCAGAGCAGTTCCAACCTTTTCATAGCCAAATAGTAAGACCAGTCACAGCTTATGGCAGTTGAAAAACTATTATATTATTATATTTAACTGAATATGAAACAATTTACTGCTTCAAACTATCTGAAGCTAATGCCGCGACTTGTTAACATATCAACAACAATATAGAATTTTAATTTACTGTTTTTAAAACCAAACAACGCTCTAACACTCAAAAGACTATTGAAAACTATTCATAAAAATAATTTAGCTAATGTTCTCCAATTGCAACAATATTTAATTGGCTTCCCGTATAAGTCCATTTGCCTTGTCACTTTATTAGCTGATATAACTACAAAACAGTGGACTTAAAAAGAATTCTCAGACATTCTCTTCATACAAATATATATAACTTTGACTGATTCTGAACTCTGAGAAAAATGTTAGCAAAAACGAACGGTTGATATGGGCATCTAAGCGTCATTGATCTTGATTATCAATGACTGGTACAAAAATGATCTACTATGAAATCAAATTTTATTTAAGAGTAAACATGTCTAAAACCTCATGACACCTGCGTGCTAAGCCCGTTTGCCAAGGTCGTTTGTCAAGGCCGTTTGCTAAGGCAGTTTGCCAAGGTCATTTGCCAAGGCCGTTTGCTAAGGCCGTTTGCCAAGGCCGTTTGCCAAGGCAGTGTGTCAAGGTCGTTTGCTAAGGTCGTTTGCTAAGGCCGTTTGCCGTTACTCCATATTTGGAGTAAAGTCTCAGTTGGGGTGGAATGGGTTTGAGAAACACAGCAATGATAAGCAGGTAAATGATCAGCAGGTAAATGATCAGCAGGTAAATGATCAGCAGGTAAATGATCAGCAGGTAAATGATCAGCAGGTAAATGATCAGCAGGTACATAAATGATCAGCAGGTACATAAATGATCAGCAGGTACATAAATGATCAGCAGGTACATAAATGATCAGCAGGTACATAAATGATCAGCAGTTACATATATGATCAGCAGGTACATATATGATCAGCAAGTAAATGATCAGAAGGTAAATAATCAGCAGGTAATAGATTAACAGGTCACTGTTAGATTAAGCATCATCACTGGCCACCGGGAAACAGATACTGCGACTGGTAAAGTTAAACGATGTATTTCCTGACGCTCATCGAAAGGCAATCAGTTATCTGCTGGAGTGCCATGAAATAAGTGATCAGATTTGGGTGATGATACCCATCACCCATCATAAGTAATCTAGATTTGGCCGATGATACCCGTCACCCATCATAAGTGATCTAGATTTGGGCGATGATACCAGCCATCCGGACTATGGCGGTACTCGCTTAGACAAATAGAACAGTGGAGTGAGAGCGTAGCTTGATTATTGTACTGAGGTTGACAAGAGATGAATGGCAAGTAGACCAAAAGTGTCTGACAAACATACTAACCGCTCCACAATACGTATGATAGTGGCTAGACATATTTGGCTATTTTTTGCTGGATTCGCTGCTTCCAATTTCTGTCCAAGGCTGAACTGGTGGATTGGTATATGCTACAATTGAATAAAACGTCTGCAACACATGTTAAAAGACTAAATCACATAATAAAGGTAAATGACTGAGCTAAATTGGATTGGACAGCTCGCAGTGTGAACCAGACAGTTGAGCAGTCATGAAAAACACAAAGCAGGAAAATAGGAACTTCTCATGAATGACATTCTTGAAATCAACTTACGTTCATGAAATCAGCCGGAGTAGCAGAGATTGCACTATACCTTGCGGTATACTCAGTCCATGTAAATTCTTCGCCAACCTGATTGTTGTTAATCCCTTAAAATAACGCAAAAGATCTTCAGATGGCTGTTGAGAACATGGAGTGAAATCAGCCACCTGAATGCCGGTAAATTCTTATATCAGAAGCAAAATTGACTACTAAAAACTATAGATTAGGTTTGTATTCAAACTTTCAGATGATACCACTTCCGGATAAAAAAGCTTTTATGACTGACAAACATGTTCCTATTAAAAGTGTTTCTTTTATGACTGACAAACATGTTCCTATTAAAAGTGTTTCTTTTATGACTGACAAACATGTTCCTATTAAAAGTGTTTCTTTTATGACTGACAAACATAATCCTATTAAAAGTGTTTCTTTTATGACTGAGAAACATGTTCCTATTAAAAGTGTTTTTCAATATAACTTCTTCAAATGCATATCGAAAAAATCAGGAACAGTCATTGTAACGTAGTGCAATCACTGGTGAAATGAAGCAATATTCATGTTAATACCATACCTTGGGACCTGCCAAATAAAGCTATATTTGTGTTAATACTATACCTTGGGGTCTGCCAAATGCCACACTATTTTTCCTGCACCAGCCGACGGGAAACAATGCTGGGTGCCTACTGTAGTAGCATTGTGTAACTCCCTTGCAACCGCTTGCGTCGATGTGCTCAACTATGAAATACTGGCTATTAATAACAGA
This sequence comes from Watersipora subatra, assembly GCF_963576615.1. Taxonomy (NCBI): domain Eukaryota; kingdom Metazoa; phylum Bryozoa; class Gymnolaemata; order Cheilostomatida; family Watersiporidae; genus Watersipora; species Watersipora subatra. Next base: position 39,382,847 of record NC_088710.1, on the reverse strand, counting down.
GAAAATTCGTGCTGGGCCAATGTACGTGCCAGATGGGTGAATTGCTTCCAGGATATGCCCGACCTGAAAGGTGTGGGTAGGCAACTCGGGATGAACCTGTCAATTTCAAAGTAGACTTGAAAGAAATTATGACTCCAAATACATCAATTTGAAATGAACATGACCAATATTCTAGCAAAAAACAAAATATGTGAAAATTAGAGAGGTAAAATTTAAGAAGCTAGTGGTCAAACATGGAAGATTTGTAGAACATTTGACTCTGCAGTTACTCGACACTCTGATATCTACCGGTCTAATGTGATGAACTGATGACTCTGTGCAGCTACTCAACACTCTGATATCTACTGATCTAATGAGATGGACTGACAATTCTGTGCAGCTAGTCAACACTCTGATATCTACCGGTATAATGAGATGGAGTGCCAATTCTGTGCAGCTAGTCAACCATGATATCTACCGGTATAATGAGATGGAGTGACAATTCTGTGCAGCTAGTCAACACTCTGATATCTACCGGTATAATGAGATGGAGTGACAATTCTGTGCAGCTACTCAACACTGATATCTACCGGTCTAATGAGATGGACTGATGACTCTGTGCAGCTACTCGACACTCTGATACATACTGGTCTAATGTGATACACTGATATATTAGCTAAACTAACATGAACCATTGCATATGTAAAATTTGCTTAGAATTTCAGGCTACTTGAGCTAATAGACTTAATTAGCCAGGCAAATTAAGGATCCTGAGGCACTCTATAAGTCACTCTATCATATACCTGTTTACCTGTCCGGGTACTAACCACAGCGCATTACGCCAGCCATTGACCCATTGGATATTATCTGCATGAATATAGTCTGTGAAAGGTTACAATGAACATTACCTGAAAGATTTCAGAAGGAATTCTGTCGATATTCGAGTCACTCGTCACTTCTTGAAGTATGTTACTCCATGCTTCGTAGTCATAAGCTTCTTTAATCTCTACAAAAGCCTTAAAACTAGCCGGCCAGGCAACAACTGTATGAAATTATCACCTTAGTCAATTTACTTTATTACTGTAAAACCTTCATTTGACCGACATGAAGCTCTAGTTTTCAACCCTTCCCTTAGAGTGGCGCTTCATAACGAGGTGGCGTTCAAATAAAGGGTGACACTGCAGTTTTTGACTAGCTCGTCAGAATTTTGGGAAGATAAATTTAACCCTTTTACTAGCGAAGTGAAGCTCATGTCTATATTTTGAAAATTTTTTCGGGCGAATCAACATTTAATGCCGTCGACCTAGCATTTTTCCTAAACCATTTTTCATATACATGCACGTCGAAGTATCAGACCGAGTTGAACAAAAAGCTGCTTTGATTGTAATATATTGTGCGGTGCTCTTATCAAGCATTATCGATGGCGTAGCGTTAAAAGTTTTAAGGAACAAAATGTAAAACTTTAGAGTTAGCAAATGGACCTGAAGTTTAAAATTTTTAATGACATTTTTAAAATTTCTAAGATAGAATACGCTATAACTATGGTTGCTATTACGTTGTACGGTCTTCCTGAAGAGCATTCTCATCATTCATCAAAACGCTTCAAAGTTTTCGGTTAAGATTGTAAACCACATGATGGATGAATCTGAAAACAATGGATAGGATTTGAATCTTAGTGACTTTGAATCATAGTGTAGTTCTGATGATTGTTGTGATTGATCTTCTCAGGACCACCTTCACTAAAACCATGGCAACCACTAGAGCACCTTCACTAAAACCATGGCAACCACTAGAACACCTTCACTAAAACCATGGCAACCACTAGAACACCTTCACTAAAACCATGGCAACCACGAGAACACCTTCACTAAAACCATGGCAACCACTAGAACACCTTCACTAAAACCATGGCAACCACTAGAACACCTTCACTAAAACCATGGCAACCACTAGAATGCCTTCACTAAAACCATGGCAACCACTAGAACACCTTCACTAAAACCAGGGCAACCACTAGAACACCTTCACTAAAACCATGGCAACCACTAGAACACCTTCACTAAAACCAGGGCAACCACTAGAACACCTTCACTAAAACCATGGCAACCACTAGAACACCTTCACTAAAACCATGGCAACCACTAGAACACCTTCACTAAAACCATGGCAACCACTAGAACGCCTTCACTAAAACCATGGCAACCACTAGAATGCCTTCACTAAAACCATGGCAACCACTAGAACACCTTCACTAAAACCATGGCAACCACTAGAACACCTTCACTAAAACCATGGCAACCACTAGAACACCTTCACTAAAACCATGGCAACCACTAGAACACCTTCACTAAAACCATGGCAACCACTAGAACGCCTTCACTAAAACCATGGCAACCACTAGAACGCCTTCACTAAAACCATGGCAACCACTAGAACGCCTTCACTAAAACCATGGCAACCACTAGAACGCCTTCACTAAAACCATGGCAACCACTAGAACACCTTCACTAAAACCATGGCAACCACTAGAACGCCTTCACTAAAACCATGGCAACCACTAGAACACCTTCACTAAAACCATGGCAACCACTAGAACGCCTTCACTAAAACCATGGCAACCACTAGAACGCCTTCACTAAAACCATGGCAACCACTAGAACACCTTCACTAAAACCATGGCAACCACTAGAACGCCTTCACTAAAACCATGGCAACCACTAGAACGCCTTCACTAAAACCATGGCAACCACTAGAACACCTTCACTAAAACCATGGCGACCACTAGAACAAACCAGAAAAAAATAATTGTTATTGATGTAAACAAGCCATTACTAGTACTATTTTGTGGACACTTTTTACTGAGTTTCTATGATGGGTTCGTGAAGATCAAAGAATGTCAAAGTAGCGGGTAAATAGAGTTGGCGTTCATTTAAAAAGTGACATTTAATCAAAGGGTGGTGTTGTATTTCCCAACTATTGTGTAACTGAAAGGATATAAAAGAAGTCGTATACAAAATAAATGAATAAAGTGAATAAATACCAACCATCAGGGGGCTTGTAGATGATGGGATGAGCTGACCATCCGCATGGATGAGCCCGTCTATCCAAATAAAACAACCAAAAGTCTGTTTCGTCATCGATAGACCCCTCATAGCGCAGTTTCATCCTCCCGCCGACATTTCTTATCACCTGGGTTTTAAAAATAACCAGCTTTTTCCTCAAAGAGATCCCAAGATAAAGCAACACATCAAAACTTAAAATGATAATGCATCAAAAATTATGTAATTTTATAAATGAGATTTTTAAATGTAATGAAAGGTCACAAAAAAGATGAAATGTTACAAAAAAGAATAAGTAAGACTCGCACTCACATGGCTGCATCCGAAAGACTAAGCGGTAGGTATCAACTGCCAACCTTATTTACCTAGTACATGTAATTTGTCAACCTTATTTACCTAGTACATGTAACTTGTCAACCTTATTTACCTAGTATCTTGTCAACCTTATTTACCTAGTACATGTAACTTGTCAACCTTATTTACACAGTACATGTAACTTGTCAACCTTATTTACCTAGTAACTTGTCAACCTTATTTACCCAGTACATGTAACTTGTCAACTTTAATTACATAGTACATGTAACTTGTCAACCTTATTTGCCCAGTACATGTAACTTATCAACCTTATTTACCTAGTACATGTAACTTGTCAACCTTGTTTACCTAGTACATGTAACTTGTCAACCTTATTTACCTAGTAACTTGTCAACCTTATTCACCCAGTACATGTAACTTGTCAACCTTATTTACCTAGTACATGTAACTTGTCAACCTTATTTGCCTAGTACATGTAACTTGTCAACCTTATTTACCTAGTACATGTAACTTGTCAACCTTATTTACCCAGTACATGTAACTTGTCAACCTTATTTACCCAGTACATGTAACTTGTCAACACAAAAGCTCATTTGATATAGACAACTTCTTCCCTTTGACTATATTGTTTTATCATGAGACAATACCACAACAGCACATACCATACCTTATCCACACATACAATATCTTATCAAAACAGACAGTACCTTATAGACACAGACAGTACCTTATAGACACAGACAGTACCTTATACACACAGACAGTACCTTCTATACAAAGACAGTACCTTATAGACACAGACAGTACCTTATACACACAGACAGTACCTTATAGACACAGACAGTACCTTATACACACAGACAGTACCTTATAGACACAGACAGTACCTTATACACACAGACAGTACCTTATATACACACAGACAGTACCTTATACACACAGACAGTACATTATATACACAGACAGTACCTTATCCACACAGACAGTACCTTATATACACACAGACAGTACCTTATCCACACAGACAGTACCTTATACACACACACAGATACATGTAGTGCTTTGCAGAAACACATCCACATACACCTTATGACCGCAACCAATACAGTGCACTCTCTGGATATGATTACCATGACATTACTATTCTTTCACCTTACGAAGTGAAACATGATGATTTTTTTCACCTCAACATATGAATCATTTTTCACCATACGAATTTAGCAAAATTTTCGCCCGAGTTCAAATTAGGCAGACAGTGTGCTTATTACCTATGTGAAAATAACAAAGGCACCGAAATGCTGTTTGGCAAAAATATATTCACAACGCCTGAAGGTGACACGATGACCAATTTCTCTCAGTTCAGCAATTCAAGTGTATAAAACGATAATATTTTCTCTTTGAAACCAGTAACAAAGTTGGAGTTGCGATTCCTTCATACAGAAGGTATAGTCGTTAGACAACTTCCATTAACCTGCTAACAAAAATTTATTTTATTACGAAAACAGCATCATTCGGGTATTCTTACCGAATTAAGTTGAAAAATGTTTCAAACAGGCCCGCTAAAAGTTATAGTTAAAATGGATACCGAAACTGATAAGTAATAAAATTTTAGTGACAAAAAATCGAAATTCAGTAAAATAGTTAAAAATACATACTAAAACATAGCTTTAATTGTGTGTTTAAGGTAAACTTATTTGAAGCGAATTTCAAGTTTTTGTCATACATACCTCTGCCTTGAAGTTAAGGACTTTTTACGGTACGTAGTACTGCTCATATACACATTGTAACGTCACATTTTCATACAGATCATAACCAATAAATTTACTACATATAATAAAGTTACTGTAGGTAAGTATAGTTACCAAGGTTAACATACTATTTTGTTACTAATTTTTAGTATGTACGGCACTTATATAAAATTATGACAATTTTTACCATGAGATATTGGCATTATATAATTACTATGGTTTCTATAACCCCTACATACGATTTTTTCACCATACAATGCCAACCCTGGAACTGATCAACATCGTATCCTGAGAGTGCACCGCATCTCATTTTTTTAACAAGCATGATTTTACCTTTGCTACCCAGACAGTAGTTGGCATTTTCTCATGCTGAACTTCCAGCCTCATGCCCTGTTTGATGCGGTCAGCCATCCACGGACAACCATGAGAGCTGAGCAGATATGTTGGGACAGTTTTGGCTCCTTGTAGGACATTCAACAGGAAGCTTTTCCACTGTTGCTGAGTGTGTCGGATGTCTGTCGATAGAACAGACAACAAGCTACTGCATTTAAGATTACTTGATGCTACATTTAAATGGAGAGACAAAAGGTCCACTTCACAGAAGAAAATATGGAAGGGCAGGCAACCGAGACTTCAGACAGGACAAAATATGAAAAGTTGGGCAATACATCATCACCAATTTTACAAAGAAACAACACTCCCTCCAAATAATAGAAACTTAACTAAGCAACTTTACTTACAATTCAAAAATGATTATCTTATAGTAGTAAGTAGTAATGCCAACCAATAGAAAGGCAAATAGAAAAGGTAAGGATAGAGAAATGCTGTAGAGAAAAAGTGTATGCAGAGTAAACAGTCTTCAAGTGAAGACTGGTAACTCAATGGCCTTAAGAGACAAACTTTAAACTCCAACGGTAATCAAGTCAATCTCATTCAGAGCTAACTCAAAAATGTGCTTATGTCCCAACTGTAAATTTTGCTAACCTGCAGGAGGAAGCAGTGACTTCTGATTCTTGGAACACCAGCCGATAGGGTGGAGTTGTCCAGATGAGCATGCAACTGTAAAGTCTTTGCTCCTGTCTCCATAACCATCAAACCTGGGACAAAAAACTATTTTTAAACGTCCGAGCATTAAGTGAAGTTTGTGGGATTAGCTCTCTGAACTATAAAACTTGCTCTGAACAGCGTAGAATAGTCAGCAATGTGTCAAAAACTTGTTCAATAAAAAAGCTTTTATTCAAGGGCTAACGCTATAAAACTAACGCCAATGTTAAAACAAACACCAATCAAAAACCATTTAACAAAATGTTTTTGTAAACCATTAAATCCTCAAAATGATATATTAGGTAGAACAAGTTCTGAATTAGGTAATATCTAGCTGTTGGAGTATACATACACGTGTATTTTATACTACATGTAAACATGTATATCAAAGTGTTTCCTCACCCCGGTTTACCCAGTTGGATGGTAATGTCTACTGAAGCTTGGGTCTCCTACCAAAGACCAAAGCTTCAGTAGACAGACAGTAGACATAGACAGTAGACATAGACAGTATACATAGACAGTAGACATAAACAGTAGACATAGACAGTATACATAGACAGTATACATAGACAGTATACACAGACAGTATACATAGAATGTATACTGTCTATGTATACTGTAGACTGTATTCTGTACTCTGTAATGTATTCTGTAATAATGTATACTGTATACTGTAGTACTAATGTATACATAGACAGTAGACATAGACAGTAGACACAGACAGTAAACATAAACATTAGACAGTAGACATAGACAGTAGACATAAACAGTAGACATAGACAGTAGACAGTAGACATAGACAGTAGACATAGACAGTATACATAGATGTTTGCTACAGTTTGTAGCCATAACTAGCTTTTTATGTGCAATAGAAGAGGAGTTACGAGCGCCAATCAATTGTATGATCAGATTAGCACAATGATGCTATCAAATAATATGCTATAAATTTGCAATATTGTATAATGATAAGCTACTAAATGCTACAAATATATATTCATGAACAGGTGACATAAACGAACCATACGTATATTACATGCAGGAACAAAAATTAGCGTATTTAAAACAAAATCATTTCCATCGTTTGCTTAGATAGCTGCTTTCTAATTGTTGCTTTCGATGGAATGAACAGCTTTCAGTTGTCCAATACCTTCCACAATGTCTTCTGGCCTGAAATCTTCTTTTGCACTGCTGAACTAGTCGATACTAACGTCCAAATAATTTTTTGGTAAAGCAAAAATTTTACGCGCTGCATTTGGCACAAATAAAATGCATGAGTTTGCTCGCTAAACATAACCTTTGGCCTAAAACTTGCAAACCATTTTTTATATACATGTACTTCGAAGTATTAAGACCACATTGAACAATGAACTACTATTAGTCTGAGACAGTTATTATTTCTGTGGTGTTGCTTTCAAAGTTGTAACCAAAAAAGTGAAAAGCTTTGGAGTTGGACAACAAGAGAATTGATTGTTATTAATGTAAATGATTCATTATTAAAACGATTTTGTGGGCACTTTTCTACTGATATTATGGGTTCAAAAAGATCAAAGATAATGAAAGTGGCGGTCAAATGGAGGGTGGCGCTCTATTTTTCAACCCTTCTCTCATAGTGGTGGTCCAATAGAGATGACGTTCAATAAGAGGTTTAACAGCATACATGTATATATAAACGGTATATATCTAAATCTCAAAGTTTGTCTGTATGTCTGTACTTCGGTATGTCCAGCTATAGCTATTAAAATTTCGGAATTAAATTTCCATTGCATGCTGGATTTGAACTCATGGAGATTGCAACCGCAAGTTTCAAACCACACGTTTAACCACTGAACTATTCGGTCCTTAGCATACTGTCACTCTTATCATATACCATATACCTTTTCTCGATTTCCCATGCTAAATGCCATATTAATTGAAACTCTATGAGCTCTATGAAACACAATGCTTTTTCACCCTCGCCGTATTAGGGCTAATTTGTTTTCCGCAAAACGATAACAGCAATAAGTTCTCTTGAAATTAAAATTTGACGATTATATCTCAGTTCAGAATCATCCGTTATAGTAAATACGTGTTCGTAAACAGATACGTAATAGAATTTTAGATAAAAGTTTACTAAAATTCATACTAAAACTTCCTTCAAGTATGTTTTTAGTAAGCTAAATTTATATAAGTTAGATTTAATGTTTATGTTACACGCCTGTCTTGAAAGTAAGAACTCTGCATGTAGTACGTTGTAATGCTACATTTTCTTGCAAATCATACCTACAAAATGCACTACAGTTATTGTAAGTAAATAGTTGCTAAAAGTTAATATATTGTTTTGTTACTTTTTTTAATGATGATGATTTTGATGGTATTTAACAGGCAGTGATTGCATAAGCTACCGTAATGGCAATGGGTTTCTATACCACTCTATACGTCTATATAATATTTTCGCCTTATGATGCCAACACTAAAACAAGCTAAAATCATATAATCGTATCCCAAATAATTTTTCATTGTAATCGTAGCAAAGCAGACTATATTTAGCCATTACTTGCTAATGATTACACATTTACATTTAAACATCTTTACAGTTTTATTTTTCTTCCTAATTTATTTCAACAAAACACTTCTTTCATGACATGAAATTTAAAAGTTACAGTTGTTTGAAAAAGTTTGAAAACTCTTACAGTTGTTTTCTTTTTTCCCTTAATTCATTTGAACTACACAAAAAATTTTTTCCTGTGATACGAGTTTTAAAAGTTAGAACGGTAAATATTATATATATGTTAAATAAAAACCAAAATTTTGTTCAAAGACGTTTTTATTACCCGGGCAACGCCGGGCATTCATCCAGTTTATATATACACCATGATAGTGCCAATATAATAAGTGCAATATTAATATATTTATTTCAACAGCTTATGTATGCTAGATTAAAACAAATCAATGTTCACAATTTTTGTAGATGGGTCAGGCTTGTTTTTGAGTGACATGTTTAAAGGTAGGAAATATCACAAGTTCTGGTCTAGTTTATGAGGCTACTGACCTTCTTTGCGCCACAGTAGACATGTATGTAGACACAATAGACATGTATGTAGACACAGTAGACATGTATGTAGACACAATAGACATGTATGTAGACACAGTAGACATGTATGTAGACGCAGTAGACATGTATGTAGACACAGTAGACATGTATGTAGACACAGTAGACATGTATGTAGATACAGTAGACATGTATGTAGACACAGTAGACATGTATGTAGACGCAGTAGACATGTATGTAGACACAATAGACATGTATGTAGACGCAGTAGACATGTATGTAGACGCAGTAGACATGTATGTAGACGCAGTAGACATGTATGGCTAACCTTTGTTTACAGAATTATTGAAATGTTCATACTCTTTCTAAGCAGTAAGAAGACTCAGTTCTCCATAAACAGAATTACCTGAGCTTGAGCACTCCCCCATAGACAGCCACAACAGTTGCCAACCAGTACTTGTCAGTGTCAACACCTCTCAGCGGAGTCTCCACTTTCATACCAATTTGGAAACCATTGACGAGACTGGCTTCCAACTGTATATAACAAACAGACATTCGCATTTGTGAACATAAAACAGAAGAGACTGGTTAGAAATCATATAGCCAAAAAGTATATTGTGCATAATTTATGAAAGCTGGGATTTTTCTGGGCTTTTTCTGTGCTTTTTCTGTGCTAAGCAACCTGACTACAATGTCTAAGGTTTGTGCTAAGCAACCTGACTACATTGTCTAAGGTCTGTGCTAAGCAACCTGACTACATTGTCTAAGGTCTGTGCTAAGCAACCTGACTACATTGTCTAAGGTCTGTGCTAAGCAACCTGACTACATTGTCTAAGGTCTGTGCTAAACAACCTGACTACATTGTCTAAGGTTTTTGCTAAGCAACCTGACTACATTGTCTAAGGTCCGCGCTAAGCAACCTGACTACATTGTCTAAGGTCTGTGCTAAGCAACCTGACCACATTGTCTTAGGTGATGCGACTGTGAATAGAAGCAACAATATTTCTATCATCCAAAAAGGTGTTATCTGCAGAAATATAGTTTAACCATCAGCTCGATGGGTGATTGAAAAACTGTGCAATGCATTGCATGAATGATTGACCTTGCACGACAGAAATTTTTTTCCAATTCGGTATGCCAGCAGGTGCAATGTGCTTAGGCCAAGTACGAAAATTTTTTTCTCAAAACAAACTGATTCTTTGAACAGATTTACATATCAGATTCTGTGATACTGGTTTCTTAACACCTAAACGTACTAGGTAAAAGTTGTTTTATGATACACGGCAATACCTAGAAACTTTACTTCTATTTTGCATCAAAATTTAAGAAGCAAAAAGAATTGTGTTCTACCCACAATGAACAGTCTCAACAGATGATTTTGAAGGTGTGTAAATTTATTATAATCCTATGCTTCCACTTTTATCTATGCACTCTATTATCTACACATTATTGAGTGAAAATTCCATGATGGCCAATTAACTCATTTACAGCAAGAGTGCCTAAACATACGTGCTTGAAGGCTGATTGGGGTGCTGCTTTTGTGGCTGATGCTCTTAAGTATAAAATCCAATCAAAACTGGTAGTCGCGTCAGGCTTAGTAGAGGATGTGGAAATGCTAGATGCAGCATTACTTGTGATTGGCTGCACTGTGGTGCAGCCACCTTCAATGGCATTAGCTGTACCTAAACTAGTTGAACCTTTAGACAGCAATGTTGTGCATTTCTACAAAACAAGGTTACAAAGTTAAGAAAGTAGCGCTAACTGACAGATTGAGTTAAATAAATAGGTTTCAAACACGCTAAAACACGTATTATTTGGTTTAGCAAAGGTATCAAGGTAACAAAAAATACCGTAAACCTCTATTTGAACGCCATCTATTTGAACGCCACCTTTAATATAATGTCACTATAGAAGAATGGTTGAAAAGTACAGCGACACTCTTTAATTGAACGCCACCTCTATAAGACCACCACGTTGACATTCTTGGATCTTTATGAACCCATGATAGCAAGTGATCAGTAGAAAAGTATCCACAAAATGATACTAATGATGACTCGGTTACATCAATAACAATTAATCTTTTTATTGTTGCTGTAATGGTTGCTATGATTTTACTGACAGTGTACCTGAGAAGATTGATCGTCACAATCATCAGAACTACACTCTGAATCGAAGTCACTAAGGTTTAAATCTGAGACATTGTTTTCAGATTCATGCGTAATGTGCTTTACAATTGTAATTGAATGTTTTGATGAACTATGAGAACACTCTTCAAGAACACCGTACAAAGTAATAACAGCTATTGTTCTGATGTATCAAAATCCTTTTTCTAATTCCAATGCTTTGCGTTTTTTTTCTTTAAAACTTTAAAAACAACACCTTTGAGGTAATTAATAACTGTATCCGACTAATAGTAGTTTCTTGTTCAACTCAGTCGGATACTTTTACGTATATGAAAAATGGTTTGGCAAAAATACTGAGGCCGACGACATTAATGTCGTTCTGTCCAAAGGAGAGTGCAAAATACATGTATAAATGATATTAGCATCGTTGCGCCCATAAAAAGGTTAAATGTATCTTTTTAGAATTCTGACAAGCGAGTCGAAAAATGCAGCGCCTTCCTCTATTTGAGTGTCACCTCTAATAAAATGCCACCTTCGAGAATGTTGAAAAACACAGCACCATGGCGTTCAAATATAGGTAGGTTTCACAGTATATTAAAAAACATATTGGAGCAATCAAAGGAATAAAACCAAATATTTCAAAAAAGATGTACCAAATCTTTGAAAAAAATTGAAGGCATGGCCAATGTTTTTTATATGTGGCCATAGATTTATAAATGAAAAATACTGGTCATTGAGAGGTAAGAATCCAACATTACATGGTACTGCCTCATTTCCAGGAGACTTCTCGGTGCATCGGGTAAATCTGGCTTCACTGGCACAGAAACCAACTCTATGTCACTTTGTCGCGGCTCAACTTTTCCTGTAATAAAGAGTGATTAATTAAACAATTTAAAAATGAATAGGATAAACAGACAACTTTAAATTTTACAACAAGCCCAAAATTCTCTCTACCACAGTCTAATCTTCTACTTCACTTTTCTAAAAATGATTGTTAGCAAATATTGAGACGGTGAAACACTCTTCACACTTAATGCCAATGTTGGCTTCAAATTATAAAAAAACATGCATAAGCTGAAGATTAATATACAGTGCACCCTCAGAATAAAATTTTGGTCTGTTCCAGGATTGGCATGGTATGGTGAAAAAAATTGTATGTAGGGGTATAGAAAGCATAGTAATTATATAATGCAAACATCCCCTGGTAAAAATTGTCAAAATTTTATAATAATGCGGTACATATTAAAAATGAGTAACAAGTAGTAACAGTATGTTAACTTTGGTAACTATAATTACCTACAGTAAATTTATTGTATTTAGTGGTTATGATCTGCAATCAAATGTAATATTATAATGTACCGTAGGTAGTTCTTACCTTCAAAACAGACATACATATAACATAAACTTTGAATTCACCTCAAATAAATTTAGCTTATTAAACACACACGCGCACGCACACACACACAAAGATTTTGCTAACAACTCTGAGCCTTTCTGATTCCAAGTACCGTAGCAGTCACCAATTTCAAAAGTCAGACTTTTTCAAATCACTAAAAGCTTAACTGACCTCTAAGTAAATTAATATTTTTGTCGACACAAACTAGCGATCAGGAGTTTGTATAAATTGGCATAAAAACCAATCGATCTAGAGGTTTTTTATGAAAAACCTACGTTATATCAGCCATAATTTAACAAGCAATACATGAATTTATCATTACCATTCGAGAGATGCCAAACAAAAATTCTATATATGACATATGTTAGACTGACGTATATTTATTACATTTGTTTTATTGATTACAGGATGTTTATGTTACACCATCAGTGGAACAGCTGTGTCAGTGTGGAAACTGCCATACATGGAAAAGAGAGACATGAATGTGTGCTACACACACCATGATATGTTTTGTTTAAGTTTACTGCAGTAGAGTAATTTGTCCTATTTTATGAGCTGAAACTATGTGAGTGGTCACAACTTGGATGGATGTTTTTAATACATACCTTTGAATGAAATAAAAAATTTTTGGCTTGTAAAAATTATATAATAAAATAAGGATGTTGAAAATAATGCAAAACATGATTTGCAGAACATATGGAATATATCATAGCCCCGTTACTACCTGTGCTCAATATATTATAGCCCCGTTACTACCTGTGCTCAAACATGATTTGCAGAACATATGGAATATATCATCGCCCCGTTACTACCTGTGCTCAATATATCATAGCCCCGTTACTACCTGTGCTCAAACCTTGTCTGATAGAAGGATTTATGAAGTGTAATCAGAGCTGTATTGACAGGTACATTTGAATAGCTCGACTCAATTCCTTTGGACCAAATATAAAGAGCTCAAAAAATGTTATAATCCCCACTACTAAGTGAAAACAGGTGAGTCCACACCACAAACCACTAACTAGGTGCAAGAATGGCTTCATTAACCCTTCGCCAGAATCAATGGGTTAATTTCAAGGAAATTTTTTGTGTTTTACGTTCACTAGTTTGGTCAACTCATAAAACCATTTGTTTAGTACTTAAATCAACTAATCAAAAGTGATCAGTAAATTTTTTTCTACAAATTGATACTAATAATGGCTATATAATGTTGAATATACATGACTTTTTTAGGGATGCAGTTTGTTTCGCCATATATTCAAACATATTCTTTCCAAAGATGCAGCTTGCTTATTTTATCTAGTAACTAGTTTCCAGTGTGGGTAGCGACTGAGAACTTCGCTGATACAAAGGCCGCGATGAAATAAGTTACATGTAACTCGAAGACCTAATTACCGTAGACTGGCAGAATTGTAGCCGGTACTCAGATGTTTACACAGCATTTAGAGGAAACTAATATGACAAATTTTCAATTATCTTTATTTAAGGCGTTTGAGACATTTATAATAATGTATCTGTAGCTAGATTTAAAATTTTATTTTAGCAATCATGAGCAAATACAAAATAAAATATATGCCAATTAGAGGCGCGTAGGACTAGACTTTTATCGCAATAACCGATGTTAATATGAAAGATAGAGACAGGCTATCTCACTATATACATCATTTTGAGCAAGTCTGGGCACATTATTTTCTGACTATTTCTACCGCAATCAATTTTTGTCAATGTTAATCTCCAAGTGTCTTGACAATGAGATCGTCTAAAACAACAAACTACATTTCAAATGATAAAAATCATTGATACTTTCTGTTAGAATCAACTAAAATTTGATGCAATCACATCTTTAATACAAAACCTCTTACAGAGCCCCCAGAAAACTTACTAGCTTCATGAGAAATATAGCCTGAAGATATCAACTCTGCCATTCCATTGCCATTATCCCTGCTTTGAATAATCAGTAGATTGTCACTGCTTGCAGGTAGAGATGACAAACTTGTATTGCTTTGGGATACCTCAACCTGCTAGATCAGACACGCATGCTTGATTACTACTACCTAGCATTTAGCAGTTATAGCTGTTCATCATCAATGATGTTGACGGGTGCCGTCTTTCTGTTTGTTGTCTATCTAGTATTTAGGTAGTAATTAAGTTCGCTAGGCAATATTTATTTAACACTTATAAAATGAGGTTGTGCATAGGTTCGTTTGTTGAGCAAGGGATACATGGGGTTTATGCAGCTATCACAGACTAACAAAATGAATGAAATACGGTAATGTACATGTATATAGAAGGAATATGGTAATGTACATGTATATAGAAGGAATATGGTAATGTACATGTATATAAAAGGAATATGGTAATGTACACGTATATAGAAGGAATATGGTAATGTACATGTATATAGACGGAAAGCTAGTAGAGCGGAATGATTAAGGAAACCATTGGTGACTTACTGATCCTGATTAACACTAGGTGATACTTGTAAGAGTCAACAATGTATGTGGATAAAAATGTACATGAAGATGCTGTAAACCCTCAGCAACACTCAAAATGTGCATACAAAACTCGTTTAAATTTAACTTTTAACATTGGGCAGGAACTGCTTAATCACAGAATTTGATATATAAAACTAGTATACTGATGCTCACGGCTACTAGTTGAAAGGTGAGATAGCCACGACCAAGTCAGATAGCTGTAATGACAAGTGAACGCAAGATACCGCAAAGTAATCACCAAACAAGTACAGAAATATGATGAGAGAAAGAGGAAGTACTGCTTACCGTTAGCTGATCAGAGACTAACTTCGAACATGATGGAATGTATGCATCGGGTAGAACAGCACCGGGTAAAACAGCACCGGGTGGAACAGCACCGGGTAGAACCGCATTTTGTAGAACAGCACTGGGCATTCGGGCAGCAACTAGAAACCTGCACAAGTTAAGCACAATTAGACTCTTGTTATATAAAAAGATCATAATCACCCTTCAAGTTACTCCTCAAAGAAAAACTGCAAAGAAAACAACTTGTTACAAGTGCATATGAAATACAAAGAGCAGGTATCGTCTGAACTTACCGTTCATCAACAGCATTAGGTTTGCTTCGCTTTATTAACAAGTCACCCTTTGCTTTGTGAGACCTTTTCCTCGGTTTCCCTTGTTTTCCAGTTCCTTGGTTGTTGACCGAGTCTTGTAAAGAAGAATGACTGATGTGGCGGGGCATGGCAGAAGCCTGTGGCAATTGTGACATCTGAGCTACAGGTGGGCCACTGATGGCTGCCTCCACTGACTGAAGGAGAGAGACCACTACTGAGGCCTTGTTACAGTACATGCTATAGAGGCCTTGCAACAGTACACGCTATATAGGCCTTGCAACAGTACACGCTATAGAGGCCTTGCCACAGCACATGCTATAGAGGCCTTGCCACAGTACATGCTATAAAGGCCTTGCCACAGTACATGCTATAGAGGCCCTGCCACAGTACATGCTATAGAGGCCTTGCCACAGTACATGCTATAGAGGCCTTGCCACAGTACACGCTATAGAGGCCTTGCCACAGTACACGCTATAGAGGCCTTGCCACAGTACACGCTATAGAGGCCTTGCCACAGCACATGCTATAGAGGCCTTGCCACAGTACATGCTATAGAGGCCTTGCCACAGTACATGCTATAGAGGCCTTGCAACAGTACACGCTATAGAGGCCTTGCAACAGTACACGCTATAGAGGCCTTGCAACAGCACATGCTATAGAGGCCCTGCCACAGTACATGCTATAGAGGCCTTGCCACAGTACATGCTATAGAGGCCTTGCCACAGTACACGCTATAGAGGCCTTGCCACAGTACACGCTATAGAGGCCTTGCCACAGTACACGCTATAGAGGCCTTGCCACAGTACATGCTATAGAGGCCTTGCCACAGCACATGCTATAAAGGCCTTGCCACAGTACATGCTATAGAGGCCTTGCCACAGTACATGCTATAGAGGCCTTGCCACAGTACACGCTATAGAGGCCTTGCCACAGTACACGCTATAGAGGCCTTGACACAGTACATGCTATACGCCGACCTACGTATTCTGACTCACGTACCCTGACTTACATATTATGACTCAGACACCCTGACTTAAATACTTTAACTCATGTACCCTGACTTACATATTCTGTCTCCAGTACCTCCAGCAAGATGAAATCACACATTCTACCCGAGTATATACTTGAGATCCTTATAATCTGTTTAATACAGCTGTTTAATAGGCTTCTTAAATGCCTGCATTAGCAAACAACTAACAAACAACTAACAAATACTAAAGTCTGCCAGAAACAGCGTGTCACAATACGCCAATCTTACTTGCAAACTCTTTTTGCTCGCATGTTTCCACTCAACGATGGGTCGGTTGAGAGCAGCCTGAATCGCTGGTGAGGACGAGGCGAGATGACTCCCAATAGTTGGCATAGTCGAACTGGAACTGGTCTGATTCGTGCTCGGCAGTGGCAAGATAAGCTGATAGGTATTCGCAATGACTGCTCTAGACTTGGGTGTCTTCTTGACAGGATGAGTCGGAGTGGGCATCCGTTTTAATGGTTGTATAGGAACTTTGCTAAGAGAAGTGGTTAAGCTTGGGTCTAAGCTAAAAGCAGGATTGTTAAGTTCAGACTGTGGAGTCTCATTCCTTGAAGGATGCTGAGAAGTGGCACCTGAATGCTTCGCAGCCCGAGAAGATTTAGGCATTCGTTTACTACCGGAATAATATGAGGCATAGTCTTTGTCCGCTAGCTGGGGAGTAGCTGAAATGGACACACTACTAGGACTGTTATTGTATATCAATCCACGCAAAGCGGCAGAGAATACCGGAGAGCTCGTCAGTGGAATACTTGTAGAGGGTTGAGAAGAAGGCACCTGTGGGGCCATTTGATTTGGTAGTGACAGAGTAGCCCGGGCAGCAGATTGATCCACTTCTGCTGATGCTTGTATCTGACCAGTCGAACAATGATTGTTAAATGAGAGTTGCTTTGGAAAGCCTAATGAATGCTCAGAAGCAGCTTCTGGTTTTTTATGTCCAATTTTTGTAAGAGAAGAGGGTTTCTGTTGTGCAAAGTCACCTGACTGTGCAGAGCTTGTGTTGCTCAAATTCACAGGTTCCTCATATGGTGCATACAGCTTGGTGAAGTTCTGAAAATCTGCAATAAACATGCGATATCAATGATCAGATTCCTGTAACAATTGGTTGCAAATCCGAGGTTTGAAGTTAGGCAAACAGTAAAAATTATTGTTACATCGAAAAAGTTCCAAACGCAGAAACTAACAAGATTAAGCAAGAAAGCATCACGAACATGAAAACAAAAGATCGCATAGATATGATTTTGTTTGCAAAAGAATGAAAATGTTAGTTTACAAGATTCGTTGAGCAAGATGATGCTACCATACTGGAGAAGCCTATAGTTTGTAGTCCAGTAGACATGAGCATATTATTGGGAAGAGCTTAACGAACCAGGAAAAACAGCGCTACTTGTGGAGCTGTTATGATTAGTGCTAACAGCTGGGGGTCTTTCATTGGAATAGGGAAGCAGGGAGTTTCCATATCTTGCATTTCCATTGGTATGCTCCATGGTCATCGCTTGTCTAACCAAGTGATCCTACAGTGAGAACGCAAAGCTATTGTGCCGGATATATGCACCTGCCTCCCTCAATTTTACATATTGAACAGGCTATTGAAAGATGGTGGTAAGACGGTGTAACATGCTTGGCAAGAACTTGATAAATGACGAGTACAGTCAATCTCTACATAAAAAGTTAATTCGTTAAAAGATTTTCTTGTTACTGTATGTTAAAACAGTCAAATGATGGAACAAATATCTCTATAACAACTCTCTGGAACTGTATGTGTTCTACAGCGTAAATGCATATGATAACTGCTTAATAAATACCACAGACAAGTACTCATAGCAGTAAAACAAGTTCTATGAACCTGCGTAAAAACAAAACTAAGAAAAACAAATTTATGGTGCAACTAGCGGGATGCTCGGCGTCGCATGGGTATTAAAATTTTTTTTGTACAGAAAATCTACTTTTAATCACAATATTCAACATTTACTATTCTCACTTTTAAATGATGTTGTTTGTTTATTTTTGTGTATTTGGCTATTTCTGTATACTGTGTTTATTTCTGTGTAATTCATGCCATACCGACGGCAGTGCCTACTACAGACTTATACTGATTGCAATAGTTTTGTTGGCTATATGAGTTCACACATTTTTCTTTACTTATGGGCATGCATTTTTCGGTAACGGTGCATCTTAGGTCGATACAACGCATACAGCGCATGCGCAATGGACATACAAGGCACTTGCAACGCACAAACATTGTGGATACAACGCGCATCTATCATCCCAACGCACATACAATGGTCTGACAGCGCATGCGCGCCGACCAGCTCGCTCACACACCGCACAGACACAAGACCACGGCATGATTCCAATTTTTTGAAGTTGAGTTTGATATCGTTATGAATTGGGGTGTACCTGTTTGGGGTTAGGAATTACTCCCTCTCGACACAAAGGTTTTATGGGAGGGCAATGTTGCTCACATTCAGGACTTGACTAATATTTAAAAACTACTAACACAATGCAAGGCCCCTGCAAGGCATATGCGTTGATCTCAGAGTGAATCGAAAGTGTTGCACACCAGGCCTCAAATAAGGATACATCATTAGAGCCGTGTTTGTCTGATGATTCTGCATTGCGCCTAAATTGCATGTGCGGCAGTAGTCTGTTGCAAGTGCCGTGTGATGGCGTTGCTTGTGCATTTGTGTTAACAGCGTCACGTTGTGGGGCATGCGCTGTTAATTACTTGTGTTGGCATTGTATCCACAATGTTTGTGCGTTGCAAGTGCCTTGTATGTCCGTTGCGCATGCATTGTATGCGCGTTGTACCGACCTAAAATGCACCATTACCCATTTTTCTTCTAGTATGACTTCACAGATTTTTCTTCCGGCATAGCTTTAGCCATAACGCTAGCTGCAGTGTTTAACATGAAGCCATAAAAGATTGGCTCCAAGTATGTGCCAAATTTATTCTATGGTATAGCCAGTTGGATGTGTAGTGTATTGGATAAATAGAGGTCTGCAGATCTAGAGCTTGTGTGTTTAAATCCAGGTCACAGCGGATATCTCACTTTTAGAACTCTATCGCAATAGCTAGACAGACGAAAGTATAAACGGACAGATGGCTAAACATTGACATTTATATATATATATTGTAAATAAACAACAAAAAATCAGTTGCATTGTCTTCTTCTTAGTAGACTTGGCAATTCATAAATGTCGAGGTAGAGGTGGTGATTGTAACATGCAACAGAGCCTAATTTAATTTCAATGGGCTTATGTTCAAACTAATTTAGTTTACTGTAAAACCTCTATGTACTTGAGTGTCCCGCACTGGCACTGTATTTTTCTACCTGTTCTTTACAGTGGCGTCTTATTAGAGGTGACATGCAAAAAGAGAATGGCGCTTTGTGTTACAACTAGCTGGTCAGAACCTTTGGAAAATGAATGGTCGGCTCCTGACCTGTACAGACAGACACAGCCGGCTGTTGCTCAGTAAAGTTCAGGTAGTACAAGACATGGTGGTGTCAGCCAGGACCAAGATGACCGTTTCGTCTCGAGAGATTACAAAGAACTACTGCCCGTTAGAGGTGATAAAGGGCTGTTTGGGTGAGCTGCCATTGGCTACAAGCTTGAACCGGCTTAGGTCGAAAGGAAGCATAGTCATGAAGGGGTTTCAACCTGACAAATCAAACCCTACACCTTCGAGCCGTCAGCACGGTCAGTCCTTAGTGGAGGACCACCGGATAAATGTTCAACGGATGTATCAATGGATGTAGGGGTGGCAGCCTACCTGAAGGACCTGTTTGTAGTAGCTTGGCAGAATTGCACGAAGCTGGGGCAAGCCGAGCGGTTGGCACAGTTGCTGACACGCTACCAGGGTACATACAGTGCTGGCGGTAGAGATATGGGACAAACATCTAAGATGGAACATTTTTTCCCAATGAAGGAAAGGGCTCAGCCTATCTAGCAGCAACCACATCTGTTGGGAACAGAGAAGGAGGCGGAGGCTGAGTGTCAAGTCCAAAACCTGCTGAGCAAGGAACTTATCGAGCCGGCTGGAGGTGCCTGGAGCTCTCCGGTGGTATTGGTCTGGAAGAAGAACAGCAGATGGCAGTTCTGCATCTACTACCGGCGGCTGAATGCCGTCACTGAGCAGGACGCCTACTCCCTTTCCCAGATCGATGACAGCCTTGATGCATTGTCTGGCAGCAAGTCCTTCAGTACAATGAACCTGGTCAATGGCTACTGGCAAGTACACTTGGACACCGATGCACAGAAGTCGGCATTTGCAACCCATTCTGGTCTCTGAAAATGGAAGGTCTTGCCCTTTGGTTTTACCTCTGTGGCGGTCACTTTCCAGAGACTAGTGAAGAGCGTGCTACATGGCTTGCATTGGAAGGTGTTGCTGCTCTCTTTAGATGGCATCATTGTCAACACTTCTGATTTCAACACTTGCTAGCAGCGGTTGGAGGAAGTGTTCCAGCATTTGAAGGGAGCCTGCTGAAGCTGAAACCCTCCAAATGTAGCTGTTCCAGTAACAAGTGCGTTACTTAGGCCATGTGTTCAGGGCTGAGGGTGTATCAGCTGACTATGAGAAGACACGATCAATGTAAAAATGGCCAAACCCACAAGAGCTTAGGAAGTTGCAAGGCTTCCTGGATACAGTTAGATACTACCAGCACTATATACCTAGCTTCGCTACCACAGTACAGCCTTAGCACTGGTTGACTGGCAAGGGCGAGAAGTGGGCTTGAGGCGAGGAAGAGCAGACGGCCTTCGAAGAGCTGAAAGAGTATCTGTCCTCGGCCCCTGTACCGGGCTATCCTGATCCGAGCCGGCCATATATCCTGGATACGAATGCCATGGCTGCAGAGCGGGTGCTGTCACTACAGGAAGAGACAAGGAGGGTGATTGCTTTCTTCAACAAAACCCTGGTACCTGCAGAGAGGAATTACTGTGTAACGCGGAGGGATCTGTTAGCCGTGGTAATGGCTATGAAGCATTTCTGGTCCTACCTTCACAGTCGGTTGATCCTTCTGCAAACAGAACACGCTTTTTTCCAATGGCTATGCCAGTGGAAGGAGCCCTCAAAACAAATGGCTAAAGATTCTAGCCGAGTTCAAGCACACATGCTAGAATAATGAGCCGAACTCGACCATGGGATTTCTGATAGGCTCAGCCGACAGACCTGTGAGGACTGCGAGCTTTGTCGAGATGAGAGATGGAGGACCAATTCACAGGGAGCTTGCCATGCAGGGTCAGATCTCATTGGAGGGACTCGAGGGAAGCCCAACATCTGTGTCAGGGGTCGCCAGGACTGCGCGAGATGATTGGTAGCGTGGGCCTGTTCGCTGCCATGGAAGCCAGCCCAAAACCAACTGAGGATACTCTGAAATTCTGACAACTCGGTTAATGACTTGAGAGGACACCGACAAGGAGATTGGCGTGAATGCAGGCTAGGGACCAGTGGCTACTATGTACTGTGCCATCGCTCAAGCAGAAGAATTGACACGGTATCAGCTGGAGCTTAGAGGACAGCAACTCCAGCAGCTACACAAAATCCAGTCATTATTCAAGCTATGACCAAATAGGGTACTGGAGGCTCAGACTTCTCCCTATAGACAGCCTCGGTAGTTCACGGTCTGTCCACCAGCCATCAGGGAAACAAAGATTCAACAGACTTACTCCCTTGCTTACTCTGGGATAAGTAGGACACTCACCTGACTGCGACTGACCTGATATTGGCAAGAGATAACAGTCATGGTGAGGAGACTGATCAACAGCTGAAAGGTCTGCCAAGCGGCGAAGCACAATGGCACCAAGACAGTGAGCTGTGGGCACAGAGTCTATGCCATGCGACCTTGACATTAGGTGCCCATCGACCTGAGGAGACCTAATCTGGAAACACCCAGAAAAAAAAGTGGATCCTGGTGCCCAAATACCACTTCACGAGATATCAAAATGCCCTGGCTTTTCCGGAGGCCTTGGCATCAGTTGTGGCAAAATGCGTTAAATAAACGGGTGTTCTGTCACATGGGCCTGCTGGAGTGGATCCTCACCGACCAGGGAATGCAGTTTAAAAGTCGACCAATATCTAAGCTAAGCTAACTCTGGGGGCTTGAGAAAACTCACACAATGCCCTACCATCCGCAAGCCAACAGCGAAGTCGGGTGCAGTAACAGGCAGCTAGGCAACTCTCTCTGTGAGCACTACTGCTGATCTGAGCTCAGAAATGGGACAAATTGTTCCCTCAGCTGATAAGAGCGTACCGGGATATATTGCAAAACGTGTTAGTTGGCAAAACGTAGGGCTGGGGATTCCACAGTCCCAGAGTTTAGCCAAGAACTCAAGGCCTGGCTAAAAGAGCTCCGAAGCCAACTGGAAGCACAGAAGTGCGATGTTCCGGAGAGTCAGTCTGGACGGCGAGTCCCTCGTTGGTCCCGGCTCTCAAGCCCGGAACAAAGAGCATCTAGAGTCAATCGGCACAATCTTTAGCCAGCTCGAATCATTTGGTAGCCAGATTAGTATGGAAGGTGGGCGTGACTATCTGCAGTGGCAGCCAATCCTGAGAAACCCCAATGTCAGAAAAAGAGGGCCGAGGAGAGGCGGCAATCTCAACAGATTAATGGGCCAGGACCATTTGCTTCTGCACCTTACACTGAAAGAGTTCTCTCCCAGAGATGCACTAACATCGACACTACAGCCACAGATACTGATTGACTTTTTAAACAAATCTGTTACCATGACTTGACCAGATGAGATAGTAAACTCTCTCGCAAATACGTTGAGCCGGTCGGAGTCTATGGAGACGCCACGAAGTCTACAGGAGGAACGCTTGGCAAGTTTGCTAGGCTCGGACAAGAAATCCGCATCCATGTGCCAGAGCACAAGCCTGGCTAGCTAAGACGAGGTAGCGGGACCCATAGAGTTATCTCCCCTTAGAGTGATAACTACACGAGCGTTTCCGGTGCTAACAAGGAGCGTTTAGGCCACGCCCCTTTTTTGTGCTAGTCAGTCGTAGTGATTGACTAGATCAATGACATCAGCCATGAGAAGGGTTAAACAAGGATCATGAATTTCCAGTTAAGATAGTAATTAATGCTCATATGAAAGAAATGATGATTATAGTTTATTACTCTAATATATGCTTATTATTTAAAGCAATTCAATACCTAACAGAGATCGCTAAACATATTATGGAAATGTTTACTTTTTCATATCCATTTCCATCAATGATATGCGGCCCCCCACAGCCCCATACAGCAATGATATACAGCCAATGATATACAACCCCCCTGTATATCATTGTTTCCATGAACATAAATATTTCCATAATTTTAGGGAGATGGATATGGAAATTTTATTTTAGAAATATGGAAAGTTTATTTTAGAAATATGGAAATGTTATGTAAATGGAAATAATATGGAAATGTTATTGAAATGGAAGTAATATGGAAATGGAAATAATATGGAAATGAAGTAGGGAAATGTTATGGAAATGGAAATAATATGGAAATGAATTATGGAAATGTTATGGAAATGGAATTATATGGAAATGAATTATGGAAATTTTATGAAAATGGAAATAATATGAAAATGAATTATGAAAATGGAAATAATATGGAAATGAAGTAGGGAAATGTTATGGAAATAGAAATAATAAGTAAATGAATTATGGAAATGTTATGGAAATGGAATTATATGGAAATGAATTATGGAAATTTTATGGAAATGGAAATAATATGAAAATGAATTATGGAAATGCTATGAAAATGGAAATAATATGGAAATGAAGTAGGGAAATGTTATGGAAATAATAAGTAAATGAATTATGGAAATGTTATGGAAATGGAAATAATATGGAAATAAATTATGGAAACGTTATGAAAATGGAAATAATATGGAAATGAAGTAGAAAATGTTATGGAAAAGGAATGATATGGAAAAGATTTATGGAAATGTTATGGAAATGGAAATAATATGGAAATAAATTATGGAAATGTTATGGAAATGGAAATAATGTGGAAATAAATTATGGAAATGTTATGAAAATGGAAATAATATGGAAATGAAGTAGGGAAATGTTATGGAAATGGAAATAATATGGAAATGAATTATGGAAATGTTATGGAAATGGAATTAATATGGAAATAAATTATGGAAATTTTATGGAAATGATATGGAAATGTATTATGAAAATGGAAATTGTGACATACACGTAATCCCTGATACCTACTTGACTTGCCAAGGCACTGAATAGATAGTGTTAAGTAAGTGAGTTAATGCAATCAGTTACTCATAGATAAGACAGATAGTCATACTGGGGTTGTATTGCATTGGTGTGATGGGGAGCTAATCGACTGCCATCAACTATAAGCTGTACTACCCGAGTTGCCCGAGTAATAAAAAAGTCTGGACAGAAAATTTATTTTTATATAACATTTACCATTCTAACTTTTAAATTTCATATCATGAGAAAATATTTTTAAGCAGTTTAAATGAATTAAGAGGAAAAAGAAAACAACTGTAAAGGTTTTCAAGCTTTTTCAAACAACTACAACTCTTAAATTTCATATCATGAAAGAAGTGTTTTGTTGAAATAAATTAGGAAAAAAAAACTGTAAATGTGTTTAAATGTAAAATAATTAGCAAGTAATGGCTAAATATAATCTGTTTAGCTATGACTACAATAAAAAATTATTTAATAAATAAAGTAATAAAAAAGTCTTTTTTATTTTTAAATAATTACAATTTAGTATAATTAAGTATAATTTATTTTTATCTAACATATAGCAACATTTGCCACTCTAACTTTCAAACTTTTTGCTTGCTTACATGAAGCAAAGATGTTCATTAACTAGTGGACATCTTTGCCTCAAGCTAGTCTATGTATTTGATTGATACATATTGAAATCTAATATTACATGCAAGGGCTGTTTGTGAACTGTGGTGTCAATGAATCACTCTATCACCATACAATGTCAATACTTTCAGTTGATGGCAGTCGATTAGCTTCCCATCACACCAATGTAATACAACCCCAGTATGACTATCTATCTTATCTATGAGTAACCAATGCTATACAGCCCCCCATGTGTGGGGGCTGTATAGCATTGGAGTAACTGATTGCATTAACTCACTTACTTAACACTATCTATTCAGTGCCTTTGCAATGCATGTAGGTATTGAATTGCTTTAAATAATAAGCATATATTAGAGTAATAAACTATAATCATCATTTCTTTAATATGAGCAATAATTACTATCTTAACTGGAAATTCATGATCATTCTCATGGCTGATGTTATCGTTCTGTCAATCATTGCGAGTGACTAGCACAAAAAAGGGGCGTGGCCTAAACGCTCCTTGTTGGCACCGGAAACGCTCGTGTTGTTGATGGCACAGTTATCACTCTAGGGGAGATAACTCTATGGCGGGACCCTCCAGCAACCGAGAAAGAGTGCTCTAGCCACGCTGCCTCCACGGGCAAATCTGTTTCACACAGAGAGGCTCATGTCGAGACACAACTGGTTGACACTTTGCCTCTGAACGCCCAGCCAATGCCTGCTCGGATCATTCCATTCAAGAATACGCCGAGCAGCCAGCTGAGTGAGGCACCCCTTGAGATTCATGAATCTCTAGACTGGGTACAAAAAGTGGGAAGCCGCATCTCTACCAGCCTTGGCCAATACGCTGAGTCAGAAGTTACGCATCCAAATAGCTAAGCTGCCTGCCGAGTCAACACATCGGCTAGTGGCGACACATGAGCACGGGTGAATAAGGCGTTGGATTAGCTTTTAGTCACTTTTAGTTTGCATGGAGTGCAACTAGTGCTCAGAAGAAGAGGGAGGTCGACCAACCAGGAGATGGTTGATCGACCTCTCAATGATGTTGTATACCCCTACTCGACTTTGACTGACTACCCCTGGCAAGTTGGCAGCTAAGTTAATCAGTGTGGACAGGCACGTACCGAGGGAGGCCGCCTGAACAGAAGAAATGGACAGAGATCCGCGCCGAGAGCTTGACCTATCTATTAAGAGTGCGAACAGCTGACGAGCCCCTCTATCCCCGGCAGGAGGAGAGAGCCTGCCGGCTGTTGGAGGGTAGTCACCGCTAGCAGAACTGGCTCTCTGCACTGCCAGTTTGGTACGGGCCTGGAAGCTGATCGGAGATGATCGAGCCTTTGCTGAGTCCGAGGTACAGCATTTGGAATATGGAGTGCAATAGCGCTGGCTCTGGTCTGAACTACTCTCGCCTCCCAGCATGAGGTGGACAGCCCCAGAGCCTCCACTGTGAGGAGAGTGGGATGGCAGAGCGCAGAGATCAGGATAGGCTGCCTAGCCGACTGCAGGACTGATGCTACAGCTAGACTGAGTCCCAGCACAGCAAGAGACTCAACTGTAGGTGAGTCAACTCGACCTAGTAAGAGGAGCAGATAGAGAGACCGAGAGAAGCTGACAAAAAGACTGAGAGAAGCTGACAAAAAGACCGAGAGGAGCAGACAAAAAGACCAAGAGGAGCAGACAAAGAGACTAACGGATCAAAACGATCGAGGGGCGGAACCTAATGAAAGAGTGTACCGTTAAAAGGAGACAAGAGGCAGCTGGCAGTCTCTTGCATGTTGTTCTGTTGTATCATGCTTTTGTAATTTCAAGCAATCAATTTGATATTATAAGTAGAACGATAGACTTATTCTACACACACACCGACCACATGTATTTATATATGTATATATTCATGAAATATATATTTATCTTATTGCTTGCACTTGATATCATTAATCTTGTGGAGCAGTAAAGGGAACCGGCAGATTCCTTTACAACACAATTATTTGCTATGTGGTCATTTCAGCCTGTTCACCTTAAAGTTTGTGTTGACTCTACTTCCTGCAGAGAATATGAGTACATAGACATCGAGGGTTTGCATTGCAGATATTTTCCAAAATAAGTCTATCGTTCTACTTATATCAAATTGATTGCTTGAAATTACAAAAGCATGATAACAATGTTATAAATATTTGCAATTTCAATATAAAACTTAATTAATAATTGTAATTTTAAACAAAGTTATCCTTTAAGCAGAGAAATAATCTTGATTGTTATCTAAATTTTATATACTTCAATTAGTTGACAAAGACTATGAACTAGTGCATGGTACTGTTAATGATATATATTAACAATAATGCCTTTGCTCCGATGTTTACAGGTAACAAAAAAAGGTATACATATTTTAGTAAATATACCTTTATAGAATATGGCCTTGATAAAACGTAGTAAGTTATACACAAACTACTTCAACCAACAAACAATTCATCGTCATCCCAAAGTTGTCAAATTATAAATTAGTTGTAGGCTCAGGGGTGTCACAAGTGCTTTAAAATATGAAATAAATTTGAGAAAAATTTATAATTTGTAGTATTTGAAATTGAAAGCTAATAAACAACTCAAATGTGTAGTGCTGTATGAGATGAGAGCAAATAAACAATAAAATATTTCCTAACCTTGCCTTACCTTTCCTATCAAATTAACACGACAACGTCCTTGGCAAAAGTAGAAAATATTTGTTATGATTACACTAACACAAGCGTCCATATAAACCTTAATAAGCAATAAAACTCATCAAGCCTTTGCTCGATTGACAGTGATTTTGGAGCACAATCCTGTCTGTGTGGAGACAAAAACTGGTGATTTTAATGAATTGGAAGCAAATTAGTTTTGGAATGGGGTGGGGACAATTCTCACTATTGAAGTATCTATGATAAACTCTTGAGACTGACTCCCTAGACCTCTAGTAAGACAAACAGCGAACGCTGAACCCAATGCTTCCTACAATACAACCGGCTGAAACCAACAGGAGGAAGGTGAAAGCAGTAATATTTCAACAGGAGATAACTCAACTCTGTAACAACAATAACTCCTTAGTTGCATAATTATTGTTGAAATCTCGTCCGAGTTTGCTGTTGGTAATTTAATAATGGTCACAAGTAATATTTCTCGAATGAATAAACAATTTTTATTATTGCAATAATATCATGTGCGTCTTTCAAGAGTCAAAAACAAGCTGATTTGCCTAAAAAAGTGCAGCAGTATTTATATTACATAAATGGGCGGATTGAGCTTATTAGTTAATGTTCGAACTGACCAATCGCATTACTTTGCTGTCTGCTAACTTTGCAAAATTTCCACATACACAACAATAAAAAAAATTATTGTGCTGCAACTATCCATCATGGTGCAATAAATTAGGCACTAACAAAAAGCCCATGAAAAATTACATACAATATTTTGTGAATAGCACTTTCAATAAAAAAACATACCTCGAGGACGAAAAGTAATAGGTACACAATCTTATTACAAGGAAAATATAAAAAGAAAAACGGAAAAATTTTATTTGACAGGATTTTAGCTCTTCAAAGTTGGCAAGCTGCTCCCAGCGGTTTTCTGGCATTGCGCAGTTTAGTCGCTTGTTGCATGGCAACTACTAAGCGCTTTGGCAAAGTTTTTGAACAACCGATCTGACTGGCTAGTTATCCTATACCAACTATTGCTTTTTGGTTTCTCACAAAGTTTTAGGTCTAAAAACAAATTTTTTTTTCCAAATAGCCCAATTCAACGCTTTTATTTTGTAGAAACTTTCAACGAACATCTTCGCTCTAAGCTTCAAAGAATACAAAAGAACACTGATTACACAACTTCTCTAATCCTGATACTTGATAGAAACATGTCTTTTGTAGTGCAAAATAATAAAGCTATTATGATGACAAGGTTTCGATGCTCAATATGATGGACATGGCTAACATGAGAGGCTACAAAACATGTTTAACAATATTTTGTTCTTATAGACAATAATCTCCTGAATTTTAGGGCAATGTAGAAGTTATTTCTCTAAACCAGTTTTACCCACTTTTATGGAATTGAAGAATTTAGTAAGGCTAGATATCATATATCATGAGGAAGGAAATTTGATATATCAGATATTTTATATATTAGAAAGGAAATTTGATAAATCAAATATTTTATATATTAGAAAGGAAATTTTGTGCTGAATACGATGCCATTTTCAGTTTGACGATATGCCAACCATTTCTAAAATTATGAAAGATTATATATGGCCACGTCGACTTTAAAAGATTTTTGAACATTAATTCCGACTTTAAAGAATTAATAACTACATCGTAATAACTAATTGGAACAAACACTAATACTATTGCGACATGCCAGCATGAACAGAACATTTTTTTTACTAACTTGCGAACAGTATTAACAAATTTATTAAAAATTGCCAATTGCGTTACAATTTCGGGAAATGCTTTTTTCATCTCTTTCATGTCAACTTTGATCTCAGAATCTCTATATATGTATATATATGTATATATATATATATACGTATATATAGCGACCCGGTTGCCTCGTCTTTTCATCAGTCTATCAGAAATAAATGACTCCCAGCACTGGATGTCTTGCCTTGCCAACAGAATCCAGCGGCATGAAACACGCCATCCAGTCTGGCCTACTTTGTGGAGTTGTTACCCCATAACCCTTTCTGAAACTGTTTCAAGAAATAGTTTGTTGACTAGAATATATTTCACAATTTTTAGGTTTACTACAAATTTTTGTTGTAGATTGATGCGTAAACAAAAACTTTCTGACTGAAGAGCAATTTGATGCGATACTTGCTAGAAACCAACCAACGATTATATCTAATAGGATTTAATAGCCTACTTTTGTTTCAAAAGTAAGAGTGGCTCTGTGAACATGTAGTTAATTGTAAATGCTAAAATGTAGCCTGCATGTACACATATAGCTAATTGATAGTGACTGTATAGGCCTAACCTGTCAATCAACTCAAAATATTTTGGTGGGATATTTTGGTAACGCGGATTTGGAAAGTATGTCATGAATGTGTGTTGTCTATCAGCTGCAGTAGGCTATAGAAATGATTTAGTTCAATAGAAAGATAAAGAGAGATTACGATAATTAATGTTGGTAATGCATGTTATTCCGTGAAGAACTGTAAGCATTATAAAAAAAACAATTACTTATGTACAAGGATGTTTAGTCAATGGTAGCTATTAGAGATCTAACACGGTGAGGGCACTAAAATTTGATTCATAGGAGTTGTGTCCACCATAACTAACAGCGTTTGCAAGTTAATAATTTGACGAAAGCACTGTTAAAACAAGTTTACTGTATAGCTATATATGCTATCATTTGGTTTAGTAAGAGCGAGAAGACAACCACCAATATACCAAAAGATATTTCAGCGCATGCGTACCAATGCTTTCGAAGCCGTCGACTAAAAAATCATTACCTTAAGCATTTTAATGCAAACCGCTATTTAATTTTATAGATTCCAAACGCTATATATGACCACAAAACTTTATATCAAACTACTTCAAAAAGTATGATATACATTTTGTCACGGATCTACAGACTGATCTTACCGTATAACCTCAAGAAATCATAAAATTGCGGAGCCTATTGTAATAGTTCATGATTTTTGGTGAACCTTCTCGCAGTTGTTCATCATACGCATGCGCAAACGGAACAAACTCCTGAGCATCTATTCGGGTCAAGGTAATTTTGTTTACACCCACACTTAAAATGTTTGTTGCGAAACGATTATTTTTTACCTAAAAAATATTTTTTCTCTTAGGGAGCATTTTCTTTTGTTAGCATTCTAACAGTATATAGTTTGGCCAGTTCAATGTTTTAGTATTTAAGTGTGAAGTTCTGTATTTTCACAAAAAGATTTGAGAAAATACAGAACACCGCTATAAGGTTCATTTTTAAACTAAAGGGCGTACCTGCCAACTCTCACGCATTGGGCGTGAGACTCACGCAATCACCCCAAAGAAAAAATGAAAATGCGTGAGATTTTTGCCCCAATTTCCACAATTTTATATATACTATCATTGATACATCAATTGCCCCAAAACCAAATCTCACGCATTGGCCCACTCTTGTGTTGGCAGGCCTGCTAAAGGGGCAAGTCAGTTTTACAGAAATAAGAGCAAATACAGGGATCGAGAGTTTAGCTAAACGGCGAAAAGATATTAGGTGTGCATTTTATTTAAAAGCAGTGGAAAAGAACTTTACGGTCCCTGATTTTAAAAATACTATCAAGCACCACGACACTCGACAGAAAGCAGGTCTGTTTGTGCCAACAATCCGGACAAATGCGTTTTTTAATTCTTTTTGGCCGAGAACAACTCGAGACCTGAGAGGTTTTTAGTAAAGAATTTTTGTAATAAAAGAGTTCCCACACCTTTCCTTCTTTCTAGAAGGGTGTAGTGGGAAAATTTTAGATTAGATTAGAATGTTTGTATAACAACTCAATAGTGAGTATTCCCTTAGATGTGCTTTCACAAGATCGACGTTAATGAATCACTTTCCACGAAACGAGGTTTTATCCATAATACAACATCACACCTATTTCTCTATTTATCATTATTCAAATATGTAACGGTATACAGATTTTTATGTACGAGAATATTCATTAATGGTTGCATATTCCATCTACTACTTGGAAAAATAGTGTGCTGCCTAGCCCCAATCTGATAACCGTGTTGTGTGATTAATGCAATGAATTCACTTTCATGATAATTCCTACACAACACAAACAATGGATTATTTCTGCCCCTTTGACTATGTTAAGAACATGTAATTTTTTATCTCTGCGTTGTATAATCCTACTGAGATGGTCAAGTATTGATGACTGTCTGTAAGGTTTAGCCAAGCCCTTAATGCAAACCTAACTCTGCCAATACCAAAATAGTGTTCAATATTAAAGACGTATTTTGTTCTTAAAACCAACACCTTATTACACAAGTAACAAAATTCTAGAATAAGTCAGATTGATAACAATAATATAAGCTAAATAACAACTATACCCTTAGGCTTACACTAGAACAGCTGCAATGATCTTAAGCTCGGTCTTGTACGTCTATGATGCAATGTATGCAAAATAGGATGAGCAATTGTAACTGTCCTCTTTTATAGATGTCTCTATTAGCCTGTGAGTATATGTCTGGGTATTCAGACTTGTGTCTAAATGTTGGAGGGTGTTAGTATATGAGTGAACAATGTCTTCGGGTATGTCATCGCTCAGCTGTCGAGTAGGAGGTAATGCCATCATAATGTAATTTGCTTTTGCAGACGAAGTTGGCGCTTGTATACGTCAAAAAAATTTACTGGATTGGGGTGATTATAACTTCTTGTTATTGTGGTCATGCATAGCAGCAGCTGGTACATGTAATTGTTTCCAATTTCCTCTGGCTGTTCTCTGGGAGGTCCTTTGATGCTTCTTCTCTTATTGATTATTACTTTTACTGGAAGTTTCTAATCTGCTTGTGTATGGCTGTATGATGATTGTGTTTCTTTGATGCACCAATTGTTTTGTTTGTTGAATTTTGCGTATATCTATGATAGTCTAAGGAGTGGATCCCGCTGGCATCTGAGTTCGTTCATATTTCTATACATTTTTTCCTGCTGTTTAGGAACAGTATGCCATATCAGTGTCATCATTCTGTGGTAAGGCTGTAGCTAGTGTAAGAGTGTAAAGGAAATATATAGTAAAATATAATTAGAGCAAAATATTACAAAGATGAAAATATCTTGTAAACCCTGCATCATCAATAGTAAAAGTTAATTTAGATTAATAAATCCGATGCCATAATAGTAATCAGAAAAAATCTTTTCGACTTTAAACAATGACAATAAAATATTACATGGAATCCTGTGTAAGAATATGTTTGTTATTTTTTCCATGCAGTTTAGGCAAGTGTCTATTGTCATTTCAAAGGTCAAGTGTTACTGTCACGCAGTTTGTATTGTGCCTCCCTTGGTAAAGTAAATGGGTCTTCCCGTGTGTCGGTATATACAGGCAGCTGGTGGCATGGGTAATTCGTGGCAAGCTGTAGTTGTCAGTGTCCATGGTTGTAAGGAAGCTATATCTTGAAGCAGAAATTTCATGTAACATTATAGCAAAACTTGGAATGCCTCTAGAAATTCTAAAGTTACAAAATAAAACTTTTTTCAAAGTGAGTTTATTTTCTGTTACATGACGTGTCCAATTCACGATAAAATCCATTCTTAAAAAACAAAAACGGATTTTCATTTCATCAAAATGAGGCATGCCACTTGTTTATTTACAGTGGCTATAGACAGTTTCTATCGCCGAGCTAAGCCATCCAAAGTGAGGTTAGTTAAATTATTATCAATCAGCCACTAACTGGAATTAATAAAAATCATTACGGCACTTTATCTGTCAAGGAAATGTAAATTTTAGCGTGTGGTGAGCAATATGTCATTACCGATAATACATGACCAATCACTAGTGACTTCAGTAACTACTGTCCTTTTAATTCCAATCGCATCTCGTAAAAAAATGGCAATTCCATCATTAGTCGATGCCGTGGTAGCGAAGTTGTTAAAGGTTGACTTGCAACAAAATTCACATTACAGCTATTTGGTATCAAAAGATTCACCATGTCTTACTCTGTTGTGTTGTAGGTGCCAAATATGTGGACATGTGATTACAAGCTCCTAAAAAGCTCAAAAATGAAAAGCCGCCGTAGAGTGGAATCCGTTTATTTATCTGACGTAGTCATTACAGTTTGGTTATTGTCTTGTCACGTGATGTTCTCATGTG
This sequence comes from Watersipora subatra, assembly GCF_963576615.1. Classification (NCBI taxonomy): domain Eukaryota; kingdom Metazoa; phylum Bryozoa; class Gymnolaemata; order Cheilostomatida; family Watersiporidae; genus Watersipora; species Watersipora subatra. Next base: position 39,348,401 of record NC_088710.1, on the reverse strand, counting down.
AATGGAAAGGCCAATAAAAAGCTCACTATAAAACTTATCGTAGCGCTAGTTTATTACAAACACTTCTGGTTTTACCGAAGACCCCATATCAAATATAGATACTTGCTACTTGACAGTTTTGTTTCGGCATTATCTAATCGTCAAGTCGTAATCTGATCATGTGACCCAATACTTCACAAATAATTTTTGCAGCACTTCGATTATCACAGGTGACCAACAGGCTCGTCTTGACTATCAGACAATGATATGTACTCCTTCAAGGTAAGGTTAAAAAATTAAATGTATTTTTATGGTAAGTTATAAGATATCACTGCTAAAAGTAACAGCATTACGGTGACGATAAAACAGACGCGTAAGAACAATAGACATGGTTTTATTGAATGCGTGAAGTATATTTGTGAAAATATTTCGACGAATAAGGTTGCATGAAAGTGTAAACAGAAACCATCTCCCACAACTACGTCACATTTGAGCCGTTTTGGAAAGAGAATCCAAACTACGGCAGTCTCGTGTGGCTGCGACTAACTGTTCGTTTTTTTAGCTTTTAAGAGCTTGTAATCGCATTCCCACATATTTTGCACCTACAACACAACAGAGTAAGACATGGTGAATCTTTTGATATCAAATAACTGTAATGAGAATTTTGTTGCAACTCAACGTTTAACTTTCGTAAGAAGTTGGGTTAGGTATATTTGGTAGATACGATGTTATAAGGTGCGTCTAAAATTTTAAAAGTAATATTAATATGTACTCACTTATTGTGTATTGACATTCTGTTGTCTATTTGCATATGTTGTAGACTCAATGAGTTAACCCAGTAAATGCTCTCAGGGAGAAATGCGCCATCAGCAAAAGTGAGTGAAGGGACTCGGACAGAGGGCAAATCAATATGCCAGATAAAACTTTTTTCTGTTCCCAGTAGGGTCGCAAGGGTGGCCACCCTTCTCGGGTCCAGGGGGCGGGAACATGCCCTGCTGTTGGCAGTGACTGCCCAGGTTAGGTACGTTCTTCATTACTTGACGTGTGAACAAGCCTTTCTCAATCTCCACCTTGTTTGTATTGATATTCGACGGTGGCTCCACGTTGTTGTCCTTAGGCCACAACCCCTTTTCTTCCTGCCAGCCGAGGAAAGGAGTTTAGATGGTGATGATCTGATGGAAGGGATAGAATGTTGGCCAGAATGCCTACAGGGTATCTGTAGGTGGTACATCTGCTGTAGGCTTGGTAGTTGTAGCTGTTTGACCAGACAGGATGTTAGGTGTGAATGCACCAATAGTGTGTAAAAGATTACTATAACCAATCAAGTACAGTACGCGCTCCTACAGCGTAAATAATCTGTTCCGGTAGCGTTTACGAGACAGGAATTTTATGTTATAAGAACAGTAAAATACATGTAAATTGTCTATTCCATTCCAAGATCTCATCAAACTCACCACTTTGGGCATTTAGATAGGAAAAACTTGACTTAATTTTTTTATTTTGTTTGTACCGTAACTACAGCATTATCAGTTGGCATCGACAACTTTTCTCTGTTTCATGATCAATCTAACTGGTTTTATAGACCATTATTGAGGCAATTCTACAATAACTTGATGAGGAGTGAAAATTTCCGACTTTCATTTACAACGATTTGCTTATATTTTTAAACGGCAAAGTGTATTCTGCAAAGTAAATCTAATAACAAATGTTTTATACGTTTACACCAAAGTAAAACAACAAAATGTTTTTGCAAAATGGTATTACATGTTCGTCGTCTATCAGTATCCAGGGGTCAAGGTTAGGATAAAAGAGAACTTCCGACAATACTCCAACTTGTGACATTCGGATTTGTAGATCGGCGCTGTAACGCCTGCACCAATTGATTGCCTTTGTATTTATGAACAATGCGCAGCTACCCTATTCTCTGTTTTGGCGACACATCTGGCGATCTATCACGACAAAGTACAGTAGATTGTTGCTAATGTTGTATATATAATGTACCTGTATAGCACGGTACGCGCATCGTTTTGTTTTTCCGCAAGTGCGGCGAGATATATTAACGTTCAAGTCGAATGTGAGCACTCGCCTGACTCGACACTTTACGTTATATGGAATTTTTATGTAGTAGGAAGCAAAAACTTTACATAAATTTTTATGCTATCTGGAATTTATGTTATAGGAGGTATACGTTATAGAAGCGTTCAGTTATTTATGCAAGTGCAAACTTGGACCGCTTCTGATACCACTCCATAGTTGTTAGGTTGTTCAGTGCTCTTCAATTACAGTAATTTGGTGTAAGAAAGATTTACATGTATGTCGTAATTCCTTGTTGTCATGGCCTAATTGCTTCTGTCATTTGCTATGTTTCCATAACTCACATAACTGCTATGTTTCCATAACTCACATAACTCGCTATGTTTCCATGACTCACATAATTTCCATAACTCGCTATGTTTCCACGACTCACATAATTCGCATGATTCGAATACTTCAGCAGTTGAATTACGCCTGGTTTCCATATGACAGCGCAATGATCGTGCGCGGCCCAGTGATCGTGCACAATGCATTTCTTGGGCTGCGATGCAGTGTTTCTAGCCTGGGCGTGGCTCTCTTGGGGGGTGGGGAGGAGAGGGAGAGAGAGCCTGGGACACATAGCGACAAAATGTAAGATAACTTCTGCAAAACAAGCGACATATGTTATATATGCCGCTCAGACTGATACTAATGGAAGCGTGTCGTTACATTCAGATCTCACGATGTATTAGAAAGTCTATCGTCACGGTCCCGTGACTGGATCTAGTAAAAGGCTCTATGTTTTTGATAGGCTGGGTAGTTACGTAATACCCCTTTGATAACAAAACGATGAGAACCATAGGTTACCATAGGATTCTCTTGCGTTTTCGGGTTTGCAGTTTCATTTCTCTGATAAAAAAACTGGAGCGATTCAAAAATCATCTATCAAAGCTAGGCATAGTCACACTGAGACCAGAACAGTCTCAAGCTTTACCACATATTATTGCAGGTTCTGACCAATTTATAGTTTTTCCTACTGGCTTCGGAAAGAGTATTTGCTTTCAGATGGCACCGTTTTGCAGTGGTAGGTCCGAGTTGTTCATAATAACTGTGGCGAGTAATCATAATACTCGCAAGTAAAATAAAACTGAGTTTACTTTTTACTATATAGACATTTCTTTACTAGCAGCGCGCGATTCATTTTTGTTGTTCTGTTGCTATTCGTTTGCTATATTTGTATTGTTATTGTGAAAATTTTTTATTTAATTGATGTAATTTTTTATTATAAATAAATCAAAACATAATTAATTAAACATATGAAATAATATAACTCTCGTGATTGATTTATTATGCAACCAACATTTCATACTTACCAACCAGCATTTATTTGCTGCCAATTCATATTAAAATAATACCTAATACTCGCGTAGATCATAAATAAGACCGTCACATGATACTCTCTCTCCCCCACTCCCCAAGAGAGCCATGCCCATGCTACAGTGTTTCCATAGCACGCGTAAGCGCCATGCTTGCATTGGACAGGGTGGGTAATGTCCTTACTTTTTCGTATGGGAGACCGATTTCTTCGGAAACAGCCCTCCGTTGCGACCTTGCGCTGTCCAGAGCCATTGAGTGTAATGGCTTACACAATGGCTTACACAATGGCTTACACACATGGCTCAATGTTTACACTCAATGGCTCTGGCGCTGTCATATGAAAACCAGGCTTACTCTTTCGTACGGGAGACCGATTTCTTCGGAAAACAACCCTCCGTTTGAATTGTGGGATATGTTGAAAAGGTCGAGCGGTGTATTGTGGGATACATCATCGCGCGCACCCGCGCCCATCACAAGGATCCATTCTGTTGGATCCTTGTGATCAGCGCACGCACGTCGGGCGATTGTCTTGCGTTGACATTTCCACATCACAACCGGCCTATGCACGACGTCGTGTGCCTTGTTGCGCGCCTTGCGCTGTCATATGGAAACCAGGCTTTAGTTTGCAATCGAGCTTTTCAATGAACACCTGCTATTGAAAATTTAACGCCAGCTCTTGACCCCTTAAGTCAAGTATTAGCCTAATTAATGACTAGATATAAATAGTTGTGCAGTCTTGTCAGGCTAAGCTTAGCAGCAATCGTTCGGAACTGCTGAAATTGAGACTGCTGAAATCGAAATAAAAACGACTGAAGTGTGAAAATGTTTATAATGAACTAGCCGCGATAATCTAATCCGCATGATTCGTAAATGCCGCTTCCATGATTTGCAAGCCTGATGGATTCGGTAAAGTTTATCGGATCGCAAAACTCGCTTAGTTTGCGGATTCATGCCGTTTCCATGACGCGGATAACTTGCGGGTTGGCTCAAATTTGTGAATTATGCACGTCATGAAAATGCAGTGATTATGGGGTCAAGGTAATCCTTGATACACTGGGAGTACATTCAGTCCGTTTTGGTTTGGAGGCCATTAATGAAACTTGCGTAACTGTTAACCTTTTAAAGTGGGTTGAGCTTGTATGTCGTCATGAGTTGTTGAGTCGTCATGAGTTGTTGAGTCGTCATGAGTTGTTGAGTCGTCATGAGTTGTTGGTGGGAAAGGCAAAGTCAATGATAGGTCCTTTGGTACCACAGGATTACTTGTAATGGTCTTCTGGCGAGCTTTCATTGTGCCTTTCCATTCTTTCACAAGCAAGCAGAGGAGAAACTTGTGCTCTCTATTTCTTTCATCGGTTCTCATTGTGGGTCTGCTCTTTACCCATCTCTGATACGCTAAGTTTATTTCTTCCCTTTCTCTTTAGGCTGTATAGAAATGTTTGTATATTATGGTTAGCTGTGTTGACGTACAATTTACTCTTATTTTTTCGGTCTTCAGCCCTGCAATATTATCGGTGCACCTGCTTTGGGGCTGACGCGCAATGCACCCCGTAGGGGACATCAATGTCCCGGTTACTCCTGGTACATAGACCTTTACTCAGTGGTGTTGTTCATTTCTATCACTGCCTCGTATCTTGTGATAAATCACTTGCCTTTGATACTAAACACGTAATGGGAAGGAGGATAGTCATTCCGGATTTTCCCATTGTTGCTGACAAGTGTTTAAAATCGTAAGCAGGCGTGTATATATAATTAAATTTTTGTAAGTGTTTTCTTGTGGATGTTTTAGCCTTTATTGCTGTCTCGCTTCAGATGTGAAACTCGTGGTAGCCTTGTGCCAACAATCACAACGACACTCGTGGCGGTGAATATGTGATTGTTGTCCCACGTCCAAACACGAGCGAAGCGAGTTTTTTTAGGAGCTTTATGATAAATGCATATGTGCACACAACTCCCAAAAATTATCCATCAATGGCCATAACCTAACCCTTTTACCGAAATCCCATCAAAAAATTTAACCATTTTTGTGTGGAGTTGTTTAAGTATAATAATGATACAAAACACACATAAACCTATTTAAATATGTTACCAAGTCTTTGAAAATTGTCGACAATATCTTAAAACTTACCCATCTGATCGGAATATACATAACTAGAAAGATTAATTTGGCCTAAAACCGTCATTAAAACCTTACAAGCCTTTTTAATTAAAATTAAGACCAGCCAACAAAACGCCCCTAAATCCACGCGACCGAGAGTAGAACCATAAAGCCGTGCGCATTTCACGAGAAAAATGTGCACATTTCACCAGTCTATTGCATTGTCCAATTGCCAAAGGTTTTTATAATAAACGTAGACCGTTTGAGGCGGAGACGGTAGACCGATTTACAGATACGAAAATGTGGTACACAGTTTATCAGCCTATGTTTTTTGTCCAATTACCGAAGGTTCCATTAAATTATCTAGAACATTAGCCAAATTTCTTTACATTTTATGTACAAGCTAGAGCCGAACTACAATGCCCCTTTATGGCAAGAAAATTTCATTATTTTCTCCAGTTTGCAGAAAACCTGCAGACACACGTGAATGCTAATGCTTGCTTTCTGTTACAGATCGCTGTCAAAACCATTCTACATTCAACACAATCAACTTTCAATCTGTGTATATTACACAGCAGCTTGCCATTTTACTTCTAATATTGCATTTCTCCTATTGCAGGGGAGAGATGTAAACATACAGTCAAACATGGATAACTCGCCCTCGGATAGCTCGAACACATGGTTAACTCGAACGGTTTTGTTTGGTCCGTTCCCACGATAAATTGCTTCAGATAACTCGACCTCAACTTCGTTAACTCTGTTTTTTGCCCAACGGCTACCGAGACGGTTGTTATCGCTTTAAAATATCATTTTATTCCAAGCCATAGAGATAAACTTCAACTTTTAGGAGTTCGTAGGCTTCGTTATCACCACCATCGGCAAAATATTTTTGTCAACAAACTTTCCAAAAGTTTGGTGAATTTTGATTTTTACCAAACATCCGCTTAGCGATGGTCCTTCGAAGGCAAGGAAAAGCGAGGTAACCTTCGCATGAACTTCCAAGAAAAATTGACAAATTGATCTTGGTTAAAACGCTCAAAAGAAAAAGATGTATTATTTTCTTCTGAACATTTCAACAGAGATCAAGTTTTGCTAATTTTAATCTGAAAACGTCCTGGCAGTCACATCACATAGAACAACAAACAAATCTCAAATGATAGAAAGATCTCTATACTCTCTGATAAAAAATGTTTAAACTTTAAATTGGAAGCATTTAATTTGAAATAAGCCATTCATCATTTTGATTTATATTATAGTTTGTATATGTACGTGTATCTACTAATAAATACATGGACTTATGACAGTGCTCTGATAACTTGAACACTCTGATAACTCGAACACTTTCACTCGGTCCCGTGAAGTTTGAGTTATCAATGTTTGACTGTTTAATCTTTTCCTTTCATTATTGCTGTTTGTTGTACATAATAACACCCAGTACATTACAGCTACCATTGCAGCTACCATTGCAATTCTCCTATTGCATTGCAGTGCCATTTGAGTGCTAATATTGCATTTCTCAACCAGCAGTACCCTTTCTTTTTTCCATTATCACTTTGGTCGTGGGCTGTATGTATAACAGGGGAATTTCTAGTAGTTATCGTTATTGTTTATTGTCGCTGCTGTAGAAAAAATAAATTGTCAAGTCTCATCTAGTCATGGTCTGTTTAACTCTTTCACTGCCGTAAACGCATTTATGCGTAGTCTTTGATCAACTGCCGTAGACGCATTTTTGGGATTTTACGGTATTGACAGTGTTGTCCAAAGATTTTTCTATAAAATTAGTTTAAAATCACGAAGAAATTTTAAATTTTTGTTTGGGAATTACCAAATAAACAACGAACATTTTTTATTTCTGACGTTCGAACTTTTTAGTGTTATTATGGCTTTCGTAAGTACCTCCCGAGTTAGAAAACAGAGAATTACAAGTGTTGATAACATTAAAGCCGATTCAGATTTTCGCGATTACACAGATGATTAAAGTAGCAGCACTGACTCTGATGGTGGTGAAGGTAATAGTTTTGTAAGAGTAAGGAACATTTTAAAGGATCGTTTTAGCTTCGTAACGATCGTAGCTTCACATAGCTCTAGCAATGCACATAGTATAAATACATTGAACTTTTTTGCATAGCACTATTTGTTAATATGTTGGCAAAATAAAATATATAACAAAAATTTTCTAGATAGAGGTTAAACATTGCATACATATCATAAAGCAAAATCGGCAATTTTTGGTAAATTGGCTGGCATTAAATCGATACCTAAATTTGTACATGGATGGCAGTGAAAGGGTTAATCATAGTCCAGGTGGAGTTAATTTTTAAAAAGCATCCGTTTTGATCCGAAATTCTTGTTCCGTTGTGGAGGTAAGGAATGCAACTCATCGAAGTATTGAAAATTTTTTATTTTCTATGCACTTAGGCTTCGGACTTCTGTCGAAGCTTTTTCTTTCGTTCTTGGGTTGGTGATTGTGTTTTGCTCTAATTCGTTATTACTTGTAAGTGTCGTGGTAGAGTTTCACACCTGATTCATCTGAATCCATGTCCATTTCTGTTATCAAATGACCATTTTCTGTTTCAGGTGCGCCATCATACGAATCTTCATCAGACCTGGACATTTTCTCTGGAAACTGGGAGTGTCCTTTTCTATGTGTTAATAACCCAACATCTTCTGCTCTCGTGTCTTCTGATGTGACTGGCTCAAGCTGTTCATTAGCATGGTAGGGCGTTATCTCATCGTACTCTTTTTCCTTATCCTGTCCAATTTCGTCTTGTTCGCTCTCCGATCCTTCTGGTGAGATTAATTCAAGAGATATGTCTGTCTGTTTTTCTCTAATCAGTGATCCAAGGTGTGGCTCAAGCATGTTGAGGTGGAGAGTGATGGCTAGCTGGTCTGGGGGATCACAAGGTTGTATAGTTGCGTTTGCCTATGTGCGCCTCCTGATCACATGGCCATCTTTTTATCTCCATCAGTTTTGATGACTTGTTCTTATAACTTCTCTTGTCATAGTTGAGAGCGTAGTCTCCTACTTGTAGAGGACCGGGTGTAGTCTTCTGGTCATAGTAGCTCTTCTGTTTTATAGCTTCTGTTTTTTTGGCTTTTCTCTTTTATGTTAGCTCGAGCCTTTTCCCGTCTTTTTTACTTGTGCGTACGTACCATCATCTGTTTCATTGGCCTCGGGTGATGGTTTTCTCAAGTAGTAGAGTAGTTTCCTCTCTCTCTGCACATCAATAGTGAGCTTAGTGAAGCTTGTAGAATTGGGTGCTTTGCTGAGTCGTGTGCGAGTTGGCAGAATGTTATGTATCGAGGCCAGTCTTTGTGGTTATCCTGATTGGTGAAGTGTGAAAGCGTGTTAGCTATTGATTTGTTGCAACTTGCCTCTTTGTCTGTGGTTGTAGAGGCTGGTGAATCTGTGCTCTTCTCCTAGGAGTCTGTTGATCTCCGCAATCATTTTACTCATCAAATCTTTAGCGCGGTTGCATAGTAAAATATTGAGGCGTCGTATCTATGCTTTTGCAGCTGTGGTGGCGAGCTGGTCTTCAGTCGGAATAATTGCTGCCCATTTAGTGACAGGATCTGTAAACACGAGTATGTTCTCAATGCCGCATGTGTTCTCTGTCAGGAGTCTCTGAAAGTCTTCTGGCAGCGCTTCAAATGGTGATTTTGTCATTTGTGTGTCATGTGGTACTCCTGTAGGTATATAAGGATTTTTTGTTGTCGACAGGAAATACTTCCTTGGATATAATCTTTCTACTTCTCATGACATAGCTGGGAATCAATACTACCTCCAGGGCTTCCACAAAGATTTCATCACTCCTGGCGGTGCATCACCGTCAAACTATCATGTATGGCATAAAGGAAAAGTGGTTGTTAAATCGCTCGTACGGCGGACAATAATTTATCACCTTGCTTTTGGTAGATGATTTCTCTTTTTAATATGAAATTCTCACTATTAGTTACCAACCTTCGTCATTTCCCTCATGCTGCGAAAATTTCAACTTTTCCAGGTATCTCGAGATAGGTCCTAAGTAGAAGTCTCTCTTCTGTTAATCTCTCATGTCAGTCTCTACCGTAGATGATGGTTAAACTGTACTGGTGACTATCACGGCTCTTGATAATGCATATGTTACCTTGTTTTGACTACCTGTCCTGTACTCTACTTCCAAGGTATAGTCTGAGAGCTGGATGGCCCATCTTGCAAAACATTGGAGCAATTTCGACGTTTTCAGAATATAAGTGCAGGTCGCATTATCTGTGAAGATTTCGAAAGGTACATTTGTCAGATACAGTCTGTAGTGTTTTACTGCTGCTACTATGGCATACCGTAAGTCCTCATGCTCAAGCCGCGCGGCTTGTCGTTGGGCACAGCTTCTGGTTCAAGGTAATAGACCGCGGCTAAAGTCATTTTTTAAAAACTTACGTGGGGCTCAGGGCGGCTTCTCGATAAATGTGGTCTCTGCTCAGCTTCTGCGTTATAACCATAGAATCGCATTCATGATACACTTTTATGTACGGGGGTTTTGGCGACCTACTCGTTTATTTTCAAGATCATGTTTATGGAATACTTTAGACTAAAAAATAATTTGCTTCTCAACTGCGAAATGACCAGATTGTTTTTCGAAAATTTATTCAATTTATATTTCATCATATTATCACCGGTATGTTTTTTTTCTAATTTTCATTAAAATATGGGATTTTTCTTTCAGCCGAACGACAGACAGAGGCAAACCGAATAAGCTAACCTCACAATCTTATTCAAATTATCAGTGAAGATTTTATTTAGTTTGATTTCATGACATTAAATTTGTTGGGTGTTTTTTTGTATTTTTTTTAAAATAAAGTTAAATTCCAAACAAAACTTCTATCTATGAAGGTGATGAGGTATGTTTAACTCACCACAGTCATAGGTTATTAACACCTTTTCATTCTTGACCGGCTTCTTTCCATAAACATGAAGCCCTCTAACAGCGCAATAAAAATCTAGCTGAGACATAGCAAGTAAATTCTTGATGCAAGGGTTCAGGAATTTTAATTCGAACTTGGAGGTAAAAAAAATTGTTTTCTTATGTACTGATGTAGCCTGTTTTCTTATTCAAGAGGACGGGGGTATAGCGAAACCCGTCTCAACACTCTCGCTCCCGAAGGGGTCAAGGATGACAAAACCTCGGTCTTTAGCCGAGGTCTGTGGGCATATGCGGCTTGTTGGTAAGGGCGGCTAGATACCACCGACGGCTTGTTCGAGGATTATTTTTTCCTTCGTGAGTCATCTGTTTTTGAGCATGAGGACTTGCGGTATAGCTCTTGTTCACATGCATCCCATTTTTTCTCTGCTTTATTCAGTGTTCTTGAGTAGAAATATGTCGGGGACTCTTTTCCATCGGCTTGTTTCTGAGATAGCGCTGCTCCAATATTGGTAGATGATGCTTCAGTTGCTAGTATGAACGTTTCTTGGAAATTTGAAAAGCTTGGCATAGGAGCTGTAGTGATATGTAACTTAAAAATTAGCATGGCTTTTTCGCATTTTGCGCTCTATTCAAACCCTTTGTCTTTGTTTGTCAGCTGTGTGATTTGTGCAGCGATCTTTGAAAACTCTTGTATGAAAGTTCTGTAGTAGCCGAATAGACCTAGTAGTCCCATAGCTTCTGTTTTATTTTTAGGTGTAGGGAATTTCTCTATCTTCTCTGTGTTAGGGCGCGACTGCTCTACGCTCTTTTGATACGATGTGTTTTAAAAGGACTATACTTCAATCCAGCAAACGAAGTTGGGTGAAGAAGTTTCTCAGCATTTGGATGTGTTCTCCAAAGGACGATGTCATCAGCCAATCGTCCAAGTAGATGCAACTGCTGCCTTCACTGATTGGGTTAGCCATAATAGCTAAAGCTAGTCTTATGAAGGAAGCTGGGCTGCTTGTCATCCTATGTGACATGGTATTGAACTCGTAGCAGCCAAAAGGGGTGATAAGACTGGATTTCTTTCTTGAGTCTTTGTGTAGGGTAATTCGGAAAAAAACTTGAGCATAACTCGATTGAACTAAAGTATTTCTTTCCGTGCATAATCTTTATGGCGCTGTTAATTGATAATATTGCCATTGACTGTTTTACGGTGGTAGCATTGATCTTACGGTAGTCCATGCAGAATCTCTATTTGTCATTTTTCTTTCGTACTAAAATGGCTGGTGGCGTCCATTTTTCTGAATTGAGGGAAAGGAGACCCTTTTTCTTGCATTCAGTCAATCTGTTTTTTTATTTTGGGTCGTACTCCAACTGGTATGTTATAGGGCTTGCTTCGTATAGGTGTGGTAGCTGGTAGGGTTTCACGAAGTGCTCCACTGTTGATGTTCATCTGAGTTCTGTGATTCCTTCTCCTGAAATGTATGAAAATTCATCCACGGGTTTTCTCAAGTCTTCAAACTGTTCTTTCATCACATTCATCTTCATGAGATTCAGCTGTTTACTTCGGGAGGTTGGCATCTTTCCACTACTTCGTGGGCTGTTGGTTCGCCAAGCAATCTCAACTCAAATCATTGTCTAGGCTTTCGAGGTCCCAACTAGTGTGTATTTTTTTGCCTCGTATGGTGTGTTTGTGGGATTCATGACAGAAATGATGGTCTTCCCTTCTTGAACTCAAGTAGTTGATTTGCTGATCATCAGTATTTGGAGGAAGCGTAAAGGAGTTGGCGCTTTCTTCAAATAAGCATTATTTTCCTTCACTGTTGCCGTCTATGATTGCCACTTCTATGAATGGTGCTATTTTAATATTGTTGCAGGTATATACAGAATTACTGGAGCAGTTCTTTCCCATGGGGTGGGTGATCCTCTATTGATGTGCAGAGTACATCGATCGAAATTGTAAGTAATTATACAATAAGTAGGAGTCTGCTCCTTGGATCTGTTCCTAGAATTACTTCATGAGATATGCCGTCTGTTATATAAAGTTTGTGTTTTCCATTCGCCTTCAATATTCAAAATCTCTTGATGGTCCAATGATGTTTAAAGCATATTTGGTTACACTTGTAGCCTGAGATCACCGGCTTGTAAATGTAAACATAGTTCGCGTGCAAGTCTCATGTTCTTCAGGTTCATGGTAGGTCTATGGTAGCTCCTGCGTCTACGAGTGATGTGCAGATAAACCCGTTTATTTTTGCAAACTATGGTGGCTTCTGAAAATTTCTTTTGAAGCATGGAAACGCTGTTAACTTGTTCTTGAAATTTTTGTGAAATTTGAATGTCATATGTTTGTGAAAGATATTCATCCCTCGCTCTCAGTCATTCAGGTTTTTCCATAGTTGCTTGCCATTGTGGGTATTTAGGTATATAAGATCTGTACAAAGGGTATGTGGTGCATAAGTCTCTTGTTGATGTTAATGAATTTAGGTCTTCTGAATTCGGATTCGTCTACTCCTTCAGTTATTGATATCTAATTCTATTGCTGCTTCGGAGTCTATGGCGTTCACTATGGCATTATTTATTGCTTTGTATATGTAACAGCTTTTTGTGACACCTCCAATAGCGGTAGATAGTACTATCAGTGGGAGGATGGTGTTGCAAGCGAATGTTCAAAGTTTATATCCTGGAGCCACCTGTCTTTCTTGAATGTTTAAAGTTTATATCCTGGAGCCACCTGTCTTTCTTGAATGTTTAAAGTTTATATCCTGGAGCCACCTGTCTTTCTTGAATGTTTAAAGTTTATATACTGGAGCCACCTGTCTTTCTTGAATGTTTAAAGTTTTTATCCTGGAGCCACCTGTCTTTCTTGAATGTTTAAAGTTTATATCCTGGAGCCACTTGTCTTTCTTGAATGTTTAAAGTTTATATACTGGAGCCACCTGTCTTTCTTGAATGTTTAAAGTTTATATCCTGGAGCCACCTGTCTTTCTTGAATGTTTAAAGTTTATATACTGGAGCCACCTGTCTTTCTTGAATGTTGAAAGTTTATATCCTGGAGCCACCTGTCTTTCTTGAATGTTCAAAGTTTATATCCTGGAGCCACCTGCCTTTTTAATAAAAAGCTAAATAGTGATGAGCCGAATATTTTGTCTCTGCTTTATATTGTGTTGTAATGTAGGATGTTGTGGCAGCTTGTAATGATTCCCATGGATTCTAGCACTCTCTTTTGTCTATGGTAGATAGAAGTTTGTTAACTGCTCTGTAATCTTCTGTGTTTGACCATCCTAATATGCTCGTTCTGCTGAAGATTGTATGTATTTGTGTGTATTGCATGTCTTTGTAGAGGCTGGCTGCCAAGGCGCATGTCCGGAATGGTCAAGTTGGTGATCTCCCTTACTAGCATGATGGTTTTGTTCGGAAAATATTTGGAAACATTCCCCCCCCCCAGCACTGTCCCTCTCATCCTCCAGCTAACTGTATATGTCTCTGGATGTATCACACTGTCTTTTGGATTGAAATATTCAACATTCTCTGTTCCTGCTATCTTAATTTTCATTGCAATAAATTCTGTGCAATTATACTCTTCCATTGGCAGTATGACTGTGGTTAAGTATGGTACAAGGGTAGACTTGAAGAATCTCAAGGACTTACTGTAGCAACAACGTTTGGCTTGCCCTATAAATATCTTGTGTTGGGCGTTCTCCCAGTAGCGTGGTAGCTGCAGGTAGAGTTTCAGCTAAGTTATGGCAGGCGTAGTAGTCTGCTGACCATATTAGTTTTTGGGCTAACTTAGTTTGCGGCTAGGAAAGTGCTTGAAACATTTAGTTGAGTATGTCGGAGTTCGCCCCTGTAGCAAATATATTTATGCCTTTGGTATGTAAAGTTACAATTTTCCAAAGAGACTTGATGTTATAAGTTCACTGCTGTTTATTTGTGTGATGCTAAACAAAGACCGTGAAATCTGAAATGCATGCATGTACAGTGATAATAATGTGCAATGATACAATATGATATAGTGTGCCATAATATAATGCATGAGTAAAGACACAAGAAATAACTCAGCAAGTACAGAACAAATAGCACAATAAACAGCAAATATGTGATAGCAGAAGTAAACAGCTGTTTTATATAATATTATGTAATTTACCTTTGCTTCTTCGGATAAAATGTAGTAATATATATGTAGTAGTTAATATTATTGACTAAAAGTGGAAATAAACAAATAAATTGTAGCCTTCCATTACGGGCTCTAAAAACCTACTGACTAGGGCTGACAAAACACGCAGGACCGGCCAAGGGGTAGAAGCTGGACATGAACTCGATTGGTCAACAGGTGATGACACCACTCCCATGTCCAATCATACCTAGGCAGCACAACAACTGTCAGCAAGAAAGCCCGTGAACGCAGCAAAAAACAGCTATTCCTAATACCTAAAAAACAATTAGCCTCTGTCGATCAATTATTTTACTGTAGATATTGGCTATGATGAGTCGTACGATAACAAATGTGGTAACTATAGTTTATTATTGAAGAGTACAATTCTTACACCTACTGCTGATAGTGTGTTATGTACTGTAAAATTCATCAAAATGTTAGTCAGGTTTGTAAGAAACTTGGTCGCTAGGCCTTGTTCAGAAAGCGAAATGTAGGAGCAGTTACAATCTCTGCGAATCTGGACCTGCTTTATAGAATGCTAAAGCTAGGTCTTGTTCCTTGAAGACGAAGTGCGAATCGAAATATTCTCCAACATCGAACCATGGTGTGTTTTGACAGGTTTTGATCAGGTCCAGGTACCAAATGGGCGTTGATCCATCCTTTACTTCGCAATGCCCTTTGTTGTATTTACAGTGGCCAACATCTCCAGCTATACTTTCGAAATTGTCATGTCTATGTTTCTTGTATAGATGGTTCTACGTAGCTGCATTGGTTTGCGCTGAAAATTCTCATCTGACAGCATCACGCATATAATGCATTGGTTGATCCGTTCATGATGTACACTCCACCTCCTCCCCGTAAAACACCTGCTCCGCATTTCTTTTGTCTCACCATCTCAGTGCATTTTTTTTTGCTTTCCGTATGCTGCTTAATGTCCTCCGTGTTTTGATAGCTCTGAAGAACGATATTTGTGTCATGACATGTGCTATGAACTTTGTACATTGATAAGCAATGGTTGTTTGTTTAATCATGTTCATCTGATGGATGGTAAAATTAATTTTCTGTGTGGTCAAGTCGGTCTGCTTGCATGTATCTGTAGAGCATTCAAATTCCTTCTGCATTGCAAGCATTTTTGCTGCTGGGTCAGAAGACTTCATCCATTATCAGGCCTGTATTCCCTGGTTGCAAGTTGGGGCTGCAAATGTTAGGCGACTAGCTATGAACACTTGGGGGTTTAGGGGGCGGTGATAGTCCCCCCTCTTCAACGGGATACGGGGCAGTGCCTCAGACCAGTTAGAAAGCTTGACCAGTTAGAAAGATGACCTTTTAGGCATCAACAACCCTCAAAAAATGCATATATGCAACCAATTGTAAGCATTGAAATCTACATAAATATATTGCTTATGGTTCATGGTAGGCAAAACCTTTTCTTTATTCAACAAACGATATAAAACTCATGACAATACAGATTTCTGTAAAAAACATTGAAAGAACAAGAGCTATTACTTCTTTATTGCAATAGCTTTTGTTCTGTCAATGTGTCCATGGCAGAAATCTTTCACAACTGATTCTGTATCTACATGTATTTCAACATATTTATATATGTGTAATATGAGAAGATTATTTAGACGAGCCTGCCTGATAGTGCTCCTCATTGCTGTTTTGATTTGCTTCAATGCAGAAAAGGATCTCTCACTCATTGCATTAGTGGCAGGCAAAACCAATACTAGATTAGTGAGCCTCATCGCTAGTTGCACTAGAGCGCAACTAGCGCTCGGAATTAGGTAGTAGTTGGAATTTACAAGTGAATGAGCTTAGACTGCAGTTTTTAGTACTTAGCCATTAAAAATTACTAAAAGATTGGGCGGCTCAGCCGCTCCAGGGAATGCGGGCCTGTCCATTATAATAGTGTTGGTCAGAGGAGTGGGGGCCTCTCAGTCCGAAGTCCTCTCGGTGGGTCAACTTTTGACACAGGCTGCTTTCTTTTATCTGTTGGATTGTTTTTTTTCACCTTTCTTCATTTCATACAACTGATATGGTAAATTCTTCATCCATCATGGTCCAATAAGTCTAGGTTATAGCTTCCCACCTTTTCCTTTAAAGAATGGTTTCAGTCGGACTCGGTCTCCAACTTTGAACAGTGGTACAACCCCTTCCTCAGCCCTCGCCCTAGTTTGTCGCGCTCGCAGTAGTTTTCTTGTTCTCTGCATTCGCTCTTGTAGACCAATGATGTACTCATTCTCCATGAACACCGGATGGTCAACAGGGTGAAACACATCCAAAGGTGGCATTTATTTAAATTCATAGTTGATATATGTTTTAGAACTTCATTTTTATGATGTAAGTTGACATTGAAGGTGTGTGCTCCCCTTATTGGAGAAATTTGTCGATACATCCCAATATTACCATGGTTACTGTTCAGAAGTTAAATTAAAAAGTTAAGTCTAGTTTTTCCTATTTGAAGAGCCAAAGGGGTGAATTTGTAAAGATCTTAGAATAGATTAGGCGATTTACGTGCATTTTCCTCTTCATATACCGTAAAATTTCTATAGCCTAACGTAACCATTCCTGAAACGGATTATTTACGTTGTATATGTATGTAGATATATTTGCAATATGTCTACTTTACGTATCGTGAAGCCTCTATCTGAACACCACCTTTATTGGAGCGCCACCTCTAATATATAATAGATTGCCACTTTTACATTTTTTGATCTTTACGAATCCATAATAAAAAGTGATCTGCCGAAAAGTTTCCATAAAATGATACTAATAATGACTCGGTTACATCAATAACAATTAAGTCTTTTATTGTTGCTGTAGTGTTGCAAGGGTTTTAGTGTCGGCGTACCTGAGAAAATCGATCATCACAATCATTACAACTACATTTTGATTCGAAGTTAGCTGGTCTAAATCCGATCATTGTCTTCAGGTTCATCCCTAATGTGGTTTACAACCTGATCTTAAGAGTTGAAATGTTTAGACGAATGATGAGAATATTATTCAGGAACACTGTACACGTACGATGTAATGGCAGCCATTGTTATAGTGTATCGAAATCAGTTTTTTAACTACAAAGCTTTACGGTTTTTTCATTTAAACTTTGAAAGCGACACCATTGAAACAATTATATCCTGGCATTTGAGCTGGGCCTAGAAAAACAGCCCTGAAATCTGGGTTTTTATAAGAATTCGCATATAAGCTGACCCTATAAATCTTAGCATACCGTACGTACCTATCAAAGCATAAGGTTGCGAAAGAAAAGTGGCTTTTTTAGGCTCAGCACAAAACGTTTCTGACTGGGAAGTAGTTGAATAATTAGCCTATCATATTTCCGCTTAGTCGAAAAGAAACAATCATCTGTTTGCATTGAGCCGATGGAAAACATGTTTGCATCTCTTGCTGACCTCAGTTTCGCTTTGCAAAAACACTTTTTATATCTATTGCTTCCGCCACGATCAGATGCATTGCAGCTACGAAATGCACAAAATGCAGACTAATGAACTCCTGATGATTATCTATTAGGCAATAGTAGTGACAGTGAGTATTTATTTTCAACAGTAATAATATGGCTATAAGTGATAGTAATAGTGATAACTTGTCTGACTCGGAACATGCTTAACTTGCCATCTGCGGTACTATGAGGACAAAAAGTGTCTGAACCCATTCTGCAACAAATTTATGGCCTTTTTATGGTGCCAGGGAGCATCATCAAATTTTATGCTAATTAATTTGTTCAAATGTTATGACAACTCATTTGTGTCGATGTTAAATATTTTGTTTTACGGAATATTTTTTGTATCGTTAAAACATTTGTTTGGCAGCAAAAGAGTTAATGATAGCCATTATTGTTGTGCCTATATCACTTTTAGTTTAAAAGAAGCAGTGTAAGACAGTCATTCTCATTTATGAGTAGAATCAGAAATTTCTTCAGTATAATATATTTTTAACAATACCAGGAAACTATTTATGCATGTGGTTAGTCATACATATTATCGCTTGCGTTTTATGCATGCGGCATGCATAAAACGCAAGCGATAATATATATGCCCAACCAGTCACAGACTGTTATTGCTGTCATAGTGTACTGTTACCAAACAAAAGCTGCTTGGCGTGGGTTTGCACGCTCTTACTGTGAGAACAATAGCTGGACAGAACAAGGCTAAATGCACTGCATACGCAGACCTGCCAACCCAAGAGCGGGGTAATGCGTGAGATTTGGTTTTGGGGCAATTGATGTATCAATGATAGTATGTATAAAATTGTGGAAATTGGGGCAAAAATCTCACGCATATCTCACGCATTCTCATTTTTTTTGGGGTAATTGCGTGAGTCTCACGCCCAATGCGTGAGAGTTGGCAGGTATGTGCATACGTGCATTTTTTTCACAGAATCTTCACATGCAGCTTTTCTTCAAGTGCAAGCCATCGCTGCTGTATATAGCAAACTATAAGAAAAAAGGCTACGAGCCGCATGCTTAGCATGGTTCGAGTTATAGTTGATGAAATTATGTTAGCATAAAGCCTTTTCATTTGCTTTCAATCAGAGCTATGCTCGTATTAACCGGACTTCATAGTTTTGTAACTTTTTTTGCGTGCTAGAATTGTCTTATATGCAGGGATATACGATAATAACTGTATTTGTCTATCATTTTACTCCAAGTACTTCCTTGTTTAACTCAATCTAATACTTGGATGTATATATGAAATGGTTTAGCAAAAACACTGAGGCCGACAGCATTAATGTTGCTCTGCCCAAAGAAGAGTGTAATATATAGACAACATTAGCATCGCTTTTCCCATAAAAGGGTTAAATTTATTTTTTTAATATTCTGACAAATTTGTCGAAAAATAAAGTGCTATCCTCTATATGAACTTCACAGTTAATACAACGCCCCTATAAAAAGGGTTATAAAATACAGAGCCATGGTGCTCAAATAGAGGTTTTACATTAGCTGTTATGCTACATGTAACTAACAAGGGATGTTGTTTATCACAGGCTGTTGATGTCAGATGTTACTCATGTAGTGGATGGCCAGCCATGTCATACTACACTGGCTTTTATGTGAGACCAGTTCTTCAGCCCAAAGCTGTCCTAGTTTTGATTAATGTGAAACTACAGTGCAGTAAAATTCCTAGGTACGATTACCTCGCTTGGAATTTTCAACCAAATTCGAACAAGTATTTGACTCTACACTTGACAATTATCAACACATAACATTCGACAGTTCTCGAAACATTATAGTTTCATGAGTGAATGTGAAGAGACCAGCAAATACCAAAGATGAAATGTAGAAAAATGTAGGAAACTAATAAAAATGAATAAGACAATTTAGTTTAGACTTTAGCAAGGTAAAAAAAGGTTATACCCTACATCTCTATCACTACCTCTATTTCTGACCTTACACATAGCTGAATTTCAACATCTGTTGATTTGTGTGTCATCGATGTAGGGTAAAAATAGAAACATCACTAACATATGTGACTCATATTCGTTAGTCATCTCACAATATCCATACATAATTATATTGCTAGTTTAGTTGTATTTCCTTATACAATTATTATATCTTAGTTGTGCGTAAAATTCATGATTGCTTGTTCCTTCGCATAACCTGAAAGTATGAAGTGATTGCTTGTTCCTTCATAAAACCTGAAGGTATGAAGTGATTGCTTGTTCCTTCGTAAAACCTGAAGGTATGAAGTGATTGCTTGTTCCTTCGTAAAACCTGAAGGTATGAAGTGATTGCTTGTTCCTTCGTATAACCTGAAGGTATGAAGTGATTGCTTGTTCCCTCGTAAAACCTGAAGGTATGAAGTCAAACAAACTGTAAACCTTCATATTAATGTGACTCCGCATGTTGTTTTATTTTTTATTGCTGTAAAATTTGTGAAATAATACTTCAGTGGAATTCTGATATGTAATATTTCATCTGCGCTTCATATAGAATAGCAGCTAAATGGTTTCATTAAAATTAAATGTACGTATACAAATAGTAGCATTAAATATGTGATCACAAAAAATTCTAGTAGATTTTATAAGAAAATTTATATAATTTTTTATGATTTGAGATTTTGTTTGTTTTAATTGATCAATTAAAACAATCAGTCAGATCATTATGACTGCCAGGATGTTTTAAGTGATCTGACTGCCAGGATGTTTCAAGTGATCTGACTGCCAGGATGTTTCAAGTGATCTGACTGCCAAGATGTTTCAAGTGATCTGACTGCCAGGATGTTTCAGGTGATCTGACTGCCAGGATGTTTCAAGTGATCTGACTGCCAGGATGTTTCAAGTGATCTGACTGCCAGGATGTTTTAAGTGATCTGACTGCCAGGATGTTTCAAGTGATCTGACTGCCAGGATGTTTCAGGTGATCTGACTGCCAGGATGTTTCAAGTGATCTGACTGCCAGGATGTTTTAAGTGATCTGACTGCCAGGATGTTTCAAGTGATCTGACTGCCAGGATGTTTCAAGTGATCTGACTGCCAGGATGTTTCAAGTGATCTGACTGCCAGGATGTTTCAAGTGATCTGACTGTCAGGATGTTTTAAGTGATCTGACTGTCAGGATGTTTCAAGTGATCTGACTGCCAGGATGTTTCAAGGGATCTGACTGCCAGGATGTTTCAAGTGATCTGACTGCCAGGATGTTTCAAGTGATCTGACTGTCAGGATGTTTCAAGTGATCTGACTGCCAGGATGTTTCAAGTGATCTGACTGTCAGGATGTTTTAAGTGATCTGACTGTCAGGATGTTTCAAGTGATCTGACTGCCAGGATGTTTCAAGGGATCTGACTGCCAGGATGTTTCAAGTGATCTGACTGCCAGGATGTTTCAAGTGATCTGACTGTCAGGATGTTTTAAGTGATCTGACTGTCAGGATGTTTCAAGTGATCTGACTGCCAGGATGTTTCAAGTGATCTGACTGCCAGGATGTTTCAAGTGATCTGACTGTCAGGATGTTTTAAGTGATCTGACTGTCAGGATGTTTTAAGTGATCTGACTGCCAGGATGTTTCAAGTGATCTGACTGCCAGGATGTTTCAAGTGATCTGACTGTCAGGATGTTTTAAGTGATCTGACTGTCAGGATGTTTCAAGTGATCTGACTGCCAGGATGTTTCAAGTGATCTGACTGCCAGGATGTTTCAAGTGATCTGACTGTCAGGATGTTTTAAGTGATCTGACTGTCAGGATGTTTTAAGTGATCTGACTGCCAGGATGTTTCAAGTGATCTGACTGCCAGGATGTTTTAAGTGATCTGACTGTCAGGATGTTTTAAGTGATCTGACTGCCAGGATGTTTCAAGTGATCTGACTGTCAGGATGTTTTAAGTGATCTGACTGTCAGGATGTTTTAAGTGATCTGACTGCCAGGATGTTTCAAGTGATCTGACTGCCAGGATGTTTCAAGTGATCTGACTGTCAGGATGTTTTAAGTGATCTGACTGTCAGGATGTTTCAAGTGATCTGACTGCCAGGATGTTTCAAGGGATCTGACTGCCAGGATGTTTCAAGTGATCTGACTGCCAGGATGTTTCAAGTGATCTGACTGTCAGGATGTTTTAAGTGATCTGACTGTCAGGATGTTTCAAGTGATCTGACTGCCAGGATGTTTCAAGTGATCTGACTGCCAGGATGTTTCAAGTGATCTGACTGTCAGGATGTTTTAAGTGATCTGACTGTCAGGATGTTTTAAGTGATCTGACTGCCAGGATGTTTCAAGTGATCTGACTGCCAGGATGTTTCAAGTGATCTGACTGTCAGGATGTTTTAAGTGATCTGACTGTCAGGATGTTTCAAGTGATCTGACTGCCAGGATGTTTCAAGTGATCTGACTGCCAGGATGTTTCAAGTGATCTGACTGTCAGGATGTTTTAAGTGATCTGACTGTCAGGATGTTTTAAGTGATCTGACTGCCAGGATGTTTCAAGTGATCTGACTGCCAGGATGTTTCAAGTGATCTGACTGCCAGGATGTTTCAAGTGATCTGACTGTCAGGATGTTTTAAGTGATCTGACTGTCAGGATGTTTCAAGTGATCTGACTGCCAGGATGTTTCAAGTGATCTGACTGCCAGGATGTTTCAAGTGATCTGACTGTCAGGATGTTTTAAGTGATCTGACTGTCAGGATGTTTTAAGTGATCTGACTGCCAGGATGTTTCAAGTGATCTGACTGCCAGGATGTTTCAAGTGATCTGACTGCCAGGATGTTTTAAGATTAAAGTTGACAAAGCTAAAGTTAAAACGTTCAGAAGAAAAAGATGTGAACAGACTTGCCCAAAATGCCACCAGTAGTTGCACTTCCTGTTTATAACTCTCGTTATTGACATCGGCTATTGCTTTCAAGTTTGCAGTGTTTATCTGCTATTGCACTAGCCAATTTCATGCTGATTGTTTGTCTCACTGGCCGAAAATCGCCTCGTGGACAAAGAGTAAATGCGCCCAAAATCGAGTTGGCCCAAATATAAATTTCTGTCAGGCGGTGCTCGATTCATGTACAATTTTAGACTGATTTTTAAATTGAGTAGCCAATGAAATCATTCATCACAGCAAGTCTCGGCTGTAGACAGGCCAATTGTCATATCACGGTATCACATCAAATAATAAGAAGGGAAACCTTGTGAAGTAACACTTCAAAACAACACTCATTCATCCTATAGTAGTTTGCAGAAGTTCCTATCACTCTAGCCCTGGATGGAGTCTGCAAGTCAAGAACAATACTATCCCCAAGCTCCTCTAAAGTCTCTGGTAGCAAAAAGTGTAGATACCCAAACACTTTTTGGGGCTTTAGACCAATTCCTTCTTCTGGTTCGGATTACTGATGATGCCTGTTGCTATGATAATTGAAGCATAATGCTGTAATCAAAGGGCCGTCCTGCCGATAGTTATCCATTATTAGTATATGAACTGGCTAGTGCAAAATAATTGGTAAACTTGCTAAAATGTCTAGGAAACACTTCATAAGAAACAGTCAACAAAGTGTAATGCTTGACTCACTAAAATATATCAGCTAAAGTTATTTCACCCTGCAAATAAAAGCTGGTGAAATCGCTCACTCTCAGTCCAAATTGGTCCTGATGTGAACGGGAAAATTAGCCTGATAACTCCCAGAAGTCATTCAGAGATCGGCTGAAAAAAGTCCTGTTTGCAACATGACCGAATGCAGTTTTACAAGCCTCTATTAATATATATGAATCTCCATGTTTATTGTTTGTTGGTCTGTCATTTATACGACCGGTTATAGCGATGAAGTTTTAGGAATGAAAAAAACACTTTGTACTGGAAGTAAACTCGGAAGCCCTGGTTCTGCAGACAGGTGTACTATCCTACTTGCCATACTATGGAATAATTGAGTACATACCTATTACACCTGCCAATCTTCATGGGTGATTGGTTGAAGTACGCAGCTTCACGCTTCATTTAGTACGCTCTGATGATAAAAAAAACACATGCCCAGACATTCCCAAAATGCTTTAATTATATGTATACCTAGCATAAACTTGAAGATGTGATTGCGTCGGAAAGGTCAATCAAATGAAATTAAGACCAATAAAAGGCTGAAACATCAGCTACAATTTGATGTTATTTTTATTTTTGTAGACTAAACTTGTCCAGAGATATACGCATTTGAATTGGATCAGTTTTTGAAATGCTCAGATTCGAGAGGCTGCTTTATTTGTGACATATACATTGATACATATGAAAAGAGTCGACGAGTGATAAATATACTGTCGCTTCTTTAGCCAATCATCAGCACAAAATTTTTATATAGGTCATAATAAATTTTATCACTCGTAAACTGTGTTGTCTGTCATCTCGAAGATTCTCGTTGTTAGAGAATTTACTCAATTACTAGATTGGAGTCATTATTTAATTTACTGAATTCATTGACATCGTTACTAAATTACTGTATCGACACATTTTATTGACAAACAACATAATTGTAAAAATGCCTCTAGTTCCAGCGAAGGTGACTCAGAGTTTTCTGAGCATCAGGTGGTTAAAGATTGAGGCAGACAGCTTATGGATAGAGCTGACAGGTGTCAGCAGTGTTGACAGGTGTCAGCAGTGTTATGCTGCAGAAGAAGATAGGAGAATGGAAGTAAATCTATCTTTATACATTTACTAGCTAATAAAATTATAACTTTTTGCTATAACCAATCATCGCTTCATAACTTTCTTATCGATTCACCTAGTTATAATATTTGCTTCAAATTTTCTTTGGCAGTTTTAGCTAGGAAATTATATTTATGATTAAAATTTATGTTCACTTCTCACTTTTAGAAAGTGAGGAATATCAATTGATCAATGCTCATCTTTAACTCCCAGAAACACGCTTCAAATTGTTGGCTTAGTGTACTTATGCTTTTGTTAAACATTTATTCATTCTGAAAATTACACTCGTAATTTATCTAAATCCCAAATTGAAAGCTTTCAGTAGAAACGCGCTAAATGACATATCTATGAATGACAGAGAAGAGAGTACAGTTTCTAACTCATCCAAGATTTGGTATGAGCCGTGGAGGTTAGTAAACCACCATTTGTATTCACTGAGAGCAACTTTTTACTGCAAAAAATAATGCTGAATAATTTGAAAGAAAAAGATCAAACAATTGCTCTTTCATTAGTTTTTCAATAGAATTTTGATTGAGTTGACAAGAGTTGGTATGCAAAACAATCATTGGATGAAGCGTCAAAGTTTTTATAATTTATATTGAGAGAGTAAGAGAAGGGAAGAGTCTTTATACGGTCACTCGAGTATTAAAAATTTCTCACCCTTTACTGTGTCATTTTACTGTTACTTGTTTACTTTCAAATCATTCGATTCTTTTACGCAGCATTATTACTGGGTCAACCTTGCTTACATTGTCAATGATTTAACTAGCAAATACAAAAGAGCGAGTCTGAGCACTGAATATTGGCAAGCAGCCTTTGATAATACCCATAATATCCTTTAAAGCTTGCCTTTAGATTAGTCAGTTTAAAATAACATACTGCATACACGAGTCACACACGCCTCATACATACTGGCACAAGGCAGCTTGACAACCTGGTTAGTTCCATGTTAGCTAGGTAGGTGAGTGTTGCCTTAGACATGCATGTCAGGTGAATGCTGCCTTAGACATGCATGGACATCACAGCCCAAAGTATTTTATTCATCAACTGGTAAGCTGTCTTACTTCTTACGCTCAAACACTCTTACCTTTTATTTCAACAACATGTCCGACTCTCTCTGATACATCAAGTATATGCACAGGATATGCACAGGATATGTACAGTATATGTACAGTATATGCACGCTATACATACTGTAAATGTATAGTATAAGTATGGTATATGTACGCTGTATGTACAGTTTTAGTATGATGTATTAAAAGATATATATATATGGTACGTGTACAGTATATGTACAATATATGTATGGTATGTGTACGGTATATGTAAAGTATATATACAATATAAGTTCACTATATGTACGGCATATGTACAGTATACATAAGGTATATGCAACTTAGTAGCCGTGATCAAAGGAATATATAGAGTGATACATACAAATGATTAATTTCTTCACAGTAGAGTTAGTAGTAGGAAGTATTTGTGCAGTTGTTCATGGCCATTCTTCTTCAAGCTTTTAACATAAAAGTAAAGAGCCTCTGATGAAACCTGTATTAGTATAATAATATAACACACAATGTAGTACTATAATATATATAACATTACTGTAACATAAATATATAATAGTAATTATATAATAGTAATATAATATGAAAATATAATACTTCCATGATGCAAATATAAGATAGTAGTATAATATAAAATATATATATATATATTAGCACTGTAGTATAAATTTGGTATGCTATTATATTTGTGCATAAAAGAAATTCTAATTTGTGTTGGGAGTACTAGCTATCAGCTGACACTGAATCTTTTAGGAAGGCTGATTAGGATATGAAACTCAGCTTGTAGACAGCTCTGTAATCTATGAGATCATACAAATGAATTTCTAAAAATTTCTATCAAATCTGGCTCATGTCTGAATGTTCATAATCACCGCCATTCACAGTTCATTCGGCAAGCAATTTTACAAAAAATACTTCCTGAAAGTAGCTTTATTTTTTACTTAAGATGCCACACAAGATGCTGCGCTACATAGACTGTGTCACAAAGAATCACAATATGTAATATAATAGGTATATGAGTGTTAATATATATATATATATATATATATATATATTGCTAGCTTTGAGCAACACTGAGGAGGCTTCGATAGCCGAAACAGTACCGTCTGTAGCATGAGTAAATCTATCTTCCTCAAAGTTTGTTGTCTGTCCTTCGATATGTCCAACTATACATATAGCTATTACAATTTTAGAAATACAATTTCTAATTTCAATTTATAATATATATATATATATATATATTTCGCATGTTTCGTGTGCCAGTCAATTTCCTCATCATCAGGGCGAAGGTCCATTGTAAGAGCAGCCGATTGAAATTCAGCTAGCAACTTATTTGAAGTGGCCATGGAGGCTGCATAGGCTTTGATGCTTTGCTCTTCCGCTTTCACTGTCTGCTGTACACTTTTGAGTCCCCTACCGCCATCTTTCCTATCGAGATACAATCTAGTAGTATCAGATTTTGGGTGGAGTGCTCCATGCATGGTCAGCAGTTTACGAGTTGCTATATCTGTTTCCTTGATGGCTTCCTCAGTCCACTTTATTATGCCTGCTGGATACCTTATTACTGGCAGTGCGTAGGTATTTATTGCCATGACTTGGTTCTTGGCATTGAGCTGGCTCCGTAGGACCCACCGAAGACGTTTCTTGTATACAGTAATGGCGTTGTGACGTATATATATACGTCACAAATAAATATATATATATATTTGTGACGTATATATAAATATATATATATATATATATAAATATATTTATATATTTATTATATATATAATATATATAAATAATATATATATATATATATATATATATATATATATATATATATATTAACACTTAAGGATATACTAATCTATTGGTCAAGGTATGATTAATCTTCGAAGGTAGAGGTAGTTGAAGGTAAGCTAATCTATTGGGCTGAGGTTTTCCAACTTGATTTTCTTTTTATTATGGTTCCTACCAGCAGGGCAAACATAGACTTTTAGGTTTATTCAAACACATCTCTAATAAAAGCCCTAACCGAAAAACACTTTTTTATTCTTGTTTCTATTATAACAACCTTTCACTATCTTTGGTTTGATCAAGCAATTTTATTTTTGACTTCTACTGATCTTGCAATCAATTTCGCTACCGAATTTATTTTTATCTCTGCCCGAATCTTTTTTGCTGTTCACACAAATGTTCACATAACATTACTAATTTTGTGATAACTTGAGAAAGAATGAAGATATCCACTTAATTTAAAAACAAGTTGGTGAGAAGAAGATAACTTATTAGGAAATAGATAAAAGTCTTAAATAAATTTCGATAAAAACGACAAAGATTTTGCGAACTTTACCAACAATATTTTGACGGCAGTTTCAATAGTCATATTTTGATTGTTTTGAGTATTCGGTTACTATTACAGTTTTTCACATGAAATACATGCACCGGAAGAGTCAGAATTGCTCGTTAAGAGTTACTGGAGTCCCGATGGCTAAAAATGTTAGAAGCTTCTACAGCTGTAAATGCTCGCCGTATTTTATGTTGTCCGTGCTTTTTTCGGAGTGAACTTTCTGTTTGATAATCAGTGAGCTGCTAGGGAGAGGTCTGCTGATTAGTCTACATTGTTGGCAACAAGCTTGTTTTCATGATGACCAGATTTTATTGGTCTATCTGAAGCAAAAGCTGAGTAATTATAAATGAACCATCGCGCTGTCTAAAAGCCGATGGATAGGATTCTGGCCACAAAGAAAAGATAACCCGAGCCGACACGTCGTCTTGCGATAGTGAAACAGTTAAGGGATTCTTGTTGATGGTGAGCTAGGACATAGCTATGACGTCGTTCAACCAAGTCTAAACTGATAAGATCATCTAGCAAAGAGAGGCATATGAGCATTATTTGAGCCTGACAAGGAGCTCTTCAATATCAAATATAATAATCGCATTTGCACACAGGTATTATACATGTACATATACATGTACTAACATTAGCATATGCCTTAAACTTCTTTCCTTTCCAGTTAGATAGCCCGCAGCATGCGTGTATGCATGTACAGCATGCGTGTATGCATGCTATACATGCATTTTTAATGCAAGTCGCTACATTGCTCTAATGACAACAATCTAGGAATGCATTAATTGAGAGCAACTATTCTTAATTCTAGCGAAGGCACATTCTTGGGTTTTCAATCAGATAAATCGTGGTGCATCTATATCAGTGGTTCCCAACTACCTTGGAACCATGGACCCCCTGAGCTCCTTATCTAAAAGTCACGGACCCCTTTATAAACATCATACTATATTGTGTTTATAATAATGCATTGTAAATTGAAATGTTTTATTTTTCATGGATATTAGTATATCGCTGAAATTGAAGAGGGAGAGAGAGAATTACTTGTTTGCTGGTTAGAGGTTTTGTTGTTTTGTACTAGCCGGAAATCAGGTACTCTCCAGCGATTGATGCACATAAGTGATAAAAGTCTGGACTCAAAAAACCTAACAAGACCACGCGACCACCCCGCGGGAACTGCATTAGCCCTGAAACCCAGGCTAGCACAATCCCAGCAGAGCTCGATCATTAAACCCCACCTATATGATAGCCGTCGCCTATCCTTTTAGGGTTTTATATCATTGATCCAACCACTATAAGACAGAAATAGCTGTAAATAGCTAGGAAAACCAATGCTGGCACCAGCTTGTGGACCCCCTCAAAACCTCCTGTGGACCCCTAGGGGTCCATGGACCACCAGTTGGGAACCACTGATTTATATGGAAAATAAAAGTTCTTATACTGAGCACTGCAATGCTTAGAGCAAACCTCTTGTTTCACAAACAAATCAGAGTTACAGTATGGAACTCTCGCTCTCTGCTCTTATAGCTCTTCCTTTATGAGAGAAATTGTTCAAGCTTGCGGAACACCATTCTTATTATAGTAAAGATAATGTTGAAAAGCTGAAAGACAGTCAGTTATTTATAAAACGCTGATCGTCTTATAAACATGCTTGAAGCCATCACACTGAAGAAGTAATATAAGTAGTATTTAAAGTGATTCATAAAAGACTGCTTTGTACAGGATTTGAACTCATGACATTCCCATTAAAGGACCAGCAGTCTATTACATGTACCTGCACTCTATTACATTTACCTGCACTTTATTACATGTACCTGAACTCTATTACATGTACCTGCACTCTATTACATGTACCAGCACTATATTACATGTACCAGCACTATATTACATGTACCTGCACTCTATTACATGTACCAGCACTATATTACATGTACCTGCACTATATTACATGTACCTGCACTCTATTACATGTGCCTGAACTAAGTGCTGGCGAAAAATTGTAAAAACACAGAGGGTTTATGTGTACTAACAGACATCCACCCTCACAGTCACCCACACAGCCGCCCATTTGACCGCGCACACACGCAAACACGCAGTGACAAAGTTGGCTTTATTAATATGAATGTTGTATATGTATAAAAGTATTGTATTTAACATACTGTACATGTGTACAACTATTACATCTAACACGCTGTACATGTGTACAAGTATTGCATCTAACATACTGTACATGTGTACAAGTATTTCATCTAACATGCTGTACATGGGTACAAGAATTACATCTAACGTGCTGTACATGTGTACAAGTATTATGTCTAACATACTGTATATGTGTACGAGTATTACATCTAAAATACTGTATATATATACAAGTATTAAATCTAACATGCTGTACATGTGCACAAGTATTACATCTAACATACTGTATATGTGTACAAGTATTACATCTAACATACTGTATATGTATACAAGTATTAAATCTAACATTCTGTACATATGTACGAGTATTACATCTAACATGCTGTACATGTGTACAAGTAAATTCTAGCACAAGTTTACTGATTTGCCATGCTGCAACTTTGGAGGCTGTTTAAAAAAGAAAAGGTTGACACAGGAGTTTCACTCTCAAACCGTCCTGCACGAGGAGGCAAACCTTATGTTAGTTCAATACTGCTGCTAGCAGACAAGCTCTGTCACCTCGTTGACACAATCAGAAAGCTACACGCGGTCACATAGTGCCTCTTCTGGTCAGCTTAGCTCCTGCAAACCCTCATGAGTCAAATTTGCTTTCTTTTTGTCAAACAAAAGTCTGTGTAACTTTGAAACAAAGTGCATATACAATACTATCAAATCAATTTAACATGCTCGTAAAGAAGATTATGGTGCAAAAAATGTGTTAACGGTTACAATTTATACCATGTGAGTTATGCTATATCTTGTGCAAAACACTGTCTGTCATCACTTGTACAAGACACTGTACACCATCACTTGTACAGGACACTGTCCACCATCACTTGTACAAGACACAGTACACCATCACTTTCAACCATATTTTCCAGATGTTAAAACTAGGGCAGCATGTTTAGAAAATAAACTGAATTGTGAGCTGTGGTAAGGTGGGTTGGCGATTGCAAGAAAGTTTCATAAAAGTTCAGTTGTTTATTTTTTCAAGCAATGTTGGCAAATCCTGGCTAAATATGGAAGATTTTCAGGTATTATTCAGGCCTATAAAGACGAGAGCATCGGTGGATTCTCTTTTTGGATAGGGAAACTTGAGTTAGCTGCTAACCTACAGAGAGTTTCTCCCTTTTCTAAGTTGCTGCTTTCTCTGTTCTCGCCATTCCTGCGTTATCAGGATATCAACAGCTTCGTACTCAAGTCAAAAGTATTTATAAGAGTTTTAGAGGTAGTATGTGTAAGGCATTTACTATTGATTTTACTCCATCTTGTGTGCAGTTGAAGAGTAGGGTGTTTGATGGTGAGTCGGCTGACCTTTCCGACATTACGCGTTTGATCGGGCTAGTCAGTCAGACTCATGTCGATCCACTTATCAGGCGTGCTTTTCTTTCTGGCTAATCAACTGATGTGGCTATGCAGTTAAAATCAACTGTAAATACTGATCAGCTAGAACGGTAGAGCTAGCTCTATGTTAGCTTTTAGGGAAGTGGCTGTATTTTGTTCTAAGTTGAATTGAAACAAAATAACGCACTACAATTGTATCCTTTGTTTAGGTAACAGTCATATCACAAGTGATGGTCTTACTAATGCTTAGAAAAGTGAAAATGATGGTCAGCCAGGTCATAGATGTCTTGTTTGTGATTCTACTGATCATTTTGCTCTCAATTTTTGTAATGATTCAAAAAAAGAGAGAGAGAAAAACTCTACAAAAATTCCGTTGTAGAGTTTCACCGGAAAATATTCACTATGAGTCACCTTTGTGTCACATTTTTCCAGAGTACTTGTGTCACATCTTTCTAGAGTACTTGTGTCACACCTTTCCAGAGTACTTGTGTCAGATCATTTCAGAGTACTTGTGTCACATCTTTCCAGAGTACTTGTGTCAGATCATTCTAGAGTAATTGTGTCACATCTTTCTAGAGTACTTGTGACACATCTTTCTAGAGTACTTGTGTCACATCATTCCATCAGACTGTCTCACATCACATCCATCTGACCTTGCAATGATCTATGAATATTTCAATTAGAACTTTTAAATTTTACATAATATTGGGCCAAGTTTACCTTGCAATGAATTTTCTCGAATTGCAATTTAAAGTTTCAAACTAATATAATACTGACATCACTACAGCTCATCAATTCATTGTCAGGAAATATATCATATTCATTGCTATATATCTTTTAAATAATGTAGTTTCTACTGTCTAGCAAAGCCTGAATCTAATTGCTAGAATTAACGAGGTCAAGCATATTTCTTGACATACTTTTATATAATTAGTAGCGGAGTGTCAGAGATCTTTTATGTCACAGAGCTGAGATCGAAATGTAATTACTATACAGAACACACATTATTTTATAATTCATAAATTTGCAAAAATATATCTCACTACTCTATGTTTTTCATTCTGCAGGTTACTAATAAAAAAGACATGGCCGCCATGGCTCTTCACGCTGTCACAGGATATGGTAAGAAACTGTTTGACTAAGTGTCTGGCTACAGTGGCTAACAATTCTAAAATTTTAACATTGAAATTTGTTGCTCGTAGAGTGACTCATAGAATGACTCATAGAGTCACTAGATAAACGCAGCAATAAATGCGCGTATTTTCCATTGATTGTTCCATTGATCCATTTTTCATTCAATATTAAAAGGTTGGTTGCCTGAAGATTTGCTTGTGTTGGTATAAAGTTTTACACCTGCGAAACCATAGTTTAGACCCAATTGCTGGCAAACCATTTACCATTTCATCGTACAAACTATATAGCCTGAAGACCTGAACGCTGAGTACTAATATTTAGCTTTTTACTGCAATACTAGCAATCATTAACCATCTCTAACAAACCTGAGATAGCAATCTATGCTAAAATTAGTGAGTTATTGTGTGCACATCTGCTCCAACATAAGTATACTTGTTTCACGATGATCACAAAAGCATTAAGATGATATATGCATCATATAATATGCAGTATATAATATACATTATATATTGGATATGTTATATAATGCATATTACATGATATATGCTATATAATATGATATACGTTATTACGATATTATGTTATATAATGTATGCTATATGATACATTTTATATAATATAAATGTATAATGTTTTATGATAAAAATCAATATAATTAATTAGAAATTTAGCGAATAGATTTGTACATTTTTTGAATACAGATGTCTTTTGTTGAGTACAGATGTCTTTTGTTGAGTACAGTTGTCTTTTGTTGAGTACAGTTGTCTTTTGTTGAATACAGATGTCTTTTGTTGAGTACAGTTGTCTTTTGTTGAGTTTAGCTGTCTTTTCTTGAATATAGCTGCTTTTTGTGGAGTACAAATGACTTTTGTCAAGTGCAGATGTCTCTTGTTGGGTACAGATGTTTTGTTAGGTACTGGAAAGGATTTGTGCTGTCGCCTTTACCAGTTCCACATGCAAGAATAATTCAGTGCGCTTTGAGTTTAACACATTTATTTGCTGCGCTTATGATCATAGAATAAGACGTTCAACAGCTCACAAGCAAGCTCAAATGGGCTCTAATCTTTCTCGTCTTGTTTGTGCCTTTTATACAAATCTTCGGCAGGAGCCCTGTCTCCTTGTATATGTCCCAGGTCGAGCTGGCCAAGGCTGTCCTGAGTTGTGCCGAGTTGGTTTAAACTGAGTCAAGGTGTCATCTTTCACACTCTCCTCCCCATGGGCGGCTCTAGTCTCTAAATCCACTGTTGTGCTCTCCTCAATCGTTTGGCACGTCCAGCCTCTATATCGCTTCTGCTTCCCAGTGGCTCAGGTCAGCCTAGGATTGGGCTGCATTGGTTCAGACGTATGCATTTCTCATGTTCGTTCAGCTCCTCTACACAAGTTGCCCCTTTCGAATTTTCTTTGGCTGACTTCTCTAAATCTAATGGGAAGCACCAACAACTGGGGTACTACCCTCGTTGGTGGAAGTTCTTGGAGACTATTTTCCAATTGGTTTGGTCAGGCTTCTTTCATATTAGGGTCCCTCCTAGGCTTTAAATTGGCTAGAGCTGGTCCCAGTTTTTCTGGGCAAGCGTGGTAGGGTTTTGGTTTTGCTTCACTCTGTATGGAAGATAGTCCTTGCCTTTCTTCTAATTATCTATGGTTAGCCCAGACCTTTAGGACTTGGTATGGCTCCACGAACTTTGCATGCAGTTTGAGGTTGTCTTCCTTTTACTTGCATTTGTCCGTGAGCCAGACCCAATCACCTGGCATGTACAAAAAAAGTTCTTCCCAGTCTTCTTGTCAAACTTCCATCTGGTTCTGCAGTAGAACTTCGTGCACGGTTTCGAGTTTCTTTTGAACTCTTATTGATTGCTCACTGGTTGGGAAGAACTCGGTTGGGGAGAGTAATTCTTTAGCTGGTCTGGCCATCTCAGCTTGTCCCAGCATCAGCATATTTGCCCTTTTCTTTGTTGCGGAGTGGGAAGTACCTCGATTTGTCATTATCAGCTGGACAAGTAGGTGTACCACTCGTCCTGCTGTCGAGCGAGCAGCAGCGCTCGCAATGAGTTTCCCAGTCCATGGTTGGTACGCTCCCCTATCCCGTTTGCCTGGGGGTGTTATGAAGTAGTGTCTGTTTTTCCTATGTTTCAAAGCAGGCACAATTCAGCTATCAATTAGCTTTTAAACTGTGCTCCCTGGTTCATGTGAATTTGTTTTAACAATCCCAGGTAGCGGGATACCTTGTCATCAAGTGTGCTGGTCACCGCTTGCGCTCTGGCATCTGGAAGGATTAGGGCATCCTACCACTGGGTGAAATGGTCTATAAAGCACCAACACCAATTTATTGCCTTTTGAGATAGTGGGAGTAGTCTAACTAGATTTACAGCTACCTTCTGACAGGGCCTGCCTGCATATAGTCTCTGTTTTCTACCGAGTGTTTTGGTGCCATCATGCTTCATCTGTCTTGGTGACCTGGCACACCTTCCAGCTTTTTACTAGCCTCTTGACTGTAGCTGTCAGGCTTGGCCAGTACCAAGTAAGCTGGAAGTGGCTTGTCGTCCTTTCCACTCTAGAATGGGCCAAGGCGTGCGTCTGCCACATGGTGGTTTTTCGAAGGACTAAAGGGCAAATGGTGCACCATCTTAGATGGTTTTGGTGCCAATCGAGCTTCCAGTATTTAATCTGGCTAAAGTCAGAAAGATTTTTGCATTCGGTTCAGAATTTTTAGCTCCCTGTCTCCTAACCTTAGTGTTTTGCTGCTACTTTGCATCCGGTGGTAATGGTTTGGCAGTACATGGTGACCACGGGATGTCTGTCTATAGCTTTGCCAGTTTGCTTTTCTGGCTAGCTTCCTCAGCAATCATTTGTGCTGTGATGAGCCCTTTGTTTTTCTGTGTCTTTGGATTGGCTGTTGAAGGGACCATTTCATGGAATTATCGTCTGTGACCAAGTTCAAGCTCGCCACTTTCAAGGCGAGAATCCCATTTGAGCTACCGATCAGTGTTTTTCTGGATATGTGACCTTGCCCAGGTTCAATCCTGCCTCGCTTGGGGCGAGAGTTCTGTACAGGCAACCAGTCGGTATCTGCATGATTGACTGTCTCCGTTCTTCCTCTGCCAATTCCTTCCAGGATGGGCTTCTATTTATTTGTTTGATACTTTCGCAGTGATGGCAGTCTTTACAGGTTTGTCTACTTGGGCCATCTGCATCGCAGTGTTTTAGGCTAGATCGATGGGTTTTCAGGTAGTCGAAGACTGTTTGTTCCTCATCTGACTATCTCCATGTCTCACTCTTGGTCATCAGCTTGTGCAAGGGGTAGGCTACTGTGGTGAACTCGGGATTGTATTGCAGATAGTACTCGTCAGTTTCCAAGAAATCTTGGAGCTTTTTGATTTCTCAGAAGTTGACCATTCCTGAGCTGCTTCTACCTAAGCTGGATTGGTGGACATTCATTCTTGGCTCACAATGTGTCCCAGGAACATACCTGGGGTTGGAGCAACTTGCACTTTGAAGACTTCGGCTTTAGTCCAGCCTTTCGGAGTTTCTGGAAGACTTCCTTGAGTTGGTGCAGGTGCGTCTCAGAGTCGGGAGCAATGACGATGATGTTGTCGAGGTATAACAACAGTGTTTTTTAATGGAAGCCATGTAGGACTCGCTCCATGTACCTGTGGAAGGTAGCCTAGGCCGAGGTCAGACCGAATGGCAGCACCTTCTATTTCTATAGGTCAGACCTAGTAAAGAAAGTAGACTTTTCTTGGGCAAGAGCATCCAAAGGTATTTGTAAATACTTGCTGACTAAATCGAGCGTACTAAAGTATTGATTGTCAGATAAGACATCCAGGCTGTCGTCTAACCAAAGAAGAGGGTACGACTGCAGTGACTGCAGTGACTCTCGATGCACTGACTGCAGTCAGTGCATCGGGAGTGTGTCTCAAAGTCTAAGACCTGGCCCTTGAGCCATGTTAGAGAACTCCTCAATCAGCCCCATGGGACAATTTTTCCTAGTGATAATGCGGCAATACAACACCGTTTTTGTCTGGGCCAGTACCACTACATCCCTTAACACTTGCACTTTGCTTTGCAGCAACCATCTGTGTCAATCTGTACAGACCAGTGGCTTGCAATCCACTTAGACCACAGGCTGCTCAAATTTTAGGAAACATTGATGAGCCACCAAAAACGGCTCACCCAGTATGACATTTTCGCTCAGTATGGCATTCACATACTAAGCTCAGACTTCTTCAGTCTTTATGTTCCTTAATCGGATGGGCAGTCTGATGATCTCAGAGAATGGCAGTCTCGTTCTATCTGCTAACAGATCATGGCTGTCACTTTCGTCGAGCCAGTCCCGTATAGTGCCGGGCAACGAGTCAAAAACTTGTTTGCTCAAATTTGCACAAGTTGGTCTTATGACCTGTGTTCAGCAGAAACTGAATGGGTCAGTCCTTCCAACCTTTTGGGAAAGAAATACCCTACAGGATGAAAGTATTCGCCGAGTTAATTATTGCGCATTTGCCTTTTTCATGCATATTCGCGAACTAATTTATTTACGGAAGAACAAAATGACTCTCTATTCAGAGTTAACTCTATTGCAGCTAGCAATAGAGTTAACCCTTCGCATGCATACATCGTGTGTTTAGGTTTCTATTTCGCTGACAACTACGAGTCGACCATGCTAAGCTATAAATTTCTTGCTGCGCTCAAAGGTTTTCACAAATATTTGTCGCTTTGGAGGCCTTTGATGAACCAACAACTTGTGGTAAGTAATGAGATTTTTCAAAACCATTTACCAAATTAATAATTGAATTTTACTTAGGTTCTTCGGTAAAACGCAATATTTATTTTTCCATCCCTACCGCTTCATTATTCATTTTAGTGTGAGAGAGGAGCCCAATAATCTGCACGGCCCATTTTCAGTAAAGCTAATAAATGCAGACTGCGCAACGGTTGATCATCTACCCCGTGAAATAAGTAGAGTAAGCAGCTTTTTTATCATACACAGAGGCACAATGACTGCAAGGTTTGTGGATGTCATTCCTAGAAGATCACCGATCATTCAGGGAGGTCTTGAAATTGAGGTAGAACTGATCGCAGCTGCTAACGAAGAGAATATATCTGTTTTAAAAAAGGAACAAGAACGCCTTCACGATCACAAATTTTTGGCCAACCGGCAGAGCGTTGCAATAGTAAGCCACGAGAAGAGTTATGATGATAACTGCCTTACCAGTCATGTAGCAGGGAGAGAATCGCCTTCAACACCTACTCAAGACGGCGACAGCGATATGGCGCTGCTATTACCAAAATAACTAGTCAGAGCACCATTACACGCTAGTATTTACTTATCAAGGGTATCAGTTTAGTTTAATTGCCAGACAACCGCCATGTGGGCCAAACTTTTTTATTTACTCTATTCATTGTTTGTAAAATTTTATTTGTATTTGAAATATTGTGTTTATACAGCCAAGTTTGTAATTAATTATAATATATTTATACATAAGCAAATTCATAAGCTAAGCATAATTCAAGCTGAGCTATAAATTTTTGACTTTATCCAGAGGTTTTCATGAATGTTCATTGATTCGGAGGCCTTTGGTGAACCAAGAACTTGTGGTAAGTAATGAGTTTTTTTCAACGTAAAGATCTGCAGGAGATTTTTTCGATGATGATGCGTGCCAAAATCCGAATAACTTGTGACAACTTTGAATTATTTTGTAAAGTGAGATGCATTGGCAATGAGGTTAACTCAAAGCCCGGCAATGATTTTAAAAAATAGGAGCTCGTCTACGTTAACTACTTCAGCCTAGCAACTAGTTTTTAATTTGAGGCAGTAATTATTTTCCTTCATGTTTAACAATAATCCTAATTATTCGCGAAATTTAATAGTTTGCGGAATCGGCTGTTTGCGAAATCGCGAATTATCAAATCCATCGAATATTTTTATCCTGTGGGGTAGCTGGTGGAGTAAGGCCAACTCGTAGCCTGTACCATGGCTAGATTTTCTGGGGAACCCTCTAGGGGTCTGTGGTGCTTCTCCTTTGCAGGGGAGCAAACTCTGTTTTTGGGGCTGCTCGAGGTCAACATGCTGGTCCGTCAAGGGTTTTTTTTAGAATGGTGTATGTGAGAGTGTCTGGTGAGAGCCATTTTGGAATTTTTTGGAGTTTTTGACGGAGAGGATTTGGTGATCTCTCCTGTGTTTCTGGCTATGCCTCTCTAGCTCATGCATGGGGTGTAGGTTGAGTCTGTGGTTAGGGTAGAGTCAGAGTTAGCTTCATCCAAAGACTGGTAGTAGTTTCCTGTCTCCACAGGGGCACCCTGTGCACAAAACTTCCTCTGTTTAGTCTTTGCCAGGTAAAACTAACTGTCGATCTCTTTAGCCTCGAATGACCTTATTTGTTTTTTGGAGATCAGAGGGAAGCCTTGGTACAGTCAATAGCCAATGCTACTACTGTTAGCCTTCCGTCATTTCCCAAAGCTGGCTTTATTTTTGGAGCAATCCTTGCAGATGCGCCCCTGTCTGTTACACCTTAGCACAGGGTAGCCTGAATGCGTTTCCTTCCTTCTGGGATAATCTTACTCCTGGAGCCATTCCATCTTCTTGATGAGTGGACCAACTGGGCTATTTAGCCAATGATCTCAGTCTCTGCAGACTTCACCTGATTGGGAAGCCCTTCTTTCATAGGCTAGATAGAGAGACAGGCAGGCTGGCGCTCTTTCTTTTTGCATCTGGAGTTCGTCATAATTAGCCGCACAACTGGTAACGACATCTTTAGCATCGTTGCAGAGAAGGGTTGCTGAGTGAGTTGCAAAATGCCTGCATAGCCATCTTGTATTGATGTAGGTTAGGCCGATCTCTGTAGGCAATACAGACCAGCCTGATTGGGAAGCCCTTCTTTCATAGGCTAGATAGAGAGACAGACAGGCTGGCGCTCTTTCTTTTTGCATCTGGAGTTCGTCATAATTAGCCGCACAACTGGTAACGACATCTTTAGCATCGTTGCAGAGAAGGGTTGCTGAGTGAGTTGCAAAATGCCTGCATAGCCATCTTGTATTGATGTAGGTTAGGCCGATCTCTGTAGGCAATACAGACCAGCCTCTCCATCTCCCTAGCATGTTCCTAAAGGGTCCTTTGTTCACTCTGTTGCAGAGCATTGAGCTGGCTCTGGGCCTGCTGGGTGAATAGCCCTAACCAAGCCCTGAGAGTGTCGGCAGCGGCATCAGAGTTCCCAATCCATCTACATATCTCAGCCTGATCCTTCAACACTTTTCTTAGATACAGAAAGGTTGCTTCTTTGCATCAGATATCTCCTAAAACAAGTAATAAAGTACTCAACATTTCCAGTCCTAATGTTCTAAGAAGTTTGACCGGTCGTGCCGGCTCCTGAGGTCTCGGTATTAATAACACTTGTTTTATGGCTTTGACCAATTGAACTGTGCTTGGGTCAGCGCTCCTCGCTCATATACTTGCTATTCGATCTATAAAGGGATTCAAAGTAGGCTTCTGCTACTTTTGAGGCACATTTCTATTGCACCTCGCTGTCTGTGAGGCTGCCTCTATTAAGACAGCCTCTTGCAGTAGCTCAAGTCTTGCGCTGCCTTTTTTCAGGCAGGGCTTGCTTCGAGGCTCTTGATTTTCTTTTTGCTGCTACTTTTAAGGCAGGGAAAGTGCTTTCATTCTGACCTGTGAAGTGGAGCTTGGGATGAAGTAATGCCACTGCTGCAACCAATGTAAAGGGTTTGTGCTGTCGCCTTTACCAGCTCCGCCTACAAAAATAATTCAGTGCGCTTTGAGTTTAACACATTTATTTGCTGCGCTTATGATAATAGAATAAGATATTCAACAGTTCGCAAGCAAGCTCAAATGGGCTCTAATCTTTTTTGTCTTGCCTGTGTCTTTTATATGAATCTTTGTTAAAAGGCCCTGCCTCCTTCTATAAGACACAGGCCAAGCTGGCCCAAGCTGTCGTTAGTCACCCGAGATGGTTCAAACTGAGTTGAGGTACCATCCTTCACAGTACAGTTGTCTTTGTTGAGTACAGATGTTTTTTGTTGAGTGCAAATCTATATTTGTGTATAGTTATCTTTTGTTAAGTGCAGATGTTTTCTGTTGAGTAAAGATATCTTTTGTTAAACACAGATGACGTTTGTTGAGTACCAATGTCTTTTGTTTTGTTGAGTAGTTGCTTTTTGTTGAGTACAGATATCTTTTGTTGAGTAGTACCGATGTCTTTTTGTTAAGTACACATGTCTTTTATTTAGTACAGGTGTCTTTTGTTGAGTGTAGATGTCTTTTGTTGAATACATATGTCTTTTGTTGAGTACAGATGTCTTTTGTTGAGTGCAGATGTCATTGTTGAGTCCAGTTGTCTTTAGTTGAGTACAGGTGTCTTTTGTCGAATACAGATGTGTTTCATTGAGTACAGTTGTTTTTTGTCGAATACAGATGTATTTCATTGAGTACAGATGTCTTTTGTTCATGATAGATGCTTTTTGAGTTCTTAGTACACGAGTGACTTGAGGAGATGATAAATTACTTCAACGCATGTTTGTTTATTCATCTAGATTTTTGCTGCCAACCAATTCGACTGATGCTTAAATTTGGTGCTTCCATATATATAGGTAATAGCTATTAATTAAAAAATTTTCTTGTGTAAATACATTCAGGTATAAACAAAAGCCTATTTATTGGTATATTTCCTTGAAGGTTTTGCTAGATAAACAGCATCTAAAACGCATGCACGCACACTCACACATATTCTCTACACAAAATTTTGTTTAATGAAGACAAGTACATACCTACGGTATTAAGATTTGGTCTGATTTTAGCTCTGATTTTGTCAACTCTCACTGACGCAGATTGTTAATAGATTTTTTTATGTTTCCCTGCCATCTGGCCAACACAAACAGCCACAGATATGTAATGCCTTCTCTGAAAATATTTTCTAGCATATAAATAACCTTAATGAAAGACGCCTCATATCAGTAAGCAAATTCCCAAAGGGCTGACTGGTAGCTCTAATACAATAAACTTTTCATCACACGTATAGCTTTCTACAATGCAATCATAGAATTGATTAAGCGAAATGAGCATATGCTGACATGTCAGGTTAGTGCTATGGCTCACAAGTGCTTGTTGAACAGCAACATACAGGCTGCGCATAACTTATTCCGCTATTAGCTATTTTACCTCATCTCTGGTTAGTGGCATCTAAAGTATGGCTAGTGAGACGACTATCATGCCTTCTGGTGATCTCGCAATGGTGGAGCAATCAGATTACTATGCTGGGAGTATGGAGTCAACCACTGATACAGGCAGCAATGCGTCTATGGATGCCGGACTAGAAGTTCCTTTTCATAAACTGAGTTTGATAAATATTCTCGAGATGTCTTCATCTAATACTTATCTTCCTTCAGATTTGCAAGAGCAAGAAAATATTTTGTCGCAAGCATTTTCATCTGCAAATGTTGACAGCCAACTCAGCATGAGTAAACGAATTGACCAAATTGAGAATACCATCCAGACAAAAGTGGTGAGCATTTTTAAAAGTCATGTTTAAAGAGTTTTAGCAAGTAGTTTGTTCTGTCAAAGCCACTTGTTTCATTCACTTTACATAATCTAACCTAACTGATCAGTAGTACCTGAGTACTCATTTTAACCAAAAGAATGTTTCAAAGTCGATTAAAAAGTAAAGCATTTGATCAGTTTTGTACTGGTCTTTTTTGCATGGACCAGATATTGTCAAACCAATATGATATTAGCAAAATCACATCTACAAAACTGTCCTAGCATTTTTAATTTGAACATCCTGTAGGTACTGCCATTTCTTACAGCAACGCGATCAGAAACCCGAGCCCAAACTTCTACCACAACGAGCTAGATTTTCATCTTCTCCAAGTCACAATGCTAGCCGATTTTGCAAGCGTCCCAAAGATAGAGCGGTCAGTGAAGGAGACTCTCCATACCATATGATTAATGGTAGCTCTTGTCACAGGTAAGTTGCACCTTCCTTCTCAGCGTGTCAACACTGAAAAAAAGAGATGCAAATGCAGCTTGGTGTGCTTTTGGAAGGACGGCAACATGCTAGACATATTTCCTTGTCATATCTCAAATAAAGCTACTTGATACACTGAAAATGTTCCCCACTGAGTGTCTTTGCCGTTTTAGCAATCTGTATTCAAAGGCTTCACTATGCTTATATCTCAAATATGGTTTAGCGACCATTTTATATTCAAAACTAATAAACAATAATGCAGCAGTTACTGTTTTTAGAAGTGGGATGTCGATTTCTTTTGGGCATTTACTATTCATTTAGAAACAAATACAAGTACAATAATATTTACACGCTTATACAGTTGATATAAACTAAGTAAATGGCTTCGAAGCAAGATTCCAGCTTTATTTACTGCTACAGTGACTTTAATAAGGAGTGACGACTCTTATTTTACATGTACCATCATACCTTCATATTTATTGGTTAGTACATGTACCATCATACCTTCATATTTATAGGTTAGTACATGTATCATCTTACCTTCATATTTATAAGTTAGTATATGTACCATCATACCTTCATATTTATTGGTTAGTACATGTACCATCATACCTTCATATTTATAGGTTAGTACATGTACCATCATACCTTCATATTTATAGGTTAGTACATGTACCATCATACTTTCATATTTATTGGTTAGTACATGTACTGTTATACTTTCATATTTATAGGTTAGTACATTCACTGCCATACTTTCATATTTATAGGTTATTACATGTACTGTTATACTTTCATATTTATAGGTTAGTACATGTATCATCATACCTTCATATTTATAGGTTAGTACATGTACTGTTATACTATCATATTTATAGGTTAGTACATTCACTGCCATACCTTTGCTTAGGTGCAATTAAACCAACATTAAGACTACCTCAGATCTGTGATGGATGTTAAACATTAACCCAGTAAGCCTGTAAAAAGAATTGAAGCACACAGCATGTGCTATAGGTAACTAAACCAAGTAAATTATTTAATTATATATATTATACATGAGAACCAGTCATTCTTATCATAATTCTTTCTTGCTTGTTGATTAGCATTTATAATAATTAATTGGTGGTTATGTACACAGCTGTAAACCCATATTAACTGGTGGCTATGTACACAGCTATAAACCTATATTTACTGGTGGCAATGTACACAACTG
Organism: Watersipora subatra; assembly: GCF_963576615.1. Taxonomy (NCBI): domain Eukaryota; kingdom Metazoa; phylum Bryozoa; class Gymnolaemata; order Cheilostomatida; family Watersiporidae; genus Watersipora; species Watersipora subatra. The sequence goes on along the minus strand of NC_088710.1, from coordinate 39,304,543 downwards.
TAAACCTATATTAACTGGTGGCTATGTACACAGCTGTAAACCTATATTAACTGGTGGCTATGTACACAACTGTAAACCTATATTAACTGGTGGTTATGTACACAGCTGTAAACCTATATTAACTGGTGGCTATGTACACAACTGTAAACCTATATTAACTGGTGGTTATGTACACAGCTGTAAACCTATATTAACTAGTGGCTATGTACACAGCTGTAAACCCATATTAACTGGTGGTTATGTACACAGCTGTAGACATATATTAACTGGTGGCTATGTACACAGCTGTAGACCTATATTAACTGGTGGCTATGTACACAGCTGTAAACCTATATTAACTGGTGGCTATGTACACAACTGTAAACCTATATTAACTGGTGGTTATGTACACAGCTGTAAACCTATATTAACTGGTGGCTATGTACACAGCTGTAAACCTATATTAACTGGTGGCTATGTACACAGCTGTAAACCCATATTAACTGGTGGCTATGTACACAGCTGTAAACCCATATTAACTGGTGGCTATGTACACAGCTGTAAACCCATATTAACTGGTGGCTATGTACACAATTGCAAACCCATATTAATTGGTCGCTCTGCATACAGCTGTGCGCAAGTTCTGTTAATGTACCATAAAACCTCTTTTAGAATGCCGCCTTGAATAGAACGTCATTATAGAAGATAGGTTGACAACAACATCCCCACTCTCTAATTGAACGCCACCTCTGTTTGTTCGCCACTTTGACATTGTTTGATCTTTCGAACACGCAATAGAAAAAAATGATTAAAAAGTGGCCACACAATAGTGCTAACAATGATTCAGTTACATCAATAATAATTAATCTTTTCGTTGTTGCTGTAGTGGTTGCCCTGATATTAGTGACAGTGTACCTGAGAAGATCGATCATCACAATTGTAAGAACTAGACTCTGATTCGAAATCGCTAAGGTCTAAATCATATCCACTGTTTCCAGATTCGTCTATAATGTGATCTACAATCTTACTCGAAAACTTCAAGACCTTTGATGAATGGCGAGAATACTTTTCAGGAACACTGTACAACATAATAGCAGCTATTTTTATGGCCTGTTCTAACTTTAAATCATTAAAAACGTCTATAAAACTTGAAGACGTTATGTCCATCTTTTAGTTCTAAAGCAGCTTTGAAAGCGACACTAACAAAACAATTAATGACTGTATTCCGCTAACTTTTTACATTTTATAATCAAAGTAGTTCTTTGTTTAACTCGGTCTGATACTTCGATGTGTATATAAAATGGTTTAGCTAAAATGCTGAGGCCGACTGCATTAACGTTGCTCTGCCTGAAGGAGAGTGCAAAATATAGGCAACATTAGCATCATTTTTCCCATAAAAGGGTTAAATTTATCTTTCCAAAGTTCTGATGAACTAATCAAAAAATACAGCACCACCCCCTACTTGAACGTCACTTCTAATAAAACACAACTATAGGAAAAGGGTTGAAAAATAGATCGCCTTGGCTTTCAAATAAAAATCTTACATTATGTGAAATTGAAAAATTGCATATTGGAACAGCTGCAAGGACTAGGTTAAATTGAGAAACACTTACGAGTTAATCAATAGAACACCCTGGATGTCCTATCGTAAGACTACCAATAGATTGAAAATGAGTTTATACCGCTAGTCAACCAGTGTGCATCAATGAGTAGGAGTGATGCTAGCTTTAAAGTGATGGATATGTATACTGACCCACTATTACCAATACTTGCTCCTACTGGTCATATTGTTCAAGAGGCATTACAGGAAGCCTTTTTCTCGCATTGAGAAGTCTGGTAAATTCATCCATGATTTCCTTGAGATGGTATCTCTTGAGGCAAATTACATGTTAGTCTATATATTTGCACTATAGGTCATCAGGATAAGTATAGCCACAATTATACTAGTACATTCTCACAACAGCAATACCCGCCAGTTCTTTCAATAAGATGGCCGACTGGCAGATGTTTAAAAGGCTGGTCTTTAGGAACCAAATGGAGTTTGGAAACCAAATATTTTTAGCGGCCTCTTGGAAGGCATGGAGCATATGTGTGTGAAGTCTGGATGAAATTGGCAAAAATTGTGGAAATGCATATAGTTTAAGCAGATCCACAGACAGACAGACACACACACACACCACACCGCACACACGCACACTGCACGCGCGCGCACGCACACACACCACACACACAATGACAAAGTGGGATTGTTATCGTGCATAGTGCCCATTCATTGACAAGATAAATATACTATACTTTGTGAATGTAGTCATCCTAGCTCTAGTAATACGCAACTAATAATTTAGATGTCATATTTGCTACAAGGACAAGATATTCAAGACAAGATATCTAAGTTAATATAAAATATAAAAGTTTAGGGCGGGAGAGGTCTGAACTACAACAATAATATTGCTTCTGTACCTCTGGTTATAACCGTTATTACATTCCTTGCCACCAAATTGACCGCGCTACCACTCTATGTTCAGTAGTACGACATGAAAGCAGGAGTAATATATGCTGACATACAAAGTTTACATTTTCTGAAGCCACCTCAGCAGGTTCGCAGCTGACTAAGATCAACTCCAGAATTGCATTTACAATTAAAACGAATGTTGATGAAAATATTAGCTAAATATGACAGCAAATTCGTAGTAATATCTATATGGTAAAACTACAAAGGTAAGCAACTTTCTGTGCCCAAGCAACCTAAATTGCCTTTGATTCGCATTTTTATATTACAGGATAGAATTGCCATGTCAGGTCTCTGTAACTAGTCTAAATGCCAACATCGGACTTCCTATGGATAGACTCAGTAATAAGCTATTCAACTCTACAGAGAGATCCCACACTTCATTAGGAGTTATCTCTCCAAGACGTAGCCAGAATGGGTCAAGTTGTTTTCGGTGCAGAGGTCGGACTCCGAGACAATATGTCATTCATCCTGATTGGGTGAGTGAGAGCCTGTCAATAGGCAAAGCTCAGCTCACTGATAGGGGAGGAGAGGATTTTATTGACTATACAAAAAGGTCTCAGAGCTGTCCTCCCCCAATCAGAAATGTTATAACTTGGGACAACAACTACACAGAGAGTAACAAGAAAGTAAAGGGGACCAAAGGGTTTGAATAATGTTAATTTTTCTCCAATTCTACATTCCTCACTTGGTTGTTTACTCTGTAACTGATGTCTCGTAGCCTTCAAATTTAAGCTTTTAATAGTAGACTATTAACTAATGGCATAATAATAAACATCTGAGCTATGCTGTTTCATTGTATTTTTTTTCTCAACTGATTATACACAAGTAGCACCATAAATAATATAAGATAGAAAGGCAGCAGCTCTCCTTCAGCATTCTAGTCTCCCCGGTGAGCGAGCTCCAATGGGTTACCTATGGTTATTATATTGATTAAGAGTGAACTTGCGGCTAAGCGTGTACTCATCAATCCATGTAATTGCGAGCTGAGCAGATTGCTAGCTTGACTTGTGCAGAGCTCCCACTTCCTCAAGCTGTAATCATCTGCCCTATTGCTGGCTTAATTTTGCCAAAGGCTAGACTGATTGGTTATATAGCCAGCAACAGAAATGTCACAATGCCTCAGGCTAATATGATACAAATTTTATTGTTTGTAAATTGACCTATGAAGACCAAATATAGTTTGTGAACTACTTCGCTCTACAGACAAACTTTTTGCTTTTATGAAGATGTATGATTAGGTATGTTGCATGGTTTAAACATGAACACTTTCATGACTCATGAAGCCATTATTATTATTTTGTAAAGACTGATAGAGTTAAATGCATAAATGGAGAGCTACATTCCTTGCAGCCGACTATCACCAAGCAACCAAACCAGGCATGCACTTGCATTTATTGTAATTTTTGTAATAAACCGTGTTAACAAATGATGCAATGCTAATAGACGCAGACACATAAATGCGTAACCCATGTGAGTATGTAAATATGGAAACATTGAGCATTTAGTTTCCATATAGAAAATGGGACTATCTAGCCTAGTTCTTATAAAACTATTCTTGAATGACAAAATCTAACAGACACCAACAGCTGCCCTATTCATGGCATTATAAAAATAAAATAAAAACAACTCATACCAAGGACAATTTTCACAAAAAAGTGAGTAATTCTGTGAATACAAATGAACTGTAGCTAGGAATAAACAATCGCTAAAATTTTACTTAGTATTGACTGATATCCAATTTAAATATACAGTAACAAATAATTTGTTTATAGATGTTATACCTACATGTATATACATAAATTTCAGTGTTTGTATGTCTGTTATTTTGTGAATTGGTTTGCCCGGCTATAGCTATTAAAATCTTGGAATAAAAAGATTTCACTGTGCTAGATTTGAACTCATGAAAATTGCATTCGCATGTCTGTAAACCAATCATCTAACCACAAGTCTACAAAGGCGCTTACATTTCCATTGCTCTTACTACATACTGAATACCCTTTACCCAAATTTCGCACGCTCAATGACATATTAATTGATACATTGCGCCTATAGGTTACGATGCCTGTTATGAAACATTTTTATTTCAGTTTTATCCACTATGGTAAAAACAGATTCGCAAACAGATGAGCTATAAAATTTTAGTTAAAAGCGAAAGACTGCAGAGACTATAGGGTCTTTAGTGCTGATAAGTCCTTGCTACGAGCAAAGGAAAAAATGTTAACAGGACAGCATCACAGGCGATATAAACGGGCATTACCTCAAGGGCCTGCACTATCGCACAGAAGCAATACAAACACCTGTAATAGGCACAAGATAGCGACTCATATAGCAAGTAAAGTAAGGGAGTACCCAACAAAAGATTGTGACTATTTATTAAGCCCCCAACAAAGGACTGACTACTTATTAAGTACCCAACAAAGGACTGACTATTTATTAAGCCCCCAACAAAGGACTGACTACTTATTAAGTACCCAATAAAGGACTGACTACTTATTAAGTACCCAACAAAGGACTGACTACTTATTAACTACCCAAAAAAGGACTAACTACTTATTAAGTACCCAACAAAGGACTGTGACTACTTATTAACCACCCAACAAAGGACTGACTACTTATTAAGTACCCAACAAAGGACTGACTACTTATTAAGCACCCAACAAAGGAGTGACTACTTATTAAGTACCCAACAAAGGACTGACTACTTATTAACTACCCAACAAAGGACTGACTACTTATTAAGTACCCAACAAAGGACTGACTACTTATTAAGCACCCAACAAAGGACTGTGGACTATTTATTAACCTTCTGAGGCCCATGCACAGAAACTATAAACTGAAAATTTTTAAACTGCTTGAATAGTCTCCAGATATTACTGTATATGAGTGTTTTCTAATGCTTTTCTTCTTTGCTAACACCCTGATCTGAGATATTGAATGCTGCACTCATTGGGCAACATTCAATATTCATTACTATATATATTACACAATATGCAATTACTGCCTCAGTGTTATGAAGTATTTGAAATTTATTTTAAATGAATAAATGTTAAATATATATGTATATTTCTCAATGTTGTTATGTGTGTCCCTCCAGCTATAGCTATTCAAATCTTGGAATTAAAAATCTGCGATTTGATGGATTTGAACTCCCGACGAATGCACTCGCAAGGTTCTTATCCGGGCACTCTACCGCCCAGCTACAACGGCACATTGATCAATGATGTTATCATATACCGCATACTGTATGACATGTTGATTATTTTAGCATTGCGCCAATGCATTATGATGCACCTGTTGAAAAATATTTTTCGTAAGGTTTAATTACTATATCTAGGGTCAAGGCCAATTTTTTTACACAGACAACTATATTATCTCCATGGGAAGAGCCTCGACATTCTCTCTCCATTCGGTCAGACTAAGACCTTACGATATGTCATTTTTACATTTGTACCGGTATCAAGAGGTACCAGTATCGTCGTATTCAAAGTTTTGATGGATAGCTTCTGGTGGAATGTAATATTTTTTATACACGCATGCTATTATTAAATCTACATATTCAGGATTTTTATTTTGTTTTCTCAGGTCGTATTAATTGTATCATCACAGAATCATCTTTTATTGTAATCGCAGCAAACAGACTTAATTTAGCTGTTACTTGCTAATTATTTCACATTTACATCTAAACCTTTCTATAGTTGTTTCATTTTTTTAAACTTATTTGACCTGCACAAAACATTTTCTTCATGATATGAAGTTTGAAAGTTACAGTTGTTTGATGTTTGAAAACCTTTAATTGTTTTATTTTCTCTTAAATTATTCCAACTACAAAAAACACTTTTCTCATGATATGAAGTTTAAAAGTTAGAATGGCAAATGTAGTAATATGTTAAATACAAATAAATTTTCTGTGCGAAGACTTTTATTACCCGGGCAACTTCAGGTAGTACACCTAGTATATATATATATACAATACTAGCAGATAAGTTTACATCTCTATTTGGTGTAAACGAACTAAATATTGGAGCAATATCCACTGTTCCAAAGTAACTCTCTAGCTCTCCATTCACTTGCAATAATAGACACGAAAAAAATCTCATTCATCAAGAAATCCGAGACTTATTTTACATTTTTCGCAACTTGTGTTAGTTGTTCTCTCGCACAGTTTGCAGCAACTTCGTTTTTGAAGCTTTATTGGCCAATCAGCAAAAGTATTATAGCGAACTTCATCACACGGGCTTCTTCGAATTTTTCTAGCTGGTGTTGAGCACGAACTATCGTCATCTGCTGCAGATGGTCGTCTTCATTCGGCGGCAGCATTTGTATGGATGAGACTATCAGCAACTTCAACTTGGAATTTTCTTTTATTTAGCACTTCATTTTTTTGATAGCTTGAGACAGCAAATATCACTCTTCTAGATACTTGAAGTATTGATTACTGCTACCAACAAAAAATGCCAATATAGGTAGAGATACCATCGCTGGCTCTTCATGGCAAAACGATACTTAACTAAAAATGAATTCAACAAATCAATGCCTCCCATATTTTTGTTATACGATTGTATAATAGCAGGAATGTTGTAGAAACGATGCTCTTTTGATGGTTAGTCACACCATTTGGCTTGAGCAAGGGGCTGTACACCAGTCAATGAGAAAAGAAGGGTGACAGCTTTGTTGTCATACCATCTGACAGCAACCACATTGTTGACCTCCTCCACATAGCTGTCATAAGACCTTCTGTCTTCTCGTTTGAGGACTTTTTTAATATCTGAGTTTGCATTCTGAAACCCTGTTGGTTTGAACAGTACCTGTATAGCACATCCCCTCTTTATTTAGCTCAGAGATGAGGGGAAAACCGGTAAAAAAGTTCTCACCAAAACCTTTATACAACCAGTTCTCTTGTAGAGGAGATGTTAGCTTGAGTGCAACATCAGCTCCTTGGCCTAACTCTGTCCGTTTACCACCACCACCCTGATATACTTCAAAGACATGCCGACTCCTGCTCGACTCCAGATCTTGAAGCTCCATGGACATGGCTTATTCTCATCACGCTTTACTCTTTATTGTCCGCAAGGGCTGGTCTTTCTAGTGTATTGACACATCATTTCATCTATAGAGAGACACTCTTCGGGTTTTATTTGCAGACATTGGTTCCGTATGACATCTATCTATCCATGGTCGGATTCTCCAGAGCTTGTCTTTATTTTTCTCATTGTATAAAATTTGCAAATTGTCTACAAAGTGTGAATTTGCAACTAGGAGCTTAAAACGATTTCTGCTCATCACAGTAAAGACTGGTGGGCAGGCTGTACCACTCTCTCAGTATTGGCCTATACCACTCATATTCACAAGGCCCATGTAAAAGGACATTTCCATCATTTGCTAAACTTTTTTAGTTGTATTTGCCGACTTTCCGGTTCTCTGATTGATGTAAAGGTTGGTGTTATGAACAATGTTATTCACCATGCTGTCTGTAACAAATGCTCAAAAACACTGGAGTTGAGACTTCAATGCCATATCTATAGGAGGTCGTATCTCTCGGCCAAAATATGTGCGGTCCATTGGAGTGAATTCGATTTGTCTCCACCTGTAAACACTGTCTACCGCAATGTGCTGTTGATGACTCTGCTATCTCAGCCAGTGGAACATTTTCATCACTGCTTTCAGACATCTAGAAATCAAATGGAATGTTTAGCAAAAGACCAGACAACATAATTGTACTAAACAATGCATTGCTTAATGCATATTTACCAGTATCCCAAATATTATAAAATGAAAAATATGAAAACAAGCTCTACATACTTGAGCCACAGGTTATGTATTGTCCCAATCATCATCCTCATCACTATCTGCACCTTCTCCCACATCACTTTCATTGCCAGTCAAAACATTTAGCAAACTCGTCACATCAACTCTGTTTCTCATTTGAAGGTGATTACTACTGTCATATGAAGTGGATGGCTTTGAAGGCATATTGTATCGACAAACTATCTTGCACTATCCCTAATCGACTACCTAACAATTGCCGACAGGAAGCCTACACACTTAATTGTCATACTAGATCAAGTGTAGTATATGCCTAATTTTGTATCATTCTGAAATACCAAACTGCTTTGGTAGAAAATTAGTATAGTTATAGCAGTAAGCGGGTTTACTAAAACACGTGAAGAATTGCGTGATGGCTAAAGTAGGGCCTATGAGTTCTGACATTTTTAGCCAGTTGTAATACAATTTGGACCAATTTTGACCCTCACACATTTTTCTAGTTTGAGAAAAATCTCAACAAACTATAAAATTGTATGAGGTTCAAAATGTGTTAAAATTAGCTAAAAACACTTTAAAATCTATTAGAAATTGTCAGGAATCATATTCACATGTGCTTGAAAAGATTCGACCTGTATTAGCTTGAAAATAATTTCAACTTGGAAAGAAAATCATTGGTTTGTTGAGATACTACTTAAAATGCATCTGGTAAGCCATTGAGAACAATTTTAGAACGTTTTACTAAACCCGTAGCAGTAGTACTAGTAGTAGCATAAAAGGTAACCTGGAAATATTACTTCAATGGTAGTCAGTGTGCATCTACTACCATATTTATTGCACTAAATATTATGCATATCAACAAGAAAGAGCATTAGCCCTAACAATGGTCAATTAGAATGCGCTACACTAATCATTTGACTTGCAACTTAGCTATGCAGAGCCCAATGTTGCATTCCTGCACAAGCAATTTTGGGCTCATATGGATAGCAGAAAGAAAATTATTTCTCAAAAACTTTTTGTGTGTAGAAGAATTGGTCAACTACCAAACTACTACCAAACACAGTAAATGCATTATTCCGACTTACCTCAAAGAGATAGAATTCCTTGCCTAAAATGTGGCGTTCTTCACATACGTCCATAGATATAGTAAACCCATAGATATAGGGCTTACTATATCTATGCATGTGGCCAACTCTCAATGCAATGGAATGTTATATAGCTCTGTGATGACATCACAAGCATGAAAGCCCATCAAATTTAGATCAGGTTTTGCATGAAGATATGCAAGAAGCCACTTGAGAATAATATTGGGTTATAAAGCTGCTTAAGTTGCTCTATCAAGTGTTGAAATTTACGTTGCACTTGTGCAACATGGGGCCTCAGAGGGACTACCCAACAAAGGACTGTGATTGCTTATTAAGCACCCAACAAAAAACTGTGACTACTTATTAAGTACCCAACAAAGGACTGACTACTTATTAAGTACCCAACAAAGGGCTGACTACTTATTAAGTACCCAACAAAGGACTGACTGCTTATTAAGTACCCAACAAAGGACTGACTACTTATTAAGTACCCAACAAAGGACTGACTACTTATTAAGTACCCAACAAAGGGCTGACTACTTATTAAGTACCCAACAAAGGACTGACTACTTATTAAGTACCCAACAAAGGACTGACTGCTTATTAAGCACCCAACGAAGGACTGCGACTACTTATTAACTACCCAACAAAGGACTGTGACTACTTATTAGAAATCATTCATCAAGTCTGAGGGCAAAAAGCACTTGATTGATCCAAAAACTGCAACTGGCCACAAATGACACAAAATGTCATGTTCGTAATGTTTGTCAGTGCCTGAGCATGTTAATTAAGAAATTGCTAGGTTGCTCGAAGCAAGCACCATCCATCGCAACATGCCATGGGAGACATAACAACCAAGAGAATCTGTAGCTCATTTATTAAAATGGATTTCCTGTCAACGCAGAGAACAAATCATTGCATTCATTTAAAACATAAATTGATGGCGCAATGTGACAATGATACAAGCGGCTGCAAATCAAAGCAGGCTATCGATGTGATCCACTGGCCATCATCAGTAAAAAAATTGAATTTCCTCTACATCTGAATAAGAAATCAGATTACATAAAGAAATGCAAACTACAAAGCTACAGGATACCATACAATTCGTATAAAACTCTAATGAATCTATTTAAATATATCCTAGCTGCGGTGAACCAGAAAAGTCTGCCTTGTCTAGATGGGCACGCCATGAGTTGCCTGATCAACTTCACTTGGGCTTGTTCATAAGAGTTACAGCGATGGTTGGATATGTCTGCATACGTATAAACAAACAAGTATTCATGAGAGAGAGAGATAGAGAGATAGTAGGATATGTCTGCATACGTATAAACAAACAAGTATTCATGAGAGAGAGAGATAGAGAGATAGTAGGATATGTCTGCATACGTATAAACAAGCAAGTATTCATGAGAGTGAGAGAGATGGTAGGATATGTCTGCATACGTATAAACAAACAAGTATTCATGAGAGTGAGAGAGATGGTAGGATATGTCTGCATACGTATAAACAAGCAAGTATTCACGAGAGTGAGAGTGATGGTAGGATATGTCTGCATACATATAAACAAGCAAGTATTCATGAGAGTGAGAGTGATGGTAGGATATGTCTGCATACGTATAAACAAGCAAGTATTCATGAGAGTGAGAGAGATGGTAGGATATGTCTGCATACGTATAAACAAACAAGTATTCATGAGAGTGAGAGAGATGGTAGGATATGTCTGCATACGTATAAACAAGCAAGTATTCATGAGAGTGAGAGTGATGGTAGGATATGTCTGCATACATATAAACAAGCAAGTATTCATGAGAGTGAGAGTGATGGTAGGATATGTCTGCATACGTATAAACAAGCAAGTATTCATGAGAGTGAGAGTGATGGTAGGATATGTCTGCATACATAAAAACAAGCAAGTATCCATGAGAGTGAGAGAGATGGTTGGATATGTCTGCATACGTATAAACAAACAAGTATTCATGAGAGTGAGAGAGATAGTAGGATATGTCTGCATACATATAAACAAGCAAGTATTCATGAGAGTGAGAGAGATGGTAGGATATGTCTGCATACGTATAAACAAGCAAGTATTCATGAGAGTGAGAGAGATAGTAGGATATGTCTGCATACATATAAACAAACAAGTATTCATGAGAGTGAGAGAGATGGTAGGATATGTCTGCATACGTATAAACAAACAAGTATTCATGAGAGTGAGAGAGATAGTAGGATATGTCTGCATACATAAAAACAAACACGCATTCATGAGAGAGAGAGAAAGAAAGAGAGATGGTAGGATATGTCTGCATACATATAAACAAGCAAGTATTCATGAGAGTGAGAGAGATGGTAGGATATGTCTGCATACGTATAAACAAGCAAGTATTCATGAGAGTGAGAGAGATAGTAGGATATGTCTGCATACATATAAACAAACAAGTATTCATGAGAGTGAGAGAGATGGTAGGATATGTCTGCATACGTATAAACAAACAAGTATTCATGAGAGTGAGAGAGATAGTAGGATATGTCTGCATACATAAAAACAAGCAAGTATTCATGAGGGAGATGGTTGGATATGTCTGCATACGTATAAACAAACAAGTATTCATGAGAGAGAGAGAGATAGAGAGATAGTAGGATATGTCTGCATACGTATAAACAAGCAAGTATTCATGAGAGTGAGAGAGATGGTAGGATATGTCTGCATACGTATAAACAAACAAGTATTCATGAGAGTGAGAGAGATGGTAGGATATGTCTGCATACGTATAAACAAGCAAGTATTCATGAGAGTGAGAGAGATGGTAGGATATGTCTGCATACGTATAAACAAACAAGTATTCATGAGAGTGAGAGAGATGGTAGGATATGTCTGCATACGTATAAACAAGCAAGTATTCATGAGAGTGAGAGTGATGGTAGGATATGTCTGCATACATATAAACAAGCAAGTATTCATGAGAGTGAGAGTGATGGTAGGATATGTCTGCATACGTATAAACAAGCAAGTATTCATGAGAGTGAGAGTGATGGTAGGATATGTCTGCATACATAAAAACAAGCAAGTATCCATGAGAGTGAGAGAGATGGTTGGATATGTCTGCATACGTATAAACAAACAAGTATTCATGAGAGTGAGAGAGATAGTAGGATATGTCTGCATACATATAAACAAGCAAGTATTCATGAGAGTGAGAGAGATGGTAGGATATGTCTGCATACGTATAAACAAGCAAGTATTCATGAGAGTGAGAGAGATAGTAGGATATGTCTGCATACATATAAACAAACAAGTATTCATGAGAGTGAGAGAGATGGTAGGATATGTCTGCATACGTATAAACAAACAAGTATTCATGAGAGTGAGAGAGATAGTAGGATATGTCTGCATACATAAAAACAAACACGCATTCATGAGAGAGAGAGAAAGAAAGAGAGATGGTAGGATATGTCTGCATACATATAAACAAGCAAGTATTCATGAGAGTGAGAGAGATGGTAGGATATGTCTGCATACGTATAAACAAGCAAGTATTCATGAGAGTGAGAGAGATAGTAGGATATGTCTGCATACATATAAACAAACAAGTATTCATGAGAGTGAGAGAGATGGTAGGATATGTCTGCATACGTATAAACAAACAAGTATTCATGAGAGTGAGAGAGATAGTAGGATATGTCTGCATACATAAAAACAAGCAAGTATTCATGAGGGAGATGGTTGGATATGTCTGCATACGTATAAACAAACAAGTATTCATGAGAATGAGAGAGATAGTAGGATATGTCTGCATACATAAAAACAAGCAAGTATTCATGAGAGTGAGAGAGATAGTAGGATATGTCTGCATACATATAAACAAGCAAGTATTCATGAGAGTGAGAGAGATGGTAGGATATGTCTGCATACATAAAAACAAGCAAGTATTCATGAGGGAGATGGTTGGATATGTCTGCATACGTATAAACAAACAAGTATTCATGAGAGTGAGAGAGATAGTAGGATATGTCTGCATACATAAAAACAAGCAAGTATTCATGAGAGTGAGAGAGATGGTTGGATATGTCTGCATACGTATAAACAAACAAGTATTCATGAGAGTGAGAGAGATAGTAGGATATGTCTGCATACATAAAAACAAGCAAGTATTCATGAGAGTGAGAGAGATGGTAGGATATGTCTGCATACGTATAAACAAACAAGTATTCATGAGAGTGAGAGAGATAGTAGGATATGTCTGCATACATAAAAACAAACACGCATTCATGAGAGAGAGAGAAAGAAAGAGAGATGGTAGGATATGTCTGCATACATATAAACAAGCAAGTATTCATGAGAGTGAGAGAGATGGTAGGATATGTCTGCATACATATAAAAAAGCAAGTATTCATGAGAGTGAGAGAGATAGTTGGATATGTCTGCATACATATAGACAAGCAAGTATTCATGAGAGTGAGAGAGATGGTAGGATATGTCTGCATACATATAAACAAGCAAGTATTCATGAGAGAGATGGTAGGATATGTCTGCATACGTATAAACAAGCAAGTATTCATGAGAGTGAGAGAGATGGTAGGATATGTCTGCATACATATAAACAAGCAAGTATTCATGAGAGTGAGAGAGATGGTAGGATATGTCTGCATACATATAAACAAACAAGTATTCATGAGAGTGAGAGAGATGGTTGGATATGTCTCTATACGTATAAATAAAATTGAGAAAGAAAAGAGTTACTGCATACTCACAAGCGAGATAAGGTATATTCCTCCAAGATATGCAGCAATGATAATCGCAAGTAGCAGATCAAATATTGCAGGCTTCACACTACAAATATATAGATGCAAGTAACAGATCAAATATTCCAATATTCACGCCACAAGTATACAGATGCAGTATACTGTAGGTATCTCAACCAGTATGAAATGGAAGTCCATCACTCTAATACATTTCCCTACCTAGTTGCCAGACTATGTCATTTTTGTTCCCTAACATGCCAGGCAATTACAACGCAAGGTCGAAGCAAATTATACAAAGACCAACAAGCTTGCGTCATATTTATACGTCCCTCACTAACTTTCGAGCAGCGATTATCGAATTGCGCCGGATTGACTTCTGTGTGCATCGCCTGGAATGCAGAAATAACTGGCAAGAAATTCTTCCTTGACACAAAAATTTACTTGTTCATAAAAATGAGCTATTATCGAAAGCTTTGCATTTATAACTTGCTAAGTCATGCTATATTTTCATTAACAGAGAATTCAAATATAAATATCTAGTAGTCTTTAGATAATGGCAGACAGAAACCCAGGTTACTTAACTGACCACCAATGATGAGAAATACTCAAGCAATGCCTACCTGTAACTAACAACCAGTGATGAGAAATACTCAAGCAATACCTACCTGTAACGGACCACCAATGATGAGAAATAATCAAGCAATACTTACCTGTAACTGACCACTAATGATGATAAATACCCAAGCAATACCTACCTGTAACGGACTACCAATGATGAGAAATAATCAAGCAATACGTACCTGTAACTGACCACCAATGATGAAAAATAATCAAGCAATACCTACCTGTATCTGACCACCAATGATGAGAAATACTCAAGCAATACCTACCTGTAACTGACCACCAATGATGAGAAATACTCAAGCAATACCTACCTGTAACTGACCACCAATGATGAGAAATAATCAAGCAATACCTACCTGTAACTGACCACCAATGATGAGAAATACCAAGCAATACCTACCTGTAACTGACCACCAATGATGAGAAATACTCAAGCAATGCCTACCTGTAAACATGCATTGTCTCTACCATACTGTCAAATAGAACGAACTCGGGCTCCCTAAAACATAGCATGATCATTGAGTCATGAGATGAAAAGAAAACAAAGCGCCACTAGGCAACTTATAAATTGGCTGGAAAAACCTAAACTTCATCTTTCACAAAGACTACTTTATTCTAAGAACTTTGAATGTAATTCTCATAGAAAGCGGGCAAGTATCCTATATATAGTCAGTAGTAACTAGCAACTAGCCATAGGTAATGGTCACTATAAAACCTGCTATGCAACAGACACACTGGCATGAGTAATCTACAGCATATTCCATGATGGAAAGAAAATCTACCGTTTGTCACATAAATAATTCGTCCTGCCAACAGACTTGAGGTGACGATGAAATGCCTGCTCAAGGCTGTTTACAACGGAACTCGAGGAGTCAAGGAACTGAGCAGACCTTGACTCAGAGGTCAGAAGGTCAAGCCAAGCGGTGACCATAGAGCGCTGCACGGCCTACAAATAGAAGCGGAATACACTCTTGGATCAAATATTAGAAAGAGAAATGGCATTTACTGAGATACAGCAGATCATCAGCAGATCATCAGCTAATCTAGTTTAATTTGTTAATGAAACACCACAAAGAATTTAAATTCATCTGCATCGCTATTTCTTTTTTATAAACCTTTTCTCGAAGAATTCCCACAAATTTAATTGGTGTAACATTGTTTAGGGAATCTTGATGACGCCCAGTTATAATTATGCATGCACTAGTCTAAAAGCACAACTAAACTCACAACTATAAAAGTTGACACGCAATCATGGAGGTTAATTAGTAATTGAAATCTTTCAAGTGTTCAAGTCTGCTATGATAACTCTTCTCTCATATTAAATAAACTGTAGGTAGGCCCAACATGTAATGAATGTGAGACATGAGCCATTATCACATGCCTTGCCAGCAACACCAGGTTAGAAATGGAATCATAAGTTCACAACGCTGTAACATAGCACAGTGTTAATAAGTATGGAACATTATGAAAGAT
The DNA here is from genome assembly GCF_963576615.1 of Watersipora subatra. Taxonomy (NCBI): domain Eukaryota; kingdom Metazoa; phylum Bryozoa; class Gymnolaemata; order Cheilostomatida; family Watersiporidae; genus Watersipora; species Watersipora subatra. The sequence goes on along the minus strand of NC_088710.1, from coordinate 39,288,370 downwards.
GCATTGTATATTTCTATGGTACCACCAATAGACTAAGCAATAACTAAATACATAAAGTCAGTGTATATTTCTATGGTACTACCAATAGACTAAGTAATAATTAAACACATAAAGTCAGTGTATATTTCTATGGTACCACCAATAGACTAAGTAATAACTAAATACATAAAGTCACTGTTTATCTTTATGGTACTACCAATAGACTAAGTAATAACTAAATACATAAAGTCACTGTTTATCTCTATGGTACCACCAATAGACTAACTAATAACTAAATACATAAAGTCAGTGTATATTTCTATGGTACCACCAATAGACTAAGTAATAACTAAATACATAAAGTCAGTGTATATTTCTATGGCACCACCAATAGACTAAGTAATAAATAAATACATAAAGTCACTGTTTATCTCTATGGTACCACCAATAGACTAACTAATAACTAAATACATAAAGTCAGTGTATATTTCTATGGTACCACCAATGGACTAAGTAATAACTAAATACATAAAGTCAGTGTATATTTCTATGGCACCACCAATAGACTAAGTAATAAATAAATACATAAAGTCACTGTTTATCTCTATGGTGCCACCAATAGACTAACTAATAACTAAATACATAAAGTCAGTGTATATTTCTATGGTACCACCAATAGACTAATAACTAAATACATAAAGTCAGTGTATATCTCAATGGTACCACCAATAGACTAAGTAATAACTAAATACATAAAGTCAGTGTATATCTCTATGGTACTATCGATAGACTAAGTAATAACTAAATACATAAAGTCACTGTTTATCTCTATGGTACCACCAATAGATTAAGTAATAACTAAATACATAAAGTCAGTGTATATTTCTATGGCACCACCAATAGACTAATAACTAAATACATAAAGTCACTGTATATCTCTATGGTACCACAATTAGACTAACTCATAACTAAATACATAAGGTCACTGTTTATCGCTACATAAAATATTCCATAACAGGTCATAGTACTCAATGTCAAAGCAGATGGACCAAAAACTATCGGAGTCAAGACGTATATTGGACAAGAATGACCTACCAGATCCTCACTGAGTATGTTCACCGAAGCTTCACTAAAATTCTGAGATGGTACAGAGAACATGTGCTGGCATATCGCCTCTCCTATTACCTGTACTTTTTCCGTAAGATGCTCGGCTTTAACTCTCGACCTGAAACGATCGTTAGAAAATTGGGTTCACTAACTTCCTTTTCTACACAGATAGGCAACTTGCTTTCAACCAGCCCACTGCTAGGAGACCTGGATATGAATAGTTTTTTGTTTTGTGCACACTGTGTGACTTTCATAAAAAGGTAGATGAATAGAAGTTTTCTTGATCGATTTTTAGGCTATATTTCAATGACAACCTCAGTATTTTAAGTGAGAGAATGAACTTAAAATCATATGCTTTAGTATGATTTGGTCCGGTCTGGGTATTCACATTTGGTTTTGACTGGGTTTGTTGTGAGAAGGAACTTACGAGTTTGTAGATATGAGAAAGAGGGAATAACTCCCGATTGTCAAAAGGTATAATTCATGAACAGCTTGAGTGATCAGACAAATGGTATCTGGGACAACCCATAAAATATGGGTTTGAGAGGTTATTTTGCAAAGATGAGCTGAAATTTTTATATGCTAATCACACACATTCAAGAATGCATGTCTAAAATTTCTCAACATTTAGATCAGTGGTTCTCAAACTGAGAATTTTCTTCTAGCAGTGATGCCAAGTCAATTTTTTGCTCAAAATTTCATGACTCTATATCAGCGTTTTAACAAAGTCTAACTCATATTACATTCATGAAATCTTTGTTTAGGTATGATTGAGGTTTGGTAAAATCAAGACAAAACAGCATAACTGCATTGAAAGCTTAGGTTTCTGGTTAAATTGATCTATATAAAACAAATATGTTTGTCAGGAAATACATGAAAAAAGTATAAAAGTTGATGGAGGTTGAACAAATTGAACTTCAAATGTAAACTTTTACATATTTCCTTATTAGATGATAAAACTAATCTATATACGAAATAGTTGCTTTGTTGGTCTCATAAAGTTTCAATCAAGGGATGTTTAATCTTGTAATCTCATACATATGCATACGTATATAGATATGTGTATCCAAATGAAGACTATCAAAAGCTGAAATACAGTGAAGCCGCACTAGATGAAGCCATGACATAGGGGGATTACTACAGTTCTAACGGAAATATCAAGAAGTGTCGTCACGCTTATTTTTAGGTGAATCCTTTCTCATATTAATCTCTTATGTTTATTAGAACTGTTTCTCATATTAATCTCTTATGTTTATTGGAACTGTTTCTCATATTAATCTCTTATTTTCGTTGGAACTGTTTCTCATATTAATCTCTTATCTTCGTTGGAACTGTTTCTCATATTAATCTCTTATGTTTATTGGAACTGTTTCTCATATTAATCTCTTATGTCCGTTGGAACTGTTTCTTATATTAATCTCTCATGTTTATTGGAACTCTTTCTCATATTTATCTCTTATGTCCGTTGGAACTGTTTCTCATATTAATCTCTTATTTTCGTTGGAACTGTTTCTCATATTAATCTCTTATGTCCGTTGGAACTGTTTCTCATATTAATCTCTTATATTTATTGGAACTGTTTCCCATATTAATCTCTCATGTTTATTGGAACTGTTTCTCATATTAATCTCTCATGTTTATTGTAACTGTTTCTTATATTAATCTCTCATGTTTATTGTAACTGTTTCTCATATTAATCTCTTATGTCCGTTGGAACTGTTTCTCATATTAATCTCTTATATTTATTGGAACTGTTTCCCATATTAATCTCTCATGTTTATTGGAACTGTTTCTCATATTAATCTCTCATGTTTATTGTAACTGTTTCTTATATTAATCTCTCATGTTTATTGTAACTGTTTCTCATATTAATCTCTTATGTCCGTTGGAACTGTTTCTCATATTAATCTCTTATATTTATTGGAACTGTTTCCCATATTAATCTCTCATGTTTATTGGAACTGTTTCTCATATTAATCTCTCATGTTTATTGGAACTGTTTCTTATATTAATCTCTCATGTTTATTGTAACTGTTTCTCATATTAATCTCTTATGTCCGTTGGAACTGTTTCTCATATTAATCTCTAATGTTCGTTGGAACTGTTTCTCATATTAATCTCTCATGTTTATTGGAACTGTTTCTTATATTAATCTCTCATGTTTATTGTAACTGTTTCTCATATTAATCTCTTATGTTTATTGGAACTGTTTCTCATATTAATCTCTTATGTCCGTTGGAACTGTTTCTTATATTAATCTCTCATGTTTATTGGAACTGTTTCTCATATTAATCTCTTATGTTCGTTGGAACTGTTTCTTATATTAATCTCTCATGTTTATTGGAACTCTTTCTCATATTTATCTCTTATGTCCGTTGGAACTGTTTCTCATATTAATCTCTTATTTTCATTGGAACTGTTTCTCATATTAATCTCTTATGTTCGTTGGAACTGTTTCTCATATTAATCTCTTATGTCCGTTGGAACTGCTTCTCATATTAATCTCTCATGTTTATTGTAACTGTTTCTCATATTAATCTCTTATGTTTATTGGAACTGTTTCTCATATTAATCTCTTATGTCCGTTGGAACTGTTTCTTATATTAATCTCTCATGTTTATTGGAACTGTTTCTCATATTAATCTCTTATGTTCGTTGGAACTGTTTCTCATATTAATCTCTTATGTCCATTGGAACTGTTTCTCATATTAATCTCTTATGTTTATTGGAACTGTTTCTCATATTAATCTCTTATGTCCGTTGGAACTGTTTCTTATATTAATCTCTCATGTTTATTGTAACTGTTTCTTATATTAATCTCTCATGTTTATTGTAACTGTTTCTCATATTAATCTCTTATGTCCGTTGGAACTGTTTCTCATATTAATCTCTAATGTTCGTTGGAACTGTTTCTCATATTAATCTCTCATGTTTATTGGAACTGTTTCTTATATTAATCTCTCATGTTTATTGTAACTGTTTCTCATATTAATCTCTTATGTTTATTGGAACTGTTTCTCATATTAATCTCTTATGTCCGTTGGAACTGTTTCTTATATTAATCTCTCATGTTTATTGGAACTGTTTCTCATATTAATCTCTTATGTTCGTTGGAACTGTTTCTTATATTAATCTCTCATGTTTATTGGAACTCTTTCTCATATTTATCTCTTATGTCCGTTGGAACTGTTTCTCATATTAATCTCTTATTTTCATTGGAACTGTTTCTCATATTAATCTCTTATGTTCGTTGGAACTGTTTCTCATATTAATCTCTTATGTCCGTTGGAACTGCTTCTCATATTAATCTCTCATGTTTATTGTAACTGTTTCTCATATTAATCTCTTATGTTTATTGGAACTGTTTCTCATATTAATCTCTTATGTCCGTTGGAACTGTTTCTTATATTAATCTCTCATGTTTATTGGAACTGTTTCTCATATTAATCTCTTATGTTCGTTGGAACTGTTTCTCATATTAATCTCTTATGTCCATTGGAACTGTTTCTCATATTAATCTCTTATGTTTATTGGAACTGTTTCTCATATTAATCTCTTATGTCCGTTGGAACTGTTTCTTATATTAATCTCTCATGTTTATTGTAACTGTTTCTCATATTAATCTCTTATGTTTATTGGAACTGTTTCTCATATTAATCTCTTATGTCCGTTGGAACTGTTTCTTATATTAATCTCTCATGTTTATTGGAACTGTTTCTCATATTAATCTCTTATGTTCGTTGGAACTGTTTCTCATATTAATCTCTTATGTCCATTGGAACTGTTTCTCATATTAATCTCTTATGTTTATTGGAACTGTTTCTCATATTAATCTCTTATGTCCATTGGAACTGTTTCTCATATTAAGATTCACATAGATAGCAAGACCACATCTACATGTATGTTCGCAATACAACCATAAATCCTGCGACAAGTACTGTGGAACCTCTACTTATAAAATTAATTTGTTCAGGAATAATATTACTGCATAACAAATAAAATACACATGGAAAAAAGAAAGAACAAAGAAATAATGAATAAAAAATACAAATGGTTTGTTTACCTTGAATGTTGGCAGACTAGACTAAAACGCGAGTAGTGAGATGACAGCAGTCAGAGGAAGTGGGAAGAGGCGGCAAACGGTTGACAGCTGACAGGAAACGTAATGAAGTGCAAAAATGAACACTTGTCATTTACTAAGTGACACACATTGTATGTACCCACAGGAAACAGACGGACCCAAATACGAAGCAAACAAAGAAACAAAACAAACGGGCAGAAAAACGAAAGGCTTTATGTATCTGGAAACACCTTTTGTTAGAGATTAGTTTAGTTGGAGATTTCATAAGTAGAGTTTCCATTGTATATACTAGAGCTGTTCGTTGTCTACCTGCACTATGCATTCAATTTCAGAGTTGTTTTCTCCTGAAAATGAATGAAACCGATTCTTCATATGTTGCTTTGGTTTACTCAGATGGGCATTATGAATCGCATCGAACCGAGATTTGTATATTTATTAATAAATAATAAACTAATAATTAATATTTGCAAAAAATGTTTAAGTAATGGTGACATTTTCAATTATATTAATTAACCAATAAAATTTGAAAAATGTTATCCTCTTTAAAATTTAATGAATCAACAGCAAATTAATTAATTTAAAAACAATTGAATAAATATAAATTAAAAAATTACAATATGCTAAGGACAAATACAATCGATGAAGATTAATGCCAAAATAAGATATTACAAATATAAGTCTCTTAACTACAAAACATCACATGAGTTAATTTGGCAAAAGTCAAGATTATTGCTACAATTTGGATGAAAAAAAACTCTAAACACATTTGCTGATCGGTCAATGCTTTCACAAAAATTTGCTCAGGAAGCTGCTGCGTGGGCATGCGCAAGCACTGAATCAAATCGTGATGTAAAATTCGATTCATACGCAATTGTCTTCTCCGAATTAATGAACCGAGAGAGAACAACTCTCAAAAAACTGAATGCACTCGAATCGTTATCCAGCATTTGTATATACAATGTACCCTCGAGATACGATTACCCTGATATATGATTTTTCACCTGACGAAGTCGAATATTGTGAGATCTTCACCTCGCTATACGAACTTTATTTCACCATACGATTTTGAAAAAAGTTTCGCCCGTGTTAAAATTTGGCGGTCGGTTTGTCATAATGCATGTCGAAATAAAAAAGACACCGAAATATAGTTTGCCGAATACATTTTCAGAACATTTAGAAGAGACACGATGATCGACTTCTCTCACGGCATCATTTCGCGTGGAAAATTTCGTGTGAAATTCACAAGAGAGAGCAAATATTCATTTGTAGCATTATAATATATTTTACTATAAACTTTTAGTCACCATACGTATACAACTACAAGTATTTATATTTCATTCGTTAGCTATGGAATCTGAGACCGATACAAACGTTACAAAACGAAGGAAAAATGATTTCTATGTCAACAAAGTTGGACTTCGTCAATAAGAAGCAGGCAAACGTATTATTAACATTGTCAAGGAATATGATCGTAGCCAATCAGCATTTGCAATTATTATTAAAACAAGAACTCCATTAAAGCAAGCACAGGAAGGAGCTTACGACTGAAGATTCAAAGGAGTTAGAAGGCCATGCACTCGACCAGCATACTAAATGAGCAAACATTTAGCAAGGGCGAGGAAGTAGAAGATACAGCAAACCCCACATCGGCAGAAATAGTTCAAGTGATTAATTTAGTTATATGGACTGGTATATTAAAACAATGCATGTATAATATTTTATCTCTTGTGTGACATGTTGTGTTCATATTTTATTCATTTTATTTGTTTCCTTCTGATTTTATGTTCTATTTCCTTGTTTAACCATGTCTTTGCAGGTGGGATTGTTATCTTCTACGTGAATACAATTCATCGTATGCATGTAACTCATATAACTAACTACTCAAGATAGTTGACGCATCCACTTTACTTTCTGAAACTTGTTAAAGCCCTGTCCTCTACGGTATAAATACGTACAAAATTTGTACGTACAGTTACATTGATTCTTGTGCACATTTCATACAAGAAGAAATACTGTAGCACCTTCTCTGGATCCTTCTACAAGAGTTAGCTAGCTAGCAGTTTTTTTCTTTTAAACTAGAAGAAAAATTGGACAGGACTAGAAAACTTCTTTTAGCCTGCTAAAAATTCCATTTCATTACGTATTAAATTAATCTTCAAGTGTACAGCAACATAATTAGCATTGATACGTTTTTGCCTCCTCTCTGCTTCATTTGCTATATGTGCCAGCTAGAGTCAAGTTACTCCAAAGGTATGTACGTCCTGTATAGTAAATAAAATTTCATTTTTCTTGTCGGTAGCCATTAAATGGTCAGGCGTGTGAGAGGCCGCTTTCGATAACTGCATCGCTCGGCCTTTCTTATTAATTCTGGTTAAAAAGATGTTTCAACCAGACACGCTAAATTTTATAATGAAAGTGAAGACAGAAACTTATGAATGATAAAACTTCGTGATAAGCAGTTGAAATTCAGTAAAATAGTTCAATATACATACTAAAACTCAGTTTAAAGTGTAAGTTTTGCAAGCCAAACTTATTCGAAGTGAATTCAATGTTTAGGTTATCCGTAAAATTTGAAGGTAAGAACTTCTTACCGTACGATCTGCATTTGGTAAACAGATTATACGTAATTTTTCATTTTACAGTATTGCAGATTATAATCACTAGGTGCACTTAATACAATGCTGCTACTGTATGTAACTATAGTTACTAAAGTTAACATACTATTTTGTTACTAATTTTCAATATGTACAGCATTTTTATAAAATTTTGGACGATTTTTACCTTCTTTTTTTCCTTGTATAATTACAATGGTTTCTATACCCGGACATACAATTTTTTCACCATACGATGCCAACATTGGAACGGATTAGCATCGTATCTCGAGGGTGCACTGTACTGTGTATCATTTGGAAGGAAGCCATTGTTAAAGATAATGTTGCATACTCAAGCAGTTACAACTTAAGCTACAAACTCACATCAAGTTAGCACTCCTCACTCACCTACTGTCTAGGACTGAAGTCCGATATGGTGACCGGTGACTGTCGAAAGTGGAGAGTGTCATCCCTGTCAACTTATTCATAGCAAATTGTTCATGCTCCCAGGCTAGCTGTGGATCACCAAGGAAGATCTTTTTGTGTACTATTTCAACAGACAGACCTTGCACAGCTGCCACCTTCTTCAGAGACTGCAGTCATAAAATGAGTCTATGATACGGTATGAACTATAGTGAATTAAACATCAGCAATACACAGCTTCCAACTTCACCAGTGACAGAGCACCGATTGATTATGAGTACTGATAATAGTGCATCAACTGAGTATGAGTACAGATAACAGTGCATCAACTGAGTATGAGTACAGATAACAGAACATCAACTGAGTATGAGTACAGATAACAGATCATCAACTGAATATGAGTACAGATAACAGTGCATCAACTGAGTATGAGTACAGATAACAGTGCATCAACTGAGTATGAGTACAGATAACAGAGCATCAACTGAATATGAGTACAGATAACAGAGCATCAACTGAATATGAGTACAGATAACAGTGCATCAACTGAGTATGAGTACAGATAACAGATCATCAACTGAATATAAGTACAGATAACAGAGCATCAACTGAGTATGAGTACAGATAACAGAGCATCAACTGAGTATGAGTACAGATAACAGAACATCAAATGAATATAAGTACAGATAACAGAGCATCAGCTGAGTATGAGTACAGATAACAGATCATCAACTGAGTATGAGTACAGATAACATAGCATCAACTGAATATGAGTACAGATAACAGATCATCAACTGAATATAAGTACAGATAACAGAGCATCAACTGAGTATGAGTACAGATAACAGAGCATCAACTGAGTATGAGTACAGATAACAGAACATCAAATGAATATAAGTACAGATAACAGAGCATCAGCTGAGTATGAGTACAGATAACAGATCATTAACTGAGTATGAGTACAGATAACATAGCATCAACTGAATATGAGTACTGATAACAGTGCATCAACTGAGTATGAGTACAGATAACAGAGCATCAACTGAGTATGAGTACAGATAAAAGAGCATCAACTGAGTATGAGTACAGATAACAGATCATCAACTGAATATAAGTACAGATAACAGAGCATCAACTGAGTATGAGTACAGATAACAGATCATCAACTGAATATAAGTACAGATAACAGAGCATCAGCTGAGTATGAGTACAGATAACAGATCATTAACTGAGTATGAGTACAGATAACATAGCATCAACTGAATATGAGTACTGATAACAGTGCATCAACTGAGTATGAGTACAGATAACAGATCATCAACTGAATATAAGTACAGATAACAGAGCATCAACTGAGTATGAGTACAGATAACAGAGCATCAACTGAATATGAGTACAGATAACAGATCATCAACTGAATGTAAGTACAGATAACAGAGCATCAACTGAGTATGAGTACAGATAACAGAGCATCAACTGAGTATGAGTACAGATAACAGAACATCAAATGAATATAAGTACAGATAACAGAGCATCAACTGAGTATGAGTACAGATAACAGATCATTAACTGAGTATGAGTACAGATAACATAGCATCAACTGAATATGAGTACTGATAACAGTGCATCAACTGAATATGAGTACAGATAACAGTGCATCAACTGAATATGAGTACTGATAACAGTGCATCAACTGAATATGAGTACAGATAACAGTGCATCAACTGAATATGAGCACAGATAACAGTGCATCAACTGAGTATGAGTACAGATAACAGAACATCAACTGAGTATGAGTACAGATAACAGATCATCAACTGAGTATGAGTACAGATAACAGAACATCAACTGAGTATGAGTACAGATAACAGATCATCAACTGAGTATGAGTACAGATAACAGATCATCAACTGAGTATGAGTACAGATAACAGAGCATCAACTGGGTATGAGTATGGCAAACAAAGTATTTACGTACCCAGGTATACATGCATATAAAGTCACCAGTAGGCAACAAAATATGCAAATCTTAGTCAAACTAAATAGCAAACATAATAACTAAACACTTTTTGGTAATGTGTACCTCAAGTATGTTGGCGTTTGCGCTGCCCGCCTTCGGGGGTTTAGAAATGTGAACGTAGAGCTTGGAAACATCTCCACCGATGCTATCCAAGCAAACAACAGATTCTACTTCATTTAGGTATGGGAACTCTAGAAACAAAAAGACAGTAAAAGACTAAGTAGTAAGTATGATAACTTTTGACTGGTATATGCACGTGCAACAACCGAGACATGATAACTTATGTATGGTATATGCACGTGCAACCAAACTATAATTAGATAGGTTTACATTTCTCTGTAAAATACGCTTGCTACAAGATTTAGGTTTACTGCAAAGTTGAACAAGATGACTGCAATTTAAACCAATTGTAAGTCTTCTGTGTTAACAATGACGCATTGCACAAGCTGATTGATGAGTATAGCGACCATCAGTTGAAGCCCTAAATACGCCATATAACTAAATACGACATATACCGCCAAACCTCTAATTGAATGCCACCCTTTATTTGAAAGCCACCTCCATTTGACTGCCACTTTGACTATCTATGATCTTTACGTACCCATAATAGAAGGTGATCAGTAGAAAAGTGTCCACAAAGTCGTACTAATAATGACTCGGTTACATCAATAACAACTAATTCTTTCATTGTTTCTGTTCGTATTGAGGTCCGTTTTCCAACTATAAAGCTTTTAGGTTTTTCTCGTTAAAACTTTGAAAGCAACACCACAGAAATAATTAGTAACTGCATCAGGCTAACAATAGTTCCTTGTTTAATACAATCTTGATACCTCTACATACAGTAATACTTCGACTTACGAGCGTAATGCGTTCTGAGACTGAGCTCGTATGTCAATTTACTCGCATGTTGGTGCAATTTATTTATATATATAGAACAATTAAATATATATTGATTGGTTTCCATACTCTAAAAAATGCAAATAAAACACTCAAAACAAGATATTGTAACAGAAAGAACATGTTGGTTACTGTCCTAGCTTACCACATGCTTTCAAAAAGCAATAAATAAAAAATAATGCAAGGAAGTGTGAGTAATTAAAATGTAAAATTAAATACATACAATAGCAGATAACGCTAGCATTTGCCCGGGAGGGAGAGATAAGTTATCCTTTATTACAACAGATGACTTTGATAAATTTGGATTTTATCAAAGTCTTAAAAGACAAACTTGGAAGCCAACCTAAAAGCAAACTTTTATTGTTAACTTAACGTAATTAAAGTTTCTTCGCCGTTCATAGTTTTAAGATTCTCGCTGTTTAGCTAATTTTTCCTTTGTTCCGCTCTCACGACCAGCCGGCCGTTTTAAGAGAAACCTATCTAAGGATGTTTGCCTTTGTCGCCTTTTCAACATGTTGCGATTAGGACGAACACAGGACAAAGGGTTAATGCATGACCACTAGCCAACTTGTCCGAATGTCTATTTTTTATAGTCTTGATAGATAGCACCAGCCTTTTCACATAGCATTGTTTCAGTTACACTGTCACCGGCCAATTGTTTGTCTTTTATCCAAAGCCTGAGCAGTCTCTCCATCGGCGGTGGTGAAGATGGCTGCGCCGTTTAGAAACTACGGTTAGTCCTTTTGCAAACTAAATGCACTAAATATAATCCGTCTGTTTGATAATTGTGGATGTATTTCTGTCATATTGCTGAGCTAGTGCAATCACGCATACACATGTCGCATATTTTTCAATAATTTTCAATTTAATATCAATTGTTATCATTCACCTTTTCTTTGCATTATCTTTCATTTTACTGGCAAACTTTCGGTCTATGCACAAGACTTTTAATTCACATAATTCTGCACTGAAATTGCACACAAAAACACGGTACAAAAGTATAACCAGAGCAGTTGAAAAATACATAGTGATGCTGTTCTCATAAAACAGCTCCGACATATTTGGCAACTGACTCACGTACTCGTATCTCAAACATGGCTTGTATGTTAGTGCTAAAACTTGTTTACAAAGCTGGCTCATATCTCAAGTTTCTCGGACGTTGGGGCAATCGTAAGCTGAAGTATTACTGTATGTGACAAACGGTTGACAGTTACAATGGTATATGAACAACTAGTTTTAGGCTAAAGCTTGTGTGTAGCAGGCAAAACTTTTACGCATTGCACTTGTGCAAAATGCATTGCGTAAATGTTTTGCTTTGCTAAAAAACCTGTTTGGACGTTAATATCAACAAGTTCAGAAATGCAGAAAAAGAATTGAGGTCAGCAGACATTATGGAAGGTATTGGACAGCCAGAAGATGTTCGTTCCATCGAAAACAACCACCAGAACGCAACTGGCCAAGCAAACAATGCAAATGTTTTTGTTTCAAAAATGTTCCTTTTTGTTTTTGCATTATAAGTATGGTTCGGTTATGTCACTAGCTCTTGAATGTATATTTGTAGCATTTGATAGATTAGATTGATAGATTATTATATATCTTACAAATTTGTATATTTATAGCATATTATTTGATAGCATCCTTGCAGTTATCTTAACTCGGCTTACAATGGACCGAGGCTCATAACTCCTCTTCTATTGCACATAAAATTCCAGTTTTTGCAGCGAACTGTAGCAAACACACTAATGAATGCAATGAGCTTTTATGCAACATTGTTAAATATAGTTACAAAATGAAAATATACCTTTAAATTTAGAATGAAATCAAAAATTGAAAGCTCCAGCAAATTGCACAGCAGGGCACAGGCGCCATTTGCATCCAAAAGGGTTAATGTCGCTCCGCCCGAAGGAGAGTGCAAAATATAAGTGCGTTTGCTTCACCCAAAGGTTAAATTAATCTTTCCAAAATTCTGACTAGCCTTTCAAAAAATACAACGCTAGCCTCTATTTGAATTCCACCTCTATTTGACCGCCACTATAGAGAAAGGGTTGAAAAGAAGTGTGCCATGGCGTTCAAATAGAGGTTTTACGTTAACTCAATATATTTTTTTTTCCGTCTGTTATAAGTTTGTAGTCTGTTTTCTGTCGTCTGTCCTTCAGTATGTCCAGCTATAGCTATCAAAATTTTGGAATTAAAATTCCACATCCTGATGAATTTGAACTCACGGAAATTGCGTTCCTAAGTTTTCTAACCACGAGCTCTACCACTGAGCTACGCAAGACATCATATACCGTATTTCCACGCTAAACGACGTATTATTTAAAATCTATGAATTCTATTAACTCGATGAAACACGATGCTTTTTTGCGTTTTCGTGAACTTCTATTTCCGGCTTTTCGTAAGGCTCAATTGCTAAATCGTGGTGAAGGTCAAAACCTTTCTCGCGGACAATTGTATTATCTCAAGTAGGAATGGCCTCTATATTCTCTCACCGTTCGATCAAACAAAGACAGTTCGATATCAAATTTTTACATTTGTACCAGTATCGTCGTATTCAAAGTTTTGATGGATAGCTTCTGGTGGAACAGTAATCTTTTTATACACACACACTCTACGCACGGATTGTTATTGCTAATTCTACATTATTCAGGAATTTTATTCTGTTTTCTCAGTTCGTCTTAATTTTATTATTACTAAATCATCTTTTATTGTAATTGTAGCAAAACAGACTTAATTTAGCTTAATTTACTTGCTAATTATTTCATCTTTACATTTAAACACTTTATAGTTGTTTTATTTTGTTATTTTATTGTTTTCTCTCATTTTATTCAAACTGCGCAAAACACTTTTCCCATGATACGAAGTTTGAAAGTTAGAATGGTAAATGTTGTTACCATAAATAAATTTTCTGCGCAAAGACTTATTACCCGGGCATTCAGCTAGTCCCCAACAAAAATATCAAATGCAAGCAACTACTCAAATGGTTAACACTTGCATCCAAAATACCAAGTGGTCAGTAAGTGCTGTGAACTACCATAAAGTAACACTCACTATTTGAGTCCTTCATCTCCTCCAGCCATTTTTTGGTACCAAAGTAATTGAGTTTACCAGAACCTGAGAGAAGGAATACCAGATTGTAGTTGGGACGTGATGATGAGTGGAACAGACGTGAGAATACTCTCATCAACTCCAACAGTGCAGCTACACCACTTCCATTTGAGTCAGCGCCTTTTGCCAAACCCTGTTTAAAAATTCGGATCTTCAACTCCAGCCAACAAACCATTGCATTAATCTTAAACACTTGACAATTTTTTCAAAATTTTAGGAGAGTAACCATAAGCTATGGGCTGTGCATATGCATATAATAAGCCTATATACCGTAAAACGTCTTAGTCTCGTTAATTGAACGCCACCTCCAATTGACATGACGCGAGCTGTCAATCAAACTTACCTATTGACCAATCAGCGTCCAGATACGATGAGGCTTAGCAACCGATGTTGCTATCCGCCATGACCTCCGACAAGCAACAATAGTGAATATTGTTTTGAACGATAATTTTGTTTCTATTTTTGCTGTTTATTTGAGATTTAAAATCTTGAAACGATGTCAATGGGGTCTTTGTGACTCCGTTGACATCGTTTTGACTTTGTGACTTTATTTGAATTTCAATAAAAATAATTTCTACAAAATATTGACTTAATACAATAAACAGAACAAACATTAACATACATACATGTACATTATGCTAAGGGCAGAAGTAATCATTATTCCAACAGTCATTTTTTATCCGAATGAGAAAAATAGCTGGTCACTTGAAACACACATATAAATAATTGGACACAAGTACATTAAAGAGAAATAAATATTGTCAATATATTTCGGCTATATATATATATCCAATATATTTAGCTCTAACGTTGAGCCAGCATTCTTTTCACCACTGCTGGTAGCCAATGTCTTGTATGGCTTGGATGCTAAGTACCCAAGTGGTGTACCACTCATAGCGGCGAGAAGCTCAATGTCCGTGTTCAACAGCTGAACTTTTCTGAAATAAAGTGAAACCGAATGTATTATCACACTTTGTAAATATTTTAGAGATTTAACATTAAAATTTTATTACTATAAGGAACACCTTTTCAATTCATACTTGAAGAATTGTTGACTATTTATTCATAGCATTGTAACTAAAACACGTGTGTTTTATTTATAAACACAGTGTCTTCAATAAATTGTTGAAACTCACTACTTTTTTCAATTTTATACCTATTGTCAGTTATGTCTGCAGTCAGTGGGCGTTTCCTTCGGTCTTCATTTACCAGCCGACTGATGATCATGGAGGACACTGGCTCTGCAATGATTTTTCTCCCCCTTGGCCTGTCCCATTCCTGCGGTTTTGATGTGCAGGCTGGTTCACTGGGAACTTCTTGCAGGCCACTGGTTAGCCAGTCCGTCAACTTGAGAACTAGTCCCAAGACATGGACACATTCCCCTCCAGCTCTAAAATTTAAATGTCTTATTATGAAATAATGGGCTTCAATTAAATTCAATCAAAAATTAAATTTATCAATTAATGCACATCTTTTGACAGTAGCGTGCCTAAAATAATATCAATAGACATGTTGCACAGAATTCTTCCAATCTCCCATTTGCCATATCAAAAATCGTAAAAAAAAACTGTCAACGTACAAATTATTTGGTCTAATCTTGACAGGTGCTGTACCTGATATAGATCGGACTCATGGAACGAAAATGAGACAGTCATGGTGAATATTACTAAAACATACACTTATTTTAGTAAGAATTAAAGAGTTAATTTACCCCGCTTTACGAGAACAGTGTGCATCAGTGGCTTCTCATTCTTTCGCTGTGACCGGTATGTTGTCGCCTTTACAGTACTTTCTTCATCATTTTTTTTCAACAAACACATTCACTGATGCAAAGAAGCTTTCATTTGCATACTTTCTTCCTTAAATTCGTTGCCTAAGAGTTTGAATATATGGTAAAAAGCTTTCACCAAAATCACTCGGTAAACAATGTAAACTTTGTGTAGCCGCCGCCATTTTAGTTTATGCTTGTCGGAGGTCGACTAGTTGCTTGGTCACGTGACGAGTAGGTGGAGCTACTCTGGGAATCGGCGTCATGTCAATTGACCGCCACCCTGAGAGAAGGGTTGAAAAATAGACCGCCACTCTCCAAGTGAAAGCCATCTCCATTTCACCGCCACTTTGACATTATTCGATCTTTTCGAGCCCATAATATCAACTGATCAGTAGAAAAGTGTCCACAAAATTGTATTAATAATGAATCGTTTATATCAATAACAGTTAATTCTCTTGTTGTCCAATTCCAAAGCTTTTCGTTTTGTTTCGTTAAAACTTTGAAAGCAATGCCGTAGCAATAATCAATAACTGTCTCAGGCTAGTAGTAGCTCTTAGTTTGATGCGGTCTTTCTACTTCAGAGTAGCCTACATATATAAAAAACGGCTCAAATTTGGGACGGTAGATTGAACTTTCAAAGTACTTTCTATACTTCGAAGTACGTGTACATATATAAAAAAACGGTTTAAAATTATGGTGGTAGATGGAACTTGGAAAGCAACGCCACAGAAATAACTACCAACTATAATGTTATAATCATTAATTAATAACAAATAATTATTAACTGTCTCAGGCTAATAGTAGTTCCTTGTTTAACGCGGTCCTAATACTTCGAAGGACATGCATATAAAACCGGTTCGCAAGTTTCGGACCGAGGGTTATACGTTTAGCGAGCAAACCTTTAGCACTGCATCAGTGCTAAATGCAGCCCGTGAAAGTTTTGCTCTGTCGAAAAATTGTTTGGATGCTAAAGCCTGGTTTCCGAATGACAGCACAGGTGCGCAACAAGGCGCACGACGTCATACGTAGGCCGGCTGTGATAACCTCATCGCACCGCGAACGTACGATGATCGCAAGGATCCAACGGAATGGATCCTTGCGATGGGTGCGTGCGATTATGTATCCCACAATACACTGCTCAACCTTTTCAACTTATCCCACAATGCAAACGGAGGGTTGTTTTAGTCATTACAAAATATCAGCATGGTGGAGCACATGGTGGAGCATGTGGCGATAGAAAATGAAAAGGAAAGCGTAGCAGTTGATATCTCGGAGCTACTCTCAGTAATTCGAGAATATCCTGCTATGTATGATAAGACTAGAGTATAATACAGTATATATAGTATGATAAAACTAGAGTATAATACAGTATATACATATAGTATGAGAAAGCTAGAGTATAATACAGTATATATAGTATGAGAAAAAAAGTATGATACTGGCCAAGCTGTTCATTTTTTTTAGCGAACCACGTATCCAAAATGCGTGTTTCCTAGGCATTCTTCTGAGTGCGCTGATTTTGCGGCACATCCTTCTCCTGAGGTACAGCAAAAGTAGAAGCCTCCGTCTGTGTGTCACCATGTTGTTTATATCGCAAAAAAATTGGTCTCTCGTATGAAAGAGTAAGCGGAAATTACCCACCCTGTCTGATGCAAACATGGCGCATACGCGCGCTATGGAAACACAGCATCGGGGTGATTCAAAACTATCTTTGAGATAGACATCTTAAGAGCTTAACAATGTGAGAGTAAACTGTAGAAACCTAATTAATAAAACTGTGAATGCACAAACCAAAGAATCTCAGTGTAGACCACGTAAGTAATGATTATAGCTAGGTTAACTGAACAAGACAGCTTCTGGTTAACCAAAGAAGCAAGCACTAACCGGAGCAATTCCCATCGCATCATAGTGAGCAACAAACATAACAGTAGAGAGTCTCTCAGCGTTTCCGTTTCCTTCCAAAAGTCCCTGATATAAGATATGTGAATGTGATATAATAACCTGATATAAGATATGTGAATGTGATATAATAACCTGATATAAGATATGTGAATGTGGTATAATAACCTGATATAGGATATGTGAATGTGGTATAATAACCTGATAAAAGATATGTGAATGTGATATAATAACCTGATATAAGATATGTGAATGTGGTATAATAACCTGATATAAGATATGTGAATGTGGCATAATAACCTGATATAAGATATGCGAATGTGATATAATAACCTGATATAAGATATGTGAATGTGATATAATAACCTGATATAAGATATGTGAATGTTATAATAAAATATATATAATAAAATGATGTATAATAAACAACAGCAAGAAATGCAGAAAAGTCTAAGTTGTGAAAGCTAAGCTTGAATGTCTTTCACACCTTTTAGATAGGTGTGAATTATCCTTCACAAGATGATTGTCTTTCACACCTACCGTAGAATATCAGTTGTATAAGATAATTGTCTTTCACACCTACCGTAGAATATCAGTTGTATAAGATAATTGTCTTTCACACCTACTGTAGAATATCAGTTGTACAAGATAATTGTCTTTCACACCTACTGTAGAATATCAGTTGTATAAGATAATTCTCTTTCACACCTACTATAGAATATCAGGGGTATAAGATAATTGTCTTTCACACCTACCGTAAAATATCAGTTGTATAAGATAAATGTCTTTCACACCTACTGTAGAATATCATGGGTATAAGATAATTGTCTTTCACATCTATCATAGAGTCTCAGGGGTATAGGATAACAGCGTCTTTTCACATGCTATGGAACACAAGTGGTGTAACACAATTGAAAACTTGAAGACCTCACTCTGTGAGATGCTAATTGTGGTAAAAAGAACACATGCTAGTCAATACATCAAATAGGAGGCATAAATATATACATGTATATCTTTGCCAGCACTTCAACCCATAAACATCGTAAAACAAACACTCACATGTAGGTTGATGGTCTTATACTTTTCAATTGGTTTGGATGTACTTGTATGGACATTCATCTGGAAGCCATTCGATGAGACTGAATTCAGTAGGGCTTCAGTGGCAGTCACAGACATGTCAGCTGCATGTGAGCAAAAATAATTTATATCCGTGACCACATGTCGATTTCATCTTATCAACAATGCTGTTTTAGTGACAACAAGTAAGCAGCATATAATCACGTGAAAACACATGTACGAATTCAGTTCAAAGCATTGAAAAATGGCGCCTAAATCGATTGGCACCAAAAAAATTACATCATCAATACATCGGCACCAAAACATCATCACCTGTTACTATCAGCGCAAAAAAATTTGCACCAAACCGTACTATAAGTGGAACAAGCGTATTGCCAAAGCATCAACTTCCAGTATAAAAGTATAGCCCCAATGCATGTTGCATGTATAGAATTATAGAATATCAATGGTAGACGACGAGCAGATGTAACCATAGAGCGACTCACCATTAGCTGATGATCTGATACGTGAATAAATGTCCACCACTTCTTCAGTTTCAATGGCAAAATAAACTGGTAATTCGATCTCCTCAGTGAGCATTAACTTCTCAATATTTATGAATTGCTACAAAACAATTCTACGCAAAACAACACTGCAAACAGTAAATGTTAGCAAGCATCATTCTCATGGCAAAAATAAATGTCTCAAATCATATTAGGTTGGCTCAGGCCTACATGGCTCATACAAAATCACATCATGTTGCCAAACTGATTAAATCATAGAGTGTACCAGTGCAGAGGGAACTAGATAAATGGAAAATCTATAAACAGTCAAATGCGATTGCTTACATACTGTATCTGGTTAGATGTTAGAGAATACTTAATACTCTACCTCCTGTTCATCTGCAGAGAGCTGATCTAAGTCTGATGGTAATAATACTTAATACTCTACCCCCTGTTCATCTGCGGAGAGCTGATGGCGATAATACTTAATACTCTACCTCCTGTTCATTTGCAGAGAGCTGATCTAAGTCTGATGGTGATAATACTTAATACGCTACCTCCTGTTCATCTGCAGAGAGTCGATCTAAGTCTGATGGTGATAATACTTAATACTCTACCTCCTGTTCATCTGCGGAGAGCTGATCTAAGTCTGATGGCGATAATACTTAATACTCTACCTCCTGTTCATCTGCGGAGAGCTGATCTAAGTCTGATGGTAATAATACTTAATGATCTACCTCCGGCTCATCTGCGGAGAGCCGATCTAAGTCTGATGGTAATAATACTTAATGATCTACCTCCTGTTCATCTGCGGAGAGCTGATCTAAGTCTGATGGTGATAATACTTAATACTCTACCTCCTGTTCATCTGCGGAGAGCTGATCTAAGTCTGATGGCGATAATACTTAATACTCTACCTCCTGTTCATCTGCGGAGAGCTGATCTAAGTCTGATGGTAATAATACTTAATGATCTACCTCCTGTTCATCTGCAGAGAGTTGATCTAAGTCTGATGGTAATAATATCATGATGGCACCAGCATTCGATTCAACTAAATGGTGATATGCTGCCAATGAGAACTCATTCAGTTTTGTAACAATACATTTACGAGTTGCCGAACCAGAGTTCACCACTCTCGCCTCCATGTTAACTTTCGTATTTCGACTTCCTACAAACCAAATAAACAAACCTAAACTATTACAATGTATGCTGCCGTAAGTTAACATGTTTAAGCTTGCATAGGTAACGGTAATAGCAAATCTAAGACATTAGTTAACGAGATTTTAGACTGTAAGAACGTTGAATCAGAAATTTCAAAAATAAGTACAGAAACTAGTGAACAAATTACGTAAAAAGGTTTTGCACAATGATAGATAAGAGAGTGACCAAAGGTTAAATGGAAATATTCAAATATTGCAAAAGAATCAAACATTTTAAGGTAGGTACAAATATTTCTAGCTTTACTGTTGGTATTGCCTGTTAAAGATAATCAATGTGGCTGTGGCCAAACTTCGTGTCTAGTAACTGTACTATCATATAACTGTTGTTTGAGAATGGGTTTCAGGACATGGCCAAGAGAGTTGGTAGAAATTCAAGTAATTTTTGGTTTTCCTTGAAAATCACAGAGCCTTGATAGAGAGACCTTTTCATGGTACATGAAAAGGTACTATGAAATATTTAAGCACATTCTTTCTTAATGTGATCGATGCTGTAGAGTATGTTAAATCAAAGATATAAAATCTCCATCTGGGGGGTTTTATATCATTAGTAAAATATAACTACCAGATTGCGGCCGATTTTTTCAATACCTGGCTGGTTTTTTAATTTTTGAATGAACGAAACCAAAAGTGGATGCTTGCACCTTAGCTAACTGTCACAGAGTGTGATGTCATAATGTCATTTATTAAACAATGTAGTGAGAAAAACTGCTAGCTACAGTTGCTACCTCACAATTACTCCTGCTTTGAAGTTTAGTAAATATACTCATAGATTCAACTCAAAGATCCCTATGTAGCACTGTACTAGATATGCAGTCAATTACATGTATCTCCATGGCACTTCTCACTTTATGACAGAGGTGTGTTTACAGATTTGTTTTATACACATTAAAACAACATTGTTCGTCAAGAAACACTGGTTTTTGCAAAAATATGGAAACTCATGATTTAAGTCATTTGATTTTTGCGCCAACCCTGCTAATGGTTGTTATGTAATGTCCGGTTGTGCATGCGCACCACGGACATCGGCATTGTGCTCATGCTAGCGATCAATAAACGACAAGGCTCTGTACTTGTTACCTCTATCATCACCAACATCTTGCATTATATATTACAAAGTATGACATGGCGTCATAGGTAGGATCATGGATATATTGTAAACGAAATATCACCAAATAGAAGAGAAAAATCGCACTGACTCTACTTATAAGGTAAATTGATGTACTAAAAAAAAAGGCAATGGCGGGAATACATCCTCCCAAAGGAATGGACTTTGCTAATGCTAGAAGTACATGGAGAGCTTGGAAACAACGCTTTGAAAGGTATAGAATAGCTAGTGGATTGACTGAAAAGAGTGCAGATCAGCAAGTCAATATTCCAGAAGAGGTCGAAAAGAGGCCGAGTCTATCCATAATCAGTTAACCATAAGAGCACAAAGAGTCGTATCAGGCACAGCAGATGCTGCAGATACAATTTATGTTAGAACAATGGAGGCTTTTGATGATTATTTCAATCCTCAAGAGAATACTTTACACTACAGAATTTTGTTTAGTTCGCGAGTGCAGTCTAGTAAGGAGACGAATGAACAGTTCATTCGAGAGATATATGACTTGGCAGCTAAGTGTAGCTGGACTGAAGATGCTATTAAACAAGACATGATAAAAACAAGATTATTGGCTGGAATGTGTGACAAAGCTTTATCTCGAGAACTGCAGTTAAAACCTGATGTCACATTGGAGGACATTAAATCAGCCATGAGATCGAAAGAGGTTATCTTGCAAAATCACAAGTGCGAGATTGATGGAGCTGCTATGGCAGTAGCAGAGCTCTCGATTCATCAGCTGTCAATGGGAGATAACCACTACTCTAAGAACCAGTTGTCCCAAAAATCCCTGGGGCATGGTAGTCAGCATGCAGAAGCAGAAGGCAAAGGCAGCAGTACAGAATCTAGAAACTACAAAGGGCAGTCTCAAAGCAGTGCAGCTAAGTCAAACCACATAACAAACTGTAATTTCTGTGGGTTAGACCATAACAGAGGACAATGCCCTGCTTATAACAAGCGCTGTAAAATCTGTAATAAGTTCAACCACTTTGCTAGGGTGTGTAAAGCTAGAACGCGCATTAGCAATCAAGCACATGCTATTACTGTACATGATAGTAGAGAAGGTTTTGATGATAGCCAAGACTGTTTTAGCGTAAATTGTATTTCTCCTGTCAATAGTTCTAGTAAGGTAGATCGTGAGTGGCTAGTAGATCTAGTTGTTAGGGGTTTACTCCACAAGGCAAAAGTAGACACTGGAGCAAAAGTGAATGTAATGTCCATCGAGAATCTGAAAAAACTGGGGGTTAACACTGTAGTTCGCTCTGGAGCTACTCTGTCCGGGTATTCGGGGTACAAAATACCGGTCATTGGTAAAGTAGAATTGCCCATCTCGTTAGCATTGGAGGGTGAGCACAAATCAAATGATACAGTAGCCCAGTTCTATGTAATTGATCAGTCAGCTGTTACTCTATTGAGTCTATCCACTAGCAGGGATTTGGGTTTATTGCCTGGCATTGTGTCTGAGGTAACACAGGACCCTAGCATAACAAGTATACTTGGTAAATATGGGGAGGTTTTTCAGGGATTGGGTAAATATAAACAAACAGTATCTTTCCAACTGAAACCAGATGCGCTTCCTAAAGCATTGCCTACTAAACACATTCCGTATAGTGTTAGAACAAAACTCAAACAAGAGCTAGACAGCCTAGAGCAAAGTGGCATTATTTGTAAGGATAGAGAGCCTACAGAATGGTTGTCACCTATAGTTATTGTGAACAAGCCTAATGGAGCAATTAGAGTTTGCCTCAATCCTCAACATCTCAATTCACAACTAATCAGGTCTCAATGCATGATACCAACCAATGGGGAAATATTTTCTCGCATATCGGGGTCACGTCTTTTCAGTACTTTGGATGCCAAGCAAGGGTTTCATCAGGTGCCATTGGATGTTAAATCATCGAAGCTGTTGGGTTTCCTCACTCTGTATGGAAAGTATAGGTACTTAAGACTGCCTATGGGCATCAGTGTAGCTCCGGAACTGTTCCACCAGTTAATGATGGAGGCAGTGGCAGGAGTGCCCGGAGTAGAGGTATTCATTGACGATATTTTGGTTCATTGCAGTACACTTAGTGAACATAATAGTAGGCTAGAGCAGGTGTTGGCCAAACTGAAAAGCACAGGCATAACCCTCAACAAAGATAAATGTGTGGTGGGTAAAGAGCAGGTAGAATTTTTGGGTCACCTGTTGACAGCCCAAGGTATCAAGCCGCAGCAGGGTAAGCTGAAAGCTATTGAGGATATGATGGTTCCTCAGAACAGAAAGGAAGTAGAGAGCTACTTGGGTTTTGTCGCTTATTTGTCCAAGTTTATTGAGAATCTCTCTCAGCTAACTGTGCCACTTCGACAAGTGTGTAGAAAGGATGTCCAGTTTCAATGGGAGAAGCCACAGATTGATGCTTTTGAGAGTATCAAGAAGTCTATTCTGCAATCACCTGTTTTGGCATACTTTGACAGTCTAGGGGCAGTGTTACTCCAAGAGGGCAGACCCATCGAATTTGCTGCCAAGTCTTTGACGGCGTCACAGCAAAACTATTCTCAAATTGAGAAAGAGCTTATGGCCATTGTATTTGCCTGTCAGAGGTTCAAATACTACATATGGGGAAGGGGTCCGATCAAGATTGAGACAGATCATAGAAGCCTTTTGGGGTTGTTTCAGAAAGATGTGGGAGATCTGACTCCCAGGCTAGCAAAGATGAGACATGAACTTTTGACTTATCCTATTGACATGCGGTTAACCTTTAAGCCTGGTAAAGAAATGATTTTAGCCGACATTCTATCAAAGAGTTGTCCCCCCGATGGGAAAGAAAATACCGAGCTGGATATTGATCCAATGGTGCAGATATGTTCTGTGGTGATACGCTCAGAGGAAGTTCTGGCTAAATATCAAAGAGCCACTGCTCAGGATGAGGAGTTGGCGATGGTTATGAGCCATGTTAATAAAGGATGGCCTACAGAGCGGAAAAGCTGTGCTGGTAGAGCACTGGCCTATTGGAGTCTTAAAAACTTGCTCACGGTAGTTGATGGAATAGTTTTTTATGGGTCTCGGTTAGTGATACCAAACATGCTGCGACATGAGGTCTTTAGAGATCTACATCTGGCTCACCAAGGAGTAAGCAAAACATTGCAAAAAGCTCAGACATCAGTGTTTTGGCCAGGGATCAGACAAAGAATAGAAGAAAAGTGTCTGTCTTGCGAACAATGCAGGGAGTTTGATAGAGCAGAGGCTAAGGAACCATTGATATCTACTCCAGTGCCTCAATATCCGTTTCAAGTAGTAGGTGCTGATTTGTTTACTGTTGGTGGCGATGATTACCTTTAAGTTGTAGACTACCTGAGTAAATTTCCAGTGGTTAAATGCCTCCAACATTCTACTGTTGCTTCTCAGATGATCAGTAGTCTAAGGGAAGTCTTTTCAGACTTTGGATGTCCTGAGGTGGTAATCTCAGATAATGGTCCCCAGTTTCGGTGTAATGAGTTTGCTACATTCTGTAAAGACTGGACAATAGAGCACCACACTAGCTCTCCTTTACACCCTGCCGGAAATGGTCAGGTTGAGCGCTGGGTAGGGACAGTTAAAGCTATGATTCAAAAGTGTGATGCGGATGGCAAGGACTGGCGGAAGGCCTTGAGAAACACTCCTGTGGGTCATTGAGAAACACTCCTGTAGATCAAAACTTGCCATCTCCATCTCAACTCCTTCAAGGTAGAGTGTTACGGGACAATATCCCTGTCTCATCTACACAGTACCTGGTCAATGGCTATGACATCGAGGGCATAAGGGTGCAATTAGGAGAGAGGCAATCTAAGCAGAAATATTATTTTGATCGGAAAAGTGGTGCTGAAAAGTCACCTTTAGAAGTTGGTCAAACTTGCTATTTTAAGCCAGCAAGAGGGAAATGAATACCAGGTACGGTTCAGGGTGTAGACAGTGCTAGGTCATATATAATCAGTACATCTAGTGGTAATACCTTTAGGCGAAATAGAATGCATGTCCGGTCAAGTCAGGTAGTTAATCCACAGAGAAGCCTTCAGGTACCTCGGGTTCCATTAAGTACGCCTACAGTTGAATCTACTGATTCAGTACACTCTGGAAATGTAACACCACGGGAGGACCCTGTTGTTAGTGGGGCCTCACCGGGCAGGGTAGGCTTGGAGCAAACTACTAGCAGTGGCAGGCGGGTTAGGCTGCCAGTAAGGTTTTCAGACTATGAAATGTGAAGCTCTGTGTCTACTAGCCCGTGCAAGGTTACCCAGCTATAGGTATTTCTTTTAAGCTTCACTGTTGTTTTGAAGCGTATAATTCATTTTCAGTGTTTGGTTAATACTGATTTTTATTTACTTTTACTCTTGCATGGTGCAATATAAAGGCCCAATTTTTAGACTAGTCACTCACCATAGGGAGGCTTTAGCGTGTAGAAACACAGTAGTTAGGCTTTTCAGTTATGATATTCCAAGTTATATACCTTTTGGCTTTTTGCTTTGTGTTTTGATCTATTATTGGTATTGGGAAAAAAGATGATGTTATGTAATGTCCGGTTGTGCATGCGCACCACGGACATCGGCATTGTGCTTATGCTAGCGATCAATAAACGACAAGGCTCTGTACTTGTTACCTCTATCATCACCAACATCTTGCATTATATATTACAAAGTATGACAATGGTTTACAGTATTCAAATAAGAATGACCTAGTACTTTGAAAATGTCGTATTAAAAATGGTTATTCCACTGTGTTTGTAGTAAATCCGATAACCGTGGCGCAAGGTAACATACCATATGTGCTGCCTCCTATGTCCAATTGGTTTACCCGGTAGACCGGAAAACTTTGTGCTCCATTTACTGGCGATATCGCAAGCAAAAATGAAAACACGAAAACGACAAAACTAAGCATAAATGTGCTTCTCAAACTGTCAAAGATGTCCATATGGCTATCTAGAAACATTTTTAATGATAGCTAACTGTTGCGGTAATGAATGACCAAGAAATAATGAAAAAATAACGAAGGCCGTTGCTTAGTTTTACGCGCTAACACTCTAAAGTGTCTAGTTAACTAGTCAAAATAAATATTTACCTAGGCCGAACAGCTATCAGACTACTCAAGACAAGTCTAAATCACAGACGTCGAGTCTTAACTGACCGAATAGCGTAAAGTCAACTCGGATCCACTTAATATTTTTGTTGGAGAAACGTTTTTCGAGCTTCTTGCATAGACAGTGATCACTATGGCGATCACTGTCTATGCAACAACTTGATGAAACTGCTGGAAATTTAAATAGGCATCACCATCATTTGTCTTGGGCTTTTGGAGATATTGAACTATATTAGCTTAAACTTTTTTCACCCATAGGAATGATTCATGAAAAGGCAATTCTGCAACATCAACCAAACTGCAATATTACATAGCGCTCCTTTTGATGACAATTGATGGATAGCGTGTATACTACCGTAACTACGCTTCATAAGATAGCTGGTGTTTCTTTATAGTTGTGTATATAACACACTAAGCAACACATAAAGAATGACAAATATGGTATATAGCCAAAATTGTCATAATGCACATGTGAGGGTGTATATGAATGTAACAGCATTTGCAAAAATATCGCCACAAGTGAAATGAATGTTTGACAAAAAGCAATTACTACTAGTAAAATCTAAACAAAATACTATGTACATCGATTGGTTTATGTTATCAAAGGTTGATGATATGCTTGAGAACCCTACTTTTGTATACTCCTATGCTGATAATAATATTCTTCTCAGTGTTGGTGACAGCCAGCAACATATACAAATACTCGCAAATGAACGGTTTCCGTAATTAAAAACTTGATACAAGTCAAATGGTTCAGCTCTCTGCATAAAAAAATCTCATGCGATTATCTTTTTCAATCTCTCGATTGATAACACCTGTACACTAAAGTTGATAATATTGATAATCCTATTCATTCGAGCATAAAGTGACTCGGTGTCACTACTGACTTATTGTAGTTACAAGTTCTACACTAATGCTATGGTCAATAAAGCAAGGCAACTTCTTCTTACTCTTTGAAGAATTAGGCATCTTATTTCAAGATAGGATGCTAAGTTAATTTATGTATCTATTATAAGGAGTAGACTATAACACTGAAAAACTTACTTTTGCCAGCAAAATATTGTCCAATAGGATAGAGCCTTGCACTGGAATTATTAACTAAACTAGAATTGTTTGTAAAGCTCTAAGGGCCCTTTAGTGACAGATGGTCGAAAGTTATTGACCCTGCATACTTTGGCCAGTCGTCGCTCTTTCTTTTACAGAGAGTCAATAGGAAAGATATCAATCGAACTCAGCACCACCATTTTGTATGACTACAACATCAGGCAGATTGAACAATAAAACTCTCACAGAAGTCTCAGGTCTAACTGTACGTATATTACTTGCTATATTAGGGTATAAAGAATATGGCAAAAGCTCTTTGAAGTATAACTCGATCAAGACCATGAAGGAAAATATTTATATATATATATATATATATACTAGCTGCATTACCCGCCTACAGGAACAGACTCACGTGCAGCATAAGGTTTATTGAGAGTTGTCTTTCATACTGTAAAACAACTCCAAATATGCAGTCTACTGAAATTTTTTGCCCTGATCAAACTATGCATACACATATGCATAGTGTCATATATGTCATGATGACATAATATATTGACATATATGACATAAGTCATATATGTCAATAATGTTGGGGAGAACAATTGAAATCTGCAATACATTTTACAGCCAATCTACAATGCATCAGTCTGAAACTACTCAAATCGGAGTTGCCCTATTTGTGTAGAGAGAACTGATAATGAAATTGACATTGCTAGCCAAACTGAAGTTCTTCAAACTGGCAGTATTGAAAAATTTTGCATCTTTTAAAAAGGTATACAAAATATTTTACTATCGCCAGCATTTATTGAATGGAGACTTCTACATGCTTAAAACACTAATCATGGCTCACTAGTTCTTTGTCTATAGCCTGTGTTTTGGCATGGGATATACAAACAGTAATGAGGTTGTGTCGGTAAAATTTATATGTATAACAGCACAGACAGTATGATGTCAAAGCAGATAGAGCATTAGCACCTTACAGTAATAAAACGTAACGCCAACATGATAGCCTTTTTATGAGATACAATAAGGAAAACGAATGCATGAAAAAATATATATATATACTGAAAAATATGTTAGAAAATGCTGCATGTGGTATAGCAGAACATGAAGAACATAGCATGACATAACAATAACACAATGTTAGTTCAATGCAACACTTGCGGATAGACAACATTTTTGTTTTTCTGTCGGGTGTATGAACAAACAGTTTTCAGCTTGTGCCTACTTTTGAGCAGGCGACGTACAGCTGGTCATGGCTAAAGCAGGGACACAGTAAGTTGATACCAGCTGCTCTCTTTTCACCATCGCCTTTCGCAACCCTCGGAGTACTCGTCTAAGTTCTGTAGTAGTAAGTTACAGTAGGCCTACTCGTAGCTGGAAACAAATTAGCAACTCAGCTGCTGAAGGAAATGAACTTGTCCCACTATCACGAACAGTGGCAAAACCATCAATATTAAGTAGTTGAGGTGTGGCAATTCATAGACAATACACTACAACATTGAATAAGGAGTACTTACCTTTTTGAAGTATAAATTTAGTAGGTAAAACGCAGTAGCCGTACCCGTGCAAGTTCTGTAGTAGCTGTAGTTCTGTAGTACTCGTAGCTGGAAAAAAGTAAAAGTAACTCGGCTGCGGAAGGAAATGAACATGTTTACTATCGCAAACAGTGGCAAATCCAACATTTTAACCCTTTTACTGAAGTAGACTCATGCGTTTTCTATGGTCGACCGAGTAGACGCATTTTTGCGACTTTACCAGCAATTGCTAGTAACTGAGTTTTATTATTCGTTGATAACATAATCAACGATTTTTAGAACTTTTATGGTAGTGGCAGTGTTGTCCTAAGATTTCTCTATAAAATTAGTTTAAAGTCTAAAGTTTAATATTTTAATCTTTGTTTGGGAATTTCCAACCTAAAAACGAACATTTTTTTGTGTAAGCTCATTAAACACGTCCGAGTTAAAAAACAAATAACTACTTATGTTGATGACATTATAGCCGATACAAATTTTTGTGATTACACAGATAAGTAAAATAGCAATAGCAGCACCGACTCTGATGGTGGTGAAAGTAATGGTTTCATAAGAATAAGCAACATTGTAGAGAATCGTTTTAGCTTCGTAACTTCACATCGCTTTATTAATGCACAAAGTATAGATATCATGAATTTTTTGCATAGCAGTGTTTGTTAACATGTTGGCAAAATAAAATGTATAACCAAAACAAACGTTTTAGATGGAGTTTGAAATGGAAAAAATATTGTATACATATTATGAAAGCAATATCGGCAAAATGGCTGGCAGTAGGCCGATAGCTTAATTTGCACATAGACGCAAGTGAAAGGGTTATATATTAGAAATGCGGCAATTCATAGACAATACAACATTGAATAAGAAGTACTTAGCTTTTTGATGTAGAAACTTAGTAGGTGAGAACTGTGTTTTTTCTAGTGGCCGCAATAAACAAATGTTCACGTGACCTTAAAAAGTCAGTAAATATTAATTGCATGTAAATTACTACTCATTAATTTATTTTATTTAATGAGTGGTACATTTGTATAGCTGTATAGGCACCTTTGTATAGGCCGCAGAACTCAGGGTGGTGCTTTTTAACACGACAGCAACTTTGCTGTTTAAAACGGAACAGCGCCGTCGGGCAGTGTAAAGAGGCGCACTAACCGGAGATCACGTCATTTTTGTGTGAAAACGATGAATAGGTTATGTATAGAGGCGCATTAATCGAAGATTCCTGTTAATGCACCCTAGCGGTGAAAGAAAAAAACCACAGAATAGCCGCACCCTTATATAAGCCGCATAGCTCAAACCATCATAAAAAAGTAGCGGCTAATAGTCCGAAAAGTACAATAATCTATAAGGTGGACACACGCATGCACATACAACGATTGCCATTTATATAGTAGATATATATCTATATACATGTATATATCACAATAGCTTAGCTAGTACTTGTTCTCAAAAAAAGGCAGGCTATACTTTCAATCATTCTTTTACATTTTTACACGAGGAAGTTGTCCTACAAGCTTTGGGAAGAAGAGTCAAAAGCCGACATGTACATGCCATGGCCGTGCCTACGACCAGTGTGACCAGCATGCATGGTAATGATGAGCATGACCAGCGCATGGCAATGACCATAATGTTATACAAAAATTTGATATATATCAATATATACATGTATGTCTAAAAAATATATATATCAATAGATCTATATTTTCCAATTGGGAGGCTCATGACAATATATAAGCCATGTTAGAAGGCTCTGAAAAATTAGGAGGTATCCAGGAAGCCTCTTGATTCTAACAGTGATTATAGTGCTTAACAGCCCTATAGAAATATTTTAAAAAATGATCCCCATAAGTGCCTAATATATTTAAATTCATACATAGAAAAGAGGAGACAACTCCAACAAAAATATGCAATTTTCTGTCAATAAAAATAAACTTTAGGAAGTTCTTATATATGAAACTAGAAAGCATATAACAATTTCAATATATTCTTGCTTTTAAGTGGCTTGGTGTTGCTTCAGTCGATACCACAATCTACTTAAAGGTTTACTTGCAACAAAATTCACATTACAGGTATTTGGTATCAAAAGATTCACCATGTCTTACTCTGCGGCTTTGTAGATGCAAAATATGTGGAAATGTCATTACAAGCTCTTAAAAGCTCAAAAACGAACAGTTAATCGCAGCCATCACAAAAACGCCGTAGATTGGAATCCATTTCCAAAACGGCTCAAATGGGACATAGTTGAACAAGATGGCTTCTGTTTACACTTTCATGCAACTTCATTCGTTGAAATATTTTCTTGTACATTTTATTGTACATTTATTGTACTTAGGTCAACATTTTATTGTACATCAGATGCGATTGTACATTTTAGTACAATCGCGTCTGATGAGTGCTTCGCATGAAACAAACTTGTAGCGCAAATACTAAAAGTTTACTTTTTTCGCAATAATTTTTCAAATATTTCATACTCCACTAATTATCTTTGAGGTTTTTAGTGTAGAGTTCTCTTTTTATATGCTTTTGCACTTGCTTTTAGTTAATATATATATATATATATATAAATTGTTTCCTCACCCCGGATACCCTGTATGGGTGGTAAATTCTGCTCTAACTCGGGTCTCCTACCAGAGACCTGGGAGTTTGAGCACTCGCCCCAAGATCTTAGCTGTTCCCAGTAGCGCACTTTTCTGCAACTCACCTGAGTTGATTGTTGTTGGTATTTGGGCAAGCCACATTTTATGCGCCGGTGTTATTGCGCCCAGTGCCCCAATGACTACTGGGATTACAGTTGTTCTTACATTCCAGCATTTTTCAATTTCTTCTCCAAGAGGGAGATATTTCTCTACCTTTTCTTTGCTGGCTATATTGTAGTCATTGGGTACTGCTATATTTATTATAGTAGCCCTCTTGTTCTCCCTGTCTACCACCACTATATCTGGTTGGTTTGGTAGGACATGCTTGTCAGTTCGGATGTAGAAGTCCCATAGGATCTTAGCGCGGTCATTTTCATTGACCTCACCAGGAGCTTCCCACCAGTGTTGTGGTTTATTGAGGCCATACTCATCACATAGACTTCTATACACGACACCTGCGACATGATTATGCCGCTCAGTGTATGCGTTCCCTATATATATATATAAATATATATATATATAAATATATATATATATATTTATATATATATTTTTATATATAATATAAATATATATATATATATATTTATCAATATATATATACAATATATATTGACATATATATATATTAATATATATATAATAATATAAATATATATTAATATATATTAATATATATATTAATATATATATTAATATATATATTAATATATATATTAATATATATATTAATATAGGCCTATATATTAATATATATAATAATATATATATACATGTATATAAAATATAAATCAATATACATGTATATATCAACAGCAACAAAAAATATATATATATATCTATATGGGTCTACCAATTGACCTTACCTGCTGCAAATTATCACCTGTATTAGTCAGTGCCACTCAATAAATCATTTATATTAATTAGTCGTATGATCGGTATGACCTGTGAAATTGAAATACCAAAACAAAATAGTTCTTACCGCTCCATCACGGAGATGAAAGTGCCAAAGATGTTGACTGCGAAGAACACTTGCTAATACAGTATAAATAACTAATATAAATGATTTATAAAGTGGCATTTACTAGGACAGGTGATAATTTGCAGCTGGTAAGGTCAGTTGGTAGACCGTTTCATAATCATTGTTTTTTCTGTAACAGTGTTTGTGCTCACGCTATTTGATCAAACGCAAAGTCATGTGCGGCACTTTGGTTTTGAAAATACTAGCAATGAAAAACAACACCAATAAGGTAAACTTAAATTTTTGACAAAATAATCCATTAGTACACATCTATTAGGAATTAATGCCACGCGGTAATTGACAGTCATAGGTTTGTCAACACCAGAACACCAGAACACCACGGATATGAGAAAACAAAATCTCCTATTGATTTCTAATAAGTACAATCTGTCAACCACTTTCTCATATACATGTATGTTTGGCTCCTAGGATTAGCACATGGCTGGTTCTTGCTTTACAGCCAAGAACTAGATGCTATATATATATATATATATATATATATATATATATATATATATATATATATATATATATATATACATATATATATATATATATATATATATATATATATATATATATATATACCTATATAACGGCCAATACAGAGTCGCTAATCATGGCAGCCCAGGAGGAAGTGCTCTCAACAAGGCAACTCCAAACGAAAATCTATCACACTAGAGACCATCCTAGATGCAGACTGTGCAAAGATGCACCTGACACCATCCAACACATCATCAGTGGATGCAGGCAGCTAGCAGGGAACGCATACACTGAGCGGCATAATCATGTCGCAGGTATTGTGTATAGAAGTCTATGTGATGAGTATGGCCTTAATAAACCACAACACTGGTGGGAAGCTCCTGGTAAGGTGAATGAAAATGACCGCGCTAAGATCCTCTGGGACTTCTACATCCAAACTGACAAGCATGTCCTAGCAAACCAACCAGATATAGTGGTGGTAAACAAGGAGAACAAGAGGGCTACTATAATAGATATAGCAGTACCCAATGACTACGATATAGCCAGCAAAGAAAAAGAAAAGGTAGAGAAATATCTCCCTCTTGGAGAAGACATTGAAAAATGCTGGAATATAAGAACAACTGTAATCCCAGTAGTCATTGGGGCACTGGGCGCAATAACACCGGCGCATAAAATGTGGCTTGCCCAAATACCAACAACAATCAACTCAGGTGAGTTGCAGAAAAGTGCGCTATTGGGAACAGCTAAGATCTTGAGGCGAGTGCTCAAACTCCCAGGTCTCTGGTAGGAGACCCGAGTTAGAGCAGAATTTACCACCCATCCGGGGTGAGGAAACAATTTTTTATATATATATATATATATATATATATATATATATATATATATATATATATATATATATATATAGACAAAGTGGATGCTGCACAGTTTGTTACAGAGTGCTCAATGATAAATCAGAGCTAGATTATAAAATATGTATAAGTGGAACTTCACTCTATAAGTTAAACATTTTATTGAAGACATTTATTTAGACATTTTATCTGAAGAGTGTGATACTTATTGTACCACATGAAACTATTAGTAATAAAATGTTTAACTTATAGAGTGAAGTTCCACTTATACATATTTTATATATATGGATAACTCGCCCACGGATAGCTCGAACACATGATTAACTCGAACGGTTTCTTTGGTCCGTTCCCACGTAATGATAAATTGCTATAGATAACTCGACCTCAACTCTGTTAACTCGAACAGTTTTTTTTCCCTGCGGCTACCGAGACGGTTGTTATCGCTTCAGAAAATCACTTTATTCCAAGTCATAGAGGTAAACCTAACTTTTCGTAAATCATAGGCGTCGTTATTACCACCGTCGGCAAAATATTTTTGTCAATGACTTTTCTAAAGGTTTGGTGAATTTTTATTTTTACCAAACATCCGCTTAGCGATCGCCTTTCGGAAGCATGGAAAAGTGAGGTGACCTTCGCATAAACTTAAAAAAAATCGGCAAAATTGATCTCGATTAAAACGCTCAAAAGAAAAAGATGTTTTTTCTTCTTAGCATTTCAAAAATGATCAAGTTTTGCCAATTTTAATCTAAAAAAACGTTCTGGCAATAACATCACCTCAAACAACAAAACAATCTCAAGTGATAGAAAAATCTCCTATACTTTTTGATAAAAAAGTTTTAAACTTTACATTAGAAGCATTTAATTTGAAACAAGCCAATTATGCTTTTGATTTATATTATAGTTTGTATATGTACTTGTATCTACTAATAAATAAATAAATACATGGACTTGTGACAGTGCTCTGATAACTTGAACGCTCTGATAACTTGAACACATTCGCTCGGTCCCGTGAAGTTTGAGTTATCCATGTTTGACTATATATATATATATATATATATATATATATATATATATATATATATATATATATATATATATATATATATATATATATATATATATATATATATATATATATATATATATACATGTGTAGGCTATATATATATATATATGCTTTCATATATGACTCAATCAAGCGTTCGCTATCACAATTTATATAGTAGATATATATCTATATACATGTATATATCACAATAGCTCAGCTAGTACTTGTTTTCAAAAAAAGGCAGGCTGTACTTTCAATCATTCTTTTACATAAGCAAGTTGTCCTACAAGCTTTGGGAAGATGTGTCAAAAGTTGACATGTACATGTCATGGCCATGCCCACGACCAGTGTGACCAGCACGCATGCCAATGACCATAATGACCGTTACTTGACTGATTCACTATATTTAATAGTGAAAGGAAGGCTTTCTAATCCTCACAACCCATTGCTCCACATAACAACCTAAAACCCTATACAGTAGGCATGAACTCTTCTTTAAACTGATCTGATGGTTATTTTGCCTCTAGGATATTCTTACTAGCTTTGAGCATCGATTTAGCAACTTGGCATAGAGCCAATGGAAGAGGTAGCGAGGCATGAATTTCTCACATGTCCATTGCTTGTCAAATTAGTGTCACAACATGCGATAGACACTGAATAGGACAGAGGTAATTATAAACCATCACTGAGTCAGATCTACTGACTTGTTTTTACCACAATTATTCCAAAGATTATAATCCTTGCACAACATCTTCCGAGCAAATTTTTCATTTCAGGAGGTTTAATTGAATTTAAATTACTAATAAAATTTAATGGCTTCCGCACATTTGCCACAAATATCTTCTGCATAATTCTAAGTATAAATACAATTGCATCAATCTCTATTGTTTTCAATTCGCAAAATAATTCTTCGCTGTAATCAATATAATTAAACATACAGAAAGAGGTTTTTACATTGACGTCTCTGACACTTTGTCACACAGACGCTTTTCGTCTATTAATTCATTTTTACTAGATGCCTCTTCAAGACTTTTATTAAGATATGTTCCACCTAATGGTTATCACTCTGCTGACAAGTCGGCTTGCCCAATAGGATGTCCCTACAGGCTTATGAAATACTGATGCGTCAGCTTATCCCATAAGACAGCCCAGCCCACCTATCCAGCCATGAGAGGGCAAGTTTCAATATATGTGTTCACTTTGAGAAGGAGTGCCAGTATTTGATACTGGTAATCCTCCTCATTTAAGGCCCATGCACACTATCGCTCAAATTTACGACTAACTGTGCAATGGGCAACCAACGATGGGCTGCCATGATGTCATTTTTTGATGAACGCCAACATAATCGTTGCTAGCGATGATGCGATGAACTTTTAGCATGATGAAGTTTGACGCCGATGATCGCAACTATTAGCATCTTGATTGGCTGTTTGTTAATCGCATCGGATCCCATTTGAACAGTTGTGAAGATAGATGTCAATTCATGTTCGGAAGCATGGTAAAGAACTATGCTCGTGATGAATTATGTAATCAGATAATTAAATGATAGCAAAAGAACCCCGATATAACTGATACAATTTCTAAATTTTTAATTGGTTGTTAGTTAGTGGTCACCTGCAGTTAATCGCTAATAGTGTGGACACCTTATCGTAGGTGGTGACATCAAAAAACAGTCCATCTCACAGCTAAATGTTGATTTGAGCTATAGAGTGCACAGGCCTTGAGCTGTACCTATGGCCATCCAATTTCAGAGGCTCAGTTTTCATTCTAGTCCATCCCACCTGTGATGTTTCACTTCACACATGCTGTTTTACATATTAAACCTGCTGTTATACACTTCACACATGCTGTTTTACATATTAAACCTGCTGTTATACACTTCACACATGCTGTTTTACATATTAAACCTGCTGTTATACACTAAACACCTGTGGCTATGCACTTCACATCTGTTGCATACACTTCACCCCTGTTGTTATACACTTCACACATGCTTTTATACATATCAAACTTGTTGTTATATACTTTAATCCTGTGGACATAATCTTGACAAATGTTGTTTTAGTCTGCACACTTGTTTCAATGTTATTATGTTTGTCCAACAAGCAGTTCTAAATCAGCATAGGTAGCAGCTATGTATTCGATTTCTCAATAGTATAATCTAACTAAAAATTATCTAGACAAGCGCTTTTGAAACATAACCTATAGAGATGTTGTGAATTTTAAGTAACAACGGCAGTTTTCATACGTTCAAGCGTTATTTGAAGAGTACCAACTATATTTATGGAGACCTCATAGGCATTTAACTTGGCAGGCTAATCACATTATGTGCAAGAAACTAGACACTTGAAACTCAGTATACAACAAGTTTTAGAGGATAAGCTCACACGTTTCAAGAGCAACTGTAGCCAATTTGGTGATGAAATGATGATGCAATAATGGAACATGCTATTGTTATTAACCCAAATCACCAACACAGTGTGTCCTGCTACAAGTTTGTTGACAAACACAATCATTCTTGCCAACATAAATATAAACGATCTAGACCATTTCAGTGTGTGGAGGTAAAAGGGGCCAAATCTTCATAAAACTCTGTCGAATGTCTGTCTTCCAGTATAAATGAAACTGGTGTCACAGTCAGAACCGACTACTGTGCCACTGTCTATCCTATGTGGGCTGTGGGGTCCCATCGATGTTACCTAGAAAAGTACTAACTTTGCTCGGTTTACTAACACTGGTTGTTAACTGCTCGTGTAGAATTCACCACTCTTTATCTCATACATTGCTGCTACAAAAGTAAAAAGTTGCAGTTTGTCAACCATATATGACATCCCACATCATATATGATCGTATATGTATATGTTTGTATATATGATGTCCCACAACAGAAGGCACATGTCAACCATATATATCTTTGGGCTAAAGCAACAACCATGGTAACTAGCCTATGCTGCATATGCTGGTTTTAAATATTGCTTCTATTATAAAAGTTTACCGAATTATGACAGTTTATAGAAACCTCATCTCCTACGAAGTCAGAAATTGTTGAGCGGAAAAAACAAGCCTAAAACGTCATGAAACGGAAAAATACACATCGTATTTGTTGACATGTTGTTTTACTAGAGCAGTGACACTTTTTAAAAATCTCTATGTAATTCCTATATATTTTTAAAAACCAACATTATCGGCTATGTCATGACATATCAGATAGTGTCATAAGAATTAAAAGTGGCTGACCAAAATCCTGTGATTCCTGATGATCATATCAGTATTATTTCATTTGACTAGGAATAATGGGCATAGGTTCATGGGTTATGTGTTCAACCCATGAACCTTTCTCATAGTATGGTTTGACTCAATCACGGCAATAGAATTTATATTTTTTTAATATGTTATAATATTACACATTATATACGTTATGCATAATGTATCACATGTTATGATCGGCTAATCTTTTGTTGTGATTTATTGCTTTAAGAATACACAGAATATGTTCTGAACTAGCAAATTATGATATACTATATAACATAATATTAATATAACACATAGTATTAATTGATTTTCTGTCTCATTGAAAGATGGTCCTTGGCACTGGCACCATCAACAATAGGTGGTGATTTTTCATGGAAAAATTTCATGATAACATCACACATGCACACAAAAATAATGTTCAATAGTTTGTTTTATTCATAAAATAAAAATAATGTTACAAAATTCTCCATGTATTGAATCTTGCTGATGTTCTAAAAATTTGCCTTGTAAAACACTCTAATCTGTTCATAGAGATACCATTGTCTAGTCTCTAATCTGTTCATAGAGATACCATTGTCTAGCCTCTAATCTGTTCATAGAGATACTATTGTCTAGCCTCTAATCTGTTCATAGAGATACCATTGTCTAGCCTCTAATCTGTTCATAGAGATACCATTGTCTAGCCTCTAATCTGTTCATAGAGATACCATTGTCTAGCCTCTAATCTGTTCATAGAGGTACCATTGTCTAGCCTCTAATCTGTTCATAGAGATACCATTGTCTAGCACCATTTGGGCCAACAGACTTTTTCAGCTGTGCATCTTTATCTTGCATGTTCTGTCTGTCTGTCTGTCTTGCATATCTTTGCCATCTGTGCTGAATCTTAATTGGCATGCTGCCAAAATTTTATGATATTTTGTAACGAATGATGAAAGGAATGACACACAATAATAAACTGGTGCCAGCATTGTCAAACTTTCTCTGCTTCCGTTTCTATAGCTTGATTGTTCATTGCTGCTCGTTCTACGACCTGATATAAAACAGTCTAACATGTGAAATCAACAACAAAAGCAAGCGTAAAACATAGAAATAATAAAGAAGTTGTCCTTGACGCAAAACAAAATTGATGCAGATCAAAAAGCCATCAGTAATAATTCGTAAAGCGATGAGACAAAAGTTCTATAGAACTTTTCTTTTCAAGTCCTGAAATGTTGACCCAGACTGAACTTTGTGTGAACAGCTATCACCTTCATACCATTTCATCATATGCAGCCATGTCAGACGTTGCAGGACTGGCGCATTTCTTTTGTCTCCTGTAAAACATGTGACAATATTTTAATTATTGAATCATACATAATAATAATAAATCTCCAGCATGTGTATGTATGTACATGTGTATGTATAAGCATGTGTAGGCTATGTATGTATATATATGCATGCGTATGTATGTACATCAATTATACATGTAATTATGTACCCATACAAAGGCTATGGAGCTGCTTGGTTCATAGCAACAATAACAACAATAGCAACAATAAAAACAATAGCAACAATAACAACAATAGCAACAATAACAACAATAGCAACAATAACAACAATAGCAATAATAGCAACAATAACAACAATAGCAACAATAACAACAATAGCAACAATAACAACAATAGCAATAATAGCAATAATAACAACAATAGCAACAATAACAACAATAACAACAATAGCAACAATAGCAACAATAACAACAATAGCAACAATAACAACAATAGCAACAATAGCAACAAAAACAGCAATAGCAACAATAACAACAATAACAATAATAGCATTAATAACAACAATAGCAACAATAACAACAATAACAACAGTAGCAACAATAGCAACAATAGCAACAATAGCAACAATAACAACAATAACAACAATAGGAACAATAACAACAATAACAACAATAGCAACAATAACAACAATAACAACAATAGCAATAATACCAACAATAACAACAATAGCAACAATAGCAACTCGCCAAGTTAACTGAAAGGTCGATTGTGAAAGGAAGTTGACGATTTTAGCCAGAATGGTATGGAAGAAAAGGCGCTGCCAGAACCGACAGCAACACGCACTAAAAATCTACATGCTTTTCCCAACAGCAAAATGAGGAAAGTGAAGAAATAAAAAGCATGCTAGCCTGACACATGCAAGATGCATACGCTCAAAGCATGCTAGCCTGACACATACAAGATGCATACGCTCAAAGCATGAGAGCAAGACTGTTCACAAGCATTTGTTGCAGTGTAAAACTAGGGTTTCTTCTTGCGCAGTTCAGCTGTGTTAATGTAGTGACGAAGGTATGAGACTACAGTGTTACTACCTTTTGTTGAGGTCAAAAGGTCATTGAGGTCATAGCCTGTTCGATGCAGTAGTTGGTCGAATGTTCAAACTCTAATCACTAATTCCAAACGGGCCACATTTTCCTTCAGTTTTAAAATAAATAGGACCTGGTGGTTCAGGACTGCTCGGAATGTGTACCTATATTAAAGCAAAAGAGTTGATATTAAATTAAAAATAATATTAGAACATTTTACATAGCATTAAAATTGTAAGACTCTAAACACTGCAAAGAGCGGAACGCTTCTAAGAAGAAGCGTGTTTGCTGAACACAGTTGAAGGATAAATGCCTGATCTCTCTACCCTTAGCCTTAGTTTCTGCGATTAACTGTTCGTTTTTGAGCTTTTAAGAGCTTGTAATCACGTTACCACATATTTTGCACCTACAACAAAATAAGACATGGTGAATCTTTTGATACCAAATAACTGTAATGGAAATTTTGTTGTAAGTCAACCTTTAAGTAAGAATTTTGGCTGTTTGTTCTTTATTTAATATACTCTTTGTATGGTGACCCTTTTGCTTCTATGCCTCTTTGCTTCAGTTCCACAAACAGATGCTTCTTGTGAAGTCGGTTCAAATGAGGCAAAAAGAAGCGCTTGTCCACAAAAGGTAAAAAAATTTATTTTCAATAATTACAAATTATTCATGTGAAGTCTATAGCATTTTAGACTGCCCTCAATTTTGCTAAAATTTTGTAAAATGAAAAGAGGCTCATCAACACTTTATGATTACGACTTTATGGTACTTCATTTACATGAATTGACAGTGATAGATGAACCGTAATCATTGCTGCTATACCTCTAGTGCTATGTTGGCAGTTGTGTGTGAGCTAAGACCAATACAATTGCTAATACCTATCTGTACAGATGGTATATCGTTGGTGCTCTTCACTTCATGTGGCCTGACCTCAAGCTATGATATACAGTAACTAGTTACTAAGGCTGCAAGCAGGCTTGTGACCATGGTGGCAGAGTCAAAACTGCGTATTGATAAGTACTCGCTGATACCCAGGTGTAAAAGGCATTGCAGTTACAGTACATTGTTGCCTGAATACTTACATATAGTCGCATTAGCAGTGCAGCAATAGTAAGCATGTCACAGCCACACAGTACACAGTATGCTTGCACTGCATACTATTACTACTGCGCAGTAGACAGTAGACATGCAGTACAACTACTTGCTAATGCGCGGTACGCGGTATTGGTGCAGTGATGGTGTTGCCTACTGCACAGTGTACAGTGCTGGATTCAGTGTGTCTGCTGTTAATGCTCATTTCACAGTTCTAGTCGCAGCATGAAATTTTACATTATATTGTACGTACATACACAGTATGCCTTTTCAAAAAATTATAGCATAATAATGTATTGAGTTTGGATGCAGCCACGACATAATTGGGTGAAATTAATGCTGCTCAACCTTGAGTATGAATGACTAAACAAATGGAACACAGTCTTTGTGTTGTATTTGGTTGATATGAAAATCTATTATGGTTTCAATATATAATATTGATGAGAAGACAATACAAAGACATCAATTTCATAGGATTAGTGATAATGCCTGACTCCCTATTCAGAAATGATATGGAAGTTAGAGCATAAGTTCATGAGGTATTTAAACAACGCTTAACAATTTTGTAAAATGCAATGCAGACACATAGACAGCCAGCAGTATCAGTTAATACACAGTATCAACTTCATATTAGTGAGTGGTTGCAATATACATGCAGCTTTAGGTTTTGAAGAATGCGCATTTGCAGTACGCATAAATTGCTGGGTTTCAGATTATGTGTTGTGAATGTAAATACGCAGTAGATTGCAGTGGGCAGTTTTTAGTAAGAGTGCAGTTGCAATAACCACTGATGTCTACTATGGGTTAGAAATTTGTAAAGCCATAGCCATAAATTTGTAAAATAAATAAGCCATAAATTTGTAAATAAAGCCATAGCCATAGCCATAAATTTGTAAAGCCATTTGGGTTAGAAATTTTGTAAATCTACAAAATTACTGCCCACTGCACTTGTCTGCGAAGATACAGTGCAGTTCCAATGCCTCACAACCCTGGGTGAAAGCTTCTCACATGAGTAATAGTTCTAGCTATGAAATGCCTGCATGCCTTGTTCAGACATATATATAGTTGTCAACAATTGCCTGTACCTACGGAGGCTATTAGTATGAAAGTTATCTTACCTTACTTAATGTTTCAACTCTCTCATTGGCTATTAGCTATTGGTCAGTAACAACTGTTTATGCGTTGCTTGATGATGATTGGATAGCACGACTTACCAGATGATCAATAAGTATAGCTTGATAACACTAAGGAAAGCAATTGCCTAACAATAGCCCTCATTAGAGTATTGAGTTGAGAGGTGACAAGGTCACGTTTTCTAGCCTCACTCTTACACGCCCGCGCGAGAGTAAGGATGGGTGATGAGAAAGCAGGTACGGATTACAATGTTAATTGTAGACGAGTGACTAGCCAGTTGATCTGACAGCCTTAATCACAGCTATCATAACTGATCTACAATGTAAAAATAATGCAGAATTTACGTAGAGAAGGTTACTAGCGTGGTGTGCTAATTTGTTTTATACATGAAGAGCTAACCTACTTCTATCTCAGTTTGTCACTATGACATCATAAGCTAATTATTTCAGTAAAATAATAATCCGATTGGTTGCCTGCTCACTTATTGCATAAGCGGAGTAATATTTATGCAATAAATGGTCTGAATAATTTATGTATATCTTCTGAGTATAATAGTGAA
This sequence comes from Watersipora subatra, assembly GCF_963576615.1. Taxonomy (NCBI): domain Eukaryota; kingdom Metazoa; phylum Bryozoa; class Gymnolaemata; order Cheilostomatida; family Watersiporidae; genus Watersipora; species Watersipora subatra. The sequence continues at coordinate 39,244,529 of NC_088710.1, read as the reverse complement.
TTTTATACTTGTTTGTGTTGATGTTTTATAGAAGAGCAAACAGACGCTGGTACTACAACCTACCTGGTACAATTACCAACCATGTTGAGAATATGTATGTACATGTATATGTAGAGATAGTCTGCAGCTACCATATATAGTATATGTATATGTAGAGATAGTCTGCAGCTACCATATATAGTATATGCATATGTAGAGATAGTCTGCAGCTACCATATATAATATATGTATATGTAGAGATAGTCTGCAGCTACCATATATAGTATATGTATATGTAGAGATAGTCTGCAGCTACCATATATAGTATATGTATATGTAGAGATAGTCTGCAGCTACCATATATAGTATATGCATATGTAGAGATAGTCTGCAGCTACCATATATAATATATGTATATGTAGAGATAGTCTGCAGCTACCATATATTGTATATGTATATGTAGAGATAGTCTGCAGCTACCATATATAGTATATGTATATGTAGAGATAGTCTGCAGCTACCATATATAGTATATGCATATGTAGAGATAGTCTGCAGCTACCATATATAATATATGTATATGTAGAGATAGTCTGCAGCTACCATATATAGTATATGCATATGTAGAGATAGTCTGCAGCTACCATATATAATATATGTAGAGATAGTCTGCAGCTACCATATATAGTATATGCATATGTAGAGATAGTCTGCAGCTACCATATATAATATATGTAGAGATAGTCTGCAGCTACCATATATAGTATATGCATATGTAGAGATAGTCTGCAGCTACCATATATAATATATGTAGAGATAGTCTGCAGCTACCATATATAGTATATGCATATGTAGAGATAGTCTGCAGCTACCATATGAGACGGGAAAGCAGAATCTTAATAAATTAGATGTGGGCTATAGTTTACAGTTTCTATAGTTTACAGTTTCTATAGTTTACAGTTTCTATAGTTTACAGTTTCTATAGTTTACAGTTTCTATAGTTTACAGTTTCTATAGTTTACAGTTACTATAGTTGACAGTTACTATAGTTTACAGTTACTATAGTTGACAGTTACTATAGTTTACAGTTACTATAGTTGACAGCATACACATATGAGAGGCTTTCTGGATTACAGAAACTATCTTGGTTGTATCCATTTTCTTTTTTGAAAAATCTGTTTGATAATTGTTTTGTTTAAATTTTGTTTCATATTTTAAGACTTGTACAATAATTAAAACTATCTGCTCTTATGTTGTCTCTGACTTGCTATAGGACAAGCTAATGGTCACAACAACGGAGGAGAAATTAAAAATGGAGCGAAAGCAAATGGCTTTTCCGAAAAGTCAAGTAGTACTTCATCTATTAGCTCTGGTCAGACTGATGACCTTCAGAGTGCGAAAAGACGAGGGTGAGACGATAAGAGTCATATCAGCATTTCCTATCTATTTAATTCCTAACAGCATTTCATAATAAAATCAATTCAGATATTATAATCCCGCTAGAATTATGGCAAATAAACAAAGAGGTTTTATTCTAATATCAGTCATATTTGTGCTATGATATTAGTATAGACCTTGTTAAATTGCAACCACTTTTCCTTCTTAGTACAGCCATATGACTGATTGTATAGTATCAGTCATAGATGTGCCTAAATCTGTAAGCGCCACCACTATGATCACACATATTTGACTTTCTCGCAGTTCTACCATGTAAAGATGTCAAAAGCTAAGCAAAAACCATAAGTTACATAAGATTGCTTACCCTTATGAGTAATAGGGGTTTTCACATGCTCTGATGCATGCATGACTCTTCTAGCGCTGATAGGCGCCATCATCACTTTGTGACAACGTAATGAACATGCTAACATCCTATATGAAGGACATTAATTGTAAAAGTAAAATGCCTTGCAAAAAATATCTTAGAGAGATTTTGATTTGGACGCTTGTGATGAACTAGACATACTGACAGCTTACATAATATGTTACGAATAGATGTAATTAATTCATGTAGCGGGCTTACTGATTTCAGTTGGCATTTTCTGTGCAGTCCTGCAGATACTTTGTACGTAGTTGATTACCTTGCACTATCTGATGTCTTGCAGGATCCTCTGCTGTAAACCAGGTGCAGACAATATTAAAGAACAGCCAGAAAGAGTGTCCTTTTTTCGTCTTGTAAGTTTTACATAAGATTAACATGTGAAAGACAAAGTAACGAGTAATCTCTCCTAACTCTCTCTCTTCTAACTCTCTCTTCTAACTCTCTCTCCTAACTCTCTCTCCTAACTCTCTCTCCTAACTCTCTCTCCTAACTCTCTCTCCTAACTCTCTCTCCTAACTCTCTCTCCTAATTCTCTCTCCTAACTCTCTCTCCTAACTCTCTCTCCTAACTCTCTCTCCTAACTCTCTCTCCTAACTCTCTCTCCTAACTCTCTCTCCTAATTCTCTCTCCTAACTCTCTCCTAACTCTCTCCTAACTCTCTCTCTTAACTCTCTCTCTTAACTCTCTTTCCTAACTCTCTCTCCTAACTCTCTCTCCTAATTCTCTCTCCTAACTCTCTCTTCTAACTCTCTCTTCTAACTCTCTCTCCTAACTCTCTCTCTCTCCTAACTCTCTCTCCTAACTCTCTTCTAACTCTCTCCTAACTCTCTCTCCTAACTCTCTCACCTAATTCTCTCTCCTATCTCTCTCCTAATTCTCTCTCCTAACTCTCTCTCCTAATTCTCTCTCCTAACTCTCTCTCCTAACTCTCTCTCCTAACTCTCTCTCCTAACTCTCTCTCCTAACTCTCTCTCCTAACTCTCTCTCCTAACTCTCTCTCCTAATTCTCTCTCCTAACTCTCTCTCCTAACTCTCTCTCCTAACTCTCTCTTCTAACTCTCTCTTCTAACTCTCTCTCCTAACTCTCTCTCTCTCCTAACTCTCTCTCTTAACTCTCTCTCTTAACTCTCTCTCCTAACTCTCTCTCCTAACTCTCTCTACTAACTCTCTCTCCTAACTCTCTCTCTCTCCTAACTCTCTCCTAACTCTCTCTCCTAACTCTCTCCTAACTCTCTCCTAACTCACAGGAGAGAGTTGGTAGACTGTTGTCAGACAGTGCTTTCAAATATTTGTGTTGTAAATGCTATTTACTTGACTTGAGCATACATACATGTAGCATAGGACGTCACCATAAGCCTAAATACATATCCTGATACATTACACACCTTATAGACTATCTACCTCAGTACCCTCACAAAAATCGGACACAATATGATGGTAGCACGGAATGGGACAGTCTTCACATTAGACCGCCGCCTGATGATAGATATACCTTGAGATAAAACCCCTATAAATTTTAAAATCCCTATAAATTTTCCTCATATATTTGAAATTATCTCTGATGGTTTGCAATTTATGTTGATTAATTTGATTTGAAAAATGTGTTCCTAATACTCACACCTCTATGTCTCACTCATTTATGTTTCGCATGAGCTGCGCTATTAAACTTGTGTTTTCAGACACATCCGCCCACATAATTAATAGTCCCCTCAGGGTAGCAGAGATCACTTATCAGTCACTATATTATATTAATACTCATAGAGTATCAAAAATACAATAATGGCTAAAATCATAATACTCATTTAATAATAACAATATAATAATCATATAATAATAGCTATACTGCAGTCAAATAATAATAACAATAGTAACAACCATATAACAGTGGCTTTAGCTATCACCGCATACCTTTGAAACTTCTTGTATTCATGTTGGTATTTGTATAGAGGAATATGGTCATATATGGTCACTGTCTACTTCCAGCAAAGATTTTTGATATACTTATTGCGAACTGCCATCACATATCTATCACTAATATTACTTATTATTACCAGTATTATTATTAACATTATTGCAGAAGAATCCGTCTTAGCAAATTTTGCCACTGAGAGTGACTCCCTCTGACCACCCAGAGTTTTATAATGTTTCCATGCTAAGTTTAACCGCTCTAAAATCACTTCTTATTGCTTTTCCTCAGACAGCATTCTATGAAATTAACAAATCTATGAACATTTTCTGCTTATACAAAAAAAATTCAAAATAACTGTTTCTATAAAATATATATTTAGCTCATTCGCTAGCTGAATTATAAAAACTACGCGAGTCTCACCTAATGTTGCTCGCAAACCGTGCATAGATTGTCAGCTTTTTGACTATATAGCATAGAAATTTTTGGTAAACTATTTTTATGACACAATTTCATTTTTACACTGAAGTAAGTTTTATATAAGGTAGGACTTTGAGTTGAACAAGCTGAATAAAGATTCTAGTTAGCTGGCTGCTATTTAAGGTGTTGCTAGTATTTTCACAACTTTTTTATTTGTATAAATTTAATATCTCAGAATGTATAAAGAACATTAGCTTGTGCTAGTAAACAATTCTGGGTCAAAGAATGACTGTCTCTAGCCAACATTATTTGTTCTGTTGCAGTTTAGGTTTTCAGACAAACTAGATGTACTGCTGATGGTTACTGGCACACTAGTCATGGTCCTTCTAGGCTTGCTAGTGCCAGGCAATCTATTCTACTTCGGGAATTTGATGACAAACTTTGTTCTTTTTGAAACATCGGAGTCAGCGAACTCTACCAATTTGACAGGCTGCGCTGCTGAAAATGCAGCACAAAAACTTCAGTAAGTATTTTTTTTACTAGCAAAGTTAAATTTATTTTATTTTAGTTCCAGACAGTAAACAAATTCTCTAGATCAAAGCTTGGATAACAACAAAAATCTATTGCCTGAGACTCATCTTATTTTCACCATTTCTTTGCCGGATGTCGACTTACGTTATCTGTGTGACTGATGTTATATGTGTGAATACTTCTATACATGCTAGTATATATAGGTTATATATCTGAATACTTCTACACATGCTAGTATATATAGGTTATATATCTGAATACTTCTATACATGCTAGTATTTATAGGTTATATGTGAATTTCTAACCAACCCTCCTGCCTTTCTGTATTTCTATCCCCAAGATTTACACCCTTAGGAGCCCTCATTAAGCCCCTTGTCTTTGCATCTGAATTAATTGATCTTCTTCTATTGAAGTCACCTTCTTTATTCTCAGACTTCAAGTCAAAAGATTCACTCAGTTTTACCTAAGAATGGCATGAAATTATCTTCGATATCAACTCGAAATTTCAAAAGTTTTTTGCAAGGTGGTTTTTTTATAATTTATTGGTGCAAGTTTGCATTACAATTAGAATCTTACGACTAGTAAGAGTGGCGCAATAATAGCAATGATAGCCATAATCAGAAATAACAATTGTGTTGTAAGTCACATTCAGACAGAACTTTTGAAATTAGACCAAGAAGAGTAGTCTAGATGTCCGCCTGACATAATATCATTTACTCTACTCCTATCAGGACTATGTATTAAGATTGCTTGCTAGGTGGTGTTTATCTAGACTACATGACATAAATAAACAGACAAGCATTTCGTGTTAGTTTACCGTCTTTCAGAAATACTACGCTAGTTACAGACTCATTTCTTGTTCAGTTTAGAGACTTTGTTGTGTTGCGCTCTCTTTATCTAGTATGTTTACATAATACAGCATTCTAAATCTAGTAACAGATTTTAGCTTTTAGTAATTGTCTGTAACCGAAACATAATTGGCTAAAAACAATCTTAAAATTTTAGCATTAGTCTCATGTAAAAGACTACCTTGAACTGTTTCTCAAATGGGAGATTTTTTAGGGAGCCGAGTGGAGGATTGATGCCGGAAGAGAACCTGAGAGGAGTTCTAGACAGCTATATTAAAATACTGGTTGGCTTTGGAGTTTTTGCCTTTTTGGCAGCATATACTGGTGAGTTACAGAAATGCAAGTTTACAGTTTTACACTCATAAGTTACAGAGCTGTAAATTCACTTCAAGTTGTATGTTTACCTGGTGAATACATTGGGTTCGCCTCGGCCGTTATCCATGCTAGATGATTTGCATTTCAACTAAACTTATATTTAATATGGACTTACGATGCCGACTAGGTTCAGCAAATTACCTACTTAGTCAGTTTTGTAAACAATGCTCAATCGATTCATCAATTCTAAAAATAACACATGCCTCCATACTTTTACCAAATTTGTCACAATTCTCACTAAGTGGTGGTTTAACATCTGTCTACCAAGCATAATTATAAGTGTGTTGTAATCAATAGAAGCTTGCATTTTCAAAGAGATGATGCAATATATACAACTCTGTAGGTATCACCTTCTGGACATGGACAGGAGAAAGACAGATTAGGAGAATTAGAAATGCTTATTTTCAAGCGATTATGCAACAGAGTATTGCCTGGTTTGATGTACATAATGCAGGAGAGCTCAACACACGCATGGTCGAGTGAGAACACAGATCTCTGCAGACATGATCATAAATTGTTTTTTTGGCCCATTCATTGAATGCCTTAATTAAATATTAAAATAAGGATATATACATTTAATTTACGCTATTTTTGGTAGTTAAATAGTCTGTTTGTCTTTGTTTTTCACAAACATATGGATACAAATCTGTCCAAGGAGGTCTCTACATGGTGACATTTTGTAGAGACATGCAAAGATTGAGTGAGGGATTCGGAGACAAAATGGCTACCTCTGTTCAATGGATATCAACATTCATAGGCGGATATGCTCTGGCGTTTATAGTCGGATGGAAACTTACGCTTGTCCTACTTACAGCGTGTCCTCTCATTGTTATAGTATTTGCAGCAGCCAGCAGGGTATGTACAATCATAGCAAAGTAACATCTTTGCTCACCAGTAGAGTAGCAAGAACATCTGTGAGTGTTTTTATAATGTAATTATGCACAAAAGTAGTATTTTTTTGGCAGAAATTGGTTGGTGATGCAATGCATTATTGATAGGTTACAAAACCAAGGGTAGAAATATATTCACAGCCACTCATTATTTTGAAAGCTCTAAATCTCTAACCTCTATGTTTAACTAATGTAGTAAATAATGAATACAAACTCAGTGATTGTGTACCCTCTTGAATATACCCATGGCAGTATTACAAAAACCTTGGTCTCCTATGTTTTAGAATATACTGTATATTTGATTTCGTTTGCATACATAGACCATATTTTTGAGACTATAAGACACGCGCACTATAAGGTGCAGCATCAATTAGTATGCCAATTTCTGTCATTGTTCACATGTCAGGCACTTAAGATTATAAGGCGCAATAGGTGAATAGAAGGTATGTGTATATCAAATAAGTCCAAGCTTATCAAGTTAATTTATTCAGTTAGTTCACAATAACTCTCAATGATATTTAGTTGTAAGCTAACAAAGGTAAACATACAAACTGTTGTTTAGGTTGAACACAAAAATACATTCATAGGCTCTACTCACTTTTTTCCGGCAACATACTGGATCCTTCTTTTAACACGGAAATACAAAACTGTTGAGCAGTTGTGACTTATACTAAAACAATCAGTACAGACACTTTATTTGTTAGTTGGTTCCCCGCCTACATAGGTCTTCAAACTTCATATTTAGTGTCTGCGTTAAACAATGTGATTTTAACATCAAGTTGGCCCTGATCCCTCTCGTTGTTATCAAAGTCAGTCTCGCCGCTGTCACCTGCCTGTTCACTGATCATTCCAACCTTCGAGACTGAGTACCTGAGTTCACCCATCAGCAATTCATTAGCAGATAGTGACATACCTCACCCGGCGTGCCACATAAAATTGACTAACAAACAGAACCAAGGGTTATACATCAGCCGTACTGGATTGCATTGTTGATTTTTGCGAAACTTTTATAGCCCGACCAATATGATATATTAGTAGCTATAGTGCTAGTAGTAAATTGCTCTCTCAGCAAAATTTTTTCTTAGAATAGGATGTCTGTTTTCTCATTGGTAAGTATTTGTTATTCGATGACTCATCCCTCTAACCATTCATACACACACGAGTAGATTTAGACTATCTCTCAATTGTGATGGCTGTAGGCAGCTATATTCAGAGGCAGCGCGCGAGAACTCGAGAAATTATGTTTTGTTTAATATTTGAGCTAAGATGATGATAGAAGATATTCAAATATTCTAGTTTATGATGAGAATGGTCAGACAAGAACTGACAGCGTATGCTAAAGCTGGATCAGTTGCAGAAGAGACCTTTAGTTCCATTCGAACAGTCGCTGCTTTTGGAGGAGAGAAGAAAGCTGAAGACCTGTAAGTCATACATGTGCCTCTGCATTATATGTTCAGTTTTGGAATATAATGTAATATAACATAATATGGCATGATAATAAGCTATATAGCATGATGATAAGCTATATAGCATGATGATAAGCTATATAGCATGATAATAAGCTATATAGCATAACGATAAGCTATATAGCATGACATTTTGCACTATATTGTGTATAGTGATGCTCAGCGCATGCTGCTTGGTTATATTATATTATGCCATATTTATGTCATATTATATTACCATATAATGTTGTTGATAGTTTACACTACGTTATATTATATTACCTTATGTTGCTGTTGATAGTCTACACTACGCTATATTATATTACAAGATGCTGTATTACATTGCGTTATTTTAGATTACGTTATGCCATACTCTATTTTATACTATAGCATGCTATAGTATAATAATTTATGTCGCATTGATCTGTAACATTTTCACAAATCATTCCATTTTGGCTTTGCACCGTGTGATCCAGTAAACAAAAAACTAATCTAACTGTCAAGCTATAAAAGATAAGGAACGGGGAAACAATATAAAAGATAAGGAGCGGGGAAACAATATAAAGTTTAATTATATGCTTCAATACCGTCGTAATACTCTACCCCTTTCTTCTCCCTACCAGCTATCAGAAGTAAAAAAGTGCATGCGTGTATTCTCAGCATTTTTGCAGATATAATGGCCATTTAAAGAACGCTCTAGTGAAAGGTGTGAGGAAAGGAACTATTGGAGGTTTGATATCTGGATTAATCATGCTCATTGTGTTCTGCTCCTGCGCACTAACCTTGTGGTATGGCGCTAAGCTATCCAGAGAAGAATGCTTTGAAACAGGAGGCATACTGCAGGTAAAAAACTAAGAAATAGTGTTAAGTTATTTGTAGAATGTCTATCTAAAGCTATGTATACTCTAGCACGCTATCGTTAGCATATTTCAGCAAAATTCTACAGCAAGAATGAAAAGACACGTTGGTTACAGCTCTTTTAGAATGCTTTCTAGGGCTATGATGTTGACTCAATAAAGGTACCATCAACAATAGAGGTACCATCATCAATCATTCTACTAATAGTTACAAAAGTTATTAAAAGCTTACAATTGACTTGCAAGCAACTGCCCTAGCACATCATTATAAGGACTGAGATATACAAGGGTATGCTGAAGTCATCCTAATACATCGTGACTCAACCCTGCGCCTGACGACCCTGTAACTTCTTGGGAATATACAAGTGAATCCTTAAAATATTTTTTCAGCTCGCTTCAGACAGATCATTAAGTATCGCTTGTAAAAATAGTGGCTTCAAACATGTTGACACGCAAGCTAAACTTTAGTTGTACATTTTCAACTCCCACCTTTTTAACAAGTTGACATACAACTCTCTTTAGTTGGTCTAACAGGAAATTAGTCTGAAGAAGTGAGTTACCAAATTAAAACAAAGAGCTCAGATTGGCTGACTTTTTAAATTGCTGACGCCAAGACCTACGGATTGTAAAACTAATCAATTCGCTTTCTTTGATAGGCATTCTTTTAAAAAGCCAATTATATTGCTACAAATTATATTACTAAAAATATTTTATTCATCAAAATATAACTGTTGAATAAATTCAGATTAACAATTTAGCAAAGAATAGTGTAAAAGTCATCGAGAGGGCCTTATATTATTATAATTATATTACATTATTATGTTCAGCAACTGGCTGATAAAGGAACCTCTTATTATAAGCTAAAGACCTTCGGATCGTTCCCTAAAAACTAAGAACAAGCTATCGACTCTTTTGACTTACAAAAAAAGAATGTAGATTTGCATATTAGAGTACAGATAAGCCATTAGAAACAGGTTAATATGAACACAATCCGATCAGCAATCTCTAATCCATCTTGGCTTTATGTTAGCGAGTGACATATTGCACCACAATGCATGAGAAGCTCTGTGCGGAACTACCAACCACCTAATTAGACTAAAGGGTAAAGTTGGACACAAAGAAGACCCGCTCTACTCACTAATGATATCTGATTAGCAAGTTCCGTGGCTTTTGCAATAGTTTAACAAAACTTTATGCGTGTTTCTACTGCTAAGCAGATCAACTGACTAATTGACACTTCAACTTTCTTTTGCTTCATTTTCATTAGCTTCTCTTTTAGCTACTCAATATTTTTGCGTCTGTTTTTGTAGGTGTTTTTTGGAGTGATTGTAGGATCTATGTCACTTGGATTTGCACTTCCTGTTCTCGAAAACATAAATAGTGCTCGTGCGGCTGCAGCTGCACTCTTCAAAACTATAGATGCAGTAAGTACATTGGTCGTCAAGTCAGACCGTTAGAGTAAAGTTCTAGTAGAAGCTCATCAATTCAGTTAACTACTTTCATTGAAGACAGCCCATCTATAGAGACACCCAGTATCTATCTCTACCTGATCTATGAGTATCTATCTCTACATAATCTATGAGTATCTATCTCTACATAATCTATGAGTATCTATCTCTACCTAATCTATGAGTATCTACATGTATCTCTACCTAATCTATGAGTATCTATCTGTACCTAATCTATGAGTATCTATCTCTACCTAATCTATGAGTATCTATCTGTGCCTAATCTATGAGTATCTATCTTTACATAATCTATGAGTATCTATCTCTACATAATCTATGAGTATCTATCTCTACATAATCTATGAGTATCTATCTCTACCTAATCTATGAGTATCTATCTCTACATAATCTATGAGTATCTATCTCTACATAATCTATGAGTATCTATCTCTACCTAATCTAGGAGTATCTATCTCTACTTAACGTATAATCAAAAATATTAAGCCTGCTGATTACACTATTCCGCATTGTTATTCGCCAAAGTAATAAGTTTCATTTGCAATAGTTTTAGTTTTAAAGAATTCTCTGTATTTTTTACAGTATGTTGAAATTGACAGCTCTTCAGAAATAGGTTTAAGACCTGACCATCTTGAAGGCGATGTGGAATTTGAAGATGTTGGATTTACTTACCCTTCGCGACAAGAAATAAAGGTCTGTATGTAGATAGACATATTTTTGCTAAAATATTCCTAGAAAATTCTGTGATGGCAGCTCTATGGCAAACTGTGACTTTTTAAATGACAAATAGCGCTTAGCCTGCTGTTGTACCACCTACAGTACATGTAGCCTATGTTCTGATTGTTGCCCATTCTTAAGGTGTGAGTTGAAACAATAACAAAGTTTAAAGTTTATACCGGTAATAGCTTTTCTCAATCTCAATAGGCTTTGCTCACTTTTTCATTGGCTAAAATGTTTATATATAACCTTACCAAATCTATTACTAGTTTCCTTAGCTAATACTATTATCTTTTTAGACATTGTAATGTAGCTTAATGACAACTATGCAAGCACATTTCTGTTCTTTCTAACATAACAAAGATGGCTCTACCTTTAGGCATACTCTCTAAAGATGGCTTTACTTCTAGTAATAATATGGAAAGATGGCTCTACCTCTAGTAATACTATCTAAACATGGCTCTACTTCTAGTAGTACTATCTAAAGGTGGCTCTACCTCTAGTAATATTATCTAAAGATGGCTCTGCCTCTAGTAATACTATCTAAAGATGGCTCTACCTCTAGTAATACTATCTAAAGATGGCTCTACCTCTATTAATATTATCTAAAGATGGCTCTACCTCTAGTAATATTATCTAAAGATGGCTCTACCTCTATTAATATTATCTAAAGGTGGCTCTACCTCTAGAAATATTATCTAAAGATGGCTCTACCTTTAGTAATACTATCTAAAGATGGCTCTACCTCTATTAATATTATCTAAATATGGCTCTACTTCTATTAATATTATCTAAAGATGGCTTTACTTCTAGTAATAATATGGAAAGATGGCTCTACCTCTAGTAATACTATCTAAACATGGCTCTACTTCTAGTAGTACTATCTAAAGGTGGCTCTACCTCTAGTAATATTATCTAAAGATGGCTCTACCTCTAGTAATACTATCTAAAGATGGCTCTACCTCTAGTAATACTATCTAAAGATGGCTCTACCTCTAGTAATATTATCTAAAGATGGCTCTACCTCTAGTAATATTATCTAAAGATGGCTCTACCTCTACTAATATTATCTAAAGGTGGCTCTACCTCTAGTAATATTATCTAAAGATGCCTCTACCTCTAATAATACTATCTAAAGATGGCTCTACCTCTATTAATATTATCTAAAGATGGCTCTACTTCTATTAATATTATCTAAAGATGGCTTTACTTCTAGTAATAATATGGAAAGATGGCTCTACCTCTAGTAATACTATCTAAACATGGCTCTACTTCTAGTAGTACTATCTAAAGGTGGCTCTACCTCTAGTAATATTATCTAAAGATGGCTCTACGTCTAGCAATACTATCTAAAGATGGCTCTACCTCTAGTAATACTATCTAAAGATGGCTCTACCTCTAGTAATATTATCTAAAGATGACTACCTCTAGCAATATGATCTAAAATTGTTGAGATCAATGGCCGTTCATCAATAAGAACGTGAATAAAGTTTTTTAACAATTTTTAGTATCGGTATTTTAGTTAGAGATAATAAAGATAATAAAGGTGAGAAAATTCTACAGAAAATTGCAAGGGAAACTATTTAAAATGGACGAGATGAATATTCAAAGTGGATGCAGAGTAATTTATTCAATTTATTTAGAGCACTGTAGGTTTTATTCTGTGCAGCCGATTAGCTCTTAATCGTGTATTTTGACAGCTATCCCGATAGTAATCATCTTGTCGACAAGCGCATGCGAATGAGTCCTCAGTTATTAGTGAGTTCCATTCTTCTGCCACATATGAGTATGAAGAACTTTAGTTCTGCAGTCGGCTTGGAGGTATATAGTGATATTAGTAGTGATAATAGTATGGTGTAAAACGAGGTTAATACTATAAAGTTCTCACTGAAGAGAATTTAAGCCTGATTGAAAAAGTTGCAGCTTTGCCATGGTGAAGATGGCAACAAAGAGAAAATGCAGGCCATGGTGTCTACACCAAGGTATCACTCTTGCCAAAATAGACTAAGGGTTTGGTTTACCCCGGCCGCAATCTTTTATAGATATTATGATATTATATTCTAATTGAATAAATCTACTACAAGGTTCAATAAAACCACAGTTTATTAGTTTAATCTTGGCGCGCATATCTCATTTCTGAATGTTTGCTTTGCTAATATAGCCTACCATTTGTCCTGCATTTGCTGTTGAATTGAAACACAGTTTCTCATTCAAAAGTTAACTGGCAACATTTTAAAATTACATCTATGAAAACCAGAATAATCATATTCTGGTTTTCAGCAATGATTTTGATGTTATAAGACCAAAAAAACAAGCTTGTGAGACAAGGATAGTCGGTATGCAAGCTCCAAGCAGAGACATAAGGAGGCCATTTTATGCATAAATGCAGACTTATGAATTACGATGCCAACGCCGAGAATTAGCCAATGCGTGAACACGAGACAAAAGCACTTTTCTTGGCCTCCAATCTTTAACACTTCCACCATATTGTCGCCTCGCTATGTTGTTGTGGTTATCCAACCTTGTAGATAATTATAACGCAAGGCTGAAACAGATTCCACAAATACCGAAAAAAAGTCTGCACCATATGTGCAGATCCCGCATTAACTTTCGACAAGTGGTTATAAAATTACAGCAATTGACTTGTACTTACAATTTGTAGAGCATGCTAGCAAGGAATTCTTCTTTTATATAAATATTAAATTTAAATAATTGTTTTAATTGGTTAATCTCGGATGTCATATGTTTAGAACTTATCAACCCATGTTCTATACTTCCATAAATGAAGCTTTTAAAATAACAATTTTTAGATAGACCAAGTAGGTAAAAAATGACCGATCTTATTAGAGTTATACAATATTGCAGCTGTTTCCGGTCGATATTGCAGCTATTTCCCGGTCGATATTGCAGCTATTTCTGGTCGATATTTTTCAAAATTTACACATCCTTTCGTTAATTTTCACGGCTTTAAAGTGTTGCTAAAATCTCGTATTTGGTCGAAATTACATTAAAATATTATTGAAACCTCAACCTAGAGTGCTATTTGCAATTGTTAATGCAATAAAAATGCTGTCAGTTAACCTTTAACCTTTAACTTGTTTGAACAATGTTTTACGTTGTAATGAATTGCTTATCGGTTTTAGACATTCTACCTACTGAAACATGCTTTTATCGAATTAGTTGCATTTTACACCCAGGCATAAACAAAACTCTGTAAACCATGACAACAGTAAACTGCTGGCAGCTGATGATATTTAAAAACCTTAAGTTTATAAAGACTGGAATTAATATTATTATTAAAGTACATATACAAACTTTTGTACCGAGAGATAAATATTCAAGATTTGTTGTTAAGCAGATAATTTGTGCTATGAAAACCTTTTGAAAATGTAAACATTTAGACTGCGTAATAAACAATTTATTATTACCCAAACAATGTCCTTTAAGTTTTGCTAACAAATAGTGGCTATCACAGTTATAAGAACAAACTATTAGTTGCTATAATAAGCATGTAACTTAATAAACATCGACAATGGAGCGGAGAAGGCTATGTAGTACTCTAAGCTCTCCTTGCCACAGGTATTAGATGGACTCAGCTTCACAGTAAAGAAAGGACAGACAGTGGCGCTCGTCGGTGAAAGTGGTTGTGGGAAGAGTACGACAATACAGTTGGTGCAGAGGTTCTATGAAGCGAACGAAGGCAAGGTATGTAGGTTTTAGCAATAACTGCTCAGGTTCTCATTAGCATAAGCTCACTCCGCTCTAGGTGTTTTCGGCGATGACATTATTTATGCAGTTGTGGTTAGATTGCTTCATGATATTCCGCCACACTTGTCATAATTATTTCTTTGTTTTTATAAATCATACATCAACCAACTAGCAGATGTTTGAATAATAGATGGATACATAACATGGGAGACTGGTGTAAGAAACAAAGATCAGATCTTTGTTTTGTAGTAAATGCATTTCTTACGTTCATATGATAAACATGTTGCATAACATACCATTTGTGGCCACTCAAGGTCACACACCCATCACCCCTCCAGATCAGGATAAATAGTAGTCTTTATGAGATCACTTACCGCAGATCATGATTAGAGATGCCCCCATTCTAAATTCACCAGGCGATTCAGATACCGATCCGATCTGATATACCGATCCTAATTGAAAAATAATCCGATTCAGATACCGATTCAGATCTTTTGTGTTGCATAGATAGTAGCTCATTTTATTATGCAAATACAAACATAATGCAAAGAAAACAAGAATATTATTGTATTTATTTGTTTGCATTTATGGAAAAAAATATATACATATTCACATACTGACATACCGTGCATGTAGTAACAAAACAGTCCATGTTTCTTGTAATTTGTAAATAAATGTAATTACTGTTAGTGGTACAGTTCTATCTGTGATAACGAAGTCTCTCTTTTATTGCTGGATAAACTGCTGCTCCTGTACAAGTTTAGAGCAAATCAATGTTTCTTTTAAAAACCGTTAGTGATTCAATTATCTCAGTAAGACGTCTCTTTTCTTCCATCATTATCAATGTAGCCAAGCGTACTGAAGGGGGATTCCCTTGCAACAGATG
Source organism: Watersipora subatra (assembly GCF_963576615.1). NCBI lineage: Eukaryota > Metazoa > Bryozoa > Gymnolaemata > Cheilostomatida > Watersiporidae > Watersipora > Watersipora subatra. The sequence goes on along the minus strand of NC_088710.1, from coordinate 39,228,682 downwards.
TTGGAGGACAGGCTACATACCGATACGCCACTGGGGTTACCATTTTTTGTACAATACAAACGATCCATTGTATCGTCAGGATCAAGAGAGTGATAGATAACTTTATGCGTCGACTGTTTAAATTACTTTCGTAATGCTAGTAAATAGAAATATTACACTGCGTTCTTGTTTCCCATTTTTGTTATCTTGTTCGTGATTGCTTGCAATAAAACCTATCGCTGTAATTGGGAAATACCACACTTTTTGTTTACGTTCTGGCTAAAAAGTTTCCTTCGCTGTGTTGATCAGGCTATAGACATGAAATAAATTGTGTGGCAGGCCTGAAATTCATTAAGTAAAAGTAAGAAGCTTACAGCTGATGATTTTCTATTAGTATAGCAGGCTAAAATACAGTTTTCTGCTAAATGGTTGATCTGTAAAAAGTATCACAAGGTTCAGATTTTTTAAGAAAAGATCGGCCGATACCGATTCAAATACTTGACACTCATATCGGCACCGATACCGATTCCGATACCAAAATCGGGGCAACTCTAATCATGATAACCTCAGCTGGAAGTGTTCTTTTTAGGATAGTCTCTGCCAAGTGGCTATGATAGCTCATCGGCATTATTTCTGCTAATTATTATCACAGAGATCTGTTAAAAAACTATTTATACTAACAGCTAATCTTCGTATGCATAAAAACTTTTTTAATAATTTTAAATAATTTTACATGGAAAATCTATGTATAGTTTGATGGGTTTTTGTTTGGGAAGCACCAACTCTATGACAACGCATTTAAAATGCAAAGACGCTTACAACATAATAAGTTGGATTAAGCTTGAAATTGACTATAGGGTGACATATTTTACTCTATAGGAAAAAAATAGAGTTTTCTTGGCATAGATATGTCATCACACTGTACTGTTTACTGTAAAACCTAATGTACACTGGGATGATTATGTTTAAAAAGAACTCAGCCATATATTACACTGAAGTGTATAAAATATGGAAAACAAAATAACTGAAGATGTCGTTTGTAGATACTGATAGATGGAAAAGATCTAAAGGACTATAACCTTACATGGCTACGCAACTATATGGGCATAGTCAGTCAGGAACCTGTGCTATTCGCTACAACCATAGGAGAGAATATTAGACTGGGTGCCAAGTGGGGAGATGAAGTTACTCAAGAACAGATTGAGATGGCGGCCAAGCAAGCCAACTGTTATGATTTCATCAGCAAACTACCAAAGGTTAGTTCTCTACTTGTTTATACAATCTGTAATCTTTACACACTTGTAAAGATTTTAAGACTTTGGTGAAGATGAGGCGCGACTGAGATACTTTGCTTGTATAGCCACAAGTGTTCATTTTAAATATTTCCTAGTCTTGTTAGATTGAACCTAGAAACACACAAATATTGCAAAACTTGAAAAAGGTTTGTCACAGAGAGATCTGACTGAGTAAAACATCTATGAGTTGCTCACTCGCAAGTCTGTTATATTCAATTTCAACTGTTCTGTCCTTGGTTTAGTCATAAACGTTTCAAGCCCTGTAAGCAGCCGTTTCAAGGCTAGTTGTTGCTAGTCATTGTTTAATCACAAGCGGTTCTTCTCCGCTTGAAAAAAGGCCTTTACATGAATAGCCAATGAGACACAATCCTGCTGTCTCATTTCTGTACCTTTTACTCTGCTTTTTCCTATTGCCTGGTTTGCATTGTATTATCTCAGTCTGCCTCAGGTGTGTTTGAGATAGTAGCCACTGCAAGGCTTCAACTCTTAATCTTTCACATCTCCTCACAGACCCTCACAGCTCCTCACAGATCCTCACAGCTCCTCACAGACTCTCACAGCTCCTCACAGCTCCTCACAGACCCTCACATGACTTTTGCATATCGGGTTTAGCGTAAAGGGCCATGTAAAGAGGACGTGATACCACCTTATATAACTTTACACTTGTTATACAACATTTATATTTGAGATATCGATCCTAAGGTTTTGTGTTCCTAGCCAATTACATTATAGCGACTTACTGAAGAAAACAAAGCTTCCTTTGTGTGAGAGGTTGTAATGTAGAACATTCCTACCCGCTCGCTAAGTTAGGCTGAGAGGTGTACAGTAAAACTACATGCGGCTCCAGCTATTGCCTCTGTTGAGGACTGCTTGAGGATAAAGCTAAGCTTTTACCAAATTTTTCGGCTAGCCTAATGTCAAAAACTGTCAGTGATATCACGCAAAGCTGTAAGTCAAAGATCTATAGCAATTTTATACACCTAACCAGACATGTATTGCTGGCAATATAAAAACAGTGAGAAATGAAGCTCACTAGATGTTTAAGCTATCGATCATGCAGATAACACAAATTGTAATCTGGAGTTGGTCATAGAGCAGCATGCTAAATCCTGTCTCACTGACTCATGCCATTTCAGTTCAGTTCTACGCCATACATGTCAGTTCTGTACCATGCCATGTCAGTCTGCACAATACCATGTCATGTCTGAACCATACCTTGTCATTACCAAACCAAGTCATACTAACTCGCACTGCAACATACTGCATTGTACCATACTATGACGCACAATATCGCCATACAACACAGTTTCCATACCAGATCATATTAGACAATGAGAGAGCATAAAGAATAAACAACAGCCAAAATGTAGAGCTGATGATGGCCACTCTTAGTTCGATGTTAAAAGAATATCCCGAGTCATATCAATGACATCTTTAATCAATTTTTGTTGTCCATTGCTTTGCGCTGGTCTAGTGACCTGTGAAGAGGAGGCTGTGGGCAGGAGGCAGTGACAGAAAGGCCATCCAACTTCAAGTTTCTCTCTTAGCCAAATCAACTCGTGTAAATTAGTGTGCAGACTGCCAATCAATCATCAACTAGAGTTTGAGGAGAGATCATTCTCTTGAGAAAAGATAATGTCTCTTGAGAAAAGATCATGTCTCTTAGGATAGATCATGTCTCTTAGGAAAGATCATGTCTCTTAGGATAGATCATGTCTCTTGAAAAAAACAACAAATGCTTTAATAAAGTTCTCTTTAGTATTTTCTTGACTGATACTAATGGTCACTGCTCCAGGCATTGTTGTTCTAAATGATCATTCAAACCGCTGAGTCAATAGTGCTGGCTAGTCAGCATTGGATAAGAGGCTAGACTGAAGCCTTTCATGAGTACAAGTGCTTTTTGACCTGACACTTGTAGTTAGTGCTTCTCTCTCTTACACTTGTGGTTAGTGCTTCTCTTGCTTACACTTGTGGTTAGTGCTTCTCTCTCTTACACTTGCAGTTAGTGCTTCTCTCCCTTACCTGTTTCATCTGGTGGTGAGTACAAATGAAAGAGTGATAGCAATTCTTATCCAACAGAAAATAAATACAGTATTTTAGCTTTATGTTAATTAGCTAGTTTAAATAATCATAGTTTTGCAAACTGTTCAACAAGAGTTTTTACTGTGAAATTTTACTTAGTTATGAGATGGTATTTATGTTATCTTCTTATACAATATTAAAATATGAAAATAAAATGCTCTAAACATGTAAAGCAATGCAAACACCCAAATTATATCAACTAATTTATACTATTTGCTTTTTAAAAAATTTTTCTTTCTAATTATCACAGTCATCCTCTGCAATTCTATTCATTCTTGTCTTTCTTTACATCACTTCCATCTCCGTCCTCACAATGGCTACCACACGATTTTATAAATTTTTCAAAGTATTGATGCAAAGATGTTTATTGCATTAATTCTAGGAAGAGCATTGTCTCTTTGTCTCCCTCTAAAGAAAAGATAACAGAAGGCATGGGACATTGTTTGATGTCAATCAAATGTTGTAGAGACGATTATATGAAGTATATGAAGGGAATGGAGTACATGAAGGTTATGAAAGTTAGGAAGGAGAAATACATACCTAAATACTTGTTTACTAGAGATCAATGTTTTGAGTCATTTCAGACATTATATATAGGAAATAACCTACCATGGCGAGTCAAATATTTGCATAAATTATATATTTTTTGCCTCACAATCTGAATACTGAAGGTATAGTAGTTTATGGTTGATGGTACTTTGAAAATTCTACATTTAATTTTTTTCTCACTTCTTATAAAAGTTTTTATTACCTCTTCTTTTTTTAAAAAGAAAACCCAAATATGTTATTTAGTTCAAAAATGTTTGTATAACAATCTCATCTTTCTCATAATTTCTAAATGCTTATTAGCCAGCGATACTACCTTACAATTACTACTACCAACTAACAATTACTACTACCAACTAACAATTACTACTACCAACTAACAATTACTACTACCAACTAACAATTACTACTACCAACTAACAATTACTACTACAAACTAACAATTACTACTACCAACTAACAATTACTGCTACCAACTAACAATTACTACTACCAACTAACAATTACTACTACCGACTAACAATTACTGCTACCGACTAACAATTACTACTACCAACTAACAATTACTGCTACCGACTAACAATTACTGCTACCAACTAACAATTACTACTACCAACTAACAATTACTCTACCAACTAACAATTACTGCTACCAACTAACAATTACTACTATCAACTAACAATTACTACTACCAACTAACAATTACTGCTACCGACTAACAATTACTGCTACCAACTAACAATTACTACTACCAACTAACAATTACTCTACCAACTAACAATTACTGCTACCGACTAACAATTACTGCTACCAACTAACAATTACTGCTACCAACTAACAATTACTACTACCAACTAACAATTACTCTACCAACTAACAATTACTGCTACCAACTAACAATTACTACTATCAACTAACAATTACTGCTACCTACTAACAATTACTACTACCAACTAACAATTACTACTACCAACTAACAATTACTACTACCAACTAACAATTACTACTACCAACTAACAATTACTACTACCAACTAATAATTACTGCTACCAACTAACAATTACTGCTACCAACTAACAATTACTACTACCAACTAAAAATTACTGGTCCCCACTTATATAAACTTGCTCAAGCTTTGAACCAATTCTAGACAGCAGCTGTCTGGTGTCCTTTGAAGCCTCACAATGCCATGTTTAATTTTTCAGGGATTTGATACTCTTGTTGGAGAACAAGGTGTGCAGCTTAGCGGTGGTCAGAAACAGAGGGTTGCAATAGCGCGGGCTCTTATTAGAAACCCAGCCATATTATTGTTAGATGAGGCAACCTCTGCATTGGATACACAGAGTGAGGCTATTGTGCAGGATGCCTTGGATAAGGTAGGCAGCATTCATAAATACTTTGGCATAACTCTAATGTTTGACACAACAATGGATTGTTCTCACAAGAAATTCACTAAGAAAATTGGTGTGAACAGTTGTTTCGTGTGTCACTGTTATTGAATGAATTTTATTTATGAGTGAGCTGAACACTAATTCATGCAAATCTAAACAGCAGTGAATTAATGAGACCTGCTAGCACATGCCGGGCTACCTGCTGGCACATGCCGGGCTACCTGCTGGCACATGCTGGGCTAGATAGTAATGCGAAGATGCTTTTTTAATGCAGGCGAGTAAAGGAAGAACAACTATCGTGATTGCACACAGACTTTCGACAGTTAGAGGTGCTGACAAGATATTTGCATTTCGCAATGGTCGAGTGCATGAACAAGGAACCCATGCAGAATTGATGTCTATGGAAGGGATCTACTATTCTTTAGTCATGAGACAAGTTGAACGAGAAAAGGAGGAAGAAAAGGAAAATAGGGCTAACGTTGTAAGTATTCTGCAACTTTCTTTTGCTCTTTTTATGAATGAATGTTATTGTACAAGGCCAATCCTTGCTGCGAGTAAATGTTACTGTACAGGGTCAATCCTTGCTATTAGTAAATGTTACTGTACAGGGTCAATCCTTGCTACGAGTAAATGTTACTGTACAAGACTAATCCTTGGTACGAGTAAATGTTACTGTACAAGGTAGAGTTGCCCCGATTTTGGTATCGGAATCGGTATCGGTGCCGATATGAGTGTCAAGTATCTGAATCGGTATCGGCCGATCTTTTCTTAAAAAATCTGAACCTTCCGATACTTTTTACAGATCAACCATTTAGCAGAAAACTGTATTTTAGCCCGCTATACTAATAAAAAATCATCAGCTGTAAGCTTCTTACTTTTACTTAATGAATTTCAGGCCTGCCACACAATTTATTTCATGTCTATAGCCTGATCAACACAGCGAAGGAAACTTTTTAGCCAGAACGTAAACAAAAAGTGTGGTATTTCCCATTTACAGCGATAGGTTTTATTGCAAGCAATCACAAACAAGATAACAAAAGTGGGAAACAAGAACGCAGTGTAATATTTCTATTTACTAGCATTACGAAAGTAATTTAAACAGTCGACGCATAAAGTTATCCATCACTCTCTTGATCCTGGCGATACAATGGATCGTTTGTATTGTACAAAAAACGGTAACCCCAGTGGCGTATCGGTATGTAGCCTGTCCTCCAACATCTGTTGCAAGGGAATCCCCCTTCAGTACGCTCGGCTACATTGATAATGATGGAAGAAAAGAGACGTCTTACTGAGATAATTGAATCACTAACGGTTTTTAAAAGAAACATTGATTTGCTCTAAACTTGTACAGACACAGCAGTTTATCCAACAATAGAAGAGGGACTTCGTTATTACAGATAAAACTGTACCACTTACAGTAATTACCTTTATTTACAAATTACAAGAAACATGGACTGTTTTGTTACTACATGCACGGTATATCAGTATGTGAATATGTATATATTTTTTTCCATAAATGCAAACAAATAAATACAATAATATTCATGTTTTCTTTGCATTATGATTGTATTTGCATAATAAAATGAGCTACTATCTATGCAACACAAAAGATCTGAATCGGTATCTGAATCGGATTATTTTTCAATTAGGATCGGTATATCGGATCGGTATCTGAATCGGCTGGTGAATTTAGAATAGGGGCATCTCTAGTACATGGTCAATCCTTGCTATGAGTGAATGTTACTGTACAAGGCTAATCCTTGCTACGAATAAATGTTACTGTACAAGGTCAATCCTTGCTGCGAGTAAATGTTACTATACAAGGCTAATCCTTGCTACGAGTAAATGCTACTGTACAACGTCAATCCTTGCTGCGAGTAAATGTTGCTGTACAAGGTCAATCCTTGCTGCGAGTAAATGTTACTGTACAACGTCAATCCTTGCTGCGAGTAAATGTTGCTGTACAAGGTCAATCCTTGCTGCGAGTAAATGTTACTGTACAAGGCCAATTCTTGCTACGAGTAAATGTTACTGTACAAGGCCAATCCTTGCTACGAGTGAATGTTACTATACAAGGCCAATCCTTGCTACGAGTGAATGTTACTGTACAATACTAACCAACTAAAAATGTTCTTTAGATGTTTTATAGCATAGTTTTGTTGTTGACACATGGATGTGCATGAGAGTGAGAGAGTGAGAGAGTGAGAGAGTGAGAGAGTGAGAAAGTGAGAGAGTGAGAGAGTGAGAGAGTGAGAGAGTGAGAGAGTGAGAGAGGGAGAGAGTGAGAGAGTGAGAGAGGGAGAGAGAGAGAGAGAGAGGGAGAGAGAGAGGGAGAGAGAGATCTATTATGCTTTTCTAGACTGACATTACTTCTGTCAAATTGTACTACATATAGATAAGCAAATGTATGAAGTTTCTTCTACGAAAGGTTATAAATAACTTTAAAATCAGGTTCATCCCACAAAACAGCATACTGCACCTCAGTTGATTCATCTATCAAAACATAATTGGTATTGTTCACGGCTACAAATGCTGGCTCAATTGTCTTTTAATCAGGTTATCATCTTAGTACATTACAAAGTGAATTTAAATTTTCAGTTTTGCATTTAACTGCAGTTTGTTATTTCAATATTTTTGTAGTCAAGATTTACAGTATTATCAACTTTCTGTGCCGTATTTCCATTCCAATTTTTATCATGAAGGGCCTTGTTTTTTAAGCTGTCAATATTTTGCTATGAGGTCATTTGCTTTTTCTTATCTGTATAGCAAATCCCAAACAAAACAGTTGTTCAACCTTCCATCATTTAGTTTTGCTCAAATGTTTTACTTTAATTTAAAAGATAGTCTCTTCTTCGTTATTTGAATTCAAAATTTTAAAATAATTAATTCAAAATATATTAAAATATTTATAACTAAAATTCATAACAAAAAAAGCAGAAAATTTAATGTTTTATGAATTCAAAGCTAGCTCCCAGTATTAGCAGTGATAATAATATTAAAAACATTGTTTATCATGGTAAATTCTGTCGCTGATATTAGCTATACTTATTCTATTAAGAAAGCTAAAACTTTTTAAAATCAACAATTTTATAACACTCTATAACTAGGCCAGGCAGTCCTAACTATCCTCTACCTTTGGGGAGGATCATTATTTAGTGTTTATCATAAGTTAGGAGTCATTGCCAAGATCCACAGCGTACAATAACGAAATTGACCTTTAGGCCTACGACAAGTGAGTGTTAGCTGTCACCTCGGAAGCACCTCAGAAACTTGTTACAGGATGTAGCATAGCTCTGTTTAAATTAGTCATCTTATCTGACTGCTGTCAGGAAAAGATGGAGAGACAGCGATCTCTGTCAGGTGACTCAACTCAAGAGAAACTAACAACAAAAGATACTAGAATTGAGAGAGCCGGCAGTTTCCGTCGATCAAAGCGACTCGGCAGTCTGAGAAGTCTGAAGCATAATATACTTGATGGCAACTTTGCTGGACTGAATCAACCTGGAGAGGTGAGGTCATTTAATAGACTTTCCTTTCAAACAAAGCTGGAATTATGTTGATTAAGAGAGAACACAGCTGCTTAATTATAGAATTTTAAATTCTTTCTGGGCCTTTCAAGTGGCGCCAAAATATGTGGCGCCACTTGAAAGGATGTGGAATTTGTTTACATGTTGCCAACACTTACTTTCTCGCTGAAGTTGTTCACAAGACACTTTCAGTTACCCGCTAAGGCATAATTCTTGTGTTTATCCTCTCGTCCATCATTGCAAGCTTTATCACAAAATTTATGGTCTGCGAATACTTACCAATATTTTAGCAAAGATGTAATAACTTTTGCTGAGAGAAAAAATTGTATTATCTCGATAATATCGAGATAATGTAATTTTTTCTCTGATATCTGGCATATTATCATATTATCTGGCATTTTTTTCATGATATCTGGCATATTATGCCAGATATTTGTGCTTGCATTTTTTGAGGCATTGGCAAATCTGACAAAATACATTACAGCAAAAATGTACCTAAGCTCATTAATAAATTTTTAACAGCAATCGTAATACCTGTATTTCTACATTCGCTTATCTACTGTAACTCTGCTATCAAGTATATATTTAGTCCTTTCCATTATTTATCTTCTTTTAATCAACTTTGAAAAGACAGTAGAGTATGTTTATATTGGTAGGAGCATCTGGATGATCAGTACGTTTGCTGATTGATGTAGGCTAACTGAATTTCAAGAAATTACTAGGTTGTTTATCTGGTGACAGCCCGTTTCTACATTCTCTCAAAGGGATGATCCATGTTAAACTAATTTCCTCAACATATCCAAGTGAACCTGTCTGTCAATATACTGGTATTGTCTCATCGATAATAACCTACACTAGTTCTCTCAGTTTCTCAATAATTCACCCTCCTGTCCAAACTCTAGTACCACTCACCACGAGTTATGATTGGCTGTATTTAATAACTTGCTAGCTGCCTATTGGCTGTTGACAAAACTAACGCTACTACTAGCTTTGGCTGCAATCTCAACTGGAATATCCCGGTGGGCCTTTTTCAACTAGTGTAAATAGACACTCCTACAAATATTCCCACCTTTTTTACATCTGTAGCAACGCAGCCAGCCATTGAGCATTTATACTTGTTGCCTAGTGACTGCTCCGAAAAAAACCCTTGTACCGCTTATAATATGAACAAATGTTAAACTCGAGGAAAGACTCAACTCGTGGTGGTGCTCGAAACAAAAGTACAGAAGTTTCTAATATTTAGAATATTAATTTGAATAGTTTAGAATTTGATTTAGAATTTTTAAATCAAACCCAATGTATTCAGGTAAATATTATGCAGGTATTATGGTACTCAGGTAATGAAATCTCAGCTCATATTAATTTGTCATGTGACAAACTGATCTTAACAAGTAATAAATACTTGATATTAATCAAGGGTAAGATTTTCACCTCTCCGTACATTCCAGGGCTCATTAACTTTAATTACCTGTAACCATTAGGGCATGGCACTCACCTAGCCACTAAATAGCTGTGGTTACTATCTGCCACCATACCACATAACGTACCAGTGGCTCTGTCTGCATGCCTCTACCGGCTTAGTAGGAAGGTTTGTTGCTAAAAGACTTTCATTACGAAGCGTGCCTACTCTCTTTAAATAATTTAGTTGACAAACAGATTAATTTTTTTTCGAAATAAAATGTTCTGGTTGAATACCGAGGTCAGAATGAGTGTTGCCATGAATCGGTTGGGATAAAATAAAAATTTGTCTAGTCTTTTTCAATAAATCAACTTCTAACAAACTTTTTAAGATTTTTAAAATTTAGTTATGCTAAGTTAGCTTATTTATCAACTAGACTAATTATAAACATCGGAAACCTTTTATGTCTTTAAAATGACAGTAATTACGTTTGTGATAAAGAGAAAAGTATTTAGCTGAGTGTCCAAACTGCTAGCATTATGTTGAGTTTCCCACTTCTAGCTTCAACTTGACTGCTATGAAAAGAATGAGACCTTTTAAGTGAGACAAGGAGCACTTATGTAGAGAACATGGTGCAGTGTAGATGCATGAGATTAAAATCTTAGTCTTATTTGAAGTCTATGCATAAACTTTAAACTGTGTACAATTGTTGTCTGTACAATTGTTATGACTGTGTATGCTATATCTCAAGGTCTTTACTGAAAGCTTTAGATGGCTATAAATATTATCTTGAGGTAACGATGAACCACTGCTTTTACACTTTTTGTTAATAAGAGCTATCAATCCCTTTAATTTTTGGCATGCAAGGCCAGTCTAGCTGGCATGAAAGCACATCAAAAGCATTATTTTTTAAAAATTGGCAACTGTTGAGCCGTGTGATTTTTGGTAACATCAAGAGCATCTCATATCTTGACCCGAGTACCCGTTCAAGCGCTACAGCATGGAGGTCATACAAGGATACAGTGAATATTCTCATTACAAACCTTTAATTTGGTAATTACTATTTTAAAAGAATATGTTGATAGATTTGCCAATTTGGTTTTAATAATTGTGATTGTCTAGTACAGGGGTAGCCAACTAGTCAAGGGCTAAGAGCCACAGTTTTTACTGTGTTACTACAAAAAGCCACACCACACACGCACGCACGCACGCACGCACGCACGCACGCACGCACGCACGCACGCACGCACGCACACACACACACACACACATGAACTACCTCAAGCCTTTCCCCCTCTCTCTCCCTTATGCACTGAGACCTCTGTTCTTCCACTTTTACTGTCTAACTGTGTATGTCACACATCATCACGATAATGACAAACACTGAGTCCCACAAAACCAATACCCTAGGTCACTCACTATCAACAATGAGCAACAAGCTCTTAATCACCTTTCCAAGCCTCTGAATGATTGTCTCAATCCGAAAAAAGGGCTTTGAGTGGGGCTTCAACCCATGTCATTCCGCTTGGCATACCGATGCTCCAACTAACTGCACTGATCAGCCATACATAACCTCTAGTACACTAATTACTTCTAGTAATAAGCTCTGCAAAAATTATGCGTATAGTTATTCTCTGTGTTTTACGACCCAAAAAGGAAACAGATGGACAAATAATAATATAGATAATGAATCTAAATAATTAAGAAGATAAGTCTAAAATAGATAGGGAGATAAGTCTAAAATAGATAACAAGATAAATCTAAAATAGATAGGAATATGTCTAAAATAGATAAGAAGATAAGTCTAAAATAGATGGAAAGATAAATCTAGATTGTAAACAAACCCCGATGTAGCCTACTCACGGTTTTTGCTTTTTTCTATGCAGAGTTAGAATAAGCAAGCCTTTAGGTTTGAGAAATTTCATCTGCTCCATAACAACCACAATCGGTGCAAGCTGCTGCCAAGTTAATGAGAAACATTATCAATTCCTCTTGATGTCTTTAAAGGTTGACTTGCAACAAAATTCACATTACAGTTATTTGATATGAAAAAAATCACCATGTCATACTCTGTTGTGTTGTAGGTGCAAAATATGTGGAAAGGGGATTACAAGCTCTTAAAGGCTAAAAATGAACTGAAAATCGCAGACGCACGAGACCACCGTAGTTTGGATTCTCTTTCCAAAACGGCTCAAATGTGATGTAGTTGTGAGAGATGGTTTCTGTTTACACTTTCATGCAACCTTATTCGTCGAAATATTTTCACAAATATGCTTCACGCATTCAATGAAACCATGTCTATTGTTCTTACGCGTCTGTTTTATCGTCATTTTAATGCTGTCACTTTTAGCAGTGATATCCTATAACTTACCATAAAAATTCGTTTAATTTTTTAGCCTTAGTTTGAAGGAGTACATATCATTGTCTGATAATCATGACAAGCCTGTTGGTCACTTGTGATAATCGAAAAGCGCTGCAGAAATTATTTGCAAAGTATTGAGTCACATGATCAGATTACGACATGCCGATTAGACCAAACCAAAACAAAACTGTAAAGTAGCGAGCATCTATATATGATACGGGGTCTTCGGTGAAACCCGAAGTGTTTGTCATAAACTAGTGCTATGATAAGTCTTATATTGAGCTTTTTATTGGCCTTTCAGTTCACGTGAGAACATCACGTGACAAGACAATAACCAAATTTCATGACAACGTCATCGAAATAAAGAGATTCCAAACTACGGCGGCTTTTCGTTTTTGAGCTTTTAAGAGCTTGTAATCACATTTCCACATATTTTGCACCTACAACACAGCAGAGTAAGACATGGTGAATCTTTCGATACCAAATAACTGTAATGTGAATTTATTGCAAGTCAACCTTTAAACTTATTTGACACCTGTGTACGCCATTGCAGGATGATGACCTTGAAGAAATTGCCCTTGAAGATGGGGTGGTTGTGGCACGGCAGTTGAACAGTGTGAAGAGTCGAGACAAAAAAGCAGATATCTCTATGTTCGAACTCCTCAGAATGAACAGCCCTGAATGGTATTTGATTGTCATCGGAACAATAGCGGCTCTAATTACTGGAGTTGTCCACCTCGCGTTTGCACTGCTGCTCAGTGAGGTGGTTGGGGTGAGTTTACCCAGTTAGCTGTAGTTGACTCTTATATGTGCAAAGCCGAGGAGGTTTATATATTGCCGGATGTAAATGTTGTTGAAAATGAAGTAAATTGCTGTTTGAGGCTTTTACAGAATCAAGAATGTTGTGTTATTATTTTAAGACCTCAACGGAAGAACGATCAATGTCACATTTTCTCAAAATACTAGGTTCATTTTTCAATAGATAGTTCTGGCCACAAAGTTTACTCTCTGTGACCAACTGTCAGCAAAAATGATCCAGGTCTACGGATATCCATGCTTAAAATAAACTACCTTTTTTCAAAACTGATCAATGTCCAAGTTCTTAAACTTTAAAATGGCTATATCTCATGTTTGAGCATTGTGACATTGATCGTTCTTCCGTTGAGGTCTTCATTTATATTCTGAGGTTTTGTCACAGTAATAGCATTGCTTACAAATAAGTTCTTTGAGTGAGCTTGGAACTTGGAAGTGGGATTGCAGAGGCATTATTACAAAAAAAAACAAGGAAACAAGTCACTTACTTATGCTGAATAATCATCTATTTTTAGTATATTTGGCTAACCAACCCTAAAAATAAGCCATTAAGGATGTCAACATGTCATTAAGGAGTCAGGCTTGATAGCATAGCTAATATATGCTTGTTTACAGAATTTCTTTGGTACAAATTACTACGGCTTTTCTTTGTATAAAAATGGGGTGTAGTTAATACTTTTCTTGGCCCTTTGCCAACTAGGTTTTGCATTGCCATGATTCTGCTTGCTGGCACCAACCAAAAATTAAAAATGTTTGTCATAATTATATTAGACTTTATTACCAACTTTAATAAATATAACTTCTTCTTTTTAACTCAACTTCTTTTCTATAACCAATCACAAACATAAATTCACTTTTGCTGGTTGCTCTTTTTCGTAATTTCTCTGAGTCATTTACCTACAGAGGTACTTACCTACTTACCCCCTGAGTTATTTCCCTACAGAAATACTTACCTACTTACCCCCTGAGTTATTTACCTCCAAAGATTATTACCGACCTACCCGCTGAGTTATTTGCCAACAGAAGTACTTTCCCATTTACCCCCTGAGTTATTTACCTACAGAAGTACTTTCCCATTTACCCCCTGAGTTATTTACCTACACAAACACTTTCCCATTTACCCGCTGAGTTATTTACCTACAGAAGTACTTTCCCATTTACCCCCTGAGTTATTTACCTACAGAAGTACTTTCCCATTTACTCCCTGAGTTATTTACCTACAGAAGTACTTTCCCATTTACCCCCTGAGTTATTTACCTACAGAAGTACTTTCCTATTTACCCAATGAGCTTTTTTACCTACAGAAGTACTTACCTACTTACCCCCTAAGTTATTTACCTACAGAAATACTTACCTGCTTACTTATCTCGTAATACTATATTTTTGGGTATGTACAATTATATTAATACATACATGTAGTTTTCTGCAACTCGACATAAAATGACCAAGCAGATACTAACATGCTTTTTTTAAACAAATTGATCATTCATGGTCATCAAATTGCATTTAATTTTCTCATTTCAGCTCCTTTCAGAACCAGATCCTGAGGTGCAAAGAACCAAGATAGGGCAGGTAGCTGGATGGTTTGTTCTTTCAGGAATTACTTGTGCAATTGTAATCACAACTCAAAATGCCTGCTTTGCCCTTTCTGGAGAGCGGCTGACGATGAGACTGAGGAAGAAGTCTTTCGCAGCTATTGTCAAACAGGATATTGGTTTCTTTGATGAGGAAGACAACAGTGTTGGATTTCTTGCCAGTCGTCTAGCTTCCGATGCATCGCTTGTGAAAGGAGTAAGTTTGGATGCTGAACTTGTCATTAGTTAAATAATGAGATCGGTGAAATTACGATTGAAAATCATCTCTTTAGTTGATCAAGATAACAAGCTAAGATTAATTTAATAGTTCTGATTAGGAGACAGCTTTCTAATGCTAGAATAATTTGTAAAATAAGATAAGAAGAAGAGTGATAATTTAGACATGTTGTGTCTATTGCAGCTGCAGTCACTCCATGCTGTTTATTAGCCTCTATGAAAACCTATAGACACAATCTTTCTTATAAGTTGAAAGTTGAATTTTACTTTCATCAAAATATTGACATTATACATATTTTATTGTCTGTTGAAAAAACGGCGCTAAGAAACAGGCTTTTGCATGAACTTCCTAAACTCTTTTTCAGTATAGCTTGGAATTTTAATTCATTTCTCATGCTGCATTTTGAATGCTTACGACTGGCGAAGGGAATTCTCTGTGTTTGTTTTCTATCTAAAAAGTCTGTATTGTAGGCAACCGGACAACGGGTAGGGGTGCTTCTCCAAAATACAGCAACAGTGATTGGTGCGCTTGTAATAGCATTTACATTTGTCTGGGAGCTGACTCTTGTTGTTATTGTGTTTTTACCGCTGATGACTGCAGCTGGAATGATACAACACCGACTCTTCAGAGGTTTCTCAGCCATGGAAAAGGCTGGTATAGAGGAGGGAGGAAAGGTTAGATTTGCCTTCAAAGCATTCTCAAATTGTTTAGACAAACAGAAACATTTTTACTTGTCAGTTGTATCCTGCACATCATAACTAATCGCAAACTAGTGTAACGGATGAGTGTTCAAGATATGAGTTGTCTCAGCATAAACACTGGATGGATAACTTCTATTTCCTTGTAAATAATTGATTGGAGGAAAGTTTCTATACAGTGCTATTGAGCATAGTATTTACTATTTAAAAGTACAAGTATTAATAGAGCCAACACCAATAAAACCAAGACTAGCAATGGGATATTTTGTGGATGATACAGGGATAACAACTTCAACGCCAGCGAGTAAACTGCTGTTTGATTTCAAGTTTGACACACAAACAATTGTTTCCATATTTTTTAAAAACCTTTTACCTCAAATTTGAATATACTCAATATACTAGTTTAATCCTTTGTTTTTTTATGAACTTATTTTAAATTTAATGGTTTTTTTAGCCTTTTGTGTTATCCTAAGTGTATATATTATTGCTACAGATGGCACAAGAGGCAATAACAGCTATGAGAACTGTCACATCACTCAACAGACAGAGATACTTTACTGATAAACTCTATCAACACTTCAAGAATCTCTACAAGTACGTGGTTCAGTTGCTTCTATCTAAATTATGTGTTGTGCTATAGAAGTGGTGCTCGCGTGCAACAAAACCTGTGTAGTTTAAAACACTTTGTAGAAAACTGCTTTACCTTAAAAGAGCGTAGTTATAACTTTTGTCTTAACCGGTCGACAACCTTCTCTAACACATCCACTGTATTAGAGAATGTTCGCCATTTTGTTCACCGTTTGTTTTAACATGTTAAAACTCACTTTTAACATGTTAAAGCTCAATTTTAACATGTTAAAGTTTATTGTTAACAATTAAATTTTGTTACAGGGCTGATTTAAAAAAATCCTTTGTGTATGGAATTGCTTTTGCCGCATCTCAGAGCCTTGTCTTCTTTATGTATGCGATATGCTTTGGATTCGGGGGCTACCTGATTGTGTGCGATTGCCTCCCTTGGAGATCTGAAGCAATAAAGTTCTTTCACTTGATGAGGTGAGGACTTGGTCACTACCACTACTATAGAAATGCTCTTCGTGTTCAAAAAGACTCCTTCATCAAAAACAAGATATATAGGGATGGATTTATATCAATGAATGCTTACAAAAACTTAATGGAGCATCTTAGCAGAAAGTGCGGCGGAATGGTAGAGTATACGTGTCTCATGGATGGTACTCTAATAGAGTACGTACTACCATAACTACAGAACTACAATTATTCTGTCTGTCAGTTTTGGATAAGTTTTCAGTTGCTAAAAATATCATGTTTTTTTTAATACTATTTTAGAATATTCGCTGCAGTCACATTTGGAACCCAATCAGTTGGGAAAAACTTCTCGAGCTTGCCTGATTTGGAACGAGCCAAATTAGCAGCTCTAAAAATAATCAAGCTTCTAAATAAAGAACCATCTATAGACTCAACATCCTCAGCTGGAGCAAGACCAGTAAGTGATACAATTATATGACTTACAAGACACTGCTAAGGTATAATATGTCACAAATAGACGCTCGCTGCAGAGTGTCACTGATAGACACTCGCTGCAAGGTGTCACTGATAGATACTCGCTGCACTGTCACTGATAGACACTCACTGCAGGGTGTCACTGATAGACATTCACTGCAGGGGTGTCACTGATAGAAACTCGCTGCAGGGTGTCACATTATCTTGGGATGGTTTATAAATACTCTGCCATTGTTAATTATTAATCATATAAATGCTCAAAACAAACAACTGTGACTTAGATTCTCAAGTGTTTGACCTGAGAATATCATGTGAGGGTTCAATTTCAGCAAGGCCTTTAGTGTTAAAAAGAAGGGCATCCGACTTAAATTGCTCTCTCTCTCAAATTAACTAACGCGGATTGGTTGCCATACCGACAGGCAATCACCGAACAGGATTTCAGTAAGAAAAATGTTCAAAGATCAACAAGTGTAATTAGAATATATCTTCTGCTGACTTGTTTATCTTCTGCTGACTTGTTAATTTTCAAAGTGACTTTTGGGATGAAATATTTAAAAAGCTTTAGTTTGATAACATGACTTGTTTAAAGGTCATAAGGCCAGAATTATTGATTGATCCTAAAAGCTGATGAGACCATTTTTGTTATTGGCTCATAAAAATAATGGTTGGGCGAATAGTCTGGTACAGGGTGCTGTTTAAGTTGTATCTTTTTCTTTTTTGTCCCATTTATAAAAATTATCTTGTTATATTTGTACAGAAAACTAAAAATTTATACAGGTATTTTTTAAAGTCTTGAATTTAAGATATTTCTGCTCCTGTGAGCTTGAGTCTAAAACCCTAATAGTTATACTTAACAGAGTGCAGATGATTGCAGTCATAAATCATAGAGAATGTGGTAAACTCACAGTTCTGCCATTTAAGAGCAGAGCTAACCAGCATCAAACTTGATTTATGGTTTTTACAAGAACCATTTTTTCTGTAAACTGGGCAGGTCTAGAGTTGTCCTTAACATGTCGTCCTTAACAGTTGTCCTGAGAGATGTCCTTAATTACAATACTTTGTTGGACAGATTCTATGTTAACTCTAGTAACCACCTTCTAAGGCTAATATATGATAGCAGCCAAATGTTTTATGATACTCATGGGTATCAAACTACTTTTAGGACAAAAGCGAAGGAGAAATCAGCTTTACCGACGTTGAGTTCAGCTACCCAACTCGAAAGGCAGTGCAGGTGCTACAAGGTGTCAGTTTTACGGTAAAGAAGGGAGAGACGGTGGCACTTGTAGGTTCAAGTGGATGTGGAAAGAGTACTAGCGTTTCCTTATTAGAAAGATTCTACGATGGCATATCTGGCACTGTGGTATGATGATACAACAATGTTATACGACAATGTTATATTACACATAACATTATCTTTGCGTACCAATTATTATATACATATAAGAGAAACCAATTCCTAATTCCTTTCAACTATCATCTGCTTAAAGCATGAAAAATGCATTTGACAGCGTAATGCACTGAATACCACCCTTCATATTCTCACATAAATTTTTTTAGCGAGTGAATTTGGTTTTCTAGGCAATTGATGACAAAGATGTCAAGATTTTAAATATTCAATGGTTGAGGCAGCAGCTTGGGCTCGTATCTCAAGAACCAACTCTATTCAATGCATCAATAGCTGAAAATATTGCTTATGGTGACAATAGCAGAGAAGTGACGATGCCTGAGATCATAGAAGCTGCTACTAAAGCTAATGCTCACAATTTCATCACTTCCTTACCTCAGGTACACAGTCTATAATTGCAGTGCGAGCTATTTACACCCTCGGCTACGCATGATTTTACCATGTTTTCAGGTCATTACAAGCTTATATAACTTGACATGGTATATCTCAACTATTTTCAAGTTATAAAATCATATATTAATATAAATCACAACATATCAAATCAATATAGACTAATATAATCAATATAATATCAATGTAATCAATATATACTAAATTAATATATATTAATATTATTAAATATAATAGTTTATAAAATTATATGAAGCTGGTCACAACCACTTGGTTTTTAAGTGTGCAGAACAGAATGAAAGACCACAAACACTCTTCTACATAGTTTCCCTTTGTAACTAGTCATCAGACCATGCTCTCTGTTTGAAGACATCATACTGAACACCTGCTTGAGTCACAGCTTACCAATTTAAAAATATTATAAAAAAATGTATCTTTACAGTACCAATACATAAATGATATGAATTTCCAAACAATTTGGAGTTGTCTGTTCAGAGAAAACAATCAAAATTACCTAAAAGTCACAATAGTACTATAGTGCTAGTTGATTCATACATGTAGAATTTTCCTGCAAAAGATTTTTTTAAACTTTTTTGTTTTAGGGCTATGAAACTAATGTGGGAAGCAAAGGAACCCAGCTAAGTGGAGGACAAAAGCAACGAATTGCAATTGCACGAGCACTTGTCAGAAACCCTTCTATTCTACTCTTGGATGAGGCTACATCTGCCCTCGACACAGAGAGTGAAAAGGTTAAACAGCTTTGGTACACTCAAGTAGAAGAGTTTTATCGTTTGCAAATTACAAGGAAACTTATAAGCAGATTTTAAATATATCTACGAACCAAATTAAACAAAATTATTATTTATGTTGTTTGCTAAAATTTCAGGTTGTGCAAGAAGCTTTAGATGAGGCGATGCAAGGTAGAACCGCTATTGTTATAGCACACAGGTTATCAACTATAAGAAATGCTGATAAGATTGGAGTTATTGACAATGGAAAAGTGGTAGAGTTTGATACACATGAACAACTGCTGGAAAAGAGAGGTTTCTACTTTAACCTTATCAATGCCCAGCTTTAAACTGTCAAGCTGTGTATTTCTGCTCTGACAGGCACAAGCAGAATAGTTTTACTCGCATCATCTTAGTAATCAATTTTGTGCTAAAAGTTCTATAGACTATTTTTGTAAGTTTCCCTTTAATATTTGGATGTGAAGATATTAAGTAGCCATGAATATTGGACGTGAACGCATCAGTTCATAAATTAGCCATATGTTGTGGTACATTTGTATCTCTTAAAAATTATTTTATCATTGAAAATCAGATTTGCTATGCATAGTTGAGAGTTGGGCTCAGTATCAGTAAAGAAAGTATGGCTCTCCGTATAAAATGAATTAACTCCATAGCAAAGTTTGTGCCTAAAAACTCAAGTTTTTTTAAATATTAAAGAAACATTATGAGAATATATTTGTATTTATCTTGGAGATACATAAAATCTGGGAGGACTTACATATATAATAAATATTTTTGATAAATAAATCAACTTTAATTATTTACCAAGAGTTAGTTGTTAATGGTCAGTTCTACTGTTTGCATTTGTCTGATAGTTTGCTGTATATTTGCTTCAATCACAAACTGTTTATAAAACCTGTTTCTAAGAAAAGTTGTTTTTACAAACAGAGGGAGAGAGAGGGCGAGAGAGGGAGAAAGAGGGAAAGAGAGAGAGAGAGAGGGGGGAAAGAGAGAGAGAAAGAGGGAGAGAGAGAGGGAGAGAGAGAGGGAGAGAGAGGGAGAAAGAGAGAGAGAGGGAGAAAGAGGGAGCGAGAAAGAGGGAGAGGGGGAAGAGAGAAAGAGGGAGAGGGGGAGAGAGAGAGAGGAGGGAGAGGGAGGGAGAGGGAAAGAGGGAGAGGGGGAAGAGAGAGAGAAAGAGGGAGAGGGGGAGGGAGAGAGAGGGAGAGGGAGGGAGAGAGGGAGAGAGGGAGAGAGAAAGAGGGAGAAAGAGGGAAAGAGAGAGAGAGAGAGAGAGAGGGGGGAAAGAGAGAGAGAAAGAGGGAGAGAGAGAGAGGGAGAGAGAGAGGGAGAGAGAGGGAGAAAGAGAGAGAGAGAGAGAGAGGGAGAAAGAGGGAGCGAGAAAGAGGGAGAGGGGGAAGAGAGAGAGAAAGAGGGAGAGGGAGGGAGAGAGGGAGAGGGAAAGAGGGAGAGAGAAAGAGGGAGAAAGAGGGAAAGATGTGAGTGTGTGATAATTCTAAATTGCTGACCCAGTTCCAATATTGGTCTTGGTTCACTGTACCCATTATGCACTTGCATTACACATACCATTAACGATGACGCAATAAAATTACTGCAGTATAGTCATGGTTACAAAACCAACTGCTCCAGACTGACAATCAATATCTCATCTACCAGCAGTTAAACCAGTTTTTGCTATGCACAGGTACAGAAAACTCCAGCAAGTGCATTTGGCAATTAGCCAGCATTTTACTGCGCCGCTATGAGATGGCATTTCACTAGACATATTGTGCTATCACAGGGTACTGGGAGCAGATAATTCTAAATATATGGTAGGCAGATCTGGCCAATCCCTACACATCATCAGGAGCAGTATGCAATCTGATAGGATAAACATGCCTATTTATGTAATATCACGACATGTTTTAGATGCGAATATCACATGATAACAATTACAGACTAGGTAATCTAGGTAAACTAAAGACCGAATCACTCTGATAATGTACAATGCAGAAGTTTAGCAAATTTCCTGTTCAAAATTCCTAGAAGCTTGTTTTAAATTCCTTTGCCAATTTTTTTGTGATTTTAGGAAAGCCTGTGACTGCACCACCATCTTGGTCTCAAGTTAATGGTTTCAACAATGTAAATATGATCGCATGCAGTCTAAAAAGGCACATGTTCTATTGCTAAGTTATGATGAAATGGCAAACAAAACAACTCTCAGTTCGAACATACCATGTACATACTCAGCAAGATCTTGAAGTGATAAAACCGATTTTCTCACATCAATAAAAATAACTGATTATATGAAATAATCTCTATACAGAGATCTAAGGACGCAGACTATCGTAAAACCGCTAATTGAATACCACCTTTATTAGAATGCCGCTCTTTTCGACATCCACTATGAGAGAAGAGTTGAAAAATAAAGCGGTACCCTCCAATTAAACGCCACTCTGACATGCTTTAATCTTTATGAACCCATAATCACAAGTGATCAGTAGAAAATTGATCACAAAATCATATTATTAATGGATAGTTTACGTCAACAACAATTAATTTATTGTTGTCCAACTCCAGAGCTTTTCATTTGTTTTGGTTAAAACTTTGAAAGCATCACCATAGAAATACTTAGTAACTGTCTCAGGCTAATAGTAGCTCCCTGTTTAATGCGGTCTCGATACTTCCAAGTATGTGAAAAACGGCATATACGATATGGTATGATACAATATGATATGATACGATATGATATGATATGATACGATATGATACAATATGATATGATACGATATGATATGATACAATATGATATGATACGATATGATATGATACGATAATATAGGAATGACTAGTTTTAGGCTAAAAGTTATGCTTAGCGAGCAAAACTTTTACGCTTTGCATTTGTGCAAAATGCAGGGTGTAAAAATTTTGTTCTGCTAAAAAAATTGTTTCAACGTTACTATCAACTAGTTATGCAGTGCAAAAGAAGAGTTGAGATCAGAAGACATTGTGGAAGGTATTGAACAGCCGGAAAATGTTTGTTCCATCGAAGATACAATCAGAATGCAGCTGGCTGAGCATACGATGCAAATATTTTTGTTTACTGCGTGTATTATAAGTATGGTTCGTTTATGTCACTTGTTCACAAATATATATATTTGTAGCATTCAATAGATTATCATCATAGAACTTGCAAATTTGCAGATTTATAGCATATTGATTGATAGCATCCTTGGCAATAATCTGATCTGACAATGGATCGACGCTCATAACTTCTCTTCTATTGCACATAAAAAACTAGTTTTGGCTGCAAACTGTAGCAAGCATATTAATGAGTGCAAGGAGCTTTCATGCATTTTTGCTACATATATGTATAGAATAAAAATATGTTTTCAACTTTAGAATGAAATAAAAATTGAAAGCTCCAGCAAATTGCAAAGCAAGACATAGGCTATAATATCATCGGAGGTTAATTGCAAGCAATAGATATCAACTGGTAGATATACTTCTTCTTTTCTCAGAGCATATTTATTAAAGTGAAAAAAAACACATAATTTTAACATTGTTTTATATGATTGGTAATGCATCATACTATGTTAATTGAATGAGAAAATCAAATTTTAGCAGATATTTCTACTAGTTTAGCAAGTTCAAAGTTGAAAATATATTTTGGTGCATTTACGTCGGACCATCACTGATTCTTAATACAGCCATTTCCGGTAACGATTTCTTTACTTATTCGTTAGTAATTCAACGCATTTTATTTTCTTTTAACCACAGTCAGTTAATTACGATGGGTAGATGTCTGTTTGTTAGTTGTGAATCTGACACGAGAAGTCGTAGCGTAACCTTTTTTAGAGTTCCTGTCTTTCAGTCACCAAATTTAGCAAAATTATGGCTGTCTAAGGCAAAGCATGCCGGCTTAACTTTTTGCAGACTACCTGCTAGTGCGGTCGTGTGCATTAGGTGCTTCCATAAGAGCCAGCTTTATTCGGAGCAATTTGGGACAGCTACAAGATTAAGAGTGAAAGAAAGAGAGAGAGAGAGGTTCCATTCCCTAATGGTGTTGTACCATACAGCAAGCGAGCATTTGTCAAACAGGAAAACCTCAACCGTAAGTAATTATATAAAGAACTTTAAATAAATATTAATAACAAATATAGTTATTTTATAATATAAATTAATAAATATAATAAGTCAAAATATGTAGTACTGTATATTAGTACAAAGAAATGATTTGATATGACTGGGTGACAATGAGACTCAGGCTGAGTTGCATAGGCTACGTTTGATGTTAACCTGATTCACTTGAATTAACTTGGTTAACTGAGTAAAAGTTAGTAAGGGAATTTAAGTTTTCTGTTAGGTCTGAATTGTCAGAAATGCTCTAATTGCTCATAAAATATATGACTAATATTATCATAAAATTTGGATTGCATTATTATTGTTATATTCATGCTACCGTTACTAATAAAATTATAGGCTCTACAGATCACTTAAAGCGATTAGCCCACATGATTATATTTGTAGTATTTGCGTTGTTTTGTAACGTTGCTTCATCAAAAGAAAACCTAATTTTTACAATCTAACTATATAATAATAAATTGCAGATTTAAATTAGGCCTCAGTTTGTTATTGGTTGTGTTGGAATTTATTTTTTCCTCTATAATTTTAGCAATCATCCCATGCAAGTATACACACCATGTCGCTAATATTCACAGGAGCTTTCCAGCACACAACAAGTTTATCCAGTGCTCTCATGAACCAATTGATCCGTGAGTGATTAGATCACTCATTATTCTGAGTATTTATCTGCTGTAAAAAATAACTTATATTTTGCTAAACGCAGTAAATTACACAAAACAAATAGGGTAAAAGTTGGCCTTCATCAGTAAATTGTGTTCACTTTCTCTTTAAGACATCTTTGATAAGTTAGAGGTAAGTTGGCAAATTTATTGCATCCAAAAGGGTTAATTTATGTCGCTCTGCCTGCAGGAGAGTCCAAAATATAGGCCACATTCGCTTCGCCAGTAAAAGGGCTGAGTTTATCTTCCTAAAGTTCTGACAAGCCATTTGAAAAATAAATGCCAGCCTCTATTTGAAAGCCGCCTCTATTTGAACGCCTACTTTCTATGTGACCACTACTATAAAGTAAGAATTGAAAAATAAAGCGCCATGGCATTCAATTAGAGGTTTTACAGTAACTTAAATCAGTTGATTTTCGTTTGGGAGTTGTTCTCTCTTTTTGATGGTTAAAAGAACACTGTTCACGGCGTACATGTTAAATTTGCTAATTTCGCTAAATGAGCTTTGATTTTACTAGAATAATATGTAATGAACGGAACTTTGTAACAAAAATTAAATATTAAGCAGTATAAATACAAGTGCAACAAAACTATAAAAATAACTAAGACTTGTGGCTGCCACGTTTCTTTAAGTTTTCTAGAAACCTTGATATACAATCCATAGAGTACTACCATCCATAAAGTACTACCATCCAAAGAGTAATACCATCCGTAAAGTATTACCATCCGTAGAGTAATACCATCCGTATAGTAATACTACACATAGAGTGATGCCACCCATAAAATAGTACCATCTATTGAGTAATACAACTCATAGAGTACTACCATCCGTAGAGTAATACCATCCATAGAGTGATACCATCCGTAGAGTAATACCATCCGTAGAGTGATACCATTCGTAGAGTGATACCATTCGTAGAGTACTACCATCCGTAGAGTACTACCACCTACAAAGTAATACCATCCGTAGAATAATACCATCTCTAGAGTAATACCATCCATAGAGTAATACTACACATAGAGTGATGCCATCTATAGAGTAGTACCATCTATCGAGTAATACTACTCATAGAGTGATACCATCCGTAGAGTACTACCATCTATCGAGTAATGTTGTAAGACTATGCTAAGACTAAACGACTAGAGAGCAAATGATAAAGATAAACAGTATATTGATTAGAAATAATTTGCAAAAGGAACTGCAGAATACACTGTATGACTAGTGAATACACTGTATGGCTAGTGAATACACTGTATGGCTAGTGAATACACTGTATGGCTTGTGAATACACTGTATGACTAGTGAATGCACTATATGGCTAGTGAATGCACTGTATGGCTAGTGAGTATTACAATTGCATGAGCATATTATATGAACATGATTACTACTGCTGTCTTGTCAGAGCACTGAATCTGACAAGACAGCAGTAGACAAGACAGCAGTAGACAAGACAGCAGTGGACAAGACAGCAGTAGACAAGACAGCAGTAGACAAGACAGCAGTAGACAAGACAGCAGTAGACAAGACAGCAGTAGACAAGACAGCAGTAGACAAGACAGCAGTAGACAAGACAGCAGTAGACAAGACAGCAGTAGACAAGACAGCAGTAGACAAGACAGCAGTAGACAAGACAGCAGTAGACAAGACAGCAGTAGACAAGACAGCAGTAGACAAGACAGCAGTAGACAAGACAGCAGTAGACAAGACAGCAGTAGACAAGACAGCAGTAGACAAGACAGCAGTAGACAAGACAGCAGTAGACAAGACAGCAGTAGACAAGACAGCAGTAGACAAGACAGCAGTAGACAAGAGCAGTGTAAAGAACTTAGAAATTAGGCAAGAATTACAGTAACAAATACATTGAGAAATATTGAAAAAATGTAAAATATCTTGTGAAGAAAAGTTAGAATAAACAATGTGAAGGTGTTAATATGAATTATACTCTCTTGCAAATATAACTATAATAAACATGTTCAAAATAAGGGAGTATATACTGAGGGTATGCATTTGCTGCCCAGATTTTTGCCTCATAATCACAAGAGAGGGCTACAACCGAGGCATAGATACTATTTGTAACTGCAGCCTATGATCTTTGTATACAGTTAATGTTTCCAAGCTCTGATAACCCGGCACTTACATTGATCATTGTCACTTACCATGCACTTACTTAGGATTATTTACCATGTGATAGATTCTAATGCTAGGCATCCTTATATAAAAGTCACTCACATATCAGCCCTTAATTTATATATTAGTCACCAAACCACTTGCCATTTGTTGAAATTAAGGTTTAGCGAACAACTCCACATTTATGAGCTCATGTAATGTAATCCACAATCAATACCCATACTGCATTAAATACACAAGTCCCTTCACACATACATTGGTGAGTTACATGTAGAGGATTCGTAAGCCTCCTTATATCAGCCTCCTTAAACCAGCCTCCTTAAATCAGCCTCCTTATATCAGCCTCCTTAAATCAGCCTCCTTAAACCAGCCTCCTTATATCAGCCTCCTTAAACCAGCCTCCTTAAACCAGCCTCTTTAAATCAGCCTCCTTATATCAGCCTCCTTAAACCAGCCTCCTTAAACCAGCCTCCTTAAATCAGCCTCCTTAAACCAGCCTCCTTAAATCAGCCTCCTTATATCAGCCTCCTTATATCAGCCTCCTTAAATCAGCCTCCTTAAATCAGCCTCCTTAAACCAGCCTCCTTAAATCAGCCTCCTTAAATCAGCCTCCTTAAATCAGCCTCCTTAAATCAGCCTCCTTAAATCAGCCTCCTTAAATCAGCCTCCTTAAACCAGCCTCCTTAAACCAGCCTCCTTAAATCAGCCTCCTTAAATCAGCCTCCTTCAACCAGCCTCCTTAAATCAGCCTCCTTAAATCAGCCTCCTTAAATCAGCCTCCTTAAACCAGCCTCCTTAAACCAGCCTCCTTAAACCAGCCTCCTTAAACCAGCCTCCTTATATCAGCCTCCTTATATCAGCATCCTTAAATCAGTCCTGCGTTCACATGCTTACACAAAATTATTTAATGAGTATGAATCACAATTGCAGATAAATCAATTCGTTTCTTTGAATTTCAGCCAAGTGCGATTTTCAATATTTGAGTGTGACTGAGCATTGTGTTGAAGTGATTATAATGACTTATCATTGTGCAGAAGGTCTACGGTCACTCAAGCACATCTGATACATTCAGTATGTGGCTAACATTACCTAATAAATGCCATTACTTGAAAGTCAGTTGATGTAGGTGTTAATGTGATATTATACAAAACATTCCATATATAAATTTTAATATTATACATATATACGTATGTATAATATTTTGTGTATCTATATACATAAATCTCAGTGTGTGTGCGCCTGCCGTCTGTCTGTCGCTCATCCTTCTAGTTATAGCAATATATTTACAGCAATAAAAAATCACCTTCATACTGGATTTGAACTT
Organism: Watersipora subatra; assembly: GCF_963576615.1. Classification (NCBI taxonomy): domain Eukaryota; kingdom Metazoa; phylum Bryozoa; class Gymnolaemata; order Cheilostomatida; family Watersiporidae; genus Watersipora; species Watersipora subatra. The sequence continues at coordinate 39,200,483 of NC_088710.1, read as the reverse complement.
GCACCATTCAAATTGCAAGCTTATCTCACGACCAAACGAGCGGAGCGAATGTTTGAGAGTTTTATGATAAATGCATGTGCACACAACTCACAAAAATTATTCATCAACAACGTCGCAAACCCTTGTACCGAAATCTCATCAACAAATTTAACCATATTTGTGTAGAGTAGTTTAAGTATAATAACAATACAAAACACATAAAAACATATTTAAATATGTTACCAAATCTTTGTAAATTGTTGACAGTATCTTAAAACTTACCTATCTGATCGGATTATACACAAATAGACAGATTAATTTGGCCAAAAATCGTTATTAAAACTTTCTAAGCCTTGCTTTTATCAAAATTAAGATCGTCAAACGAACCACCGAGCGACAGAGAATAGAACCATTAAGTCGTGCGCATTTCACGAAAGAATAACGTGCACATTTCACTAGTCTATAGCATTGTCGAATTGCCGAAGGTTTTTGTAATTAACGTAGAAGTACTGAAATGCAATCGTTTCTTTTTTGCCGATTTCAAAGTAACTGACATTTTGGAAACTTTTGAGTACTTTGGTATTCTAACTGATGTCCAAAGCAGTGAAAGTAAAGGAAATGACGATGACACTTTTATTTAACGATTCTTATGAGATTATTACAATATTCAATTATAAGTTTGGACGACTATTGAAGTGTTATAGTTACACTAACAACATTGATGTTGGGCAATATGTTTCTCTTATCATTTTTTCTAAATAGTTTTGTTAAATAGATTTTCTAAAAATCTATATAAATATCACAACTTCTTGATATTTTCAGCTATGACGTTTTGAAATGTAACCAAAATTGTGCACTGGTTTTCTATTATTACTGTATTACTATATTAATAATATTGTTTATTCTACAGTAATAGTATCAGTGCATTTTACTTCTTATATTGCATTTCTCCTATTGCAGGGGGAGAGATATAAACATATAATCTTTTCCTTTCATTACTGCTGTTTGTTGTATATAATAACACCCACACCCAGTACATTACAACTACCATTGCAGTTATCCTATTGCACTGGAGTGCCATTTGACTGCTAATATTGCATTTCTCAACTATCAGTACTCTTTCTTTTTTTCAATATCACTTTGGTCATGGGTTGTATGACAGGGGAATTTCTAGTATTATTAATTAATACTTTTCATGTTTGTTTTTCTTTAGAAACCTTTTTAAAAACTTTTTACCGTTACTCATTACCTATTTTTTTAACATGCAAACTTCAAATGTGACGTTTCAACTTCAATTTCTTATTATCACCTCCAATTTCAGGTTCTTCTTTTTGGTTATTTCAACCGCTCTAAAGGTATGGTGAGAGCAGATTATTTTAGTTATTTACTACAATTGCCAATAACAATACGCAGTAATCAGCAGACTTGTAATCGGTTTTAACATAAATTCAAATATAAAAGGGTATGACTGCGTAAAGACTGCGTGAAGCTCATGAAACCTTTGTACCACACATTGCTCAAAACATAGCCAGTCTCCAAAACAGTATGTTGCATAATAGTTTTTGGTTGAGTCATATATCGTATACCGTATGTCGTACATTGCACGTTGCATGTCGTACATTGTATATCATACATATACATCTGTATATATATATATATATATATATATATATATATATATATATATATATATATATATATATATATATATGTGTGTGCAACCACTGAGAATAAAGCCCATTGACGCAATGAATTGGCATTTAAATCGTCTCTTTTTGTCAAAGGCAAAAACATGTGTTATTCTTGGAATCAGCAGCGGGAAGAAAATCTCAAACACTTTCCTTGGATTGATATGGTTCTTAGCAGATCATAGTCATTACATTAGAGGAAGAACAACTCGCAACACTTGTTAATTACATGTGCCATATTAACGGAAGCACTTGCTGCATGTAAATATATTAATTATAAAAAGTAATATACACAGTAGGTATATATCGTATATATACACACACATACACAACACACACAAACACACACACGCGCAAGCAAGTGCACACAGGCACGCACACACACGCATGCACACACATGCACATATATATATATATATGTGCATGTGCATTTGAGCACTCTGGTGCCAGCACATTGACTTTCTTAAAGTCTGTGAGGCAACCTAGTTGTTTCATGGCAGGAAGTCAACTCTCATTGGTAATGGGATTTGTGTCCCTTGCCAAAGCTCTGAGCTGCACTGATGAGGCTTCAATAGCCGAAACAGTACTGTCTGTAGCATGAGTATATATATATATATATATTTGAAAAATTATTGCGAAAAATATATATATATATATATATATATATATATATACTCATGCTACAGACAGTACTGTTTCGGCTATTGAAGCCTCATCAGTGCAGCTCAGAGCTTTGGCAAGGGACACAAATCCCATTACCAATGAGAGTTGACTTCCTGCCATGAAACAACTAGGTTGCCTCACAGACTTTAAGAAAGTCAATGTGCTGGCACCAGAGTGCTCAAATGCACATGCACATATATATATATATATGTGCATGTGTGTGCATGCGTGTGTGTGCGTGCCTGTGTGCACTTGCTTGCGCGTGTGTGTGTTTGTGTGTGTTGTGTATGTGTGTGTATATATACGATATATACCTACTGTGTATATTACTTTTTATAATTAATATATTTACATGCAGCAAGTGCTTCCGTTAATATGGCACATGTAATTAACAAGTGTTGCGAGTTGTTCTTCCTCTAATGTAATGACTATGATCTGCTAAGAACCATATCAATCCATAAATATTGCAATCTAATTAGAACGCCCAGGATTCCAGGCAACTGCAGGCATGGTGAGAAGTTGGAAACTAGGATGGAAACTAGAAATTGAAACAAGAAAACTTTTTTGAGAAACAAAAGTACATAAGGTACTTTGGTGATTCCAAGGAAAGTGTTTGAGATTTTCTTCCCGCTGCTGATTCCAAGAATAACACATGTTTTTGCCTTTGACAAAAAGAGACGATTTAAATGCCAATTCATTGCGTCAATGGGCTTTATTCTCAGTGGTTGCACACACCTTCATAATATCTGGTTGATCATTGCTAGTATTCACTCTTCATGTACGCTCATCAATTTTCATTGACAGTTTCAATGGTGTTATCGCTAAACATTTGCATCAGAGCATTTTAATGTAAGCCACAACATCATGATAAAATAGACACCTGTCAGGATCTGTCAGTTGTGTTTAAACTACGTACAAGAGTTATTGTTTGATTCAGGCCAATTGTAGCTCCTGTATCTTTGCTATCAGACAACGGTAGTTCCTGTATCTCTGCTATCAAACAACGGTAGCTCCTGTATCTCTGCTATCAGACTACTGTAGCTCCTGTATCTCTGCTATCAGACAACAGTAGCTTCTGTATCTCTGCTATCAGACAACGGTAGCTCCTGCATCTCTGCTATCAGACTACGGTAGCTCCTGTATCTCTGCTATCAGATTATGGTAGCTCCTGTATCTCTGCTATCAGACTACGGTAGCTCCTGTATCTCTGCTATCAGACTACTGTAGCTCCTATATCTCTGCTATCAGACTACGGTAGCTCTTGTATCTCTGCTATCAGACAACGGTAGCTCTTGTATCTCTGCTATCAGACTACGGTAGCTCCTGTATCTCTGCTATCAGATTACGGTAGCTCTTGTATCTCTGCTATCAGACTACGGTAGCTCTTGTATCTCTGCTATCAGACTATGGTAGCTCTTGTATCTCTGCTATCAGACAACTGTAGCTCATGTATCTCTGCTATCAGACTATGGTAGCTCTTGTATCTCTGCTATCAGACAACGGTAGCTCCTGTATCTCTGCTATCAGACTACGGTAGCTCCTATATCTCTGCTATCAGACTACGGTAGCTCCTATATCTCTGCTATCAGACTACGGGTAGCTCCTGTATCACTGCTATCAGACTACGTATTGTCTCAATACATGTTTGGGAAGGTTTTAAAACCTTTTGGTCAGTTTTTGCATATAAGCACAGATATCTATTTTTTGTAGCCCAGTTGTTTCAACTGGGCCAACAGCCCTTTCTTTTTCTTAGGACTTGTCTTGTATCTGTTTAGTTGAGTTACTTCAAGTTTGGTGACTTTTAGCTCTATACTTGTGTTGTCTTCTACTAGTGCCTCTGCTGCAGTTTTATTATTTTAATAAGGAGAGTTGAGCATGCAGTAGCCAAAATAAGATATAGGAAATCTCCATCTGCTTAAGAATGCCGGCATTTTGAAAATGCCATCAAAATTTTCCTCTTCTGATCGGAAGCGTCATTCTAAATAATTACATAAACACCTTGACCTTGAAACCCATCGTCAAACAAAACAAATTGTAGTATTTTAAAGTGTCAAGGTAGTTGAACCATGCCAGAAAAAATATACATAATCAATGGTAATTATTGTTTGAAAGCAATGAAGTTTTTGCAATGAAGTTTATAGTGACTGCTGTGAATATAGCCTCCAACTTTTGACATGCTATGAGGGAAATCGGATGGCATTTCAATAGGAACATGCCAGCTGCTCAAGTGCAAAATACATTCAAGGACAACATTGCTAATTGCTCCAAGCTCAATGGCTGAATAAATTGTCTACCTTCATTGACATGCTGATCATTTTGAATGATATTTTAGCCAAGCTATCATTTTTCATTTCCTTTGACGAGTAGGAATTTGTTTAAGTTTGTGCGCAAACGGAGGACTTATTTGATTGAATGAATGATTCGTGTGAAAAAAGTTTTGATGACCTGGTTAAGCTTATTCTTGTCAAAGAAATTCACATTATGGTTAGCTATGCTTTCCCTATTAGCACTACTGTGACACGTTTACTAAGATGTGCTACATTGCCAAAGATACTTTCTAGCGTGGGTTGACATTTTGGTGTGCGTAATGTTTGACTTATTTAAGTTTAAAATCGCATTTTCAAAGGTTGACTTGCAACAAAATTCACATTACAGTTATTTGGTATCAAAATGTTCACCATGTCTTACTCTGCTGTTTTGTAGGTGTCAAATATGTGGAAATGTGATTACAAGCTCTTAAAAGCGAAAAGCCGCCGTAGATTGGAATCTGTTTATTTTTCTGACGTAGTCATGACAGTTTGGTTATCAAAAGATTCACCATGTCTTACTCTGCTGTTTTGTAGGTGAACAATATGTAAAAATAAGATTACAAGCTCTTAAAAGCTCAAAAACAAGCAGTTAATCGCAGCCATCACGAAAATGCTGTAGTTTGGAATCCCTCTCCAAAACGGCTCAAATTGGACGTAGTTGAACACGATGGCTTCTGTTTACACTTTCATGCAACTCATTCATCGCAATATTTTTACAAATATACTTCAAGCATTCAATAAAACCATGTCTATTGTCCTTACGCCTATATTTCATCATCATTGTAATGCCATCACTTTGAGCACTGATATTTCAAAACCTACCGTAAAAATTAGTTTAATTTTTTAACCTTAGCTCGAAGGAGTGCATATCATCCTCTGATAAATACGAGGAGCCTGTTGGTCACCTGTGATAGTCGAAAAATTCTGCAGAAACTGTTCAAGCCATTTGGTAGGAAGTATGGGTCACATGATCAGATTACAACTAGATAATTATACTGAGATGAAACGAAACTGTAATGTAGCGAGCATCTATATTTGATAATAGCTTTCCGGTAGAACCCGAAGTATTTCACATAAACTAGTGCTACGAGAAATTTTATATTGAGCCTTTTATTGGCCGTTTCATTCACGTGATAACATCATGTGTCAAAACAATAACCACGTCGAGTTGAGTATGTCATCGGAATAAATGGATTCCAACCTAGGGTGTTTTTTGTGATGACTGCGATTAACTGTTCTTTTTGGAGTTTTTAAGAACTTGTAATCACATTTCCACATATTATGCACCTACAACACAACAAAGGAAGATATAGTGAACCTTTTGATACCAAATAACTGTAATGTGAACTTTGTTGCAAGTCAACCTTTAAGAATCTTTCCTAACTTTTAATATATCCCTAAAATTCGGTGAAATTATGATGTCAGTCTCACAGAAAAGCTCTATATGAGAAAAATCCTGATCTGTCATACAGCTAGGAGAAATATTAGCAGTAAAAGATAAATTATGATTATCTTTTCACGAATCAAGCTTAAAAATATAAGTGATATAAAAAGTAAACAAATAAAGAAATTGCAGCGAAATAATAATGAAAAAAAGAATAACAAACAAAATGTCTGCAATAGAAAGGAAAGCATTTCAAAAACATGTTTAAAAATCTTTACAAAAGTATTTTAAAACAAAATATAGGACACCTTAGTAGTAATACATTGCTGTTGTCATCATACTTAGTAGTAATACAATGCTGTTGTCATCATACTTAGTAGCAACACAATGCTGTTTTCATCATACTTAGTAGTAATACAATGCTGTTGTCATCATACTTAATAGTAATACAATGCTGTTGTCATCATACTTAGTAGTAATACAATGCTGTTGTCATCATACTTAGTAGTAATACAATGCTGTTGTCATCATACTTAGTAGTAATACAATGCTGTTGTCATCATACTTAGTAGTAATACAATGCTGTTGTCATCATACTTAATAGTAATACAATGCTGTTGTCATCATACTTAGTAGTAATACAATGTTGTTGCCATCACACTTAGTAGTAATACAATGCTGTTGTCATCACATTTAGTCGTAATAAAATTTTGCCAACTCTGTTACATGGCGCAGAGACCTGGATGGTTTATCAAACTCAAGAAAATAAACTATATTCTGTGACGATGATACACTTGAAGGACACTATCAACATCACGTGGCAGGACAAGAATACAAACATAGAAATCTTAAAACCGCAGGCCGATCATCATTGACAGAAATCATTGTTGAAAATCAGTCTGAAAGGGTTTGACCGTGTACACAGAATGGAACAAGACCGGTCAGCCCCTCAACTATTATAGTCACAGCTATATGATGGTAAGCAAAATCAAAGAAAAATTAGACTCCGCTATAAAGATGCAGATCGATACAAACTCATAGTAGACTGCTTGTAATCGAGCTGATTGGAGATCTGCTACCATATGTAAGTCTCAACTATAGACAGTCTTAGTCACCTTGACTGACTGCGAGAGAGAGGAAGAGAGGAAAAGAAGGAGAGAAGGAGAGAGGAAGAGAGGGAGAGAAAGAGAGAGAGAGGGAGAGAGGGAGAGAGAGGGAGAGAGGGAGAGAGGGAGAGATAAGGAGAGAGAGAGAGAGAGTGAAAGAGGGAGAGAAAGAGAGAGAGAGGGAGGGAGAGAGGAAAAGAGGAAGAAAGGGAGACAAGGAGAAAGGGACAGAGGGAGGGAGAAAGAGAGAAAGAGAGAGAAGGAGAGAGGAGGAGAGGGAGAGAAGAAGAGAGGGAGAGAGAGGGAGAGAAATAGAGAGAGAGAGAGAGAGAGAGAGAGGGAAAGAAAGAGAGAGAGAGAACTATCTTTAAAATCTCATAAGACAGCTACTACCTTTCATATTCAATAAAACTCTAATGTGTATTAATAGTGTTACTAGTTATAGCAGAACCAATAGCCATAATAACATACATTTTAGTACTCAACACAACATGGTAGAACATGTAAGGCAGCTTTTAAAGCAATTTAAATTAGCAATCATAGCATCAGCTATGAACTCGTAGTCGAAAGAACTTCAATAGGTTGATAGTTTTAAGAAAACTATAGTTGACATCTATTTGTGATGATGTGTGCATGCAGCATGGTGGGTAAGCAGACGAGTGACTGAGATTGATCCCAGTGTGTTATAACTCTTTTGTTTTTTTTTGAAGTCTACAAGTAATATAGTTCTACCAATGTATGTATATACTTGGATAATTAAACAGTTCAGATGGTGTAAAATCTTTAATGATAATAGCACTCAATTGATATATAACATAGAGTAGTGTATTTGATAAGCTAATCTGTCCGTCTGCAGAGCTTGCAATGACTTGATCAATTACATCAACTCTGGCTGAAGAAAGTTTAACGTCTTCTCAAAGAACTTCATGCTTATATAGCATTTCCTTGAACTCTACTGTCATCAGTGCCAATTCCTAAGATAAGCCCATTTTCAATCATGTCTGAATTATTCATGTAAAGTCTCTCCGCTGATTGTTTTTAGCTGATCTGATTATTACACCACTTTTTACCTTTGTTTCGCCATTAACACAATTTTATACACAATCACACACTTTTAATCTAAATCCTATTTACATTAATCTGTTGCTGCAAGTCATGTATAGCGCTCAGTGAATAACAGCGATCACTTGTTATGTACTCTTTATTTGATAGAGCTAGCAAAGCATTGTTCAGTTAGCTGCATGGCATTACTTTAACTTTCAACATCAGAGCTTGTATGTAGTCAATTTTAATAGTATTCACTATTATCATGATGAGCAAGATCAGGCTTTCTGTAATAATAGAAAATTTCATTTGAGTAACTTTTTTTCCTGTGGTTTAGGTGTTCAAAACAAGCTTATTACTGTTTGCCCATCAAACATTTTATCATACTTTATAATAATAAAAATATGACTTATTTTATCATTTCTTAATCAAAAGTTTTTTTAAAAGAAAACTTCTTCATCATTCCTGTTAGAGCAAAATTATCTACAGAGACTACATGTATGAGTGATTTGGTTCTCTAAGCCAACTGGCTAGCATTATCATTTAATTGCTTGTTCACAGATCAATGATTGTCCATGTTAATATCGCGAGCACAATCTGTTTACACTTTTATATTATCCCTCGCTTTTACCTGCTAACAATGTTAGTCAAAGTAGTACAAGGTCTATCAGAGACCTTGAACTCTGAACATAACAAGCAAGACTGAACTACATGAAGCTGCCATGTGACTCGCTGTCAGTTCACCAAATTATTTGTGAGATTGTTAGTTGACTGCTACCATATTTGTTGCTGTGACAATCCAACAACAGCTGGTATATATTTAAAGTTAAACACAAGGAAAAGTAAGCGGAGAATGATTTTACTTCGTTAATGTCATCAATTGTATGCTATCTGCCAATTCCATCTTATAACCTTTCACAATATCTTCAAGAACTAGTGTAATGTCACAAAGGAATTGATATGTTGGGGACATATTCATATATGTTGGGGACATATTCATATATGTTGGGGACATATTCATATATGTTGGGGACATATTCATATATGTTGGGAACATATTCATATATGTTGGGGACATATTCATATATGTTGGGGACATATTCATATATGTTGGGGACATATTCATACTGCAACCAGATCTCTTTTGCATTCTCCCAGTCATCCAACAGTCTCAAATTTATATTTGCTAGTGTTTATATATTATGAGCTAGTATTTGTAAAGCATGATATAGAATAAATCCAAGATTAACATTGCTTAATTTTTTTAATCGTTAGTCCACTACAGTAATATCTGACTGTTTCATAACACTCAAATGTTATTTTTGAGCAAGATAACTAAAAAGATCAATTGATTTCAATCTAACTAATGCAAATATCTTTTTCAACAATAACTATCAACTTTTTGTGTGACTGTGACTTTGTTCATTGATCAGTAAAACTTTATGCGCTGTAGTTTTTGCATACAAATTTAACAGTTGTTCTTGTTTTTCCTACTTCAAAAAACAATGACTGTCCTAGTTAATAGACTGCTCTCTAGTAAGTGTAAGTGCTCTCTAGTAAGTAAGCATCTCTAGTAAGTGAAGATCTGGATTCACAAAGCCATCATGACTACTAATTTATGAGTGTAACATTTCATCAGACAAGGCTGGAGGTTCATAAGTAGCTCACATAAAGAATCAAAAAGATCCATTGTTGATCATAATTCTTTTGAAGGCTGATTTCACTTTCACAACTGCAACATCAAGCGTATTCAAAACACGGTTTGAATTGACTGTTGTCATTGGAATCAATTTAAAAGCCGTGTGCACTATATTGCCCCAATTACAGATTTTCAATAGCTCTAACCAAGCAGCTGATGGTATTGCTGATTTTAAAGAGTGAAGCAGCTCATGATGAAACGCTGAAATTTTTTATCGCATCCTAATGTGAGTTATATCCATCTGCAAAAGGAACTCTGTACCCGTCACGGTGTTATAGCCACTTCGATAAGAAGCATTCAGAAATTATTTTTATCAACGTCTGAAGCAAATACCAGTTTTTATTTGTTAAACTTGATTTGCTCTTTGCAAGAAACAAGTAGTTGGCATGATCAGTAGTCGGCATGATCAGCAGTTGACATAATCAGTAGTTGACATAATCAGTAGTTGACATAATCAGTAGTTGACATAATCAGTAGTTGACATAATCAGTAGTTCGCATGATCAGTAGTTAGCATAATCAGTAGTTGACATAATCAGTAGTTGACATGATCAGTAGTTGACATAATCAGTAGTTGGCATGATCAGTAGTTGACATAATCAGTAGTTGACATAATCAGTAGTTGACATAATCAGTAGTTGACATGATCAGTAGTTGACATAATCAGTAGTTGGCATGATCAGTAGTTGACATAATCAGTAGTTGACATAATCAGTAGTTGACATAATCAGTAGTTGGCATGATCAGTAGTTGACATAATCAGTAGTTGACATAATCAGTAGTTGACATAATCAGTAGTTGACATGATCAGTAGTTGATACAATCAGTAGTTGACACAATCAGTAGTTGACATAATCAGTAGTTGACATAATCAGTAGTTAACATGATCAATAGTTGACATAATCAGTAGTTGACGTGATCAGTAGTTGACATAATCAGTAGTTGACAAAATCAGTAGTTGACACAATCAGTAGTTGACACAATCAGTAGTTGGCATGATCAGTAGTTGGCATGATCAGTAGTTGGCATAATCAGCAGTTGATGTAAAAAAAGAAAAAAAATTCAATAAAACTGTGTGGGTTATCGCAGCAACATTTAATAAATTTTTTTATGTAAAAGTAGAAACCTACAACATACATGTTCCTTCAACACAAGTACACATGCATATAGCATGCATGTACAAACAATGTATACATGCTTATGACATACATGTACATACAACTACAGGTACATACAGCATACATGTACATGCAACAAACACATACTTACAGCATATATGTACATGCAACATACGGATACATGCATCAAATCATTACATCATTACAAATAACTTACAGATACATGCAGAATATATGTACATACAACAAACACATATTTACAGCATATATCTACATACAATGTACACATACATACAAAATATATTTGCATGCAACATGCACTTACATACAGCATGTACATGTATTTATATACAACAAACACATCACACAGCATGTATGTACATACAACATACAGATACATACAACGTGTATTTACATATAACATACAGACACATACAGCATATCTATACATACACAATATGCATACATACAGCACATATGTACATAAAACATACACATACATACAGCATACATGTACATAATACATGCATACACGTACATGGCACTAAAATTGCTTCGATGAATACCAGGTCAAAATTTTGTTAATGCTTTGAAATTTGAGCTGTTGAAAAAAAGGCTATCTCGGTAATTACGTGTAGATTGGTTCAGTTGAACCCAAATTATGTTTACTCCTTTTAATTACACCACACAAGCAGCTAGCTCTCTCTCTTTCTCCCTCTCCCTCTCCCTCTCCCTCTCCCTCTCCCTCTCCCTCTCCCTCTCCCTCTCCCTCTCCCTCTCCCTCTCCCTCTCCCTCTCCCTCTCCCCCTCCCCCTCCCCCTCCCCCTCTCCCTCTCCCTCTCCTTCTCTCTCTCCCTCTCCCTCTTCCTCTCCCTCTCCCTCTCACTCTCACTCTCCCTTTCCCTCTCCCTCTCACTCTCACTCTCCCTTTCCCTCTCCCTCTCACTCTCCTTCTCTCTCACTCTCTCTCTTTTAAACAAACATAAATCTATAGCTTCCATTATGACCAACATAGTAAGGCTTGGTTTCTGTGCCTTCGATAAAGTGTGTATATGATATTAAAATATTGAGATTGCCAACGTGTTATGATACTGATAATAGCAACTATACTAACACTCACAGAAATAGTAAAAATGTCAAAGGTATTCTCAGAAAAGCCAGTAAAGAGCTCGTCTAATACCAACTAAACCGGAACCTCCAAAGTGACAGACGACAACCACATATTTGGAAGAAGTTGTTAAATAGGTATATAGAAAAACAATAGTTGGAAACTCGAGTAAAAAATTCTGTTCTCTACTAATAGAAATAAAGAAAACAATGAATAGCACTATCATTTAGAATACATAACATCCTCCCTAAAATATTTTTATATTCCAATTTTGGCATATAGAAATTTTAGATAAGCCAGTGGCAAACAAACAACATTTTAGCAACATTTTTAGCACTACACTATCCAATCAAATCCAATATAGGCAGTATATTAGGCAGTATAATGCAAATGCAAATGCAAATGCAAATGCAGTATATTAGGCTTTGTGGAGCTGGTTAGTTGCTGTGAGAGCAGTCACCAGACCTGAGGAACACTCAGTAAATTTAAGCTATTTATAAATTCTATACATGGTCTTCTCTACTATATACAGTAGAAGACTTAATAGGAAAATTATCTCTCCAATTCTACTTGGAGCTGTAAAATCAGTTGTGTATACTTTGTCCAATTCTACTTCATGCTGTACCACCATTTGTGTATACTTTACAACATTTGTTAGCACCAGCTATTATTATTTGATTGAACTAAAACCTGTCCTACATACATTACATATGCTGCGATATAATAGCTTACACACGTAATTTTAGTATTTTAGCTAGTATAACTGGTATAGCTGGTATAGCAGGTATAGCAGGTATAGCTGGTATAGCAGGTATAGCAGGTATAGCTGGTATAGCTGGTACAGCTGGTATAGATGGTATAGATGGTATAGCTAGTATAGCTGGTATAGCAGGTATAGCTGGTACAGCTGGTATAGCTGGTATAGCTGGTATAGCAGGTATAGCTGGTACAGCTGGTATAGCAGGTATAGCTGGTATAGATGGTATAGCTGGTATAGCTTGTATAGCAGGTATAGCTGGTATAGCTGGTATAGATGGTATAGCTGGTATAGCTGGTATAGCTGGTATATCAGGTATAGCTGGTATAGCAGGTATAGCTGGTATAGCTGGTATAGCTGGTATAGCTTGTATAGCAGGTATAGCTGGTATAGCTGGTATAGATGGTATAGCTGGTATAGCTGGTATAGCTGGTATAGATGGTATAGCTAGTATAGCTGGTATAGCAGGTATAGCTGGTACAGCTGGTATAGCTGGTATAGCTGGTATAGCTGGTATAGCAGGTATAGCTGGTACAGCTGGTATAGCAGGTATAGCTGGTATAGATGGTATAGCTGGTATAGCTTGTATAGCAGGTATAGCTGGTATAGCTGGTATAGCTGGTATAGCTGGTATAGCTGGTATAGCTGGTATAGCTGGTATATCAGGTATAGCTGGTATAGCAGGTATAGCTGGTATAGCAGGTATAGCTGGTATAGCAGGTATAGCTGGTATAGCAGGTATAGCTGGTATAGCTGGATAGCTGGATAGCTGGTATAGTTAAGCCTAGAGTTGACTGTATGGACTTTAACTTTGAAAATTACTTATAGTTTCATATAGTTAACCCATATAGCTGACTTATATAGTTTAACCATATAGCTGACTCATATAGTCAACCCATATAGCTGACACATATAGTCAACCCATATAGCTGACTCATATAGTCAACCCATATAGCTGACTCATATAGTCAACCCATATAGCTGACTCATATAGTCAACCCATATAGCTGACTCATATAGTCAACCCATATAGCTGACTCATATAGTCAACCCATATAGCGAACTCATATAGTCAACCCATATAGCTGACTCATATAGTCAACCTATATAGCTGACTCATATAGTCAACCCATATAGCTGACTCATATAGTCAACCCATATAGCTGACTCATATAATAGTCAACCCATATAGCGAACTCATATAGTCAACCCATATAGCTGACTCATATAGTCAACCTATATAGCTGACTCATATAGTCAACCCATATAGCTGACTCATATAGTCAACCCATATAGCGAACTCATATAGTCAACCCATATAGCTGACTCATATAGTCAACCTATATAGCTGACTCATATAGTCAACCCATATAGCGAACTCATATAGTCAACCCATATAGCTGACTCATATAGTCAACCTATATAGCTGACTCATATAGTCAACCCATATAGCTGACTCATATAGTCAACCTATATAGCTGACTCATATAGTCAACCCATACAGCTGACTCGTATAGTCAATTAATAATGGTCTTGCGCTTCAGAAGGATCACAACAATGAGTTCATCCAATCTTGCTTTTCCCCAAAAGGTTTATGTAAAACATTTTTTAAAACTTACTTAAAATAGGTCTATCAAATCGCACATTGAGTGATGAGCACTAGCAAAATAGCCAATGGGATAGAACGTGTGCAGTCTAGTGTGAAATTAATTTCGTGAAATAACAACGGCAAGTTTCAGAAAGTATTTCTATAGGGAGGAGCATTGCTGAGGTGCTGAGGTTAGACGAAACATCATTGTTTATGATGAATGTGTGAAAGAAGAGATAACACATACGAGAACAGCTTCAAAAGTGTGTGAGGTAAAGTGGAAACCGTTTTAAAATTAATAAATGGTTTTGTTACTGTTAGCCATGCAGAAGCTAATGGCCGGCAGATTACCAGAGTACTGCTGAGAGCAGTAATACCTGTTTATAAAGCACCCCTTGACTATGATGTGTTTGTGTCGTAGAACGACTAAACATTGAAAACAGGGCTCGCCTGAAGTACTATCAATGCTTGTGTGGGCGAGTGTACAATTTATCTACACAGATTTTTTAAAGGTTTGATTATGTAGTGTGTCATCAACAAATCTAGCTAATTCTACAGTATCTAATGTACTTCATAAGCAATGCAAAGAGTTTCAAAAGATTGTCACGGAAATGCTTTGTGACTATATCTCCTCAAAATATAGCGTGCCTTTTAGGTTTTAAGAGAGGCTTAATGGTACATCCAACAGGTCAATAATGTGTCTGAAATGCTGCCAAGAATGACTGTACGCTGTCACCATCATGAGTAATATCATGTAATCGCTACAAGTACCACACTGTTATTATATGCTTTCATTTTAGTTTTTTGTCAGCTTTTATGTTACAGCATCCGTCCAGCAAAAAACCAAACACTTGTATGTGAATGTGTAGTGATGTATTACTAGTACATTGTGTAGTGATGTGTTACTAGTACATTGTGTAGTAATGTGTTACTAGTACATTGTGTAGTAATGTGTCACTAGTACATTGTGTAGTGATGTGTTACTAGTACATTGTGTAGTAATGTGTTACTAGTACATTGTGTAGGAATGTGTTACTAGTACATTGTGTAGTGATGTGTCACTAGTACATTGTGTAATGATGTGTTACTACTACATTGTGTAGTGATGTGTTACTAGTACTATCTGTGTTATCAGTATAAAAGAAATGAATATGAATCTTCTAGTTCTTTATTTCTCAGTGAATGCTTAAAGTTTTGGCTTCAAGTGCTATCTATAAACTTATGCAAATTATAAAACTGAAGAACATGGAAAAAACGTGACAATAGAAGTTCTATTCTATGAATAAGTGGTCGAAGTTGGACAGGTAAAAGTTTGAATGAAAGATTGATCACGACTGCTAAACATAAATTAGCATCAAACCATCATGTTGGAAGGTCTAATTTACTAAGAGCTATAGTGTAGACTTTGCTGTGACAGGAAACTTGCCTACCAGCAACAATATTTGCAACATACATTGAAGCTATACAGTCAGCATGATGAGATGCCAGAAGGGCAACAGCAACAAAACAACATTTTCATAGGCTTTAACTGCTCTTCCACCAGAATTATACTATGCTGGTAATCATGCCAGACTTTACCAAAGGTGTGCTGAATATTTTGCATATTTCTTCTCAATGACCAAATGAAATATATTAAGCAGGATAAAATGCTTAGATTAAAATGCCTCGATGTCAAACAACTCATACTACTTCTCATAATCAGATGCTGGTTATCCCATGACCTACCGCAGCCAATTCATGGTGGCTGTAATAGCATTTATACGAGCGGGTTATTTCTTGCTAGTCCCTTTACAGCTTAGACAAACTGAGAGTTAGTATTTTTATTTAAAACAACTTTTAGCGCAATGAAAAGAAATAGCCATAAAGATGGTATCAGCTGTAGTAGGAATCATTGTATCTGAATTGCAACTGCACACAAGCAGCATAAGAATATGACTGTTCAAACAGAACTCTACTTTGTTTATAACACCCACTTTACTATTCTACTACTATTACTACTGTTACTACTACTACTGCTACTGCTATTGCTACTGCTACTGCTACTACTACTACAACAACAACTACTACAACTACTAATACTACTACTACTACTACAACTACTACTGCTGCAACTACTACTGATACTACTACTATTACTACTACTATTACTACTACTACTATTACTACTACTACTACTACTACTACTATTACTACTACTACTATTACTACTACTACTACTACTACTACTATTACTATTACTACTACTACTATTACTACTACTACTATTACTACTACTACTACTACTACTACTACTACTACTACTACGGCTGCTAATACTATTATTAATTCTACTGCTACTAGCTACTGCTACTACTGCTACTACTACTTATCCTTCTGACTTATAATTAGTAAACTTGTTCAGTAGGAATAGCATTGACTAGTAAACTAAAAACCCAGTCAGATAATTCCTAATAAGAGGACTCCTAGAGTAAAACTTTGGCCAAAAGCTCTTCTGACTTTAAACTGTCAAAATTAGTAAGTAGTTGGCATTTTATTACACAAGTTATAGGATAGGTAAGGTGATGGTTGACATACTGTTACACAAGTTATAGGGTAGGTAAAGTGGTGTTGACATACTGTTACACAAGTTATAGGATAGGTAAGGTGGTGTTGACATGCTGTTATACAAGTGACAGGATAGGTAAGGTGATGGTTGACATACTGTTACACAAGTTATAGGGTAGGTAAGGTGGTGTTGACATACTGTTACACAAGTTATAGGATAGGTAAGGTGGTGTTGACATGCTGTTATACAAGTGACAGGATAGGTAAGGTGGTGTTGACATACTGTTATACAAGTTATAGGATAGGTAAGGTGGTGTTGATATGCTGTTATACAAGTGACAGGATAGGTAAGGTGATGTTGACATACTGTTACACAAGTTATAGGATAGGTAAGGTGATGTTGACATACTGTTACACAAGTTATAGGATAGGTAAGGTGGTGTTGACATGCTGTTATACAAGTGGCAGGATAGGTAAGGTAGTGTTGACATACTGTTACACAAGTTATAAGATAGGTAAGGTGATGTTGACATACTGTTACACAAGTTATAGGATAGGTAAGGTGGTGTTGACATGCTGTTATACAAGTGACAGGATAGGTAAGGTAGTGTTGACATGCTGTTATACAAGTTATAGGATAGATAAGGTGGTGTTGAAATACTTTTTATACAAGTGACAGGATAGGTAAGGTGATGTTGACATACTGTTACACAAGTTATAGGATAGGTAAGGTGGTGTTGACATACTGTTATACAAGTTATAGGATAGGTAAGGTGGTGTTGACATGCTGTTATACAAGTGACAGGATAGGTAATGTGGTGTTGACATGCTGTTATACAAGTGACAGGATAGGTAATGTGGTGTTGACATGCTGTTACACAAGTTATAGGATAGGTAAGGTATCTAATATCTTTTAGATATAGTGAAAAACGAGTAACTGTAGAAGATGGATGGTAACAAAGCAATATTGAATGGTCATGGTTACAGTAATGCTAAAAATTATGCTGATCCTCAGAAAGAAACCCAAATTCCTCTTAAGAACGTCCACACATCCCAGAATGAACTTGAAGAAAAGAGCTCTTCTACAGGGTAAGACGAATGATTTATTGCGTTATCAGTGCTTTGGTTGAGCGCTAGGAGACGATTTCTTGTAAAATTTAGAAAGCTGCATGTGCGCTACAATAGCTCGAGGAGCTCATTTTGTCTCTGCTCCTTTACTCTCTCTCTCTCTCTCTCTCTCTCTCTCTCTCTCTCTCTCTCTCTCTCTCTCTCTCTCTCTCTCTCTCTCTCTCTCTCTCTCCTGCTCCTTTACTCTCTCTCTCTCCCTCTCTCTCCCTTTCTCTCCCTCTCTCTCTCTCTCTCTCTCTCTCTCTCTCTCCCTCTCTCTCCCTCTCTCTCCCTCTCTCTCCCTCTCTCTCCCTCTCTCTCCCTCTCTCTTCCTCTCTCTCCCTCTCTCTCCCTCTTCCTCCCTCTCCCTCTCTCACCCTACCTCTCTCTCCCTCTCTCTCCCTCTCTCTCCCTCTTTTGCTCTCTGCTGAATGCTGACGGCTGACTGCTGTTTTTATATTTAATGTCAAGATAGACTTATTCAGCTTTTTTTTAAATGCAGAAGCAAACATAGTTTTTGAATTTTTTTTGCATCTTTGGTTTAATGAAATCTCTTTAAGCCACTAAATCAAACCGCACATAGCAACTTAGCAGCAATGAATGAAATAAGGAGCTCCGGCGAGTTGGCCCATAGACAGCGAGATAACGCATCAGAAAGCCTTTTGCTCTCCACATCTTTAATCTTCAACATGAAAAATAGCATTTTTCATATTCTCATTGCCAAAATATAAATGCCAGTAGGAGTGTTTGTTGTGAATAGCTCAAGTCTAGTACATTGCGAGTAGTGCTGGTCAGTTGTGAATAGCTCAAATCAGGTACATTGCGAGTAGTGATGGTCAGTTGTGAATAGCTCAAGTCTAGTACATTGCGAGTAGTGCTGGTCAGTTGTGAATCGCTCAAGTCTAATACATTGCGAGTAGTGCTGGTCAGTTGTGAACAGCTCAATTCTAGTAAATTGCGAGTAGTGCTGGTCAATTTCATTCTATCTTCTAACTATCAGGCGTTTAGAGCGTTATAACGCTCACCGTTCCACCTCACTAAAATTCTGTAGCCATTTTATAGAGAAGGTTTGTCACACCTTGAATGACCAAAGTTGTTGACACACTGACTCATCTCATCCTCTACTAGTTCCTTAATATTATGCCTACTGCACATTTCTCCATCATGGCAACTACATGCATATCTGTGTACAAGCCTTTGCGCTCTCCAAGGCTCATACAAGAATCGCACCAAAGGTAGAAAATTGTTAATTTTCTAATTTTATTTTAAGTTCCTCAATATTATTAAAGGTCTACTAAGTTCTTTTTGCCTGCCCTTAGTCTTCAATTAACTATGTTTAGCCATTCTCAACTACAACAGACACAGTTTTCAACTAGTTGTACACTTTATCAGAGCAAACAAATAATTTGTAACAAATTTGGCAATCTTCTGTTAGAAATGTCGGTTAGTACTAAACCAATAACCAACACCGAATGTGTTTATTAAAAGACAGAATTTGGCTATTTATATGAATCTCAAAGTTTGGATGTTCATTGGTATGTCCGGCAACAGGCTACTAAAATCTTGGAATGAACAATCCGTATTGCAGAAGATTTGATCTCGGAATCTCCCATTCGCCAGTCTAATCCCTTAATAATTAAGTCACGCGAGCTTGATGGAATCATTGGGCGACATATGCCAGCATGTAGGTAAAAATACGCTAGCGTTCTCCGTTACGGTGCAACGCAATTCTACGTATTAGTAAGAGCTTTCTTAAATTAGACGCTGGAAATGTGCCAGGCTAGTGGTAAGTGGCATTGTTTATAAGCCGAGTTTATAAGTGTGGCAATGCTATCACTGCTTATAAGCTGATTTTTAACACCCGTGCAACGCCGGACATTCCGCTAGTTTTAGCCGAAAACATTGAGATATTTATAAAGATTCTGGGGTGTGCCCTTAAGCTTGGTTCCCATATCAATAGCGAGACTCTCCCGGTAACTTGCGCAGCAAATCGCTTGCGATGTTAGGCCCGGTGGCATCTGTTCACATAGGCTATAAGCTGCATCGCTAAACATAATCGCGTAATCAAATAAACTGTACGCTCGCCATGCCGTTTCTATAATGGTGACCTTCACCTGTACAGTGCATTTCGGGAAGGTTTTGCTTGCGGCTTTTTGGAAACTTGAACAGCGCTAAACTATTGCGTTGCAGCTGGCAACTACCGGCAATCCTCGGTGATACCCGGCGCATGGGTTCCCATTTTACCGCTAATAGCCTGCGGTGCTGTCGCCAGTGCTTTGCGACGTATATGGGAACCAGGCTTTACTGATGCACATTTGTGCCCAGTTTTACTGGGCACAAATGTGCATCATTAAGATGCAGACCTTACCTGATTCAGCTATTGTGTACTATTGTTTGGATTGTGACAAGGTGAAAACTGTCATAATTTTCCTAAAATGGTCAGAGACATGTGATTGGAATCTGAATGCCTCATGTGTACCCAAGCACACGATACAAAAACATCCATCAGTGCAAACTTTGTACTCTAACTTCATAAAGCAATGGCACAACGACGCCTTGTAGTTTTTCATGAAGCAGTGAGACTACGACACCTTTTAGTTGCTCATAAAGCAATTACAATATAACACCTGGTAGTAACTGTAAAAAGCTGCACTTGATTCTTTATCAAAAAGTATTTTTGTTGAAACTTTGAAAACAGATCAACGTTGTTGCTTTCTAACGAGTTCAATCTGTATCTGTGCAAATAACTTATTGAAAAATAACAAATCTGTCGGCCAATTGGCACTTCTCCTGATGTTGGGCATAACGCAACGGCTAAAAGACATGTACAAAGCAAAATGGCATGTTTTTGAGGTTAATGTCAGTTCCTATAAGTCTGAAAAAGTAGCTAGTAATAAAAACAGTAACATCTGTTTTTCATCATCCTTAATGATGCTTCCTGCAGCAGACCAATGATTGTAGAAGACCACCTGAAAGAATATTCAGGCAAAGTTTCTAATTAACTTGATCTATCTATATGTAGAAACCTCAAAGTTTGTGTGTCTGTGTGTGTACTTCGGTTTGTCTAGCTATAGCTATTAAAATCTTGAAATTAAAAACCTCAAGAAGGTTTTTCGTAAGGTTCAATTGCTAAATCAGTAAAGATCAATACTTTTCCTGCAAACAATTGTATTATTTCAAGTAAAAATAGCCTCTACATTATCTCTCCGTTCGATCAGACAACGTACCAGACAAAGACAGTCCAAAATCTCATTTTTAACACTTGCACCGGTATTGAGAGATACCAGTATTATGGTATTCAAAGTTTTGGTGGATAGCTTCTGCTGGAACAGCAACCTTTTTTTATACACACATACACACATGTACGCATGCACACCACACACATTGCACACTGCACACACCACAAACCACAAACCACAAACCACAAATCACACACCACACACCACACACCTCACACCACACACCCCACACCCCACACCCCACACCCCACACCCCACACCCCACACCCCACACCCCACACCCCACACCCCACACCCCACACCCCACACCCCACACCCCACACCCCACACCCCACACCCCACGCCCCACGCCTCACACCCCACACCCCACACCCCACAGCCCACACCCCACACCACACACCCCCACCCCACACCACACACACGCATCACGTACCACGCATTGTGCACCATGCTCCATGCACCACACTTCTATGCATGAATTGTTATTATTAATTCAACATATTCAAGAATTTTATTTTGTTTTCTCAGCTCG
Organism: Watersipora subatra; assembly: GCF_963576615.1. Taxonomy (NCBI): domain Eukaryota; kingdom Metazoa; phylum Bryozoa; class Gymnolaemata; order Cheilostomatida; family Watersiporidae; genus Watersipora; species Watersipora subatra. Next base: position 39,178,619 of record NC_088710.1, on the reverse strand, counting down.
TATTAATTGTATTACCAAATCATCTTCAGTTGTAGTTGTAGCAAAACAGACTAAATTTAGCTATTACTTGCTAATTATTTTACACTTACATTAAAACACTTTTACAGACGTTTTGTTTCGTTTCCTAAATTATTTGACCTGCACAAAAGTTTCTCTCATGATATGAAGTTTGACAATTACAAAGTTACAGTTACAGTTGTTTGACAAAGTTTGAAAATCTTTACAGTTGTTTTATCTTTTTTTAAATTTATTTAAACTGCACAAAACACTTTTATCAAAATATGAAGTTTGAAAGTTAGAATGGTAACTGTTATTATATGTTTAACAAAAAATAATTTTGTGTGCAAAGAGTTTTATTACCTGGGCAACACCGCGCATTCTATTAGTATATATATAAATTTCAAAGTCTATATGTAGTTCAGTTTTTCAAGCTATAGCTATTAAAATTAAAAAAAAGAAAAACCCATAACGCACCAGATTTGATCTCAGTATCTCCCATTCGTCAGGCAAATGCCTTAGCAATTTAGCTATGAATGATTGAAAGATTCATTGGGCGATATATGCCGCTATGTAAGTAAAAATACGCTACCGCTTTCAGTTTTGGCGCAATGTCGTTCTACGTATTGGTAAGAGCCGTAGATAATTAACTTATTTAAATTAGCCATTAGCAATGTGCCAGGCTAATGGCAAGTGGCAGGCAACTACATCATAAACTGGTTTATATTACCCATGCAACACCAGTCATTCCGCTAGTAATATCACAAAGCTAAACCTTGTAAACTTATCTTGAACCAAGCTAAAAGATAAAACATGAAACAAATAAACACCTTTCAAATTGTTCTTTCTTTGCTCCCTCTGCTCCCTCGCTTCCCTCATTTTCCTCGCTACCCTCGCTCCCCCGCTCCCTTCAGTTTCCTCGCTCCCCTCGCTCCTTTCATTCCCTTTGCTTCCCTCGCTCTTCTCGTTCCTCTCGTTCCCCTCGCTTCCTTCGCTTTCCTCTCACTCCGTGCTTTCCTCGCTCCCCTCGCTCATCTCGCTTCCTTTGCTCCTTTCGCTCCCTTTGCTACCCTCGCTTTCCTCACTCCCCTCACTCTCCTCACTTTCCTCCCTCTCCTCACTTCCCTCGCGCCACTCCGCTCCCTTCTGTCTCCTCGATCTCCTTGTTCCCTTTGCTCCTTTTGCTCTCCTCGCTCTCCTCTCGCTCTTCTCTCGCCCTCCTCTCGCTCTCCTCTCGCTCTCCTCTCGCCCTCCTCTCGCTCTCCTCTCGCTCTCCTCTCGCTCTCCTCTCGCTCTCCCTTCGCTCTCCCCTCGCTCTCCCCTCGCTCTCCCCTCGCTCTCCTCTCGCTCTCCTCTCAACTCGCTCTCCTCTCGCTCTCCTCTCGCTCTGCTCTCGCTCTCCTCTCGCTCTCCTCTCGCTCTCCTCTCGCTCTCCTCTCGCTCTCCTCTCGCTCTCCTCTCGCTCTCCTCTCGCTCTCCTCTCGCTCTCCTCTCGCTCTCCTCTCGCTCTCCTCTCGCTCTCCTCTCGCTCTCCTCTCGCTCTCCTCTCGCTCTCCTCTCGCTCCCCTTGCTCACCTTGCTCTCCTGTTCTTTTCGGTTTAATTAAAGTAAATGAGTGACTGTAACCTTTCCAGAGGTGACCTACAAAACACCAAGTAAACTCGAGGCTTTATTAATATCTCTGACTACACAGACCAGATATCCAAGTTTTAAATACATGAAGGAAGTACAATATTGAGACTACTATGGCTTTTTTGTTTGAAAGATAGGATAACATTACCCTTAAAATCTAAATTGAAATCTTGGCAAATGTGATTTGGTAAACTTTTTTGATAATATTAGAAATTTTTCAAATCATTTGGTCTTTTTGAGAAGTTCAATTACAGTTAGATGAAATTCCTACTGACAATTGCATGAGTTCTATAGAATTAGTGAGCTCTTGTTGTAGCTGTGCTCTGATAGAATAGTCATAGTCTTAGCTGGGCTCTGATAGGATAGTCATAGCTGTGCTCTGATACGATAGTCGTAGCTGTGCTTTGATAGGATAGTCATAGTCATAGCTGTGCTCTGATAGAATAGTCATAGTGTTAGCTGTGCTCTGATAGGATAGTCATAGCTGTGCTCTGATAGGATAGTCATAGCTGTGCTCTGATAGGATAGTCATAGCTGTGCTCTGATAGGATAGTCATAGTCTTAGCTGTGCTCTGATAGGATAGTCATAGTCATAGCTGTGCTCTGATAGGATAGTCATAGTCATAGCTGTGCTCTGTTAGGATAGTCATAGTCATAGCTGCGCTCTGATAGGATAGTCATAGTCATAGCTGTGCTCTGATATGATAGTCATAGTCTTAGCTGTGCTCTGATATGATAGTCATAGTCTTAGCTGTGCTGTGATAGAATAGTCATAGTCATAGGTGTGCTCTGATAGGATAGTCATAGTCTTAGCTGTGCCATGATACACATACAAAATAATAATATAACTGTGTATAGAATAAATGATGTAACTAATATAATTTTTAGAAAATTCCAAATGATAGCCGAGATTGATGATTGATTTAATTGATTCCATTTATTAGCTATAGATAAAAAAATGTAGAATAGTCAATTCAACTATCTATATGCATAACAAATTTTCTCAAGATATCTCTAAACACAGCAAATTTATTAATTTATTCACCATTTATTTATATGCAGATAGTTAATAATGCCTAAACTATTAGCTACATAGTACAAATGAATAAACACTACCTTTAAAACCATTTGTAAGTGCAAACAGTGCAACTATATTGACTACTTTTGCCTAGCTCTATCTAATACATCTTTACTTTTTCAGGTTTATCAGAAGTCATTCATCATTGCCTCCTATGGACAAGGAGGAGGAGAGCAGAATCAGTCTTGTAACTCTGGTAAGATGATTTATTATGCTTGTGATAATCTATTATGCATGTGAGAATCTAAGCTCACTTTAAACTCGCACAACCTAATGTAATACAATGCACCGGAACCTATATGAGACGTATATTAATACTAGAGATGTTCTTGCTCCCTGTTAAAGAAGCCGACTCGTTGAAGCGCAGCAGCTACATAAAACATGATCCGTACATCAATTATGAAGATTCGTAAACAAACTCTGGTAAAGGTGACTGTACTTTAGTGAAAAACATGCCCGTATCTGATTGCATTCAGCATGACACTCAACAATATTTTAGTTAAAATTGCTAGTATATGTAAGATACGTGGTAATACTGCTAGTATATGTAAGATACATGGTAATACTGCTGGTATATGTAAGATACATGGTAATACTGCTGGTATATGTAAGAGACGTGGTAATACTACTGGTATATGTAAGATACATGGTAATACTGCTGGTATATGTAAGATACATGGTAATACTGCTGGTATATGTAAGATACATAGTAGTATAAGTAAGATATATAGAAGTACTGCTGCTATATGATACACGGAATCGGTAGACAACTAAGTCTTTGGTCATAAAACAATCTTATCTCCAACTTGTTTTTCAGTGCTTATGGCAGGCTTTACAATTGCAACAAAACTCTTTGAATCTGATTCCATGAAGTCATTGTAAAAGGGCTTAAAAATTGAGCTTCTAAAAATTGTTAACATTATCCGATGAGGCTTATGAAATCTATGTACAGGAAGAAAATTGATACAAACACTCACCATAGTTGTACAGTAAATTTCCATATTCATTATGATCTGGTGGGCAGAACACTAAGGCTACAGTGTGTTACATGAATCTCAAATTTTCAACTGTTGTAAAAAGCAGCCTTAGGAATGTATGCTTCCCAATATTTTGAATCTACATGACCGTATAGCAGCTTAGCAAAATAATTGACCAAGATAGCCCGCGTTTAGGCCTCAAAGCAATGTGAGGCTTTAAGCCGTGTTTGAACACTCACAGCAATGTCTCAAATAGCACGAAGGCCTCTCAATGTGACACCAAGTCAATCATCAGTACACTTTGTCTCATTACCTGAAATTATTTGATTTTGATGAATTTTTATTTATTTCAGCGTGTTTGCAAATCTAAGTTTGTAATACATGTATATCCGTACTAGCTAAAAACCCTTTAGGTAAAACCTTTTTGAGAAGTTGTGCGAGGGTTGTATTCACTTCCCAGAAAGAAAGTTCTTTGTTGCTACAGAAAGTTTTATTATCATTGTTATCATTTCATTATTGCGTCATTGTATTTTTGTATTATTGTGTTATTGTATTTTTGTATTATTGTGTCATTGTATTTTTGTATTATTGTGTTATTGTATTTTTCTATTATTGTGTCATTGTATTTTTGTATTATTGTGTCATTGTATTTTTGTATTATTGTGTTATTGTATTTTTCTATTATTGTGTCATTGTATTTTTGTATTATTGTTTTATTGCAGTTTCGGTTTTCTGACAAACTTGATGTACTTCTGATGGTGTTTGGAACCTTGTTTATGGTCCTTCTTGGTGGCGCCGTTGCTGGAAATGTACATCTTTTTGGAACTCTTACAACCAAATTTATCTTACTAAAGAGCTATTCAAGTGAAAATGATAGCTGCAACCATATGTGAGTATGTGCTCGCTAAGTCCTATTGCTTTTATTAATATGTAAACTGTCAAATATACATAGTACACTATACATACGCACACTATAGTAACGCATGACCTTATTAATATATATATACATATATATATATATATATATATATATATATATATCACTAAGGCCTGTATTACTAAGGCCTGTATTATGGAGGCATATATTACTAACGCCTGTGTTACTAACACATGTATTACTAAAGCCTGTATTACTAAGGTCTGTATTATTAAGGTATGTATTACTAAGGTCTGTATTACTAACACATGTATTACTAACGCATGTATTACTAAGGCATGTATTACTAAAGTCGGTGTTACTAAGACATGTATTACTAAGGCATGTATTACTAAGGCATGTGTTACTAAAGCCTGTATTACTAAGGCATGTATTACTAAGGTCTGTATTACTAACACATGTATTACTGAGGCATGTATTACTAAAGTCGGTGTTACTAAGACATGTATTACTAAGGCATGTATTACTAAGGCATGTGTTACTAAGGCATGTATTACTAAGGCATGTGTTACTAAGGCCTGTAATACTAAGGCGTGTATTACTAAGGTCTGTATTACTAATGCATGTATTACTAAGGCATGTATTACTAACGCCTGTGTTACTAACACATGTATTACTAAAGCCTGTATTACTAAGATCTGTATTATTAAGGTATGTATTACTAAGGTCTGTATTACTAACACATGTATTACTAACGCATGTATTACTAAGGCATGTATTACTAAAGTCGGTGTTACTAAGACATGTATTACTAAGGCATGTATTACTAAGGCATGTGTTACTAAGGCCTGTATTACTAAGGCATGTATTAGGACAAGAACGTTTAACCAGAGACCAGTATCTGCGATAAACCTTAGTAGAACTTAAGAACTTAGGCAACAACAGCAACTAAACATGTTGTTATTTGTGCACTCAGTAAGTTTTATTTTTATTTGTGTATCAGTCAGTTTTATTTGTTTTTATTGATTTTATTTTTAATTTACTTTATTCTTAAGTTCTACTAAAGTTTACCGCAAAGACTGGTCTTTGATTAAACAGTTTAATCTTTTTTTTCTACATAAATTTCTGTGCGAAATCTGTTATGATTACTAATGGAGTGACCGACATAACATCGCAGTCAAGCCGCATAGACAGAAGAGAACAACTCCCTTTCAGTGCAGCTGATGCAACAGGTGCAATGCGTTTTGTGACAAGCTGTTGTTTTGCTCGCTGCGCTTGCCGGGGGACAACTCCGTAAAAACAACAGTTTGTCAAGACAGGCTAATGCAAGGGGCATCAGCTTATCAATATATGCAAGGGGCATCAGCTTGTCTACACATGCAATGGACATCAGATTATCAATACATTTAAGGGACATCAGCTTATTAACACATTCAAGGGGTATCAGCTTATCAATACATTTAAGGGACATCAGCTTATCAACACATTCAAGGGGGTATCAGCTTATCAATACATTCAAGGGACATCAGCTTATCAATACATTTAAGGGACATCAGCTTATCAACACATTCAAGGGGTATCAGCTTGTCAATAATTATTCACTCGTCAATCTGCAGTAGTTTTTATTGGTGGTCTTTGATCTAATAACTACCAGTAACTACATGGACACATTTGTTGCATGTCACATGACACCTTAACACTACTAACATACTAGCAGACATACTAACTCAATGATTAACTTTTTGGTAGTGTTGCTGTAGCTAGAGACAATAGATCTATTAGCGAAGGGAAGTGTTTGCTAATCGTTGCCTGATTTAAACATACATAATATTCTATACTTACACTTTTCAAATGAATATTAATAACTTTCTTAGTTGAATCTTAGTATGCAACGATAAATCAGTATGGATATGATAATTTCAATTTTTTTCTCTGTCTTAAGAGAAAGGTGTTTGGTACAGAACCATTGACTTCAATTTCCAGTTTGTCTTGTATTGTTTATTCAAAGAATTTGCTTCAGATCATACTATGGAAATTACAGCAGAAATATAAATACAAGTCTTTCTGCTTTAGTTTCTTAATGGTTGATGTAAATTTTTGATGCATTACCGAATGCCTAACCTTTCTCAGCTAGTTTTCTTGCTAGCTGCATGCTGACTTGCTCAGGCAGTCACATACTGTATGTTTGATGTTCACTCAGCAAGCATAATTCTAGATTTGGAGAACAAGTCACCGAAGGAGAAATTATTAATGATATTCAAAGCTTCTATGTTCCAAGCTTTATCGGACTTGCAGTTGGAGTCTTTATTCTTGGATACCTTGGTGAGCACAGACTTCTATATTCGCAAGCATTCTATCATCTTTTTAATACCCACATGTAAAACAGAAGGTGAAGCTTTGATAAGGCAATCTTTTAGAAATCATTGGAAACTGCCTGCGTGATCGTACTAAAGTTTTTGAACTTTAGTACGATCATCCAGACGATTTCAACTTTAGCACGATCACCCAGACGATTGCCAATAACCTCTTTTTTAGTAAAGTAGTTTAGTATCTAGTAAAGTAGTTTACTGATCAGGCTGAATCATTGCTCGCATAATTCCTGATGCATTAGAGATTTTTGTTGTCTGTACATTTTTACATGTTTAGGTTATATGTCAATTTTTAATGATATCGTTTTATTTTTATTTGATGAAAAGTAGTTCTTTGCAAAGATCCATAGGTGTGTCACTAAGTTTTTAAATTTAGCAAAATAACTTCTGCAGCAACAAATTTCACACTAGCAATAAAATGTGAATACTATTAAAACGTTTTCATCCAACACTGACATGTTAAAACAAGTGTCTATTTTGTCTAAGGAGTATGTCAATCTTGCTTTACTAGTAATAGAAAAACATTTATCTGTTTAGCTACTCTAGTAAAAGTACTTGTAGAATACTAAAAAGTAACGCTGTGCAAACTAATTTCTCGGCTTGAACCAATTTTTAGACAAGCATAATTAAAGCAAAATCTTTTCATAAAGTTAAAATTACTGTATTTGATACTAGATAAAAATTGCTAAAAGAGAAACTCCTACATTCATTGATGATAAATGGTTGTGTCGAGAGATTATTACAACGATTATCATCTCAAAAACTGTTTTTGTTGACGGTTATTAACGTCTGTCATCATCATCGACTGTCATCCTCAACTGTCATCATCACCATCGTCATCATCCACTGTTACCCTCGGCTGTCATCATCAGCTGTCATCATCGACTGTTATCATCATCATCATTGACTGTTATTATCGTCATCGACTAATATCATTATCATCGACTGTTATCATCATCAACTGTTATCATCATCATCGCCTGTTATCATCATCATCGACTGTTATTATCATCATCGACTGTTATTATCATCATTGACTTTATCATCATCATCGACTGTCATCATCATCATCATCGACTGTTATCATCATCATCATCAACTGTTATCATCATCATCGACTGTTATCATCATCGACTGTTATCATCGTCATCGACTGTTATCATCATCATCGACTGTAGAGACTGATCGGTGAAACAAGCTGGCTATAACAAATGGAATTTCAGGCATCACTTCCTGGACATGGACAAGAGAAAGACAGATTCGACGAGTAAGGATAGCCTACTTTCAAGCGATAATGAAGCAGAGCATTGGCTGGTTTGATGTACACAATGCAGGAGAGCTCAACACACGCATGGTTCTGTAAGATATTATGATTGTTGAATCAGCCCATAATATTCTCAGTTTAGTCTTGCTATGGGATATTTAAGCTTCATGACTAAATCTTCCCCAATGCCATTTACTGGTCATCACTATTTAAGTGACATTAGTTGCATTTCTTAAGCGTTTCATTCTGCACAATGTAAGTGATAGATAAGTTCATCTCCCGGACTTACTCAAACCCAATCCTCCTGCACAATGTAAGTGATAGATAAGTTCATCTCCTGGACTTACTCAAACCCAATCATTCTGCACAATGTAAGTGATAAATAAGTTCATCTCCCGGACTTACTCAAACCCAATCCTCCTGCACAATGTAAGTGATAGATAAGTTCATCTCCCGGACTTACTCAAACCCAATCATTCTGCACAATGTAAGTGGTAGATAAGTTAATCTCCCGCACTTACTCAAACCCAATCATTCAGTGACTCATTAAATTCTAATTAATATGTGAACAAGGGTTTTTTGCTAGTCTCAGCCATTGATACACAATTTGCTTGTATACACAAGGCTTGTACCAAGCAAGCGCAGTGTCAAGCAGGCTTGTGTCAAGCAGGTGCAGTGGCATGCAGGCGCAGTGTCAAGCGGGCGCAGTGTCAAGCAGGCTTGTGTCAAGCAGGCACAGTGGCATGCAGGCGCAGTGTCAAGCGGACGCAGTGTCAAGCAGGCTTGTGTCAAGCAGGCACAGTGGCATGCAGGCGCAGTGTCAAGCCGGCGCAGTGTCAAGCGGGCACAGTATCAAGCAGCGCAGTGTCAAGCAGGCTTGTGTCATTCAGGCGCAGTGTCAAGCAGGCGAAGTGTCAAGCTTGCACAATCTCGCTTGAATCCATGCTTAGAGCTGCCACAAACCTTATTTCCTTAGAGCATCAATTAAACTTCAAATGGTTGTTATATGTTGACTTTTCTATGTAAGGAAATAGGCAATAGGACAGATGATGGAGATATGCACAAAGTGATGTTGATAAATCAAAAACAACAGTGAAGTGCAAGTTTAATCTGACAGAAGAGGCAGAGATTGCAGAAAAAACTTGTTCTACTATCAATGCAGACTAGTTATGAACTATAATCAAAAAGCCATAAAAGCTTCTGCCTGGCTAGTGGCTAGATATGCAAACTTACAATTGCTGTATAGCTATTTTAAACACATTTAAGAGTAACTGTAGATGTTGGATCACGATTCAAACAGTTTTTGGTCAGCTAGAAATATGTAAAAAGCTTTTTAACACGCTGTTGCCGTTAAATTTTAGATGTTGACATTATCATTCTTTTCAAAAAAAGAGCCTAAAAACCCAATCAAAATACATGTTGTTTTATTAAGGCAGGCATGTTTTTAGTAAAGGTTTTAGTTGGTATTCGTTACCTTTGACTCGAACAGAGTGCTGAGAGTCTCATGTAAATAACATTTCTATGACGGTGAACAAACGATGATTATCAATTTTGATTCAATGTGAGATACAAGTTCTAAATATTTCATCTGGTTCATAACTCAACTTCTAGGTTATCTGTCTGAACTTCTTATTACGTGTAAACACTATATGTCTGTGGAATCTCTTAACTATTATATGCCTGTGGAATCTCTTAACTATTATATGTCTGTGGAATCTCTTAACTATTATATGTCTGTGGAATCTCTTTTTTGCTGTTCGGTTGACTAATTGACGCCATTAGGGACCATGAAGTAAACTTTTTCTACCCAATTTAAACAAATTGCTTAGAAAATTTGAGTAACAGTTACATAAGATGATTGCGACAAATCGCACTGACCTCTGACCTTATAACCTGACCTCTGACCTCTCATAATAGTAAACTTATAACCTGACCTCTCATAATAGTAAATTTATAACTCAGCGATGGTAATTTAAAGACAGAAATAACTAAATCTACTGAAAGGCTGTGAAATAAGCGGTGATTACATACATGTAGGTTGGTGTTTCAAGGTGCTGGAGCTCGGTGCAAGACATTTCACAAGGTCTTAGCTTCTACCCTAAATGTTCCATACTAGCTATAATAGCCGTTTTCTTTCCACTTCTACATTTGCTATTTCCAATGGCCACCTCAGTAATAGTTGTAATATCAGACCTATTATTTCCAGTAACTTTAAAAAGTCAAAGCTCACTCAGCGGCATGTTTAGCCAATGAGGCTCACTCAGTGGCATGTTTAGCCAATGAGGCTCACTCAGTGGCATGTTTAGCCAATGAGGCTTACTCAGTGGCATGTTTAGCCAATGAGGCTCACTCAGTGGCATGTTTAGCCAATGAGGCTCACTCAGTGGCATGTTTAGCCAATGAGGCTCACTCAGTGGCATGTTTAGCCAATGAGGCTCAAGTGATGGTGATAGATCAGTCTTGCTATTAATCTGTATGCTCATTGCTTAATTTTGTTAAAAAAGCTTATTTAAAGATTAGTGTTGATGGAAATTTTTGTCTTCATAGACAGGCAAATATAGGACTGTTGTTAATCAGGGATCAATAGATCCTATGCAGGGCCTCACGATAAACCACAATTATCCTATATATTGCCTCTCCAGTTGTTTCAATTCCTTTCAATTGCAATATCAATCTATTTTGCTCAAACCGTTGTAGAAATTTCACTCATTATGTTTTAAGAGTGCCAGTGTAAAGTGTAAGTATTAAGAGTGCCGGTGTAAAGTTTAAGTATACCATTTGGGAAGCTGCTACACATTTGAAGCTGAATGCAGAAATTGAAATTACCAAAATTCAATTATGCGAAAAAGTCATTTTGTAATTTTATCAAAAGTCAACACGCTATACAAAATACTGTCTTCAAAGAACCTCAGCTATTATTAAATGACTCATCATATAGTATTGACTTTCTGTCAGCTCCTGATTATCAGTCTGATTAGATGGCTCTATAGCCTTCGTGTAGACTTGAACACTATAAGACTAACCTTACTGTTTAGTCTACATAAAAATGTTTATATGCTGTAGTAATCTGAACAAGCTTTATGATGGCATGGGAGACAACCTGGCCTGTCTCGCTGCCTGGCTCGGCACGTTCATCAGCGGCTACACCCTTGGATTTATTGCCAGTCCCAAGCTATCAGCAGTTGTCTTATCTCTGTGCCCCTTGATGGTTATATGTCTATTCATCATTACTAGAGTAAGAAGAACTCGAGGCAGTTTATCACTTGAGCACTAACCTAACTTATATACTAACTTCATTCTTGTATGAATTATTAAATATACAATTAATATTTAATTACACAGAACAAGAAAAATCAATGAATTTCTAAAAGTGAAAAGATAAAAGCCTAAAAATTAAAATATACTATTTACGTTAGTATTATTTTCTTTTGTTAAACAAACCTATTTTTAAAAGTAAGTTCATTATAATAAGAAATAATTTTGTATGGTGATGTATATAAGGAGAATAGATTTTTAAAATTCAAAAGTTTTTCATCGTTTTGTATAAATCAGCAACCATTATGTATTAACAAACTATATACAGCAAATCTAAAGTCTGTAAAGAAAACCATTGATTTGACTTACAACTGTCACTACCTGTCTGCTCAAGTCATTTGCTGATGATCATGTCTCTCCAATTCCACTATATATCAACATCGCGCTTCACCTCTTTATACTGCCTCTACTCTCTACTGTCGAAAGGTGCTACTTTAGCCTGAGGCCTACCACTGTATTATCTTCCCTTATGGACATCACAAATGGCTATATGCGAAGAAAGCGGGCCACCGCGTTTTGTTTGATGAACAGGTACAGAAAGAGCTGGCTATGGGGTATGTTTGATATACAGGTGCAGAAAGAGCTGGCTATGTGGTATGTTTGATGAACAGGTGCAGAAAGAGCTGGCTATGTGGTTTGTTTGATGAACAGGTGCAGAAAGAGCTGGCTATGTGGTATGTTTGATGAACAGGTGCAGAAAGATCTGGCTATGTGGTATGTTTGATGAACAGGTGCGGAAAGAGCTGGCTATGTGGTATGTTTGATAGACAGGTGCGGAAAGAGCTGGCTATGTGGTATGTTTGATGAACAGGTGCGGAAAGAGCTGGCTATGTGGTTTGTTTGATGAACAGGTGCAGAAAGAGCTGGTTATGTGGTTTGTTTGATGAGCAGGTGCAGAAAGAGCTGGCTATGTGGCATGTTTGATGAACAGGTGCAGAAAGAGCTGGCTATGTGGTATGTTTGATGAACAGGTGCGGAAAGAGCTGGCTATGTGGTTTGTTTGATGAACAGGTGCAGAAAGAGCTGGTTATGTGGTTTGTTTGATGAGCAGGTGCAGAAAGAGCTGGCTATGTGGCATGTTTGATGAACAGGTGCAGAAAGAGCTGGCTATGTGGTATGTTTGATGAACAGGTGTAGAAAGAGCTGGCTATGTGGTTTGCTTGATGAACAGGTGCAGAAAGAGCTGGCTATGTGGTTTGTTTGATGAACAGGTGCAGAAAGAGCTGGCTATGTGGTATGTTTGATAGACAGGTGCGGAAAGAGCTGGCTATGTGGTATGTTTGATGAACAGGTGCGGAAAGAGCTGGCTATGTGGTATGTTTGATAGACAGGTGCGGAAAGAGCTGGCTATGTGGTATGTTTGATGAACAGGTGCGGAAAGAGCTGGCTATGTGGTTTGTTTGATGAACAGGTGCAGAAAGAGCTGGTTATGTGGTTTGTTTGATGAGCAGGTGCAGAAAGAGCTGGCTATGTGGCACGTTTGATGAACAGGTGCAGAAAGAGCTGGCTATGTGGTATGTTTGATGAACAGGTGTAGAAAGAGCTGGCTATGTGGTTTGCTTGATGAACAGGTGCAGAAAGAGCTGGCTATGTGGTATGTCTGATAGACAGGTGCGGAAAAAGCTGGCTATGTGGTATGTTTGATGAACAGGTGCGGAAAGAGCTGGCTATGTGGTATGTTTGATGAACAGGTGCAGAAAGAGCTAGCTATGTGGCATGTTTGATGAACAGGTGCAGAAAGAGCTAGCTATGTGGTATGTTTGATAGACAGGTCCGGAAAAGTCTAGCCATGTGATAGGCGTCTGGCTGCATTAGAGTAGTTGAAGTTTAACCATAGACCTCAGGCTAAAATAGCACCTACAGTCTAAAGAATAGTTCAGTAAATAGTAAGGACAGTATATATAGGTGTACAGCGGTCTGATTCACTGTGTTAATATAAACAGTATCTGTAGGTGTACAGCTGTCTCATTCACTGAACTACTATAAGCAGTATCTGTAGGTGTACAGCCGTCTCATTCACTGTGTTACTATTTTTTGATTATATGGTATCTGCATAATAAGTGAAGGTCTTAAGACGTGAGAATTTTGAAATTTGCCATAGCAGTTGCCACATAACTAGAATGGTTCACAGTCTAACAGACTATCGTGAGAATTTTGAAAAGCTGTTAACTTATTCTGGCTGTATCGCTATTCGTGCTTTAGAGTTTTTTATCAAGATTTAATTGTTGTTTCAGTTTTTAATAACAATTAAATTTTTTAATGGTAAACTAATATGATAAACTGATAAGACGAATGCTTTCTCACTATTTCCTTTCTTCGGCAGTTAACTAAGAGTATAGTTAACAGAGAGATATCCGCATATACCCGAGCTGGGGCTGTTGCAGAAGAGACATTCAGCTCCATGCGCTTGGTTGCAGCTTTTGGAGGGGAAAAGAAGGCGGAAGACAGGTAGTCATTTGCTAAACCATTTAGTGCCAGTATAAACGAGTTGTTTTTATGCATGAGTTCTGTTCACTCGTCCTTGAAGCTTGCTACATAACATTACGCTTAGAATGACTGTGATTGGACAACTCAACTACCATACATAATATCAAGCATAGCGAAATTGTGCCGTTCCTTCCTGACGCAATGTCATGGGCAATCTGTATTATTTATGGGCGTTCTTGCTGGCTTTACTTGCTAGTGTGCTCTCAACCAATAAGTGCTATAAAAAGTTTTATTTAGAAGAATAATCTCATTGGTATTTTCTCATTTGGTACTAATGAGAAAAGCGGTGCTTCATGTGAAAGAATTTGCATAAAAAGGAAAACTGAAGCATTCCAGACTCCATTGTGAACAATAACTTTTTTTGTAAGGAAGTAAAAGAAAGCCCTAAACTACCATTACTCTTGACAAATATTAAGGAGAAAAATTAAAATGCTTCAAGAACTCTTGTCATGTTTTTTCTTTGTCCTTGGTGATGAGAAACCAAATATTATACTGTGAAAAGTTCAGTTACCCTGTAGATTTGTGTCTTGAGTACTTAAATTATTACGCAGTTTGCTTTGATATTTTCTACCAAATATATAATATATAAATAATGTGTATTTGCCGTCTGCTTGAGTCGGTTTATAACCATCATTATAGAATAAATGGCTTCACTGTAGTACAACCAGTACTCATGGTAGTTAGTATTATACAATGATATGTCTGGACTTATTAAGGCAGCCTATATATGCTTAGCATTATACAATGATATGTTTAGACTTATTAAGGCGTATATACTTAGCATTATACAATGATATGTTTAGACTTATTAAGGCGTATATACTTAGCATTATACAATGATATGTCTGGACTTATTAAGGCATATATGCTTAGCATTATACAATGATATGTCTGGACTTATTAAGGCATATATGCTTAGCATTATACAATGATATGTCTGGACTTATTAAGGCATATATACTTAGCATTATACAATGATATGTCTGGACTTATTAAAGCATATATGCTTAGCATTATACAATGATATGTCTGGACTTATTAAGGCATATATGCTTAGCATTATACAATGATATGTCTGGACTTATTAAGGCATATATACTTAGCATTATACAATGATATGTCTGGACTTATTAAGGCATATATACTTAGCATTATACAATGATATGTCTGGACTTATTAAGGCATATATACTTAGCATTATACAATGATATGTCTGGACTTATTAAGGCATATATACTTAGCATTATACAATGATATGTCTAGATTCATTAAGGTAGCCTATATATACTTAGCATTATACAATGACATGTCTGGACTTATTAAGGCATATATACCTTGGTAGTTAGCGTACACACAAGATACTTAGGAACAGATTTTTTAAAACAACAAATCTTATGACAAACACAAGTTTGGTTTGATTCAAAGCCTGTAAATAAATAGAACTTGTATTATAGTGGGTCTATCACTATAATACAAATTTAGGTTCAACTGTATAACCAAGTGGTTTTCCATATACTGTAGCTAAAAAAGATTGTGGGAGGCCGTAATTTTCAGTTTGTTTTCATGACACATCTATAGGTGATCAGAAACTAGTGGAGCTGAGGCTGAAGCTTGCGAATGGATTTTACTCGGCTGTCGACTAATTATGCATGTTTATGTTTAAAGGTTTAGTAATCAGTACTACTAGTACTAATCAGTACTACTAGTACTAATCAGTACTACTAGTACTAATCAGTACTACTAGTACTAATCAGTACTACTAGTACTAATCAGTACTACTAGTACTAATCAGTACTACTAGTACTAATCAGTACTACTAGTACTAATCAGTACTACTAGTACTAATCAGTACTACTAGTACTAATCAGTACTACTAGTACTAATCAGTACTACTAGTACTAATCAGTTTACGTCTGTCTTAAATTAATATTATTCTAAATTCAGTATTATCATAGTAAACTGATATAGATAGCCATAGTATCTATTGCATCAAGCGGTTTTGGCTATTTCTCACAGTAGTTGAAATCATGCAAGATTACTGTTTCTATATACTGAGCTTTCCTTTATAAAGCCTCTTTTTGAAAACTATAAATTTTTAAAAAGGTTTTTATGAATGATCAAATCTTTATAGTCCGGTGTGTCTTTAGCTGTGAACGACCAATCATCAAAAGTTTTTAGCTATGCACGACCAACCATCAAAAGGTTTTAGCTGTGAATGACCAATCATCAAAAGGTTTTAGCTGTGCACGACCAACCATCAAAAGGTTTTAGCTGTGAACAACCAATCATCAAAAGGTTTTAGCTGTGAACGACCAATCATCAAAAGGTTTTAGCTGTGCACGACCAACCATCAAAAGGTTTTAGCTATGAACGACCAATCATCTAAAGGTTTTAGCTGTGAACGACCAATCATCAAAAGATGGAAACAGTGATTGTAGACTCACCTTCAGCATATGTCATGCGATCATCACAATAGACTTTGTATAATTTTTAGGTATTCTACGCATGTAAAGGAAGGTTATGCCCTGGGTGTCCGTAAATCTGCTCTAGAGGGTATTCTTCGGAGTTTCTTCTGGCTGTCATATTTTTGCATAACTGGCTTGACTTTTTGGTTTGGTGCTAAAATGGTTCATGAAGAATGCTTGGCACCCGGATCAATTTTTCAGGTAAGTTCATGATCAACAAGTTTGTTTCTTATGTGTTCTTGCAACAAAAATGTGAGCTAGAAAGTCATAAGTTATGCTAAAATGGAACTCTCTTAGATCAAGTAAACAAGTCATATTCGAATGGGCCAATCATAAGCCGAAGTTCTAAAAACTAAAAAGAACTAAAAAGAAATTGAAGAAAGGACAGCAAGTTAAGATGGAGAGTTTACTACTACTTACTACTACAGAGTTTACTACACAGTCAGATGCTTTTTACTGATGCAAGAACCAACGAGGACGCTGATGTTGCTGATACAATTTGCTTTCAAAGATGTCATCACTAAGTCCTGCATGTTGCAACCAATTTAGAGCACTCATATCTTTCCGATTATTGCCGATACTGTCAAGCAAACTGTCCAAGTTCAGAAAGTTTTCAGAAGTGAACATATCACAAATGAAGATAGTCAACATGTTGAAACTTATTACTACATTTAGAAGTTCCTCATGTCTAATATATTAACATCCATTACTAAATGTAGGTATTCCTCATGTCTAATATATTAATATCCATTACTAAATGTAGGTATTCCTCATGGCTAATATATTAATATCCATTACTACATGTAGGTAATCCTCATGGCTAATATATTAATATTCATTACTAAATGTAGGTATTCCTCATGTCTAATATATTAATATCCATTACTACATGTAGGTATTCTTCACGGCTAATATATTAATATCCATACTTACATGTAGGTATTCCTCATGTCTAATATATTAATATCCATTACTACATGTAGGTGTTCCTCATGTCTAATATATTAATATCCATTGCTAAATGTAGGTATTCCTCATGTCTAATATATTAATATCCATTGCTAAATGTAGGTATTTCTCATGGCTAATATATTAATATCCATTACTACATGTAGGTATTCCTCATGTCTAATATATTAATATCCATTGCTAAATGTAGGTATTCCTCATGTCTAATATATTAATATCCATTGCTAAATGTAGGTATTTCTCATGGCTAATATATTAATATCCATTACTACATGTAGGTATTCCTCATGTCTAATATATTAATATCCATTGCTAAATGTAGGTATTCCTCATGTCTAATATATTAATATCCATTACTACATGTAGGTAATCCTCATGGCTAATATATTAATATTCATTACTAAATGTAGGTATTCCTCATGTCTAATATATTAATATCCATTACTACATGTAGGTATTCTTCACGGCTAATATATTAATATCCATACTTACATGTAGGTATTCCTCATGTCTAATATATTAATATCCATTACTACATGTAGGTGTTCCTCATGTCTAATATATTAATATCCATTGCTAAATGTAGGTATTCCTCATGTCTAATATATTAATATCCATTGCTAAATGTAGGTATTTCTCATGGCTAATATATTAATATCCATTACTACATGTAGGTATTCCTCATGTCTAATATATTAATATCCATTGCTAAATGTAGGTATTCCTCATGTCTAATATATTAATATCCATTACTACATGTAGGTGTTCCTCATGTCTAATATATTAATATCCATTGCTAAATGTAGGTATTCCTCATGTCTAATATATTAATATCCATTGCTAAATGTAGGTATTTCTCATGGCTAATATATTAATATCCATTACTACATGTAGGTATTCCTCATGTCTAATATATTAATATCCATTGCTAAATGTAGGTATTCCTCATGTCTAATATATTAATATCCATTGCTAAATGTAGGTATTCCTCATGTCTAATATATTAATATCCATTACTACATGTAGGTGTTCCTCATGTCTAATATATTAATATCCATTGCTAAATGTAGGTATTCCTCATGGCTAATATATTAATATCCATTACTACATGTAGGTGTTCCTCATGTCTAATATATTAATATCCATTGCTAAATGTAGGTATTCCTCATGTCTAATATATTAATATCCATTGCTAAATGTAGGTATTCCTCATGGCTAATATATTAATATCCATTACTACATGTAGGTGTTCCTCATGTCTAATATATTAATATCCATTGCTAAATGTAGGTATTCCTCATGTCTAATATATTAATATCCATTGCTAAATGTAGGTATTCCTCATGTCTAATATATTAATATCCATTACTAAATGTAGATGTTCCTCATGTCTAATATATTAATATCCATTGCTAAATGTAGGTATTCCTCATGGCTAATATATTAATATCCATTACTAAATCTAGATGTTCCTCATGTCTAATATATTAATATCCATTGCTAAATGTAGGTATTCCTCATGTCTAATATATTAATATCCATTGCTAAATGTAGGTATTCCTCATGTCTAATATATTAATATCCATTACTAAATGTAGGTATTCCTCATGGCTAATATATTAATATCCATTACTAAATGTAGATGTTCCTCATGTCTAATATATTAATATCCATTACTAAATGTAGGTATTCCTCATGGCTAATATATTAATATCCATTACTAAATGTAGGTATTCCTCATGGCTAATATATTAATATCCATTACTACATGTAGGTGTTCCTCATGGCTAATATATTAATACTCATTACTACATGTAGGTATTCCTCATGGCACTACAATTGAATCTAAATTGTAGATTTAGATAAAAAGGAATCCCTTCATGAACAACCAAAAACTATTAGTACCGAAAGAGCTTTTTGACTAACAATTTTTATGGCCAATTCAGGTATTCGTTGGGTTGCTGCTTGGATCATTGGCTTTAGGAAATGCTGGCCCAGCAATTCTTCGTTTCAGCAACGCTAGAGCTGCAGCGGCCGTTCTGTATAAAACCATTGACAAGGTACGGTATTGACTACGGTATATTGACAAGGTACGGTATTGACTACGGTATATTGACATGGTACGGTATTGACTATGGTATATTGAGTACGCATGTTATACAGTGGCTGCTAAACAGCTCACTTTGCATGTCATACAGTGGCTGCTAAACATCTCCCTTTGCATGTCATACAGTGGCTGCTAAACATCATCCTTTGCATGTCATACAGTGACCGCTAAACAGCTCACTTTGCACGTCATACAGTGGCTGCCAGACAGTGCCCTTTGCATGTCAAACAGTGGCTGCTAAACATCACCCTTTGAATGTCATACAGTGGCTGCCAAACAGTGCCCTTTGCATGTCATACAGTGGCTGCTAAACATCTCCCTTTGAATGTCATACAGTGGCTGCCAAACAGTGCTCTTTGAATGTCATACAGTGGCTGATAAACAGCTCACTTTGCATGTCATACAGTGGCTGCCAAACAGTGCCCTTTGCATGTCATAGAGAGGCTGCTAAACATCTCTCTTTGCAGGTCATACAGTGGCTGCTAAACATCTCCCTTTGCATGTCATACAGTGGCTGCTAAACATCTCCCTTTGAATGTCATACAGTGGCTGCCAAACAGTGTCCTTTGAATGTCATACAGTGGCTGCTAAACATCTCCCTTTGCATGTCACACAGTGGCTGCTAAACAGCTCACTTTGCATGTCATACCATGGCTGCTAAACAGCTCACTCTGCATGTCATACAGTGGCTGCTAAACATCCCCCTTTGCATGTCACACAGTGGCTGCTAAACAGTGCCCTTTGAATGTCATACAGTGGCTGCTAAACATCTTCCTTTGCATGTCATACAGTGGCTGCTAAACAGCTCACTTTGCATGTCATACAGTGGCTGCTAAACAGCTCACTTTGCATGTCATACAGTGGCTGCTAAACATATCTCTTTGAATGTCATACAGTGGCTGCCAAACAGTGCCCTTTGAATGTCATACAGTGGCTGCTAAACATCTCCCTTTGCATGTCATACAGTGGCTGCTAAACATCTCCCTTTGAATGTCATACAGTGACTGCCAAACAGTGCCCTTTGAATGTCATACAGTGGCTGCTAAACATCTCCCTTTGCATGTCATACAGTGGCTGCTAAACAGCTCCCTTTGCATGTCATACAGTGGCTGCTAAACAGCTCACTTTGCATGTCATACAGTGGCTGCTAAACATCTCCCTTTGCATGTCATACAGTGACCGCTAAACATCTCTCTTTGAATGTCATACAGTGGCTGCCAAACATCTCCCTTTGCATGTCATACAGTGGCTGCTAAACAGCTCCCTTTGCATGTCATACAGTGGCTGCTAAACAGCTCACTTTGCATGTCATACAGTGGCTGCTAAACATCTCCCTTTGCATGTCATACAGTGGCTGCTAAACAGCTCCCTTTGCATGTCATACAGTGGCTGCTAAACAGCTCACTTTGCATGTCATACAGTGGCTGCTAAACATATCTCTTTGAATGTCATACAGTGGCTGCCAAACAGTGCCCTTTGAATGTCATACAGTGGCTGCTAAACATCTCCCTTTGCATGTCATACAGTGACCGCTAAACAGCTCCCTTTGCATGTCATGGCTAATGTTGAAGGGTCCTACAATGCTGTTTTTGTATTAATGAGCTGATAGATTGTCATAGAGGAGTAGGTCATATTTTTATTGCCAAAGAAAAGTGAATCTGACCTTGATTTAGTTTAGCCTAAAGAATGAAAGCAATTGAGAATAACTTTGAGAGTAACTTTGAGAGTAACTTTGGGAGTAACTTTGAGAGTAACTTTGAGAGTAATTTTGAGAGTAACTTTGAGAGTAACTTTGAGAGTAACTTTGAGAGTAACTTTGAGAGTAACTTTGAGAGTAACTTTGAGAGTAACTTTGAGAGTAACTTTGAGAGTAACTTTGAGAGTAACTTTGAGAGTAACTTTGGGAGTAACTTTGGGAGTAACTTTGGGAGTAACTTTGGGAGTAACTTTGAGAGTAACTTTGAGAGTAACTTTGAGAGTAACTTTGAGAGTAACTTTGAGAGTAACTTTGAGAGTAACTTTGAGAGTAACTTTGAGAGTAACTTTGAGAGTAACTTTGAGAGTAACTTTGAGAGTAACTTTGGGAGTAACTTTGGGAGTAACTTTGGGAGTAACTTTGGGAGTAACTTTGGGAGTAACTTTGAGAGTAACTTTGAGAGTAACTTTGAGAGTAACTTTGAGAGTAACTTTGAGAGTAACTTTGAGAGTAACTTTTAGTAGTTAAGAAAGAAAAACAAATCTTTTAGCAGCCTTTAAGACTATTCTCTTTGTTTATTTACTCTGCTCCATTTATAATTTTAGTTTAACTTTGCTGTTGAAACACCAGAAATTACAATTCCAAGCGACCTGATTGATGCGAGTGTTAGCCTGCCGAAAAATTGTCATTAAACATTTGTAAAAGTCATAAAATATCTCTGAATTACTGCCATAGTAAAAATACATAAAGTTTCCTCACAAGTTTATAATTATTCATGAAAATTACAAAGTTTTATTACTAAGTGTTATTGGTCCCATTTAAAGTTTTGATTGTATATTATCAAAAAAAATGTATCTTAGTTTTTTTAAAGAAATCCTTTTGCCAACACAGCAAAAACTCAGTAAGGTGAAAAGTTTATTCAATGATGTTAACGACCATTCGAAAACAGGAGCAGTCTCATCGCTAGCTTATGCAGCTTGCTACCAATTGCTACTCACCTAGTCAGCTAGTTATTGATGCAAATCTTCAATACATTTTCATGGCAAACTTTTGATGTGTTTTTCCATCTCATGATACAAGGTAAAAAAGTTAATGCTCATACTTTTTTGAGTTTGTTTGCGTAAATCAGGAAAGGTGATCTTTAATAGGACACATTAGTGCATGCCTCGCAGGGTAAACTCATCGTGCCTCCTACAAGTTACATGTATAGTGGAGTGAATGACTTTCCTCTAGCTCAAGGGCTATGTTTGCTAGCTCCATAGCGATGTGACATCACTAGAGCATTGTTCAGCACCACGGTAAAATTTATTGCTTAGGGAACGATATCCTTCCTCCTCAATTGATATATTTACCAACTGTCCTTAAATAAATGGTCATTGATTCATCCATGTAGAAATGGTATGTATTCAGCAAATGGCTCTGGGTAATGGTTGATGATGCAGGAGTAGAGTTTTGTCTGCTATTTATATTCAGCATGTGGAGATTGATTTATCTATGAAGGAAGGACTTCAACCAGATAAAATTGAAGGAGCCATAAAGTTTCAAAAAGTGAACTTTGCATATTCAACAAGACCTGAAGTGCAGGTATGACATTTTTGAATAACATTTTATTATAAGTTTTTTTTCAGCTGACTACAGAGTATCTAAGGAATGCTAAAAAGTTCCTAACTAAATGTTCTTCCGACTGAAAACTTCTTGCATGAACTTGAATATATCACCATTGTGTTTAAATTAAAAATCATTATAGGCCTATTTATGCATTACACTTTTTTTCTAGTTTTAGCATTATTATCGCCAAAACCAGCGAAGTGGTGTCAATACCGCATGCTTTGTGCCTAAATGAAAAGTTTCTATTTACTTCTTTGGTTTTGTTATTGATAGGCAGCTGACATCAGGGAAATGAAAAATCTCATAATTATCGTGAATCACGTGATATCATATTAACCCTTCCCGCTATAGCATCATTGCTATAACCCTTCCTCGTTCTAGCATCATTGCTATAACTCTTTCCCATTCTAGCATCAATGCTATAACCCTTTCCCATTCTAGCATCATTGCTATAACCCTTCGTCATTTAAACATCATTGCTATAACCTTTCGCCGTTTTAGCGTCATAGCTATAACATTTCACCATTCTAGCATCATTGCTATAACTCTTTGCCATTCTAGCATCATTGCTATAACTCTTTGTTGTTCTAGCATCATTGCTACAACCTTTTGCCATTTTGACACCATTGCTACAAACCTCCGCTGTTGTAGCATCATTGCTATAACCCTTCCTCATTCTAGCATCATTGCTATAACCCTTTCCCATTCTAGCATCAATGCTATAACCCTTTCCCATTCTAGCATCATTGCTATAACCCTTCGTCATTTAAACATCATTGCTATAACCTTTCGCCATTCTAACATCATAGCTATAACACTTCGCCATTCTAGCATCATTGCTATAACTCTTTGCCATTCTAGCATCATTGCTATAACTCTTTGTAGTTCTAGCATCATTGCTACAACCCTTTGCCATTTTGGCATCATTGCTACAAACCTCCGCTGTTGTAGCATTATTGCTATAACCTTCCGCTGTTGTAGCATCATTGTCATAACATACATGGCTATAACCTCAATGCGATTTTTTGTACTGGTTGCTTTGGTTATAGAATCACGTGATTTTTTCAATAAAACTTCATTTTCCCTGTCGGGTGATAATCAATAGAGAAGACAGAAATAAACAAGAACTTTGAATTTGAGCAGCAAGCCTTTGCCAAGTTATACAACATATATACCGTTATTATGTACTTACTGCTGCATATGTACTGCGTATATCACATCTACCGGTATTATGTACTTACTGTTGCTTATGTACTGCGTATATCACATCTACCGGTATTATGTACTTACTGCTGCATATGTACTGTGTATATCACATCTACAGGTATTATGTACTTACTGCTGCATATGTACTGTGTATATCACATCTACCGGTATTATGTACTTACTGTTGCTTATGTACTGCGTATATCACATCTACCGGTATTATGTACTTACTGCTGCATATGTACTGTGTATATCACATCTACAGGTATTATGTACTTACTGCTGCATATGTACTGTGTATATCACATCTACCGGTATTATGTACTTACTGCTGCATATGTACTGTGTATATCACATCTACAGGTATTATGTACTTACTGCTGCATATGTACTGTGTATATCACATCTACAGATATTATGTACTTACTGCTGCATATGTACTGCGTATATCACATCTACAGGTATTATGTACTTACTGCTGCATATGTACTGTGTATATCACATCTACCGGTATTATGTACTTACTGCTGCATATGTACTGTGTATATCACATCTACAGGTATTATGTACTTACTGCTGCATATGTACTGTGTATATCACATCTACAGATATTATGTACTTACTGCTGCATATGTACTGCGCTAATATAACCCAAACTTGTTACCTGGGATGTTACCTGAGATAAGTGTGAGATGCTTGAGCTATACTTTATTTGTTACAACTAACTTTCTTCAACAACCAGGTGCTAAAGGACCTAAATTTGACCATAAGAAAAGGACAGCTAGTAGCCTTACTTGGTGACAATGGAAGTGGTAAAAGCACAACCATACAGCTATTGCAGAGGTTCTATGAGTGCGACAGCGGCCAGGTTGGTTGTAATGATTCAATTGTGCTTTCTTATCTAATTGACTTCTTTAACTGTTCTCTCTGCAGTGGTTCCTGCGCTTACTGAATTGTGAGACTAGATGAACTCAAAGTAAATGGGCATAAGTAATAGCTAGAGTCAGCCTAGTAATAACCACTCAAACTATATTGAAGACAAAAGGCAAAAGAAAAAAGTTTTTGGTTGACATTTGAGCATAAAGTCTTACTATAAGACCTGTAAAATGAATTAAATGTTTCATGTTTTAATTTCATGTTTAGAATATTCCGTTGTTTGTCAGGTACATTTAATTATTAGTATATCCGGTGTGAATATTGCCTTAATCCAAAATGCATTTTTCAGTGCATTTACAACATCATTTTGAAATATATCGCTGACAATGAGTGAGCCAATAAAGATAGAGTGGCCAGCATACTCACTGAGCGCAATCAACCGCCTCTTTGGCAGCTGTGATATCATTGCCAGAAAACTTGTCACCCAATTAACAATATATCTTACCATTTGCTATCAATGGAATAAGTTAATCCCTAAATCTGACCTCTCTCAATAATGCGAATAAAACAAGCTTGTATTCGGCCTTTGCAATCCCACTATCTGATTAGGCCTAATACAAAATGGCAGCTTTTATTTACCATTATCACATGGACTACTTGAAGCCAGCCAGATGACTGCATAGGAAAAGTTATTTCTGAAGTGCTCTTGCAGTGCACCAGCTACCTAAAAGGCACCAGAGGGGGTGTACCATAGTGGGTGTACTACAGTGGGTGTACTAGAGCAGGCGTGCCAGAGCAGGTGTACCAGAGAGAGGGTGTAGTAGAGTGGGTGCACTAGAGCGGGTGTACCAAAGTGGGTGTACCAGAGCGGGTATACTAAAGCAGATGTACATGCCATAGCGCTTTAGTTTTTAAAACAATGTTGTTTGCTATGGCATACCACTTGTCTGTAATAGTGGTTGAAAGACTAAATATTTAATAGCTGTAAGAAATACTAAAAATAGCGACAACTGACCTAAGTATTATAAATGGCTTCTTGTCATTCACAAGGTTCAATTGAAAATTAAAAATGGCCTTTCCCACGCAAGCATTTTAAACTTTTGCATGCATTGCAGTCATTCCATGTAAAGACTGTGATTTAAAGATCTTCATGCATGTCAAAATTGCGTGGCCATCAGCTCACCATAGACATGTGTGTTTATCATTTGATAGAGTGTGAGCTTTTTTGCGTGGCCATCAGCTCACCATAGACATGTGTGTTTATCATTTGATAGAGTGTGAGCTTTATTGCGTGGCCATCAGCTCACCATAGACATGTGTGTTTATCATTTGATAGAGTGTGAGCTTCAAACATGCTCCCTTCTACAGATTCTCATCGATGGAAAAGATATACGAGAGTATGATTTGGCTGAGCTTAGAAACCATATTGGAATGATCTCTCAGGAACCTGTGCTATTTGCTACTACAATAGGAGAGAATATTAGACTCGGTGCCAAGTGGATGGATGAAGTGACGCAAGAAGACATAGATAACGCGGCCAAGCAAGCTAATTGTTACGATTTCATAACACAGCTGCCTGAGGTCAGTGAAATTCAAAACATCATTTGAATTTCACTACAACAAACTCATTTGTTGTAGTGAAATTCAAAACACCTATGTAATATTATAGGTGTTGTAATATAAGTGATGTAATATAAGTGATGTAATATAGGTGATATAGGTGATGTGATATAAGTGATGTAATATAGGTGATGTAATACAGGTGATGTAATATAAGTGATGTAATATAGGTGTTGTAATATAGGTGGTGTAATATAGGTGATGTAATATAAGTGATGTAATATAGGTGTTGTAATGTAGATGATGTAATATAGGTGATCAAATATAGGTGTTGTATTATAGGTGTTGTAATATAGGTGATGTGATATAAGTGATGTAATATAGGTGATGTAATATAGGTGATGTAATATAAGAGATGTAATATAGGTGTTGTAATATAGATGATGTAATAAAGGTGATGTCATATAGGTAATGTAATATAGGTGATGCGATATAAGTGATGTAATATAGGTGATGTAATATAGGTGGTGTAATATAGATGATGTTAAATAGGTGATGTAATATAGGTGATCTAACATAGGTGTTGTAATATAAGGGATGCGATATAAGTGATGTAATATAGGTGATGTAATATAGGTGGTGTAATATAGATGATGTTATATAGGTGATGTAATATAGGTGATGTAATATAAGTGATGTAATATAGGTGTTGTAATATAGATGATGTAATATAGGTGATTTAATATAGGTGCTGTAATATAGGTGATGTGATATATGTAATGTAATATACATAATGTAATATAGGTGTTTTGAGTTTTGTGAAAAATCATCTTTTTTGCTAATCACTGATGCTATACTACTGGTATGCTGACATCAAAAAACAATGTGCTAGCTCTAACACAACATGTTGACAATATGATATGTCTAGTACCATGTCTGTAGTATGTTTGCTAATATGTCTGTGGTATGTTTAGTTCTATGACTATGCTATGTTTGGTACTATGTTTGTGGTACATGTTTCTAATTCTTATTTCGAAGTGTTCATTTCATTGGCTACCGTTCAATAATTACTGTTCAACATTTCCGTGAAATTTATCATTATAGATATATGTTACTAAAATGCAAATGAGTATTAGGTAGAGGTGATATGTCAATAATCTTTTCATGACGGTAAAGTTACATTAAAAAAAGTGCAACATAGTTTATGTTTAAAATGTATTGTATTTTAGTAATCAAGTACAGAGGCTATCGTTTATCTGTGATAGCTATCACAGAATATCTTTCCATAGGGCTTCGACACTCTTGTTGGATCAAATGGCATGCAACTTAGCGGTGGTCAGAAACAGAGAATAACGATAGCCCGAGCTCTTGTTCGAAACCCTTCCATTTTACTTATGGACGAGCCAATGACTTTCTTAGACTCAGAAAACAAAGACACCCTGTATGAGACTCTAAAGAAGGTACTGATATTTACAGACAGTTTTCTATTTTTATCATATTATTAGAGCATTTAATCCTGAAAGTATTACTAGGAGCTGAATAACTAAACCTTGTGTATGTAAACACTAGAGATTTTGAGCTATGGTTGCAAGAGTAAGAAAGAAGACTTTTCGCACTTGCATAGATCTAAAGAATTACAAATGCTCTCAGACCGTGTCTACATTTTTACTAACTTTGCAATGTGTTTACGTTATGTACTGTAGGTTAAATTGGTGTCATAGACAGCACTCACATACGCTAAATTTCCTCTGAGCTTTATGTTTTTACTATAGCTAGTGATTCCCAATTTTTATCACTCACCAGAGCAGCCTACCTGTGTGAACCTTCAGCGGATAACTGTCAGTCAATGTCTACCCTGTGTAACCTAATTAAAGCACTATGTTAGGTCAATGTCTACCCTGTGTAACCTATTTAAAGCATTATGTTAGGTCAATGTCTACCCTGTGTAACCTATTTAAAGCATTATGTTAGGTCAATGTCTACCCTGTGTAACTTATTTAAAGCATTATGTTAGGTCATAGTCTACCCTGTGTAACTTATTTAAAGCATTATGTTAGGTCAATGTCTACTCTGTGTAACCTATTTAAAGCATTATGCTAGGTCAATGTCTATTCTGTGTAACCTATTTAAAGCATTATGTTAGGTCAATGTCTACCCTGTGTAACTTATTTAAAGCATTATGTTAGGCCAATGTCTACCCTGTGTAACCTATTTAAAGCATTATGTTAGGCCAATGTCTACCCTGTGTAACCTATTTAAAGCATTATGTTAGGTCAATGTCTACCCTGTGTAACCTATTTAAAGCATTATGTTAGGTCAATGTCTACCCTGTGTAACCTATTTAAAGCATTATGCTAGGTCAATGTCTATCCTGTGTAACCTATTTAAAGCATTATGTTAGGTCAATGTCTACCCTGTGTAACTTATTTAAAGCATTATGTTAGGCCAATGTCTACCCTGTGTAACCTATTTAAAGCATTATGTTAGGCCAATGTCTACCCTGTGTAACCTATTTAAAGCATTATGTTAGGTCAATGTCTACCCTGTGTAACCTATTTAAAGCATTATGTTAGGTCAATGTCTACTCTGTGTAACCTACTTAAAGCATCTTGTTGTCTCTTACAGTTTCTGACTGTGTTTGTTATAAATTTATCACTTTATAATTAAATTACAGCTTCATAATATATTTTTATTGTGTATATATTATTCTGATTAAGACCTATTTTAACATGGCACATGTGACACTGTATAAATCTTTATGGTTTCAGCCAGAAGTAAGAACTCTTAATAGCTGTTTTATCTGGTCATCATTTGTCATCCCTCTAAGTGCTAAGTAGAAAGGTAAACTATAATGGTATAACCGTTGTGATAGCTAGCTAATAACAGTTGCTGTTTAGGTGTCCAGAGGAAGAACAACTTTAATGATAACACACAGCCTACCCTGCGTTAAACCATGTGACAAAATTTGTACATTCCGCGATGGTAAAGTTCATGAAGAAGGCACCCATGATCAACTCCTAGCAAAGAAAGGGACATATTACTCTAGAATCCTTGAAATTCAAAAAGTCAGTTTCATCTTTTTTTAATCTTTTAACAGTTTATTTAGTGAGAATACCTTGGACAATCATTTGGTTTATACAAAATGGAGAATGTTTATCTGGTAGCCTTTTAGAGATGCTCAACATCTCAGACTAGCTTGTAACATCTCAGACTAGTATATAACATCTCAGACTAGTACGTAACATCTCAGACTAGTGTGTAACATCACAGACTAGTGTGTAAAATCTCAAACTAGTATGTGACATCTCAGACTAGTGTGTAAAATCTCATACCGGTGTGAAAACCTTTCTGATACAACCATTACAGAACAAGTCTTTGTTCACATGTTCTTCCTTTTTTCATAGTCTCACCTCTTTCTTGTTGGTTGACTCAACTTTTCAGTGCAATAACTGTCAAAACTATCTGATCTGTGTTTTTTTAAGATAAATTGTCAAAATGTATGACAGCATGAATGTTTAACAGTTATGTATGACAACATGAATGTTTAACAGTTATGTATGACAACATGAGTGTTTAACAGTTATGTATGACAACATGAGTGTTTAACAGTTATGTATGGCAACATGAGTGTTTAACAGTTATGTATGACAACATGAGTGTTTAACAGTTATGTATGACAACATGAATGTTTAACAGTTATGTATGACAACATGAGTGTTTAACAGTTATGTAATCCTAATTTATGAAGCTGTTTGCACAGATGGCATATTAAGTTCATTATTATGCTTTTCTAAACCCGGTAATAAAACTAATACAGAAGATTAGCTTTCATTTTGTACTATCAGGTAATGTATGTTTTGTATTAGCTGTTAATCTATGCTGCGTGCTAACATTTAGTGTATGTTTTGTAGGAAGAGAATGCCAAAGCAAGATCTTCTATGACAGTAGCCTTTCCTCAGCGTCATCAGTATTTGCACTCAAGTAGCACGACTTCTATTTTGTCTAATTCTTCATTGGTAAGCTGACACCATAACATCACAACGTCATGACATCTTGACATCATGACATCATACCATCATACCATCATGACATCCTGACATCCTATTATCATAACATCATGACGTTATGACATCCTGACATCATAACATCATGACATCACGACATCATGATATCCTGACATCGTGACATCCTGACATTATGACATCCTGACGTCATGAAATCTACGAAATCGCTCAAACATACGGTATAAGTTTTTAATAGATATTTATAGCGTGCCTTTCATTACCTCAACTAGCATGATATAGCGTGCCTTCCATTACCTCAACTAGCATGATATAGCGTGCCTTCCATTACCTCAACTAGCATGATATAGCGTGCCTTCCATTACCTCAACTAGCATGATATAGCGTGCCTTCCATTACCTCAACTAGCATGATATAGCGTGCCTTCCATTACCTCAACTAGCATGATATAGCGTGCCTTCCATTACCTCAACTAGCATGATATAGCGTGCCTTCCATTACCTCAACTAGCATGATATAGCGTGCCTTCCATTACCTCAACTAGCATGATATAGCGCGCCTTTCATTATCTCAACTAGCATGATATAGCAATCAACTAGCATCAAAAATCGTTTTATAAGAATTTTAAGCTCATATTTTAAAGAAGCAATACCAAATATTTAAAATTTTGGTTGGCAAAAGCAACCAAAATAAAAAAGGAAAAGGCTTTCAACTAAATAGCTTTGGTCATGCCATTGTCGTTTGGCCAACCACAACCAAAAGTTATACTGATGCTTGTGATAGGCAGTAGTACATAGTAATCAAGTACAGTACCAAGTATCAAGTACCCACAAGTACATATTTAATTGAACTGTGTTTACAGCTACGCTATTTTAAAAAGATTCTATAAAAGCTAGCTTGATAAACATGCATTGCCCATGACGTGAAACTACTGTAGCTAGCAATAAAATTTTAATGATAGGGAAATCTTATGATTTATGATTCTCTTACAAAAAATTGATTAGGGTTAAAAAAATGTAGCTTGTTATTTTCAGATTTTGCCAAAAGTATAGACTTTACTGTTGTCATTCTCAAAATACGCTGCAACATGTTGCCTGTAATGTTGTAGGGTGGGGACTGGGGAGCAGCAAATGAAACTAGAACAGGTGATGCTCCACACAAACTCACAACCTTGGATATCCTTGCTATCAACAAACCGGAATGGAGTATAATAACCTTAGGAGTTATCTGCTCTGTGGTCTCAGGTTGCACGCCTGCTGTTAGTGCCATCATAGTCACGGAAATCATTCATGTGAGTTGATGCTATGAGATGCTGCTCGAGTCTTACATTCTACATGCAAATAATGACTAAGACTTTACATTCGGACCTTCAAATAAAATTCATATTGTTGTTTTCAAGAAAATGTCCTTCATATCGGGAGTTGGTTATTTTTTGCCACTGGTTCTCAGGTGTTGAGTTTCGATTGTATTTATAATTTACTTCAATTATTAACACATACTAAATTTTTGGTCTATTTCTGATCAAATCTTTTTGCTTAAGAAAAATCATCTTTGAACGTCAAAGTTTTACCGAGAGACTTATTAACAGGTAGTAGAAATTTTAGTCTTGATAGATGCCTTTTATAGTGTTTAACTTTTAACTAGATCACATGAAAAAAGTTGATGTTCTATTTTTTCTACACAAACTGATAAAAGGTTCACAGAATAGTGCATATCTCTATAGATAACAAGACTCATCTACTTTATGTAGCGGTATAATATTTGCTATAACAAAATGCTTGTTAAAAAGTCAGACAAAATAATAAAGTACTAATAAAATAATCTATGAAAAGTTGATTAAAGAGTTATTAAGCGTGCAAAGATTGTGTACTGATGGAAGAATCTGACCTTCAATTATTTAAAACATCAACCAATGTTTTAGGATTTATGTTCATTGTATCTAAAACATATGTCTAACATTATTTGTAGTCTCTACATCGAGTCGATGGCTCAAATGCTGATAACGTTGAAGCCGCTTCCCTCCTCGCAATTGATGTGGTTGTGCTCGGCATTGTTGCTGCAATTGCCTACTTTCTCCAGACTCTTACTTTTGGTATCTCTGGCGAAAGACTTACCAGTCGACTCAGAGAGCAGTGTTTCACTGCAATCGTAAAACAGGACATGACATATTTTGACGACAGCGAGCACAGTGTAGGCCTTCTCACCAGCAGACTATCTTCCGAGCCACCGCTTGTTAAAGGGGTAAGTCTAGTCTACATTCTGTCATCTTCACTCTACAGGTTTGCTCACACGATATTATAGCTGAGATCATAGAGCTCAACTGATGCATTATTGCAGTTTGATACACCATACACTGTTTATTACACCATACACAGTTCAATACACCATACGCTGTTTAATACACCATACACAGTTTAATACACCACACACTGTTTGATACACCATACGCTGTTAAATACACCATACACTGTTTAATACACCATACACTGTTTAATACACCATACACTGTTTAATACACCATACACTGTTTAATACACCATACACTGTTCAATACACCATACACTGTTTAATACACCATACACTGTTTAACGCAACATACACTGTTTAATACACCATACACTGTTTAATACACCATACACTGTTTAACACAACATACACTGTTTAATACACCATACACTGTTTAATACACCATACACTGTTTAATCTACCATACACTGTTTAATACACCATATGCTGTTTAATACACCATATGCTGTTTAAATTTCTTTCAATGTGACTACACAATAGGTTAAAATAAATTGGAAACTGATCAATTTTCCAGCACCTGTTGTATTAGTTCAAAGGGGCCGTTAAAATTTGCTCATTTAGGGAAAATTTCTGGTGGCGGACCAGTGCCAAATATATTGTCATTAAAGAAAATCCATTAATTTACATCTAATTAGGCATCACTGTCTCAATGAATTTCATTGCTATAAACAGTTGGAGTGGTAAATAATTTGTACACAAGCTACCAAAGATCGCATCTCAACCAAATGAAAGTCTACTCATTTTATCGAAATAAATGCATTTCTCATCATAAATAGTTGTTAAGGAGTACCTTTTGTAGGTAGCTTTGTAGGTGGCTTGTATTATTAGGTACCTTCAGTAAGCGGCTTTCTGGCAATGGATTTTGCTGTAGATCCTCACAGAAGGTTCTCACAAAGGTACCTACAAAAGGTGACTACAAAGAGCGCCTACAAAAGGTTTCTACAGAAGGTACTTCTTGTAGGTACCTATAGTGGGTCCTTTTTGTAAGTACCTTCTGTAAGTACCTGCTCCAGGTACCTTCTCTAGGTACCTACAGCAGGTATTTGGGAAAGCAAAAGAGAGCATATTCAACATGTAAATATTCTATATTAACAAATTATAACATGGAATTGACCAAATTTTCTATTCTTCAAATATATACTATAAATGTTGTGCGCTTATTTGTAACTTCTATTCAGAGTCAAAAGCCTTATGGCTCTGAGATGTGCATTCTGGTATCAAGTGATTTTGTAGGCTTCTGGTACTCGTATTGGAATGATGGCCAACGCTGCCGCAACGGTAGTCTGCACTATGATAGTCGCATTTTATTTTGTCTGGGAACTTGCGCTGCTTGTTCTACTTTTTCTGCCTCTGTCAATTCTCGTTGAAGTTGCACAGCGGAAAGCATTTGCAGCAAGGTCAAAACGAGACAAAATCAGCATTGAAAATGGAGGAAAGGTAAAGTATCTTGTTATGATCCTTTTAAAGTTGAGAAAAATATTAACATTTAAGTTTCTTGCAACAATGATTGTCAAGAAGAAAACTAGAATAAACTATTTGACGGCTTGCTGCGTCATTATAAGCATGTTGGCAAGTACTTGACCTTTAGCACCTCTGAAGTAAGAAATGCTTTCATTACTAGTAAAGTTTATTGTTATTAAAATTGTCAATACAACTGGATTTGGTCTTCAATACCATCGGCTCAACTAACATCCTAGTTGAATCTTTAAATACTGTATCAACCACATCATAAAACATGTTTAAAAAGATTAGATAGTGGTCATCTGTTAAGTTATACTCTACATGGTCTCTCTTGTCGCATAGGTTGCACACGAAGCAATAACTAACATGAAGACCGTGGCAGCATTTAATAGACAAATGTACTTCACTGAGAAATATGATGAGCTCTTTCTTCCTCTCCACAAGTATGTTTGCCAAGGTCTAGCTTCCTTATCCAGCCCAAAAAACTTGTGATCGCTTGTGTATTTAGTGTTTGACTGTTTGGGTTTATATTTGATACTCAACCTAATAAGGTAACATGTTAGATAAGTTTTATCATATCACAAAACTTTGTAAGACATCTATTTGACTTAAGATACCAATATGACCAAAGTGCCTTTGGTCTATCGAATAAGCTGATAAATACAAACATCACCTCATGGCCATGTTTTGTAACATCATTCCTACACAACGTGTACTGGATTCTTCAGCGACATTTTTACTGCTCTCCTTAGTAAAATCTTTATTCAATCTACAAGTTTGATTTTGAAGTGATTTTTGTCTTTCTACATAGTAAACAATGCAAACAGCTATAATATAATTGTGCTATGACTAGGTGAATGCCCGGCATTGCACGGGCAATTAAAAAGCAGCTTATAAACAGTGGCAAGTAATGTTGTTGCCATTGGTAAATTTTTTTTACCCAATGAATTTGAGTAACATAAGCTAGTGATTTAAGCTAGCTATAATTAACTTTTAAACTCTTTAATTTACGTGCACCATGCTTAAGCCTATGCCTTAAGCCATGCTTAATCACGCAATCAATCATGATCTTCAAGCATATTAGTAGCCGTAAATAGCATTTTGGCAAGTGCTTCAATCATGTGTATTGTAACCGTTGTAATGAGTAGGACTACAATTATTCCATTGTATAGTATTGTAGCCCCTTGACCTAGTGGTTAGCATGCCTGTCGATAGATTT
This sequence comes from Watersipora subatra, assembly GCF_963576615.1. Taxonomy (NCBI): domain Eukaryota; kingdom Metazoa; phylum Bryozoa; class Gymnolaemata; order Cheilostomatida; family Watersiporidae; genus Watersipora; species Watersipora subatra. The sequence continues at coordinate 39,143,127 of NC_088710.1, read as the reverse complement.
GGAGGTTCTGATATCAAATTCAGTGAAAAATGGATTTTTTTTTATTCTAAAACCTTATTGTTTTAACTGTACACACAACCGACAGACAGACAAACAAATGCTGACATATATATATCCTAGCTGCATTACCCGTTCACGAGAACAGATTCCCGTACAGCAAGAGGTTTATTGAGAGTTGTCTTTCATACTGTAAAATAACTCCAAATATGCAGTCTACTGAATTTGTTGCCCTGATCAGAGTATGCATACACATATGCAGTCATACATGTCAATAATGTTGGGGAAAACAATGGAAATCTGCAATGTGTTTTACAGCTAGTCGACAATGCATCAGTCTCAAACCACTTAAATTGGAGTTGTCTTATTTTTGTACAAAGAACTGGTAATAAAATTGACATTACTAGGCAAACTGAAGTTCTTCAAACTGGCAGTATTGAAAAATTTTGCATCTTTTAAAAAATTCTACAAAAATATTTTGCTATCGCCAGCATTTACTGAATGGAGACGTCTACATACTTAAAACACTAACCATGGCTCACCAGCTCTTCGTCTATAGCCTGTGTTTTGACATGGTATATACAAGCAGTGCGGCAGTAATGTGGTTGTGTTGATAAAATTTATATGTATAACAGCACAGACAGTATGATGTCAAGGCAGATACAGCATTAGCACCTCACAATAATAAAGCAATGCCAACATGATAGCCTTTTTATGAGATACAGTGAGGAAAATGAATGCATGAAAAAATATACATACTGGAAAATATGTTAGAAAATGCTGCATGTAGATAATATGTAGGTATAACAGAACATGAAAAACATAGCATGACATAAAAATAACATAATGTTAATTCAACGCAACACTTGTGTAAAGACAACATTTTTTGTTTTTCTGTCGGGTGTATGAACAAACAGTTTTCGCCTTGTGCCTACTTTTTAGCAGGCGACGTACAGCTGGCCATGGCCAAAGTAAGTCGATACCAGCTGCTCTCTTTTTTCTCACCGTCACCTGTCGCAACCCTCGGATTACCAGTGCAAGTTCTGTAGTAGCTGTAGTACTCGTAGCTGGAAAAAAATAAAAGTAACTCAGCTGCGGAAGAAAATGAACATGTTTACTATCACCAACAGTGGCAAATGCAGCGTTTTTAAGTAGTGGAGATAGATACAAACTCAACTAACATTATGTTTCAGTTGTTATATGTTAATGTGGTATTGCACATAAAGCAGTAATTACAATTATTGTTCACACTGTAATGTACATTATTATTATTATTATAATTATTATTATAATAATAATTATTATTATAATAATAACTATTATTATAATAATTATTATTATTATAATAATAATTGTTATTATAATAATAATAATTATTATAATAATAATTATTATTATAATAATAATTATTATTATAATAATAATAATTATTATAATAATTATTTCTATAAATGTTGTGCGCTTATTTGTAACTTCTATTCAGAGTCAAAAGCCTTATGGCTCTGAGATGTGCATTCTGGTATCAAGTGATTTTGTAGGCTTCTGGTACTCGTATTGGAATGATGGCCAACGCTGCCGCAACGGTAGTCTGCACTATGATAGTCGCATTTTACTTTGTCTGGGAACTTGCCACATTAATTATTATAATAATTATTTCTGGTAGTTAGTAAAGCATGATGTTAAGCCAGTGTCAGTATTTTTGGAGCTCGACAAACCCTTCCTCGACCCTTCCTCGACCCTTCCTCAACTTTTATACAAACCCTTCCTCAACTTTCATACAAACCCTTCCTCAACTTTCATACAAACCCTTCCTCAACTTTCATACAAACCCTTCCTCAACTTTCATACAAACCCTTCCTCGACCCTTCCTCGACCCTTCCTCAACTTTCATACAAACCCTTCCTCAACTTTCATACAAACCCTTCCTCAACTTTCATACAAACCCTTCCTCAACTTTCATACAAACCCTTCCTCAACTTTCATACAAACCCTTCCTCAACTTTCATACAAACCCTTCCTCAACTTTCATACAAACCCTTCCTCAACTTTCATACAAACCCTTCCTCAACTTTCATACAAACCCTTCCTCAACTTACATACCCAATCCTGATACTTCTCAACCTTTTCCTGTTCTTTGTCTTTTACTCTCCCACCTCCTGGCACAGCCACATCAATTAGCCATGTGTGCTCTAGCTCCTTGTTCTTTATCCTTATTATTATTATTATTATCATTATCATTATTATTATTCTTTCTAACCAATGAGCTCTGAGCTGTGTCTACAAAGTCATAAGTATTGTGTTGTGCTGCAGTCTTGCTAATGAGCTCTCAGCCAGTGAATTGATAAATCTCTTTAAGAAATATGCTTATATTCTAGTGTATAATATTCTAGTTTATGAATATTATGATACTACCCATTGCATAATGATAGGCTATAGTTTATGATTATATAATATTTAATATATTAACACTCTCATATTTTTATCAACAGACAATTAAATTTGTAGACTTATTTTATGTTTGCTGTTTTTCCTTCTTTTGAATGCTGAAAAATGACCAGAAATGTATCAAGTATTCATTGCTTTTTATTAGATTAATTTTGGTCTTTGCAGAACTGACAAGAAAAAAGCGGTGTTTTATGGAATAACTTACGCAGGCCTCCAGAGCTTACAGTATGTCATGTATGCTATCTGTTTTGGTTTTGGTGGTTATCTCGCTGCTAGCGACATCCCCTGGAGAGAAGAAAACATTTCATTCGGTTATATTGTGAGGCAAGTCAATATTTTACATACGCTTTATATAAAAAACATTGATGTGGAAATAGTTTGTTGTTTTTTTACACGAAATACAAATTTGGGCAATATATCTAACTGTTTCTTGTTTGTTAGTTTCAGTGAATTTGAATTTTTTCTATATGTTTAACCGAGGTTTTTAACTGAATTTTGTTTCTAGTGAACTACTGTAGATGCTTTAATACTGTGAACTACAGTAGATGCTTTTATACCGTAAACTACAGTAGATGCTTTTATACCGTGAACTACAGTAGATGCTTTTATACCGTGAACTACATTAGATGCTTCTATACCGTGAACTACAGTAGATGCTTTTATACCATGAACCACAGTAGATGCTTTTATACCATAAACCTCCTTTTAATGTAAATTCCACTCAACATAACGAAATTATGTAAAGTTTTTGCTTCGTGATATGTAAGAAGTTCCATATAACAAAATGGGTGAAGTCGGTGCAAGTTCTCAAATTCGAATTGAATAATGAGAGTCCCAAAGTCAGCCTTAAAAATATGTTTTTCCCTTTTGCCATACTTGGGAGAAGTCCCAAGATTTGCCCTCACAGGTCACAGGTCACAGGTCACATTTGCCCTCGTCAGGTGTGCTGATAAGCGCAGTGTGCCGTGAGAGATCGTCAGGTGTGCTGATAAGCGTAGTGTGCCGTGAGAGATCGTCAGGTGTGCTGATAAGCGTAGTGAAAATGTAGCTGTACAATTATTCAGAAATACCCAGAGGCAGTCGATTGGTGCAGATGTTAGAGTGTTGATCTTCCAATCTGAATGTCACAAATTGGAGTATAGTTATAGTTTATACTCAACTCTAATCTTGGCTTCGGAAAAAATGGACCGACAGACACCCCTTTTCCGATAGGAACTATATATTTTTTGTTTTACTTTATTTTAAACATATACAATACGGTTTTTTTACCTTAGACCTTGTCATCTAGATAAAATGTAAAAGAAATCTGAATTGACTTGAAAATTGAAAATTTGAATTGACATTGATGGTGTGCAGTCTCCTTAACTTAAAATAAAATTACTGTAATCATGAACCTTGAACTAAGTGAAAGTGATAAGAAATAAGAGAGAAGTTGTCGATACAAACCAATAACAGCAAAGTTACTGGGCAGGCATTTAATTAACAACTGAGGCTTAGTTTTTTTTATTCGAATAGCCATAGGAGTGAGTTTGGAAAGGCCTCGAGACGGATTAGACAATTTACATGTATTTTACTGTTTGTACAGTATATAACAGTATATAACAGGGGTGGGCAAAGTTTTTTCTCAAAGAGCCAAATTTCATAGTTGCAAGATTTTTGGGAGCCGCATAATATGTGTATTACAGTGCGTATAACATTTCATACTGATAATACAAGCTTGGTAGTTGTATTGTAATTAAATTTATTTATTAGACTACTTTTACAATAGCATTGAATAATGTTGAAGTGAGCCTAAAGAGCTTCGTATAACTTAAAGTTTAGTGAGATTTATAGAATTGTTTATGGCTGCTCATTATCTCTTGGTAATCTGGCTCTCTACTGCAGCATGCTATTCTTAGGAGCTGACACAAGTGATCTCGAGTCAAAGTGGATCTCAACTTGCTCTTGATATTATTTATGTATGAAAATGTTGATTCACATATACACGTAGCAACAAACACGGTGTACCACCATCTTCCTAGTTGAGCAAGCTGTAGATATTCAGCCTTTGTTGAAGCTTTCTAGTAGAAGCCCTCCTCAATTTCATTTATATCTGTACCTTTGAGGTTACACAACTCCAGTTGCAGAGATGAGGCATTAACACTCTTCAATGGCAACTGAGTAACCCACTCTCCATTAGTTTTTGCCTTCTGAGGTGCTTTTATGAGTTGTATGATGCGTTTCAAAGAGTGAAACTGACTAAATCAATTGTTAAACTTTTGTTGAAACTTTTCTATAAAGTGAGTGTAATCAGCTGTACAAGAGGCCATTTTTTCATTCTCATCTAAAAATGCTTTTAGAGTAGGAAAGTGAAGCATATCATCTCACACATCCACTAGAAACAATTCCAACTTATGGGAGAAGGCTTAAACAGCTGGTAGTGTATTAATGATAGTCTTGTTCTTCCCTTGAAGCTTGAGGTTCAGATAATTCAAATGGCCACAGGTGTCAACAAGGAAGGCGAGGTCATTCATATCTTTAGATATGAGTGACCTTGAAACTGTCTTGCAATCAGGCTTGTGCATGTATTTAAAAATGAGGTTAGCTCCTGACGAATACTCCACAACCTGGACAGAACATTTCCCTTACTTAGCCATCTAGTGTTATTTTATGTTAGCAAATCTTCACTAGTGGCATCGCTTTCTTTGAGAAACTTTCTTAAGGTTCTGTGTCTGAGAGCTGATCGACTTCTGAGGAAATTGATCATCTTCATAGCCTTACACATTAGTTGTTGAAAGTGATCATTTAGTTTTCCGCATAAAACAGTTTAGTGGATGATGCATTAAGAAGCTAGCATTGCTGGCATATCCTTCTTCAATCTAGCTATGACACCTTGCTCTCTTCCAACCATGGTTGGAGCGCCATCTGTTGTAGATATGCATTTGTGGAGAGTTATTTTCATATTATCAAGTCCTTCAACGAGGGCATCATAGATAGCCTGGTCATTGGTTTCTCCTTCTAATTCAACCAAATTAAGAAGCCCCTCCTTCCTTTCTTTACCATCAAAGAATATGTAACACAGGGTATAGGACTAAATAATTATACTATGCTTTATAAAGAAACATGCTGATGCTTTATAAAGAAACATGTAGTATAAATGTGTGGGTTAGTATTTTGGAAACAAATATCACAAAATCGGTGCATATTTTTCTACTTGGAGTTATGTTCCCTCTTTACTGTCTTAAAATGCACTTGTATGATTTCAGCAAGTAAAATTTTAGTGTTGTTGCCAGTTGTTAGTGTAAACACAGTAACCTACATACCTTACAGAAACTGCTAATTGAACTAAACCCGTTATATCAGTAGATTCATCAATAGCGATTGGAAAGTAATCTGCCTGGTTTTATGGTTTAGCAAAGTCATACTGAGATAATCATAAATGCTTTTAATACTACCAGTAGCAGTTTTCTTAGAAAGTGGTATTGCCTTGACTTTACCAATCACATCACGCTTATCTGGAAAAAGTAGTTCCATAGCCTCAACCATGCATTATTCACAATCTCAGCATGAGAATAGGGAAGCATTGCTTTTACTGGAATCTTTGACACTCGTAGAGGAGCTTCTGTAGCGCGTTTATCAGCAGCTATGAAAGAAGCTAGCATATTTTCTAAAAAAGTTAGTGATTTCTGAAGTTTATCTAACTTTTGATGTCTAGCTACAGATCCCAGTAGAAATGTAGTAGTAAACTCTCTGTGTTTCGTCTCATGATGGCGTTTGATGTTCGTCTTCTTATTAGCGGAGACCGTTTCCTAGCACCAAAGACATTGCGGTTTGCCAAGCCTAAAGATGAACGCATATTCCATTGTCCACTCATCTTGGAATTATCATGTAGATTAGTTTCTATTTCATTTACTTTGTGAAGTTCCCATTGTAACTCTGGAGAGGGTTTGTTTTGTTAAAGATGTCATTGCTACTCCCACTGCATTATTTGGCTTAATTGCAAATGACATGTTCAACTAAGAGACATCATCTTATATAAGCCAGCATTATGAAATCATGATGAAATGACTTCCTGATGAACATTTCTAGAGCATTCTAATTTTGTCCTCATTAGGTCAGCAACAGACACTACTACATCGGAAAAGCTACACGTGCATGATGCCATGAACTATGACTCATGATGCATGTGTAGGCTATATATAATGCAGTAATAGTGCACATTTAAATAAGCCTAATATGCCAAAATGCATGTAGTTTTGTACAGTATATTATAAGGATATTTTTATATACGTCAAAAAAGGTGAATTTACACAGAGTTGAAAGAGCTGCAACAAAATTTGCAAAAATCCGCATGCGGCTCTAGATCCGCACTTTGCCCAGCCCTAGTATATAACATCTCTATAACCCTAGCATCTACTGTATATAGTTATCTTTTTACAATAAAACTATCTTATTATATTTTGACTTCTGAGCAATATTGTTTAACTTGAATGAAGAACTTGAGATTCATATAAAAGTTACAAATGTAGATTTACAACAAAACCTGATCACTTGCACAGATAAGCTTTAAAAGCTCCATATGAAGATTCTGTGAAAACCATGAGGAACTGATATAGTTATACATTGTATATCGGTGCTTCAAGAAAGCAGTAAAACTTTCTTTATGAAGAAATATTTCATATTTTACTCTTCAGTTAGGTGTTGTTTTAGTACATTATTTGCATGTTATGATATAGAGTTCTTGCCATGGCTTCATTCATTTGCTATACAGTTCATTTGCTATACAGTTCATTTGCTATACACTACCGCCACCAGAGTTTAGGTTTTTGACTAGATAAGAATATTATTACGTTATTGGAAAAAACTAGCCACATTCTTCATTGACAGTTGATACTTTTGATTCTAGAGTGTTTCTTGCTATCACTCTTTCAAATATAAATATTGGAGAGTCTCTGTCACATCTGCCAAACTATCTCAAGGCCAAGTCAGCAGCTGCCTGCATTCAGGAATTACAACAGACTTGCTCTACAATTGACCCAACATCAGATGGTGGTTCAAAACCAGTAAGTGCTCTTTTTTTTAGTTAAACTTATAAGATGAAAGTGTATTTCTCTGAATGATCTTGTCTAATAGAATAGTGGCTCTCTGAATGATCTTGTCTAATGGATTAGTGGCTCTCTGAATGATCTTGTCTAATAGAATAGTGGCCCTCTGAATGATCTTGTCCAATGGAATAGTGGCTCACTGAATGATCTTGTCTAATGGAATAGTGGCTCTCTGAATGATCTTGTCTAATGGAATAGTGGCTCTCTGAATAATCTTGTCTAATAGAATAGTGGCTCTCTGAATGATCTTGTCTAATGGAATAGTGGCTCTCTGAATGATCTTGTCTAATGGAATAGTGGCTCTCTGAATGATCTTGTCTAATGGAATAGTGGCTCTCTGAATGATCTTGTTTAATGGAATAGTGGCATGAGCTCGTACTGCCCTGTAAACCTTTACTCTTTATCGTTGCACTATTTTTCTTTTTATAACTTAAGCGTGTTTAGCCAAAAACATCACTCATCGCTGCCACACTTTCAATTCTCTATTACATAGTGTCGTTACTCTCCTTAAGATAAATACGGTATAAATGAATCACAAGCTGTGTCTCATTTGTAAAGCTTTTCTACAGCCGTAATTGTGTTGAATATATAGATCTTAATTTAAACGAAATACTTTTAACATGCTTATCTATCGGGAATGCAGTATAAAATTTAAAGAAAGCACGCTTTTCATCTAGCAAAGTATTTTAAAGGCATTCTAATGCTGCTCAGTTTAACATGATTTCTCAGGATGTTCCCCAACTGTCATCTTAAAACCTTGTGCTTGCTATCCCAGCTAACTGCCAATCCAAACTGGCAAGCCAATGTTGCAGGGATCCTGTGAAGGAGTAGTAAAGTTTGCGGATGTTGAATTCAGCTATCCTGCCAGACAAATGGTGCAAGTGCTTCAACGTTTTAGCCTTTCAGTGAAAAAAGGAGAAAAAGTAGCGCTTGTTGGAGCGAGTGGATGTGGCAAGAGCACCAGCTTTTCTCTGCTGGAACGATTTTACGATTGCCAAGAAGGCAGAGTGGTAAGTTTAGACTTGTTCGCAGCATCATAAATGTATTTATTAAACATGGAGGAATTTGTAAAACTATTACAGAGAAACTATTACAGAGAAACTGTTACAGAAAAACCATTACAGAAAAACCGTAACAGAAAAAACCGTTTCAGAGACTCCGTTACAGAGAAACCGTTACAGAGAAACCGTTACAGAGAAATTGTAACAGAGAAACCGTTACAGAAAAACCGTTACAGAGAAACCGTTACAGAGAAACCGTTACAGAGAAACCGTTACAGAGAAACCGTTACAGAGAAACCGTTACAGGGAAACCGTTACAGAGAAATCGTTACAGTGAAACCATTACAGAGAAACCGTTACAGAGAAACCGTTACAGAGAAATTGTAACAGAGAAACCGTTACAGAAAAACCGTTACAGAGAAACCGTTACAGAGAAACCGTTACAGAGAAATCGTTACAGAGAAACCGTTACAGAGAAACCGTTACAGAAAAACCGTTACAGAGAAACCGTTACAGGGAAACCGTTACAGAGAAATCGTTACAGAGAAATCATTACAGAGAAACCATTACAGAGAAACCGTTACAGAGAAACCGTTACAGAGAAACCGTTACAGAGAAACCGTTACAGTGAAACCGTTACAGAGAAACTGTTACAGAGAAACCGTTACAGAGAAACCGTTACAGAAAAATTGTAACGGAGAAACCGTTACGGAGAAACCGTTACGGAGAAACCGTTACGGAGAAACCGTTGCGGAGAAACTGTTACGGAGAAACCGTTACGGAGAAACCGTTACGAAGAAACTGTTACGGGGAAACCGTAACGGAGAAACCGTTACAGAGAAGGGGTGTCCTAAGAAATAGCTCCACAGGTTGAAGCAACACTTCTGGATGAGTCATATTTGAAGTAACGGTCATTTTGACTAGCACAACAAGAATTACAATGAGTTGACACATGAGCTTGAACTAAACTCAATTACTCTAAAACTATTTTCTGTACTTTCTTTGTACAGGTGTATTCGTTGCATTCTGAATACACTTGAAACATTTCTTTCTATTAGGCAGTTGATGGCCAGGACATCAGGAGATATAACATCCAATGGCTGCGTCAACAGTTGGCAATTGTTCCTCAAGAACCAACATTGTTCAATACATCTATAGCTGAAAATATTGCATATGGAGACAATACGAGAGAAGTAGGAATGGCAGAAATTATACAAGCTGCCACTAAGGCTAAAGCTCACAATTTTATCACAGCTCTTCCTGAGGTACACAGTCTACAGGCTTAAAGTTGAATGTAGTAATATTGGCTTCACTACTTAAAGCACTGAATTTATTTTAGCATGTAAGACTTTAGCTTTAGGTTTGCTGCCATATACTTCAATATTAGACTAAGTTTAAAACATATCAATATTTTCCATTGTTTGATGCTTCGAGGCATCAATTATAGGCTGTGCACCTATTAAAAAGTTGTGTACTTACAATAGGCTATAATTCTTGTCTCAGACTGAATAGAGAAAATTGAGCTGTTATGCGACAATGCAGGTTATTTTTAATTGGTTGATCATGGATTGACAATGACTTTGTTGGTGCATACTTCGCTAGCATTATATGTTTAGACTTGTTTTAAAAAGGCACAAAATTTCTCATTAAGTAAATGGCTTATTATTATCTGGAACTGTTTATTGGTTTAAACGCAATTGCTGTAGCGATATTCCCTTCTGAAGGACTACTTGTATTCACAGGGTTATGAAACAAATGTTGGCATGAGGGGTAATCTACTAAGTGGAGGTCAAAGGCAAAGAATTGCTATCGCTCGAGCTCTCCTTAGAAATCCGGCAATTATGCTTTTAGATGAGGCAACATCTGCTTTGGATGTCGAGTCGGCAAAGGTAAGCTCAGCATATATGCGAACATCGTTAAAGTGTTTGGTTAATAAATCATTGGTAAGGGGGGATGACTAGGTCTATAAACAAGCCTTGACATGTTTTTGCACACTTGCTTAAGCTCCTATAGCGCCTATCTTCTGCCCATGGTTCGAGTACCCTTCAGCATCATTAGACAATCTCCTCCTCTCAAAGCAATAACTGATGTGTCTCATTGTGTTGTCAACAACAACTGTGTTGTCATTAGGTTTTCTGTAATATCATGGTGTAATGTTACTTTTTATAATAATATGGTTTAATGTTACTTTGTATAATAGTATGGTCCATCGTTACTTTCGATCATAGTATAGTGTAATGTTACTTTGTATGATCTCATCATACAATGCCATTTTCTGAATAACTTCACTCTTGCTTTTGGGATAACTTCATCTACAAGTGTGTTCATCCTCTGTTCTTCAGGCTGTTCAAGATAGTTTAGAAGAAGCACTGAGAGATAAAACTGCTATTATCATTGCACACAAATTATCAACTATAAGAAATGCTCATAAGATTGGAATCATCGACGGTGGAAAGGTCGTAGAGTTTGGTACACACGAGCAACTTATAGAGAAGAAAGGAGCTTATCACAAACTTTTTAGTCAAGAAAAATAAGTTTCATATTGTTCGTTGCTAGTACAAACCAAGTTTTGGTTACATGATGTCGCTTTTACAGTTTACAATTAATAGTATTAGAATTATATATGATACATGATACATTGACAATCTATGAAATAGAGCATATTTATCTTTAGTCTGCAGAGCTGGCAAAGGTTTGTCTAGTCTAGAGATAAATAACAATAATCATAAAGTTTCACATGAACTTGTCACAGACAGCTGTACTTTGCAAATTTTCTTATATTGTTTTAGACCGAATGACATCATATTTTCAGGTGCAGTGAATTGTGATATTTATATAATATGCAAAGGTATTGTGGCTTAGATGGTATTGTCAATATCTATAGCACAAATAGAATGTTTCCAAGCGTAAGTTGAATATATACTATATTATGAGAAGTTGTTTTATTGTTGTATTTTGTTATTGAAACCAGCTACACGCACTGCTGACAGTCGCTAAGCTTGGCCACTGGTTGGTAAATAAGAATTGATAAAAGCACCATGTAAAGACATATGATGGTCCTATAGTTATAAATGTACAGAGTGAGATCTCCACACCAAAAACAATTCTTCCTTTGACTGCAGTTCGGTGAGAAGTTTAACAAACTTGATGCAGCAATAGCTTTTTGGTGTTCTGTCCAGTTTCATCTGTAGTTGTGTCTATTAAATTTAGTGTAGTTCCTATTAAATTTCACCTGTAGATACGTTTATATTCCTGTTAGATTTCCCCTGTAGTTGTGTCCATATCCCTGTTCAATTTTACTTGTAGCCATGTCTATACCCCTGTTCAAATTTACCTGTAGACATGTCCATACCCTGGTTCAATTTTACCTGTAGACATGTCCATACCCTGGTTCAATTTTTAACTTTAGTAACTCTAGTCCAAGTTGTGGTGAGGTCAGTAACTCTAGTCCAAGTTGTGGTGAGGTCAGTAACTCTAGTCCAAGTTGTGGTGAGGTCAGTAACTCTAGTCCAAGTTGTGGTGAGGTCAGTAACTCTAGTCCAAGTTGTGGTGAGGTCAGTAACTCTAGTCCAAGTTGTGGTGAGGTCAGTAACTCTAGTCCAAGTTGTGGTGAGGTCAGTAACTCTAGTCCAAGTTGTGGTGAGGTCAGTAATACACCAACAAGTATTCAATTTGTTGAAAAAATTTTACTTTGCTCTAAATCTTGCTAACAGCCAATGAAAGAGATCATATGATTGGCCAATGAAAGAGATCATATGATTGGCCAATGAAAGAGATCATATGATTGTACAGGCTAGAAGCTGCTTAGCTTCAACAGAAAACAACTTGAGCTAACATTTGAGGTGTTTATCTGCTAGGAGAATGCTTGTCGATGTGGACATTGTAATATTCTATAGACTTTTTCAGTGTTTTTCTTGCAAGTGAATGATTCTTCGATCACAAAAAAGAGCTGGATTTTTGGTTTGATTTTTAGCTGGTCTGTTATATTGGGCAAAATAGAAATCTGGTAAATCAAAGCAGAGATATTTATGCTGCTTTGTTTTTAGATTGATTAAACGTCATTGGGTTATACAATTAAATATTTACTATAGGCCTACTATTTTTACATAATTTGCTTTACTACATTTGGTTTTGTTTGTTGTATGGTCTAATTTGTTTCAAGCGACATTGACCTTTGACCTATTGACCTTGAAATTATTATCTATCTATCTGTTCTGCTTGAGTTACATAACAGTAAAATACTTTGTACTTCACTAACTAGATTTTAAAATTCTAATTTGATTCAAGAACTGAATTCAATACCATGTGTTGAACAATACTAGTTATTGACTTTAATCTAGTTTATTGAGTGATATTGCTTTTACCACAGCATTTCTTTTATTAAACTTATTGAGAATTCTTGACAATGAAGTGACTGTTATGTTCTTCAGTTTAAATTGGTCTTACTAAATGCATCAGGTAAAGAGACCCATGAAAAAAGTGTCTCAAGTGTTTATGTTAGTAGTTACTGCCAATAATCTGTTTCTAGCCATTTGGATCATGCAACAGGTATGCTAATAAGTTTTCTTGTTGTTAATACTGGGATGGAATGTTCAAGTCATACTCGGATAGACTCGGTCAGGACTGCAGTGAAAGGGACTCTAGCAATACAAAAGCTAGTTTTCTTCAATACCTTTTATATGAAGTTTTATGGAGATGGCTCAAATCAATACTTAAGACAGTGATAAAGCCTAAACCATAAAGCAGTCAATGGGGAAATGACCGACTGCATGAGAAAGTGAGAGAGACTAAGAATGAGAGAAAGTGAAACAGCTGAGAAAGTGTGAAAGAGAGAGAGAGAAAGAGAGAGAGCAAACGAGATAGAAAGAGCAAAAGAAAAAGTGAGAGAAAAAGCGAGAGAAAAAGGGAGAGAAAGAGCGAGAGTAACAGCAAGTGAGAGTGAGAGAGAGAGAGAGAAAGAGAGAGGGGAGAGGAGAGAGGGGGAGAAGAAAAGAGAGGAAAGGGGGAAAGAGAAAAAAAGAGAGGGAGAGGGAAAAAGAGGGGAGAGGGAAAGAAGGAGAGAAAGAGAGGGAGAGTTTTGAAATGTGTTTATCAAGCACATTTCAAAACCAACTATAAATGTAAGTGATCTCACTATTGAAAACCAACTATAAATGTAGGTGATCTCACTATTGAAAACCAACTATAAATGTAAGTGATCTCACTATTGAAAACCAACTATAAATGTAGGTGATCTCACTATTGAAAACCAACTATAAATGTAAGTGATCTCACTATTGAAAACCAACTATAAATGTAAGTGATCTCACTATTGAAAACCAACTATAAATGTAAGTGATCTCACTATTGAAAACCAACAATAAATGTAAGTGATCTCACTATTTAAAACCAACTATAAATGTAGGTGATCTCACTATTGAAAACCAACTATAAATGTAAGTGATCTTACTATTGAAAATCAACTATAAATGTAGGTGATCTCACTATTGAAAACCAACTATAAATGTAAATGATCTCACTATTGAAAATCAACTATAAATGTAGGTGATCTCACTATTGAAAACCAACTATAAATGTAGGTGATCTCACTATTCAAAACCGACTATAAATGTAAGTGATCTCACTATTGAAAACCAACTATAGATGTAAGTGATCTCACTATTGAAAACCAACTATAAATGTAAGTGATCTCACTATTCCAAACCAACTATAAATGTAGGTGATCTCACTATTGAAAACCAACTATAAATGTAGCTGATCTCACCATTGAAAACCAACTGTAAATGTAAGTGATCTCACTATTGAAAACCAACTATAAATGTAGGTGATCTCACTATTGAAAACCAACTATAAATGTAAGTGATCTCACTATTGAAAACCAACTATAAATGTAAGTGATCTCACTATTGAAAACCAACTATGAATGTAAGTGATCTCACTATTGAAAACCAACTGTAAATGTAGGTGATCTCACTATTGAAAACCAACTATAAATGTAAGTGATCTCACTATTGAAAACCAACTATAAATGTAGGTGATCTCACTATCAAAAACCAACTATAAATGTAAGTGATCTCACTATTGAAAACCAACTATAAAGGTAGGTGATCTCACTATTCAAAACCAACTATAAATGTAGCTGATCTCACTATTGAAAACCAACTATAAATGTAAGTGATCTCACTATTGAAAACCAATTATAAATGTAAGTGATCTCACTATTGAAAACCAACTATAAATGTAAGTGATCTTACTATTGAAAACCAACTATAAATGTAAGTGATCTCACTATTGAAAACCAACTATAAATGTAGGTGATCTCACTATTGAAAACCAACTATAAATGTAAGTGATCTCACTATTGAAAACCAACTATAAATGTAGGTGATCTCACTATTGAAAACCAACTATAAATGTAGGTGATCTCACTATTGAAAACCAACTATAAAGGTAGGTGATCTCACTATTCAAAACCGACTATAAATGTAAGTGATCTCACTATTGAAAACCAACTATAAATGTAAGTGATCTCACTATTGAAAACCAACTATAAATGTAGGTGATCTCACTATTGAAAACCAACTATAAATGTAAGTGATCTCACTATTGAAAACCAACTATAAATGTAGGTGATCTCACTATTCTAAACCAACTATAAATGTAAGTGATCTCACTATTGAAAACCAACTATAAATAGAGCTGATCTCACTATTGAAAACCAACTATAAATGTAGGTGATCTCACTATTGAAAACCAACTATAAATGTAAGTGATCTCACTATTGAAAACCAACTATAAATGTAAGTGATCTCACTATTGAAAACCAACTATAAATGTAGCTGATCTCACTATTGAAAACCAACTATAAATGTAAGTGATCTCACTATTGAAAACCAACTATGAATGTAAATGATCTCACTATTGAAAACCAACTATAAATGTAGGTGATCTCACTATTGAAAACCAACTATAAATGTAGCTGATCTCACTATTGAAAACCAACTATAAATGTAGGTGATCTCACTATTCAAAACCAACTATAAATGTAGGTGATCTCACTATTGAAAACCAACTATAAAGATAGGTGATCTCACTATTCAAAACCGACTATAAATGTAAGTGATCTCACTATTGAAAACCAACTATAAATGTAAGTGATCTCACTATTGAAAACCAACTATAAATGTAGGTGATCTCACTACTGAAAACCAACTATAAATGTAAGTGATCTCACTATTGAAAACCAACTATAAATGTAGGTGATCTCACTATCAAAAACCAACTATAAATGTAAGTGATCTCACTATTGAAAACCAACTATAAAGGTAGGTGATCTCACTATTCAAAATCAACTATAAATGTAGGTGATCTCACTATTGAAAACCAACTATAAATGTAAGTGATCTCACTATTGAAAACCAACTATAAATGTAGGTGATCTCACTATCAAAAACCAACTATAAATGTAAGTGATCTCACTATTGAAAACCAACTATAAAGGTAGGTGATCTCACTATTGAAAACCAACTATAAATGTAGCTGATCTCACTATTGAAAACCAACTATAAATGTAAGTGATCTCACTATTGAAAACCAACTATAAATGTAAGTGATCTCACTATTGAAAACCAATTATAAATGTAAGTGATCTCACTATTGAAAACCAACTATAAATGTAAGTGATCTTACCATTGAAAACCAACTATAAATGTAGGTGATCTCACTATTGAAAACCAACTATAAATGTAGGTGATCTCACTATTCAAAACCAACTATAAATGTAGGTGATCTCACTATTGAAAACCAACTATAAAGGTAGGTGATCTCACTATTGAAAACCGACTATAAATGTAAGTGATCTCACTATTGAAAACCAACTATAGATGTAAGTGATCTCACTATTGAAAACCAACTATAAATGTAGGTGATCTCACTAATCAAAACCAACTATAAATGTAGGTGATCTCACTATTGAAAACCAACTATAAAGGTAGGTGATCTCACTATTCAAAACCGACTATAAATGTAAGTGATCTCACTATTGAAAACCAACTATAAATGTAAGTGATCTCACTATTGAAAACCAACTATAAATGTAGGTGATCTCACTATTGAAAACCAACTATAAATGTAAGTGATCTCACTATTGAAAACCAACTATAAATGTAAATGATCTCCCTATTGAAAGCCAACTATAAAGGTAGGTGATTTCACTATTCAAAACCGACTATAAATGTAAGTGATCTCACTATTGAAAACCAACTATAAATGTAAGTGATCTCACTATTGAAAACCAACTATAAATGTAGGTGATCTCACTATTGAAAACCAACTATAAATGTAAGTGATCTCACTATTGAAAACGAACTATAAATGTAAGTGATCTCACTATTGAAAACCAACTATAAATGTAGGTGATCTCACTATTGAAAACCAACTATAAATGTAAGTGATCTCACTATTGAAAATCAACTATAAATGTAGGTGATCTCACTATTGAAAACCAACTATAAAGGTACGTGATTTCACTATTCAAAACCGACTATAAATGTAAGTGATCTCACTATTGAAAACCAACTATAAATGTAAGTGATCTCACTATTGGAAACCAACTATAAATGTAGGTGATCTCACTATTGAAAACCAACTATAAATGTAAGTGATCTCACTATTGAAAACCAACTATAAATGTAAGTGATCTCCCTATTGAAAGCCAACTATAAAGGTAGGTGATTTCACTATTCAAAACCGACTATAAATGTAAGTGATCTCACTATTGAAAACCAACTATAAATGTAAGTGATCTCACTATTGAAAACCAACTATAAATGTAGGTGATCTCACTATTGAAAACCAACTATAAATGTAAGTGATCTCCCTATTGAAAGCCAACTATAAAGGTAGGTGATTTCACTATTCAAAACCGACTATAAATGTAAGTGATCTCACTATTGAAAACGCACTATAAATGTAAGTGATCTCACTATTGAAAACCAACTATAAATGTAGGTGATCTCACTATTGAAAACCAACTATAAATGTAAGTGATCTCACTATTGAAAACCAACTATAAATGTAGCTGATCTCACTATTGAAAACCAACTATAAATGTAAGTGATCTTACTATTGAAAACCAACTATAAATGTAGGTGATCTCACTATTGAAAACCAACTATAAATGTAAGTGATCACACTATTGAAAACCAACTATAAATGTAGCTGATCTCACTATTGAAAACCAACTATAAATGTAGGTGATCTCACCATTGAAAACCACCTATAAATGTAAGTGATCTCACTATTGAAAACCTACTATAAATGTAGGTGATATCACTATTGAAAACCAACTATAAATGTAAGTGATCTCACTATTCAAAACCAACTATAAATGTAAGTGATCTTACTATTGAAAACCAACTATAAATGTAAGTGATCTCACTATTGAAAACCAACTATAAATGTAGGTGATCTCACTATTGAAAACCAACTATAAATGTAAGTGATCTCACTATTGAAAACCAACTATAAATGTAGGTGATCTCACTATTCAAAACCAACTATAAATGTAGGTGATCTCACTATTGAAAACCAACTATAAAGGTAGGTGATCTCACTATTCAAAACCGACTATAAATGTAAGTGATCTCACTATTGAAAACCAACTATAAATGTAAGTGATCTCACTATTGAAAACCAACTATAAATGTAGGTGATCTCACTATTGAAAACCAACTATAAATGTAAGTGATCTCACTATTGAAAACCAACTATAAATGTAGGTGATCTCACTATCAAAAACCAACTATAAATGTAAGTGATCTCACTATTGAAAACCAACTATAAAGGTAGGTGATCTCACTATTCAAAACCAACTATAAATGTAGGTGATCTCACTATTGAAAACCAACTATCAATGTAAGTGATCTCACTATTGGAAACCAACTATAAAAGTAGGTGATCTCACTATCAAAAACCAACTATAAATGTAAGTGATCTCACTATTGAAAACCAACTATAAAGGTAGGTGATCTCACTATTGAAAACCAACTATAAATGTAGGTGATCTCACTATTGAAAACCAACTATAAAGGTACGTGATTTCACTATTCAAAACCGACTATAAATGTAAGTGATCTCACTATTGAAAACCAACTATAAATGTAAGTGATCTCACTATTGAAAACCAACTATAAATGTAGGTGATCTCACTATTGAAAACCAACTATAAATGTAAGTGATCTCACTATTGAAAACCAACTATAAATGTAAGTGATCTCCCTATTGAAAGCCAACTATAAAGGTAGGTGATTTCACTATTCAAAACCGACTATAAATGTAAGTGATCTCACTATTGAAAACCAACTATAAATGTAAGTGATCTCACTATTGAAAACCAACTATAAATGTAGGTGATCTCACTATTGAAAACCAACTATAAATGTAAGTGATCTCACTATTGAAAACCAACTATAAATGTAGCTGATCTCACTATTGAAAACCAACTATAAATGTAGGTGATCTCACTATTGAAAACCAACTATAAATGTAAGTGATCACACTATTGAAAACCAACTATAAATGTAGCTGATCTCACTATTGAAAACCAACTATAAATGTAGGTGATCTCACCATTGAAAACCAACTATAAATGTAAGTGATCTCACTATTGAAAACCTACTATAAATGTAGGTGATCTCACTATTGAAAACCAACTATAAATGTAAGTGATCTCACGATTCAAAACCAACTATAAATGTAAGTGATCTTACTATTGAAAACCAACTATAAATGTAAGTGATCTCACTATTGAAAACCAACTATAAATGTAGGTGATCTCACTATTGAAAACCAACTATAAATGTAAGTGATCTCACTATTGAAAACCAACTATAAATGTAGGTGATCTCACTATTCAAAACCAACTATAAATGTAGGTGATCTCACTATTGAAAACCAACTATAAAGGTAGGTGATCTCACTATTCAAAACCGACTATAAATGTAAGTGATCTCACTATTGAAAACCAACTATAAATGTAAGTGATCTCACTATTGAAAACCAACTATAAATGTAGGTGATCTCACTATTGAAAACCAACTATAAATGTAAGTGATCTCACTATTGAAAACCAACTATAAATGTAGGTGATCTCACTATCAAAAACCAACTATAAATGTAAGTGATCTCACTATTGAAAACCAACTATAAAGGTAGGTGATCTCACTATTCAAAATCAACTATAAATGTAGGTGATCTCACTATTGAAAACCAACTATAAATGTAAGTGATCTCACTATTGAAAACCAACTATAAATGTAGGTGATCTCACTATCAAAAACCAACTATAAATGTAAGTGATCTCACTATTGAAACCCAACTATAAAGGTAGGTGATCTCACTATTGAAAACCAACTATAAATGTAGCTGATCTCACTATTGAAAACCAACTATAAATGTAAGTGATCTCACTATTGAAAACCAACTATAAATGTAAGTGATCTCACTATTGAAAACCAATTATAAATGTAAGTGATCTCACTATTGAAAACCAACTATAAATGTAAGTGATCTTACCATTGAAAACCAACTATAAATGTAGGTGATCTCACTATTGAAAACCAACTATAAATGTAGGTGATCTCACTATTCAAAACCAACTATAAATGTAGGTGATCTCACTATTGAAAACCAACTATAAAGGTAGGTGATCTCACTATTCAAAACCGACTATAAATGTAAGTGATCTCACTATTGAAAACCAACTATAGATGTAAGTGATCTCACTATTGAAAACCAACTATAAATGTAGGTGATCTCACTAATCAAAACCAACTATAAATGTAGGTGATCTCACTATTGAAAACCAACTATAAAGGTAGGTGATCTCACTATTCAAAACCGACTATAAATGTAAGTGATCTCACTATTGAAAACCAACTATAAATGTAAGTGATCTCACTATTGAAAACCAACTATAAATGTAGGTGATCTCACTATTGAAAACCAACTATAAATGTAAGTGATCTCACTATTGAAAACCAACTATAAATGTAAGTGATCTCCCTATTGAAAGCCAACTATAAAGGTAGGTGATTTCACTATTCAAAACCGACTATAAATGTAAGTGATCTCACTATTGAAAACCAACTATAAATGTAAGTGATCTCACTATTGAAAACCAACTATAAATGTAGGTGATCTCACTATTGAAAACCAACTATAAATGTAAGTGATCTCACTATTGAAAACCAACTATAAATGTAAGTGATCTCACTATTGAAAACCAACTATAAATGTAGGTGATCTCACTATTGAAAACCAACTATAAATGTAAGTGATCTCACTATTGAAAATCAACTATAAATGTAGGTGATCTCACTATTGAAAACCAACTATAAAGGTACGTGATTTCACTATTCAAAACCGACTATAAATGTAAGTGATCTCACTATTGAAAACCAACTATAAATGTAAGTGATCTCACTATTGAAAACCAACTATAAATGTAGGTGATCTCACTATTGAAAACCAACTATAAATGTAAGTGATCTCACTATTGAAAACCAACTATAAATGTAAGTGATCTCCCTATTGAAAGCCAACTATAAAGGTAGGTGATTTCACTATTCAAAACCGACTATAAATGTAAGTGATCTCACTATTGAAAACCAACTATAAATGTAGGTGATCTCACTATTGAAAACCAACTATAAATGTAAGTGATCTCACTATTGAAAACCAACTATAAATGTAGGTGATCTCACTATCAAAAACCAACTATAAATGTAGGTGATCTCACTATTGAAAACCAACTATAAATGTAAGTGATCTCACTATTGAAAACCAACTATAAATGTAGGTGATCTCACTATTGAAAACCAACTATAAATGTAAGTGATCTCACTATTGAAAACCAACTATAAATGTAGGTGATCTCACTATCAAAAACCAACTATAAATGTAGGTGATCTCACTATTGAAAACCAACTATAAATGTAAGTGATCTCACTATTGAAAACCAACTATAAATGTAGGTGATCTCACTATTCAAAACCAACTATAAATGTAAGTGATCTCACTATTCAAAACCAACTATAAATGTAAGTGATCTTACTATTGAAAACCAACTATAAATGTAAGTGATCTCACTATTGAAAACCAACTATAAATGTAGGTGATCTCACTATTGAAAACCAACTATAAATGTAAGTGATCTCACTATTGAAAACCAACTATAAATGTAGGTGATCTCACTATTGAAAACCAACTATAAAGGTAGGTGATCTCACTATTCAAAACCGACTATAAATGTAAGTGATCTCACTATTGAAAACCAACTATAAATGTAAGTGATCTCACTATTGAAAACCAACTATAAATGTAGGTGATCTCTCTATTGAAAACCAACTATAAATGTAAGTGATCTCACTATTGAAAACCAACTATAAATGTAAGTGATCTTACTATTGAAAACCAACTATAAATGTAAGTGATCTCACTATTGAAAACCAACTATAAATGTAGGTGATCTCACTATTGAAAACCAACTATAAATGTAAGTGATCTCACTATTGAAAACCAACTATAAATGTAGGTGATCTCACTATTCAAAACCAACTATAAATGTAGGTGATCTCACTATTGAAAACCAACTATAAAGGTAGGTGATCTCACTATTCAAAACCGACTATAAATGTAAGTGATCTCACTATTGAAAACCAACTATAAATGTAAGTGATCTCACTATTGAAAACCAACTATAAATGTAGGTGATCTCACTATTGAAAACCAACTATAAATGTAAGTGATCTCACTATTGAAAACCAACTATAAATGTAGGTGATCTCACTATCAAAAACCAACTATAAATGTAAGTGATCTCACTATTGAAAACCAACTATAAAGGTAGGTGATCTCACTATTCAAAACCAACTATAAATGTAGGTGATCTCACTATTGAAAACCAACTATCAATGTAAGTGATCTCACTATTGAAAACCAACTATAAATGTAGGTGATCTCACTATCAAAAACCAACTATAAATGTAAGTGATCTCACTATTCAAAACCAACTATAAATGTAAGTGATCTTACTATTGAAAACCAACTATAAATGTAAGTGATCTCACTATTGAAAACCAACTATAAATGTAGGTGATCTCACCATTGAAAACCACCTATAAATGTAAGTGATCTTACTATTGAAAACCTACTATAAATGTAGGTGATCTCACTATTGAAAACCAACTATAAATGTAAGTGATCTCACTATTCAAAACCAACTATAAATGTAAGTGATCTTACTATTGAAAACCAACTATAAATGTAAGTGATCTCACTATTGAAAACCAACTATAAATGTAGGTGATCTCACTATTGAAAACCAACTATAAATGTAAGTGATCTCACTATTGAAAACCAACTATAAATGTAGGTGATCTCACTATTCAAAACCAACTATAAATGTAGGTGATCTCACTATTGAAAACCAACTATAAAGGTAGGTGATCTCACTATTCAAAACCGACTATAAATGTAAGTGATCTCACTATTGAAAACCAACTATAAATGTAAGTGATCTCACTATTGAAAACCAACTATAAATGTAGGTGATCTCACTATTGAAAACCAACTATAAATGTAAGTGATCTCACTATTGAAAACCAACTATAAATGTAGGTGATCTCACTATCAAAAACCAACTATAAATGTAAGTGATCTCACTATTGAAAACCAACTATAAAGGTAGGTGATCTCACTATTCAAAACCAACTATAAATGTAGGTGATCTCACTATTGAAAACCAACTATCAATGTAAGTGATCTCACTATTGAAAACCAACTATAAATGTAGGTGATCTCACTATCAAAAACCAACTATAAATGTAAGTGATCTCACTATTGAAAACCAACTATAAAGGTAGGTGATCTCACTATTGAAAACCAACTATAAATGTAGGTGATCTCACTATTGAAAACCAACTATAAAGGTACGTGATTTCACTATTCAAAACCGACTATAAATGTAAGTGATCTCACTATTGAAAACCAACTATAAATGTAAGTGATCTCACTATTGAAAACCAACTATAAATGTAGGTGATCTCACTATTGAAAACCAACTATAAATGTAAGTGATCTCACTATTGAAAACCAACTATAAATGTAAGTGATCTCCCTATTGAAAGCCAACTATAAAGGTAGGTGATTTCACTATTCAAAACCGACTATAAATGTAAGTGATCTCACTATTGAAAACCAACTATAAATGTAAGTGATCTCACTATTGAAAACCAACTATAAATGTAGGTGATCTCACTATTGAAAACCAACTATAAATGTAAGTGATCTCACTATTGAAAACCAACTATAAATGTAGCTGATCTCACTATTGAAAACCAACTATAAATGTAAGTGATCTTACTATTGAAAACCAACTATAAATGTAGGTGATCTCACTATTGAAAACCAACTATAAATGTAAGTGATCACACTATTGAAAACCAACTATAAATGTAGCTGATCTCACTATTGAAAACCAACTATAAATGTAGGTGATCTCACCATTGAAAACCAACTATAAATGTAAGTGATCTCACTATTGAAAACCTACTATAAATGTAGGTGATCTCACTATTGAAAACCAACTATAAATGTAAGTGATCTCACTATTCAAAACCAACTATAAATGTAAGTGATCTTACTATTGAAAACCAACTATAAATGTAAGTGATCTCACTATTGAAAACCAACTATAAATGTAGGTGATCTCACTATTGAAAACCAACTATAAATGTAGGTGATCTCACTATTGAAAACCAACTATAAATGTAAGTGATCTCACTATTGAAAACCAACTATAAATGTAGGTGATCTCACTATTGAAAACCAACTATAAATGTAAGTGATCTCACTATTGAAAACCAACTATAAATGTAGGTGATCTCACTATCAAAAACCAACTATAAATGTAAGTGATCTCACTATTGAAAACCAACTATAAAGGTAGGTGATCTCACTATTCAAAATCAACTATAAATGTAGGTGATCTCACTATTGAAAACCAACTATAAATGTAAGTGATCTCACTATTGAAAACCAACTATAAATGTAGGTGATCTCACTATCAAAAACCAACTATAAATGTAAGTGATCTCACTATTGAAAACCAACTATAAAGGTAGGTGATCTCACTATTGAAAACCAACTATAAATGTAGCTGATCTCACTATTGAAAACCAACTATAAATGTAAGTGATCTCACTATTGAAAACCAACTATAAATGTAAGTGATCTCACTATTGAAAACCAATTATAAATGTAAGTGATCTCACTATTGAAAACCAACTATAAATGTAAGTGATCTTACCATTGAAAACCAACTATAAATGTAGGTGATCTCACTATTGAAAACCAACTATAAATGTAGGTGATCTCACTATTCAAAACCAACTATAAATGTAGGTGATCTCACTATTGAAAACCAACTATAAAGGTAGGTGATCTCACTATTCAAAACCGACTATAAATGTAAGTGATCTCACTATTGAAAACCAACTATAGATGTAAGTGATCTCACTATTGAACACCAACTATAAATGTAGGTGATCTCACTAATCAAAACCAACTATAAATGTAGGTGATCTCACTATTGAAAACCAACTATAAAGGTAGGTGATCTCACTTTTCAAAACCGACTATAAATGTAAGTGATCTCACTATTGAAAACCAACTATAAATGTAAGTGATCTCACTATTGAAAACCAACTATAAATGTAGGTGATCTCACTATTGAAAACCAACTATAAATGTAAGTGATCTCACTATTGAAAACCAACTATAAATGTAAGTGATCTCCCTATTGAAAGCCAACTATAAAGGTAGGTGATTTCACTATTCAAAACCGACTATAAATGTAAGTGATCTCATTATTGAAAACCAACTATAAATGTAAGTGATCTCACTATTGAAAACCAACTATAAATGTAGGTGATCTCACTATTGAAAACCAACTATAAATGTAAGTGATCTCACTATTGAAAACCAACTATAAATGTAAGTGATCTCACTATTGAAAACCAACTATAAATGTAGGTGATCTCACTATTGAAAACCAACTATAAATGTAAGTGATCTCACTATTGAAAATCAACTATAAATGTAGGTGATCTCACTATTGAAAATCAACTATAAAGGTACGTGATTTCACTATTCAAAACCGACTATAAATGTAAGTGATCTCACTATTGAAAACCAACTATAAATGTAAGTGATCTCACTATTGAAAACCAACTATAAATGTAGGTGATCTCACTATTGAAAACCAACTATAAATGTAAGTGATCTCACTATTGAAAACCAACTATAAATGTAAGTGATCTCCCTATTGAAAGCCAACTATAAAGGTAGGTGATTTCACTATTCAAAACCGACTATAAATGTAAGTGATCTCACTATTGAAAACCAACTATAAATGTAAGTGATCTCACTATTGAAAACCAACTATAAATGTAGGTGATCTCACTATTGAAAACCAACTATAAATGTAAGTGATCTCACTATTGAAAACCAACTATAAATGTAGCTGATCTCACTATTGAAAACCAACTATAAATGTAAGTGATCTTACTATTGAAAACCAACTATAAATGTAGGTGATCTCACTATTGAAAACCAACTATAAATGTAAGTGATCTCACTATTGAAAACCAACTATAAATGTAGCTGATCTCACTATTGAAAACCAACTATAAATGTAGGTGATCTCACTATTGAAAACCAACTATAAATGTAAGTGATCTCACTATTGAAAACCAACTATAAATGTAGGTGATCTCACTATTGAAAACCAACTATAAATGTAAGTGATCTCACTATTCAAAACCAACTATAAATGTAAGTGGTCTTACTATTGAAAACCAACTATAAATGTAAGTGATCTCACTATTGAAAACCAACTATAAATGTAGGTGATCTCACTATTGAAAACCAACTATAAATGTAAGTGATCTCACTATTGAAAACCAACTATAAATGTAGGTGATCTCACTATTCAAAACCAACTATAAATGTAGGTGATCTCACTATTGAAAACCAACTATAAAGGTAGGTGATCTCACTATTCAAAACCGACTATAAATGTAAGTGATCTCACTATTGAAAACCAACTATAAATGTAAGTGATCTCGCTATTGAAAACCAACTATAAATGTAGGTGATCTCACTATTGAAAACCAACTATAAATGTAAGTGATCTCACTATTGAAAACCAACTATAAATGTAGGTGATCTCACTATCAAAAACCAACTATAAATGTAGGTGATCTCACTATTGAAAACCAACTATAAATGTAAGTGATCTCACTATTGAAAACCAACTATAAATGTAGGTGATCTCACTATTCAAAACCAACTATAAATGTAGGTGATCTCACTATTGAAAACCAACTATAAAGGTAGGTGATCTCACTATTCAAAACCGACTATAAATGTAAGTGATCTCACTATTGAAAACCAACTATATATGTAAGTGATCTCACTATTGAAAACCAACTATAAATGTAGGTGATCTCACTATTGAAAACCAACTATAAATGTAAGTGATCTCACTATTGAAAACCAACTATAAATGTAGGTGATCTCACTATCAAAAACCAACTATAAATGTAAGTGATCTCACTATTAAAAACCAACTATAAATGTAGGTGATCTCATTATTGAAAACCAACTATAAATGTAGGTGATCTCACTATTGAAAACCAACTATAAATGTAAGTGATATCACTATTGAAAACCAACTATAAAGGTACGTGATTTCACTATTCAAAACCGACTATAAATGTAAGTGATCTCACTATTGAAAACCAACTATAAATGTAAGTGATCTTACTATTGAAAACCAACTATAAATGTAGGTGATCTCACTATTGAAAACCAACTATAAATGTAAGTGATCTCACTATTGAAAACCAACTATAAATGTAAGTGATCTCCCTATTGAAAGCCAACTACAAAGGTAGGTGATTTCACTATTCAAAACCGACTATAAATGTAAGTGATCTCACTATTGAAAACCAACTATAAATGTAAGTGATCTCACTATTGAAAACCAACTATAAATGTAGGTGATCTCACTATTGAAAACCAACTATAAATGTAAGTGATCTCACTATTGAAAACCAACTATAAATGTAGCTGATCTCACTATTGAAAACCAACTATAAATGTAAGTGATCTTACTATTGAAAACCAACTATAAATGTAGGTGATCTCACTATTGAAAACCAACTATAAATGTAAGTGATCTCACTATTGAAAACCAACTATAAATGTAGCTGATCTCACTATTGAAAACCAACTATAAATGTAAGTGATCTCACTATTGAAAACCAACTATAAATGTAAGTGATCTCACTATTGAAAACCAACTATAAATGTAGGTGATCTCACTATTGAAAACCAACTATAAATGTAAGTGATCTCACTATTCAAAACCAACTATAAATGTAAGTGATCTTACTATTGAAAACCAACTATAAATGTAAGTGATCTCACTATTGAAAACCAACTATAAATGTAGGTGATCTCACTATTGAAAACCAACTATAAATGTAAGTGATCTCACTATTGAAAACCAACTATAAATGTAGGTGATCTCACTATTCAAAACCAACTATAAATGTAGGTGATCTCACTATTGAAAACCAACTATAAAGGTAGGTGATCTCACTATTCAAAACCGACTATAAATGTAAGTGATCTCACTATTGAAAACCAACTATAAATGTAAGTGATCTCGCTATTGAAAACCAACTATAAATGTAGGTGATCTCACTATTCAAAACCAACTATAAATGTAAGTGATCTCACTATTGAAAACCAACTATAAATGTAGGTGATCTCACTATCAAAAACCAACTATAAATGTAAGTGATCTCACTATTGAAAACCAACTATAAAGGTAGGTGATCTCACTATTTAAAACCAACTATAAATGTAGGTGATCTCACTATTGAAAACCAACTATAAATGTAAGTGATCTCACTATTGAAAACCAACTATAAATGTAGGTGATCTCACTATCAAAAACCAACTATAAATGTAAGTGATCTCACTATTGAAAACCAACTATAAAGGTAGGTGATCTCACTATTGAAAACCAACTATAAATGTAGCTGATCTCACTATTGAAAACCAACTATAAATGTAAGCGATCTCACTATTGAAAACCAACTATAAATGTAAGTGATCTCACTATTGAAAACCAATTATAAATGTAAGTGATCTCACTATTGAAAACCAACTATAAATGTAAGTGACCTTACCATTGAAAACCAACTATAAATGTAAGTGATCTCACTATTGAAAACCAACTATAAATGTAGGTGATCTCACTATTCAAAACCAACTATAAATGTAGGTGATCTCACTATTGAAAACCAACTATAAATGTAGGTGATCTCACTATTCAAAACCGACTATAAATGTAAGTGATCTCACTATTGAAAACCAACTATAGATGTAAGTGATCTCACTATTGAAAACCAACTATAAATGTAAGTGATCTCACTATTCAAAACCAACTATAAATGTAGGTGATCTCACTATTGAAAACCAACTATAAATGTAGCTGATCTCACCATTGAAAACCAACTATAAATGTAAGTGATCTCACTATTGAAAACCAACTATAAATGTAGGTGATCTCACTATCAAAAACCAACTATAAATGTAAGTGATCTCACTATTGAAAACCAACTATAAATGTAGGTGATCTCACTATTGAAAACCAACTATAAATGTAGCTGATCTCACTATTGAAAACCAACTATAAATGTAAGTGATCTTACTATTGAAAACCAACTATAAATGTAGGTGATCTCACTATTGAAAACCAACTATAAATGTAAGTGGTCTTACTATTGAAAACCAACTATAAATGTAAGTGATCTCACTATTGAAAACCAACTATAAATGTAGGTGATCTCACTATTGAAAACCAACTATAAATGTAAGTGATCTCACTATTGAAAACCAACTATAAATGTAGGTGATCTCACTATTCAAAACCAACTATAAATGTAGGTGATCTCACTATTGAAAACCAACTATAAAGGTAGGTGATCTCACTATTCAAAACCAACTATAAATGTAAGTGATCTCACTATTGAAAACCAACTATAAATGTAAGTGATCTCGCTATTGAAAACCAACTATAAATGTAGGTGATCTCACTATTGAAAACCAACTATAAATGTAAGTGATCTCACTATTGAAAACCAACTATAAATGTAGGTGATCTCACTATCAAAAACCAACTATAAATGTAGGTGATCTCACTATTGAAAACCAACTATAAATGTAAGTGATCTCACTATTGAAAACCAACTATAAATGTAGGTGATCTCACTATTCAAAACCAACTATAAATGTAAGTGATCTCACTATTCAAAACCAACTATAAATGTAAGTGATCTTACTATTGAAAACCAACTATAAATGTAAGTGATCTCACTATTGAAAACCAACTATAAATGTAGGTGATCTCACTATTGAAAACCAACTATAAATGTAAGTGATCTCACTATTGAAAACCAACTATAAATGTAGGTGATCTCACTATTCAAAACCAACTATAAATGTAGGTGATCTCACTATTGAAAACCAACTATAAAGGTAGGTGATCTCACTATTCAAAACCGACTATAAATGTAAGTGATCTCACTATTGAAAACCAACTATAAATGTAAGTGATCTCACTATTGAAAACCAACTATAAATGTAGGTGATCTCACTATTGAAAACCAACTATAAATGTAAGTGATCTCACTATTGAAAACCAACTATAAATGTAAGTGATCTTACTATTGAAAACCAACTATAAATGTAAGTGATCTCACTATTGAAAACCAACTATAAATGTAGGTGATCTCACTATTGAAAACCAACTATAAATGTAAGTGATCTCACTATTGAAAACCAACTATAAATGTAGGTGATCTCACTATTCAAAACCAACTATAAATGTAGGTGATCTCACTATTGAAAACCAACTATAAAGGTAGGTGATCTCACTATTCAAAACCGACTATAAATGTAAGTGATCTCACTATTGAAAACCAACTATAAATGTAAGTGATCTCACTATTGAAAACCAACTATAAATGTAAGTGATCTCACTATTGAAAACCAACTATAAATGTAAGTGATCTCACTATTGAAAACCAACTATAAATGTAGGTGATCTCACTGTCAAAAACCAACTATAAATGTAAGTGATCTCACTATTGAAAACCAACTATAAAGGTAGGTGATCTCACTATTCAAAACCAACTATAAATGTAGGTGATCTCACTATTGAAAACCAACTATCAATGTAAGTGATCTCACTATTGAAAACCAACTATAAATGTAGGTGATCTCACTATCAAAAACCAACTATAAATGTAAGTGATCTCACTATTGAAAACCAACTATAAAGGTAGGTGATCTCACTATTGAAAACCAACTATAAATGTAGGTGATCTCACTATTGAAAACCAACTATAAAGGTACGTGATTTCACTATTCAAAACCGACTATAAATGTAAGTGATCTCACTATTGAAAACCAACTATAAATGTAAGTGATCTCACTATTGAAAACCAACTATAAATGTAGGTGATCTCACTATTGAAAACCAACTATAAATGTAAGTGATCTCACTATTGAAAACCAACTATAAATGTAAGTGATCTCCCTATTGAAAGCCAACTATAAAGGTAGGTGATTTCACTATTCAAAACCGACTATAAATGTAAGTGATCTCACTATTGAAAACCAACTATAAATGTAAGTGATCTCACTATTGAAAACCAACTATAAATGTAGGTGATCTCACTATTGAAAACCAACTATAAATGTAAGTGATCTCACTATTGAAAACCAACTATAAATGTAGCTGATCTCACTATTGAAAACCAACTATAAATGTAAGTGATCTTACTATTGAAAACCAACTATAAATGTAGGTGATCTCACTATTGAAAACCAACTATAAATGTAAGTGATCACACTATTGAAAACCAACTATAAATGTAGCTGATCTCACTATTGAAAACCAACTATAAATGTAGGTGATCTCACCATTGAAAACCAACTATAAATGTAAGTGATCTCACTATTGAAAACCTACTATAAATGTAGGTGATCTCACTATTGAAAACCAACTATAAATGTAAGTGATCTCACTATTCAAAACCAACTATAAATGTAAGTGATCTTACTATTGAAAACCAACTATAAATGTAAGTGATCTCACTATTGAAAACCAACTATAAATGTAGGTGATCTCACTATTGAAAACCAACTATAAATGTAGGTGATCTCACTATTGAAAACCAACTATAAATGTAAGTGATCTCACTATTGAAAACCAACTATAAATGTAGGTGATCTCACTATTGAAAACCAACTATAAATGTAAGTGATCTCACTATTGAAAACCAACTATAAATGTAGGTGATCTCACTATCAAAAACCAACTATAAATGTAAGTGATCTCACTATTGAAAACCAACTATAAAGGTAGGTGATCTCACTATTCAAAATCAACTATAAATGTAGGTGATCTCACTATTGAAAACCAACTATAAATGTAAGTGATCTCACTATTGAAAACCAACTATAAATGTAGGTGATCTCACTATCAAAAACCAACTATAAATGTAAGTGATCTCACTATTGAAAACCAACTATAAAGGTAGGTGATCTCACTATTGAAAACCAACTATAAATGTAGCTGATCTCACTATTGAAAACCAACTATAAATGTAAGTGATCTCACTATTGAAAACCAACTATAAATGTAAGTGATCTCACTATTGAAAACCAATTATAAATGTAAGTGATCTCACTATTGAAAACCAACTATAAATGTAAGTGATCTTACCATTGAAAACCAACTATAAATGTAGGTGATCTCACTATTGAAAACCAACTATAAATGTAGGTGATCTCACTATTCAAAACCAACTATAAATGTAGGTGATCTCACTATTGAAAACCAACTATAAAGGTAGGTGATCTCACTATTCAAAACCGACTATAAATGTAAGTGATCTCACTATTGAAAACCAACTATAGATGTAAGTGATCTCACTATTGAACACCAACTATAAATGTAGGTGATCTCACTAATCAAAACCCACTATAAATGTAGGTGATCTCACTATTGAAAACCAACTATAAAGGTAGGTGATCTCACTATTCAAAACCGACTATAAATGTAAGTGATCTCACTATTGAAAACCAACTATAAATGTAAGTGATCTCACTATTGAAAACCAACTATAAATGTAGGTGATCTCACTATTGAAAACCAACTATAAATGTAAGTGATCTCACTATTGAAAACCAACTATAAATGTAAGTGATCTCCCTATTGAAAGCCAACTATAAATGTAGGTGATTTCACTATTCAAAACCGAATATAAATGTAAGTGATCTCACTATTGAAAACCAACTATAAATGTAAGTGATCTCACTATTGAAAACCAACTATAAATGTAGGTGATCTCACTATTGAAAACCAACTATAAATGTAAGTGATCTCACTATTGAAAACCAACTATAAATGTAAGTGATCTCACTATTGAAAACCAACTATAAATGTAGGTGATCTCACTATTGAAAACCAACTATAAATGTAAGTGATCTCACTATTGAAAATCAACTATAAATGTAGGTGATCTCACTATTGAAAACCAACTATAAAGGTACGTGATTTCACTATTCAAAACCGACTATAAATGTAAGTGATCTCACTATTGAAAACCAACTATAAATGTAAGTGATCTCACTATTGAAAACCAACTATAAATGTAGGTGATCTCACTATTGAAAACCAACTATAAATGTAAGTGATCTCACTATTGAAAACCAACTATAAATGTAAGTGATCTCCCTATTGAAAGCCAACTATAAAGGTAGGTGATTTCACTATTCAAAACCGACTATAAATGTAAGTGATCTCACTATTGAAAACCAACTATAAATGTAAGTGATCTCACTATTGAAAACCAACTATAAATGTAGGTGATCTCACTATTGAAAACCAACTATAAATGTAAGTGATCTCACTATTGAAAACCAACTATAAATGTAGCTGATCTCACTATTGAAAACCAACTATAAATGTAAGTGATCTTACTATTGAAAACCAACTATAAATGTAGGTGATCTCACTATTGAAAACCAACTATAAATGTAAGTGATCTCACTATTGAAAACCAACTATAAATGTAGCTGATCTCACTATTGAAAACCAACTATAAATGTAGGTGATCTCACTATTGAAAACCAACTATAAATGTAAGTGATCTCACTATTGAAAACCAACTATAAATGTAGGTGATCTCACTATTGAAAACCAACTATAAATGTAAGTGATCTCACTATTCAAAACCAACTATAAATGTAAGTGGTCTTACTATTGAAAACCAACTATAAATGTAAGTGATCTCACTATTGAAAACCAACTATAAATGTAGGTGATCTCACTATTGAAAACCAACTATAAATGTAAGTGATCTCACTATTGAAAACCAACTATAAATGTAGGTGATCTCACTATTCAAAACCAACTATAAATGTAGGTGATCTCACTATTGAAAACCAACTATAAAGGTAGGTGATCTGACTATTCAAAACCGACTATAAATGTAAGTGATCTCACTATTGAAAACCAACTATAAATGTAAGTGATCTCGCTAGTGAAAACCAACTATAAATGTAGGTGATCTCACTATTGAAAACCAACTATAAATGTAAGTGATCTCACTATTGAAAACCAACTATAAATGTAGGTGATCTCACTATCAAAAACCAACTATAAATGTAGGTGATCTCACTATTGAAAACCAACTATAAATGTAAGTGATCTCACTATTGAAAACCAACTATAAATGTAGGTGATCTCACTATTCAAAACCAACTATAAATGTAGGTGATCTCACTATTGAAAACCAACTATAAAGGTAGGTGATCTCACTATTCAAAACCGACTATAAATGTAAGTGATCTCACTATTGAAAACCAACTATAAATGTAAGTGATCTCACTATTGAAAACCAACTATAAATGTAGGTGATCTCACTATTGAAAACCAACTATAAATGTAAGTGATCTCACTATTGAAAACCAACTATAAATGTAGGTGATCTCACTATCAAAAACCAACTATAAATGTAAGTGATCTCACTATTAAAAACCAACTATAAATGTAGGTGATCTCACTATTGAAAACCAACTATAAATGTAGGTGATCTCACTATTGAAAACCAACTATAAATGTAAGTGATATCACTATTGAAAATCAACTATAAATGTAAGTGATCTCACTATTGAAAACCAACTATAAAGGTACGTGATTTCGCTATTCAAAACCGACTATAAATGTAAGTGATCTCACTATTGAAAACCAACTATAAATGTAAGTGATCTCACTATTGAAAACCAACTATAAATGTAGGTGATCTCACTATTCAAAACCAACTATAAATGTAAGTGATCTCACGATTGAAAACCAACTATAAATGTAAGTGATCTCCCTATTGAAAGCCAACTACAAAGGTAGGTGATTTCACTATTCAAAACCGACTATAAATGTAAGTGATCTCACTATTGAAAACCAACTATAAATGTAAGTGATCTCACTATTGAAAACCAACTATAAATGTAGGTGATCTCACTATTGAAAACCAACTATAAATGTAAGTGATCTCACTATTGAAAACCAACTATAAATGTAGCTGATCTCACTATTGAAAACCAACTATAAATGTAAGTGATCTTACTATTGAAAACCAACTATAAATGTAGGTGATCTCACTATTGAAAACCAACTATAAATGTAAGTGATCTCACTATTGAAAACCAACTATAAATGTAGCTGATCTCACTAATGAAAACCAACTATAAATGTAGGTGATCTCACTATTGAAAACCAACTATAAATGTAAGTGATCTCACTATTGAAAACCAACTATAAATGTAGGTGATCTCACTATTGAAAACCAACTATAAATGTAAGTGATCTCACTATTGAAAACCAACTATAAAGGTAGGTGATCTCACTATTGAAAACCAACTATAAATGTAGCTGATCTCACTATTGAAAACCAACTATAAATGTAAGTGATCTTACTATTGAAAACCAACTATAAATGTAGGTGATCTCACTATTGAAAACCAACTATAAATGTAAGTGGTCTTACTATTGAAAACCAACTATAAATGTAAGTGATCTCACTATTGAAAACCAACTATAAATGTAGGTGATCTCACTATTGAAAACCAACTATAAATGTAAGTGATCTCACTATTGAAAACCAACTATAAATGTAGGTGATCTCACTATTCAAAACCAACTATAAATGTAGGTGATCTCACTATTGAAAACCAACTATAAAGGTAGGTGATCTCACTATTCAAAACCGACTATAAATGTAAGTGATCTCACTATTGAAAACCAACTATAAATGTAAGTGATCTCGCTATTGAAAACCAACTATAAATGTAGGTGATCTCACTATTGAAAACCAACTATAAATGTAAGTGATCTCACTATTGAAAACCAACTATAAATGTAGGTGATCTCACTATCAAAAACCAACTATAAATGTAGGTGATCTCACTATTGAAAACCAACTATAAATGTAGGTGATCTCACTATTGAAAACCAACTATAAATGTAAGTGATCTCACTATTGAAAACCAACTATAAATGTAGGTGATCTCACTATCAAAAACCAACTATAAATGTAAGTGATCTCACTATTGAAAACCAACTATAAAGGTTGGTGATCTCACTATTGAAAACCAACTATAAATGTAGCTGATCTAACTATTGAAAACCAACTATAAATGTAAGTGATCTCACTATTGAAAACCAACTATAAATGTAAGTGATCTCACTATTGAAAACCAATTATAAATGTAAGTGATCTCACTATTGAAAACCAACTATAAATGTAAGTGATCTTACCATTGAAAACCAACTATAAATGTAAGTGATCTCACTATTGAAAACCAACTATAAATGTAGGTGATCTCACTATTCAAAACCAACTATAAATGTAGGTGATCTCACTATTGAAAACCAACTATAAATGTAGGTGATCTCACTATTCAAAACCGACTATAAATGTAAGTGATCTCACTATTGAAAACCAACTATAGATGTAAGTGATCTCACTATTGAAAACCAACTATAAATGTAAGTGATCTCACTATTCAAAACCAACTATAAATGTAGGTGATCTCACTATTGAAAACCGACTATAAATGTAAGTGATCTCACTATTGAAAACCAACTATAAATGTAAGTGATCTTACCATTGAAAACCAACTATAAATGTAAGTGATCTCACTATTGAAAACCAACTATAAATGTAGGTGATCTCACTATTCAAAACCAACTATAAATGTAGGTGATCTCACTATTGAAAACCAACTATAAATGTAGGTGATCTCACTATTCAAAACCGACTATAAATGTAAGTGATCTCACTATTGAAAACCAACTATAGATGTAAGTGATCTCACTATTGAAAACCAACTATAAATGTAAGTGATCTCACTATTCAAAACCAACTATAAATGTAGGTGATCTCACTATTGAAAACCAACTATAAATGTAGCTGATCTCACCATTGAAAACCAACTATAAATGTAAGTGATCTCACTATTGAAAACCAACTATAAATGTAGGTGATCTCACTATTGAAAACCAACTATAAATGTAAGTGATCTCACTATTGAAAACCAACTATAAAGGTAGGTGATCTCACTATTGAAAACCAACTATAAATGTAGCTGATCTCACTATTGAAAACCAACTATAAATGTAAGTGATCTTACTATTGAAAACCAACTATAAATGTAGGTGATCTCACTATTGAAAACCAACTATAAATGTAAGTGATCTCACTATTGAAAACCAACTATAAATGTAAATGATCTCACTATTGAAAACCAACTATAAATGTAGGTTATCTCACTATTGAAAACCAACTATAAATGTAGGTGATCTCACTATTGAAAACCGACTATAAATGTAAGTGATCTCACTATTGAAAACCAACTATAAATGTAAGTGATCTCACTATTGAAAACCAACTATAAATGTAGGTGATCTCGCTATTGAAAACCAACTATAAAGGTAGGTGATCTCGCTATTCAAAACCGACTATAAATGTAAGTGATCTCACTATTGAAAACCAACTATAAATGTAGCTGATCTCACTATTCAAAACCGACTATAAATGTAAGTGATCTCACTATTGAAAACCAACTATAAATGTAGGTGATCTCACTATTGAAAACCAACTATAAATGTAGGTGATCTCACTATTGAAAACCAACTATAAATGTAGGTGATCTCACTATTGAAAACCAACTATAAATGTAAGTAATCTCACTATTGAAAACCAACTATAAATGTAAGTGATCTCACTATTGAAAACCAACTATAAATGTAAGTGATCTCACTATTGAAAACCAACTATAAAGGTAGGTGATCTCACTATTGAAAACCAACTATAAATGTAAGTGATCTCACTATTGAAAACCAACTATAAATGTAAGTGATCTCACTATTGAAAACCAACTATAAATGTAAGTGATCTCACTATTGAAAACCAACTATAAATGTAAGTGATCTCACTATTGAAAATTAAAGTTTATTTACAGTGAAGCTGAAAATAGGCGATTCATCTTTTTGCATTCTTATGTAACTCATTCTTATGTAACTCATTATTATGTAACTCAACAACGTCTGTTAGCAATTTGACACACATAGTCTGGCAAAACTTTGCTTTGTTTTGACACAACTGATGGCTAGGCTACCTATTTACATTGCTGACCATGTATCTATACCCTATATCTATTTCTCAAAATTTGTCTGTGTTTTTGTGTATCTGTCTGTGTGTATGTCCAGCTATAGCTATTAAAATCTTGGAATTTAAAGTTCCGCGTTATTATTGATTTGAACTCAGGGAAATTGCGACCACAAGTTTTTTATCCACGCGCTCTACCACTGAGCTATAAAAGAGGTATAGATCAAGGGGTAAATCAAAGGCACTATCATGTACCGTATAGCGTATGCACACGCTAAATGACGTATTATTTGTAACTATAAATTCTACTAACTCTATGAAACTTGATACATTTTTATGTTTTCTTGAACTTCTTTTTTCAGTTTTTCGTAAGGTTCTATTGCTATATCGTGGTCAAGGCCAATTCTTCTCACACGAACAATTATATTATCTCCGTAGGAAGAGCCTCAACATTCTCTCTCTCTGTTCAGTCACACAAAGACAGTACGGTATCTCATTTTCACATTTGTACCAGTATCGAGAGGTACCAGTATCGTCGTATTCAAAGTTTTGATGGATAGCTTCTGGTGGAACAGTAACCTTTTTTATACACACATTTCTATGCAAGAATTGTTATCATTAATCTAATATATTCAAGATTTTTATTTTGTTTTTTTCAGTTCGTATTAATTGTATTATTACTGAATCATCTTTTATTTTAATCGTAGCAAAACAGATTGAGTTTAGCTATCACTAGCTAATTTTTACATTGAATTTAAACTCTTTTATAGTTGTTTAATTTTTTTTAATTTATTGACCCGCATGAAACATTTTCCTTATGTTTGAAATTTACAGTTTTTTGACAAAGTTTGAAAGCCTTTACTGTTTTTTTATTTTCTCTTTTAGTTTATTTCAACAGAACATTTTTTTCATAATATGTAGATTGAAGTTTTTGACAATTTCTTGTCCAAAGGCTTTTTTATTACCCACGCAACACTGGGTAGTGCAGCACCGGGTAGGGCAACACCGGGTAGTGCAGCTAGTATGTCTATAATACCATACCTTTCTTTCATTGTTCAGTTATATTTTCTTCAATTAACTGTAAACTTTGTGTTCCATGTTGCCAAGTCTATACTTTGTTACTGAAAGCGCTCAATTAGAATTCTCTAGTTTCTTATACCTGTGCAAAGTCTTTTACTAGAAGTTACACAGAAATAACTTGTTAGAATTAAAAGACAGAATCACTAGCAAATTGAAATAAAATGAACTACAAGTGAAAAAAAGGTATAATCAATGTGATCATCAGAGCTTGTTGTTGACATACAAGTTGCACTTGCTGTACTACTGGTTGATCTAAAAGCTACATTAAGAACAGGTTACCCTACACGCTACACTAAATGCAGGTAAACCTACAAACTTCAGTTAGAACATGTAGGTCTACAAGCTAAACTTAGTACGGGTTGATGTATGAACTACACTTAGTGCAGGTTGACCTGCAAGCTACACTTGTAACTGGTAGACCTGTACTAAGTTTCACTTGTATAAATTGCTTTTGTTGATTGTATAAAAATCAAAGGGCCTAAGTGGTAGTACAAAATTTAAGAACGCAGGTCAACCTCTCATTTCTATTTCATATAAATTTGTGCACCTGTGAAACAGGTACACAAAATGTACTCACAATTTTAAATTTTTCTTGTCATTTTGATTGGTAAGTCTTTTCAATGATGCTAAATTTGCAACTTAAAAATGTTCTATGTAGTTTTCTTTTGGATATAGACACGAGCACATTTTATATTTTAGACATAGACATTTTATATTTGGCCTAATGTTAAATAACGGCTGAGAACTTAATTTTATTTATTTTCAACCAAAGATATGCCCTACTGTAGATCATGTAGAATTAAATTGGTCAGTTGAACAGATAAAAATATTTCTAGAACAATTTGCTTAGATAGTCAAGCAGGCTTCAAAAACTTCCAAGATTCAGTTGATAACTTGTAGCAGCATTTTATGTCATAACATTCCATCCTTCCGCTTTCATCCTTGGTCCAACTCTTTTTTAATTTACATAAATTATTTAACACATGTCACCAACCTTTTCACACCTTTGCTCTATGCAGATGACACTAATCTCTTTTTCGAATCCTCTAACATAAACGAGCACATAGATTGTTTGCATGACAAACTTCTCGCTATTCAAAACTGGTGCACTTCTAACAAATTCACCCTAAATGTTGATAAGACCAATTTCATGTTACTAAAAAAAACCCAAAAGAAATTTTATCTAGCTAACACTTTTCCCTTTTTCATTTTCAACAAGCCAATTTGCCGGACAGATCACACTAAATTCTTGGATATTTTCATTGATTCTAATCTCACTTAGAAAAGACTCATCAAATATTTACTAAAACAACTGAGACCTTTATCAGGCTTACTCTATCGCACATGTGAATATTTACCCCACAAACCTCTGCTTTTATTATACAATTCTATGGTTAATTCCAAACTTTCATATTGCATTGAGGCATGGGCCAATGCACCTCCCACCCATCACCAATCATTCACAAAAAACCCCGCCTTACCCACACCAAACCTCCTTTCAAATCATCATCTATACTACCTATCAGTTCACTATATTCATATGGCATTATACTCTTAGTCCACCATGAATTTTATTGTAATTACATCCCTTGCACAATATATTAAATTCAATTCTCAAATTTCTGTCTAAATCTCCCAAAATATTCTTCCCATGCGGGCCATCGCCGAGTGGATTACCAACAGACCATTTTTTGAAACCAACTCCCTATTACTATAAAAACAGAGAAGGTGGCCAGTTTTAAGAAAAAAACTTAAATTACATCTTTTAACAAGTGAATAAAACCTAATTACCCATAAAAATTTGACCTTGATTACACGATGACGACCAGCCCGACACCACGACTAGCTATGCTAATGCGTATTATGGGCTTCATCACTCTTCCAGCTTGGTTCTTTGGTTTAATTACTATTATTACTATTACTACTATTGTTGATAAAAATAAATCAAAAATCAAAGACTACCAAAACTACTATCAAACTATTCGAACAGATATTTTATGAAAGAGGACCCTGAAATAACTCCTGATGGACAATGAACTATGTTTCAGAAGTGAAACCTTTTGCAGATTCATGGCAAAGTAGAATATAGACCACGCCTGTAGCTGCGCTTACCGTCAGCAGGGCAATGGCAAAGCGGAGCGCCTACATCGAACAATCAAAAATGGTGGCTCGAACTGGATGCTCTGTGCAGGAAATGTTGTATTTTCACAATTTCTTTACAACAAATGGCGGTACTACCCCAACTGAATTGGTGCACAGGTATGGAAGTCGTTTACTGCCAGAAATAGATGGAAACTCATTCAAGCAGTTGAGAGACACTCACTTCAACCTGTTCATTGTGGGAGACCAAATATTTGGTATCCATAAAAATCCATTACCACATGGGCTAATGGAGAAGTTACTGTATTTATATCCAACACTTCAGCTATGGTCAACTCTACCCCGAGACATTATTAGTGACCTAAGGATATGCCAATGATATGCCATGCTAAGGATACAATGTCATTGTACCGTCAAAGGAAAGAGTATTTTCGTTCATATGTCCTGATGTAGCCACATTAGACAAGTAATACCAAACTTCAAAAAGAAGTATTTCTGATGGTTTAATACCTTCTATTATCATCATAAATATGCT
Organism: Watersipora subatra; assembly: GCF_963576615.1. Taxonomy (NCBI): domain Eukaryota; kingdom Metazoa; phylum Bryozoa; class Gymnolaemata; order Cheilostomatida; family Watersiporidae; genus Watersipora; species Watersipora subatra. Next base: position 39,101,009 of record NC_088710.1, on the reverse strand, counting down.
CTAAGTACTTTGTTAACAGCAACAGAAATACTTTTTCAAAATCATTTAAGTACACTTCTATTTAAAAAAGGCTTCTGACCTTTTTACTTTCAGCATCTAGAGCTGATGTAGCCTCGTCTAGAAGTAAAATAGCCTCGTCTAGAGCAACAGCCAAACTTTGATTTTGACCGCCACTTATCTGAGTTCCTTTACTTTCCTTCCTTTACTTAGTAGACAACTATGAAAACAGCTAACACTGACAGATACCCTTGCTATGACTGTACTTGTAATGTAAGTCATTACTAGGTCAAAGGCAAATACTCAATCTATAGCAAACTTTTACAGAAACTAGAATTTACTTGTAATTATGAAAGTTTTCAGTTAAGTTTTTGTCAATAATTTAGTAAGCAGTAAGTTAAAAACTTAGTAAGATTCTGTAACTTGACAAGGCTGTTGTAGTTGAATAACTGTTGTAGTTGAATAGCTGTTGTAGATGAATAACTGTTGTAGATGAATAGCTGTTGTAGATGAATAGCTGTTGTAGATGAATAGCTGTTGTAGTTGAATAGCTGTTGTAGTTGAATAGCTGTTGTAGATAAATAGCTGTTGTAGATGAATAGCTGTTGTAGTTGAATAGCTGTTGTACATGAATAGCTGTTGTAGTTGAATAGCTGTTGTAGATGAATAGCTGTTGTAGTTGAATAGCTGTTGTAGATGAATAGCTGTTGTAGTTGAATAGCTGTTGTAGATGAATAGCTGTTGTAGATGAATAGCTGTTGTAGTTGAATAGCTGTTGTAGATGAATAACTGTTGTAGATGAATAACTGTTGTAGATGAATAGCTGTTGTAGTTGAATAGCTGTTGTAGATGAATAACTGTTGCAGTTGAATAGCTGTTGCAGTTGAATAGCTGTTGTAGATGAATAACTGTTGCAGTTGAATAGCTGTTGTAGTTGAATAGCTGTTGTAGTTGAATAGCTGTTGCAGTTGAATAGCTGTTGTAGTTGAATAGCTGTTGTAGATGAATAGCTGTTGTAGTTGAATAGCTGTTGCAGTTGAATAGCTGTTGTAGATGAATAACTGTTGCAGTTGAATAGCTGTTGTAGTTGAATAGCTGTTGTAGTTGAATAGCTGTTGTAGATGAATAACTGTTGCAGTTGAATAGCTGTTGTAGATGAATAGGTGTTGTAGATGAATAACTGTTGTAGTTGAATAGCTGTTGCAGTTGAATAGCTGTTGTAGTTGAATAGCTGTTGTAGATGAATAGCTGTTGTAGATGAATAGCTGTTGCAGTTGAATAGCTGTTGTAGTTGAATAGCTGTTGTAGTTGAATAGCTGTTGTAGATGAATAGCTGTTGTAGATGAATAGCTGTTGTAGTTGAATAGCTGTTGTAGTTGAATAGCTGTTGTAGATGAATAGCTGTTGTAGATGAATAACTGTTGCAGGTGAATAGCTGTTGTAGTTGAATAGCTGTTGTAGATGAATAGCTGTTGTAGATGAATAACTGTTGCAGTTGAATAGCTGTTGTAGATGAATAGCTGTTGTAGATGAATAGCTGTTGTAGTTGAATAGCTGTTGCAGTTGAATAGCTGTTGTAGTTGAATAGCTGTTGTAGATGAATAGCTGTTGTAGATGAATAGCTGTTGTAGTTGAATAGCTGTTGCAGTTGAATAGCTGTTGTAGATGAATAGCTGTTGTAGATGAATAACTGTTGCAGTTGAATAGCTGTTGTAGTTGAATAGCTGTTGTAGATGAATAGCTGTTGTAGATGAATAGCTGTTGTAGATGAATAACTGTTGTAGATGAATAACTGTTGTAGATGAATAACTGTTGTAGTTGAATAGCTGTTGCAGTTGAATAGCTGTTGTAGTCGAATAGCTGTTGTAGTTGAATAGCTGTTATAGATGAATAGCTGTTGTAGTTGAATAGCTGTTGTAGATGAATAGCTGTTGTAGATGAATAGCTGTTGTAGATGAATAACTGTTGTAGATGAATAGCTGTTGTAGTTGAATAGCTGTTGCAGTTGAATAGCTGTTGTAGTTGAATAGCTGTTGTAGATGAATAGCTGTTGTAGATGAATAACTGTTGTAGATGAATAGCTGTTGTAGTTGAATAGCTGTTGCAGTTGAATAGCTGTTGTAGTTGAATAGCTGTTGTAGATGAATAGCTGTTGTAGATGAATAACTGTTGTAGATGAATAGCTGTTGTAGTTGAATAGCTGTTGCAGTTGAATAGCTGTTGTAGTTGAATAGCTGTTGTAGATGAATAGCTGTTGTAGATGAATAACTGTTGTAGTTGAATAGCTGTTGTAGATGAATAACTGTTGTAGATGAATAGCTGTTGTAGATGAATAACTGTTCTAGATGAATAGCTGTTGTAGTTGAATAGCTGTTGTAGATGAATAACTGTTGCAGTTGAATAGCTGTTGTAGTTGAATAGCTGTTGTAGTTGAATAGCTGTTGTAGATGAATAGCTGTTGTAGATGAATAGCTGTTGTAGTTGAATAGCTGTTGTAGATGAATAACTGTTGTAGATGAATAACTGTTGTAGATGAATAGCTGTTGTAGTTGAATAGCTGTTGTAGATAAATAGCTGTTGTAGTTGAATAGCTGTTGTAGATGAATAGCTGTTGTAGATGAATAGCTGTTGTAGTTGAATAGCTGTTGTAGATGAATAACTGTTGTAGATGAATAACTGTTGTAGATGAATAGCTGTTGTAGTTGAATAGCTGTTGTAGATGAATAACTGTTGCAGTTGAATAGCTGTTGCAGTTGAATAGCTGTTGTAGATGAATAGCTGTTGTAGTTGAATAGCTGTTGCAGTTGAATAGCTGTTGTAGATGAATAACTGTTGCAGTTGAATAGCTGTTGTAGATGAATAGCTGTTGTAGTTGAATAGCTGTTGTAGATGAATAACTGTTGCAGTTGAATAGCTGTTGTAGATGAATAGCTGTTGTAGATGAATAGCTGTTGTAGTTGAATAACTGTTGTAGATGAATAGCTGTTGTAGATGAATAGCTGTTGTAGATGAATAGCTGTTGTAGTTGAATAGCTGTTGCAGTTGGATAGCTGTTGTAGTTGAATAGCTGTTGTAGATGAATAGCTGTTGTAGATGAATAACTGTTGCAGTTGAATAGCTGTTGTAGTTGAATAGCTGTTGTAGATGAATAGCTGTTGTAGATGAATAACTGTTGCAGTTGAATAGCTGTTGTAGATGAATAGCTGTTGTAGATGAATAGCTGTTGTAGTTGAATAGCTGTTGCAGTTGAATAGCTGTTGTAGTTGAATAGCTGTTGTAGTTGAATAGCTGTTGCAGTTGAATAGCTGTTGTAGTTGAATAGCTGTTGTAGATGAATAGCTGTTGGAGATGAATAACTGTTGCAGTTGAATAGCTGTTGTAGATGAATAGCTGTTGTAGATGAATAGCTGTTGTAGTTGAATAGCTGTTGCAGTTGAATAGCTGTTGTAGTTGAATAGCTGTTGTAGATGAATAACTGTTGCAGTTGAATAGCTGTTGTAGATGAATAACTGTTGTAGATGAATAGCTGTTGTAGATGAATAGCTGTTGTAGTTGAATAGCTGTTGCAGTTGAATAGCTGTTGTAGATGAATAGCTGTTGTAGATGAATAACTGTTGCAGTTGAATAGCTGTTGTAGTTGAATAGCTGTTGTAGATGAATAGCTGTTGTAGATGAATAGCTGTTGTAGATGAATAACTGTTGTAGATGAATAGCTGTTGTAGATGAATAGCTGTTGTAGTTGAATAGCTGTTGCAGTTGAATAGCTGTTGTAGATGAATAGCTGTTGTAGATGAATAACTGTTGCAGTTGAATAGCTGTTGTAGTTGAATAGCTGTTGTAGATGAATAACTGTTGTAGATGAATAGCTGTTGTAGATGAATAACTGTTGTAGATGAATAACTGTTGTAGTTGAATAGCTGTTGTAGATGAATAGCTGTTGTAGATGAATAGCTGTTGTAGATGAATAGCTGTTGTAGATGAATAGCTGTTGTAGATGAATAGCTGTTGTAGTTGAATAGCTGTTGTAGTTGAATAACTGTTGTAGTTGAATAGCTGTTGTAGATGAATAACTGTTGCAGTTGAATAGCTGTTGTAGATGAATAACCGTTGCAGTTGAATAGCTGTTGCAGATGAATAGCTGTTGTAGTTGAATAGCTGTTGTAGATGAATAACTGTTGCAGTTGAATAGCTGTTGTAGATGAATAGCTGTTGTAGATGAATAGCTGTTGTAGTTGAATAACTGTTGTAGATGAATAGCTGTTGTAGATGAATAGCTGTTGTAGATGAATAGCTGTTGTAGTTGAATAGCTGTTGCAGTTGAATAGCTGTTGTAGTTGAATAGCTGTTGTAGATGAATAACTGTTGCAGTTGAATAGCTGTTGTAGATGAATAGCTGTTGTAGATGAATAGCTGTTGTAGATGAATAACTGTTGCAGTTGAATAGCTGTTGTAGATGAATAGCTGTTGTAGTTGAATAGCTGTTGTAGTTGAATAGCTGGTGTAGTTGAATAACTGTTGTAGTTGAATAGCTGTTGTAGATGAATAGCTGTTGTAGATGAATAACTGTTGTAGATGAATAGCTGTTGTAGATGAATAACTGTTGCAGTTGAATAGCTGTTGTAGATGAATAGCTGTTGTAGATGAATAGCTGTTGTAGATGAATAACTGTTGCAGTTGAATAGCTGTTGTAGATGAATAGCTGTTGTAGTTGAATAGCTGTTGTAGTTGAATAGCTGTTGTAGTTGAATAGCTGTTGTAGATGAATAGCTGTTGTAGTTGAATAGCTGTTGTAGATGAATAACTGTTGCAGTTGAATAGCTGTTGTAGATGAATAGCTGTTGTAGTTGAATAGCTGTTGTAGATGAATAACTGTTGCAGTTGAATAGCTGTTGTAGATGAATAACTGTTGCAGTTGAATAGCTGTTGTAGATGAATAGCTGTTGTAGATGAATAGCTGTTGTAGATGAATAGCTGTTGTAGATGAATAGCTGTTGTAGATGAATAACTGTTGGAGATGAATAGCTGTTGTAGATGAATAGCTGTTGAAGTTGAATAGCTGTTGTAGATGAATAGCTGTTGTAGATGAATAACTGTTGCAGTTGAATAGCTGTTGTAGTTGAATAGCTGTTGTAGATGAATAGCTGTTGTAGTTGAATAGCTGTTGTAGTTGAATAGCTGTTGTAGATGAATAGCTGTTGTAGTTGAATAGCTGTTGTAGATGAATAACTGTTGCAGTTGAATAGCTGTTGTAGATGAATAACTGTTGCAGTTGAATAGCTGTTGTAGATGAATAGCTGTTGTAGATGAATAGCTGTTGTAGATGAATAGCTGTTGTAGATGAATAGCTGTTGTAGATGAATAACTGTTGTAGATGAATAGCTGTTGTAGATAAATAGCTGTTGCAGTTGAATAACTGTTGTAGATGAATAGCTGTTGTAGATGAATAGCTGTTGTAGATGAATAGCTGTTGTAGTTGAATAGCTGTTGCAGTTGAATAGCTGTTGTAGTTGAATAGCTGTTGTAGATGAATAGCTGTTGTAGATGAATAACTGTTGCAGTTGAATAGCTGTTGTAGTTGAATAGCTGTTGTAGATGAATAGCTGTTGTAGATGAATAACTGTTGCAGTTGAATAGCTGTTGTAGATGAATAGCTGTTGTAGTTGAATAGCTGTTGTAGATGAATAGCTGTTGTAGTTGAATAGCTGTTGTAGTTGAATAGCTGTTGTAGTTGAATAGCTGTTGTAGATGAATAGCTGTTGTAGATGAATAGCTGTTGTAGATGAATAGCTGTTGTATATGAATAACTGTTGCAGTTGAATAGCTGTTGTAGATGAATAGCTGTTGTAGTTGAATAGCTGTTGTAGATGAATAGTTGTTGTAGTTGAATAGCTGTTGTAGATGAATAGCTGTTGTAGATGAATAACTGTTGCAGTTGAATTGCTGTTGTAGTTGAATAGCTGTTGTAGATGAATAGCTGTTGTAGTTGAATAGCTGTTGTAGATGAATAGCCGTTGTAGATGAATAACTGTTGCAGTTGAATAGCTGTTGTAGTTGAATAGCTGTTGTAGATGAATAGCTGTTGTAGATGAATAACTGTTGCAGTTGAATAGCTGTTGTAGATGAATAGCTGTTGTAGTTGAATAGCTGTTGTAGATGAATAGCTGTTGTAGTTGAATAGCTGTTGTAGATGAATAGCTGTTGTAGATGAATAACTGTTGCAGTTGAATAGCTGTTGTAGTTGAATAGCTGTTGTAGATGAATAGCTGTTGTAGTTGAATAGCTGTTGTAGATGAATAGCTGTTGTAGATGAATAACTGTTGCAGTTGAATAGCTGTTGTAGTTGAATAGCTGTTGTAGATGAATAGCTGTTGTAGATGAATAACTGTTGCAGTTGAATAGCTGTTGTAGATGAATAGCTGTTGCAGTTGAATAGCTGTTGTAGATGAATAACTGTTGCAGTTGAATAGCTGTTGTAGTTGAATAGCTGTTGTAGATGAATAACTGTTGCAGTTGAATAGCTGTTGTAGATGAATAACTGTTGTAGATGAATAGCTGTTGTAGATGAATAACTGTTGTAGATGAATAGCTGTTGTAGATGAATAGCTGTTGTAGTTGAATAGCTGTTGTAGATGAATAGCTGTTGTAGTTGAATAGCTGTTGTAGATGAATAGCTGTTGTAGTTGAATAGCTGTTGTAGTTGAATAGCTGTTGCAGTTGAATAGCTGTTGTAGTTGAATAGCTGTTGTAGATGAATAACTGTTGCAGTTGAATAGCTGTTGTAGATGAATAACTGTTGTAGATGAATAGCTGTTGTAGATGAATAGCTGTTGTAGTTGAATAGCTGTTGCAGTTGAATAGCTGTTGTAGATGAATAGCTGTTGTAGATGAATAACTGTTGCAGTTGAATAGCTGTTGTAGTTGAATAGCTGTTGTAGATGAAAAGCTGTTGTAGATGAATAGCTGTTGTAGATGAATAACTGTTGTAGATGAATAGCTGTTGTAGATGAATAGCTGTTGTAGTTGAATAGCTGTTGCAGTTGAATAGCTGTTGTAGATGAATAGCTGTTGTAGATGAATAACTGTTGCAGTTGAATAGCTGTTGTAGTTGAATAGCTGTTGTAGATGAATAACTGTTGTAGATGAATAGCTGTTGTAGATGAATAGCTGTTGTAGATGAATAGCTGTTGTAGATGAATAACTGTTGTAGATGAATAGCTGTTGTAGATGAATAGCTGTTGAAGTTGAATAGCTGTTGTAGTTGAATAGCTGTTGTAGATGAATAGCTGTTGTAGTTGAATAGCTGTTGTAGATGAATAGCTGTTGTAGATGAATAACTGTTGCAGTTGAATAGCTGTTGTAGTTGAATAGCTGTTGTAGATGAATAGCTGTTGTAGATGAATAACTGTTGCAGTTGAATAGCTGTTGTAGATGAATAGCTGTTGCAGTTGAATAGCTGTTGTAGATGAATAACTGTTGCAGTTGAATAGCTGTTGTAGATGAATAGCTGTTGTAGATGAATAACTGTTGCAGTTGAATAGCTGTTGTAGATGAATAACTGTTGTAGATGAATAGCTGTTGTAGATGAATAACTGTTGTAGATGAATAGCTGTTGCAGTTGAATAGCTGTTGTAGTTGAATAGCTGTTGTAGATGAATAGCTGTTGTAGTTGAATAGCTGTTGTAGTTGAATAGCTGTTGTAGATGAATAGCTGTTGTAGTTGAATAGCTGTTGCAGTTGAATAACTGTTGTAGATGAATAGCTGTTGTAGATGAATAGCTGTTGTAGATGAATAGCTGTTGTAGTTGAATAGCTGTTGCAGTTGAATAGCTGTTGTAGTTGAATAGCTGTTGTAGATGAATAGCTGTTGTAGATGAATAACTGTTGCAGTTGAATAGCTGTTGTAGTTGAATAGCTGGTGTAGATGAATAGCTGTTGTAGATGAATAACTGTTGCAGTTGAATAGCTGTTGTAGATGAATAACTGTTGTAGATGAATAGCTGTTGTAGATGAATAGCTGTTGTAGTTGAATAGCTGTTGCAGTTGAATAGCTGTTGTAGATGAATAGCTGTTGTAGATGAATAACTGTTGCAGTTGAATAGCTGTTGTAGTTGAATAGCTGTTGTAGATGAATAGCTGTTGTAGATGAATAGCTGTTGTAGATGAATAACTGTTGTAGATGAATAGCTGTTGTAGATGAATAGCTGTTGTAGTTGAATAGCTGTTGCAGTTGAATAGCTGTTGTAGATGAATAGCTGTTGTAGATGAATAACTGTTGCAGTTGAATAGCTGTTGTAGTTGAATAGCTGTTGTAGATGAATAACTGTTGTAGATGAATAGCTGTTGTAGATGAATAACTGTTGTAGATGAATAACTGTTGTAGTTGAATAGCTGTTGTAGATGAATAGCTGTTGTAGATGAATAGCTGTTGTAGATGAATAGCTGTTGTAGATGAATAGCTGTTGTAGATGAATAGCTGTTGTGGTTGAATAGCTGTTGTAGTTGAATAACTGTTGTAGTTGAATAGCTGTTGTAGATGAATAACTGTTGCAGTTGAATAGCTGTTGTAGATGAATAACCGTTGCAGTTGAATAGCTGTTGTAGATGAATAGCTGTTGTAGTTGAATAGCTGTTGTAGATGAATAACTGTTGCAGTTGAATAGCTGTTGTAGATGAATAGCTGTTGTAGATGAATAGCTGTTGTAGTTGAATAACTGTTGTAGATGAATAGCTGTTGTAGATGAATAGCTGTTGTAGATGAATAGCTGTTGTAGTTGAATAGCTGTTGCAGTTGAATAGCTGTTGTAGTTGAATAGCTGTTGTAGATGAATAACTGTTGCAGTTGAATAGCTGTTGTAGATGAATAGCTGTTGTAGATGAATAGCTGTTGTAGATGAATAACTGTTGCAGTTGAATAGCTGTTGTAGATGAATAGCTGTTGTAGTTGAATAGCTGTTGTAGTTGAATAGCTGGTGTAGTTGAATAGCTGTTGTAGTTGAATAGCTGTTGTAGATGAATAGCTGTTGTAGATGAATAACTGTTGTAGATGAATAGCTGTTGTAGATGAATAACTGTTGCAGTTGAATAGCTGTTGTAGATGAATAGCTGTTGTAGATGAATAGCTGTTGTAGATGAATAACTGTTGCAGTTGAATAGCTGTTGTAGATGAATAGCTGTTGTAGATGAATAGCTGTTGTAGATGAATAACTGTTGCAGTTGAATAGCTGTTGTAGATGAATAACTGTTGCAGTTGAATAGCTGTTGTAGATGAATAGCTGTTGTAGATGAATAACTGTTGCAGTTGAATAGCTGTTGTAGATGAATAACTGTTGTAGATGAATAGCTGTTGTAGATGAATAGCTGTTGTAGATGAATAGCTGTTGTAGTTGAATAGCTGTTGTAGTTGAATAGCTGTTGTAGATGAATAGCTGTTGTAGATGAATAACTGTTGCAGTTGAATAGCTGTTGTAGATGAATAACTGTTGTAGATGAATAGCTGTTGTAGATGAATAGCTGTTGTAGATGAATAACTGTTGCAGTTGAATAGCTGTTGTAGATGAATAACTGTTGTAGATGAATAGCTGTTGTAGATGAATAACTGTTGTAGATGAATAGCTGTTACAGTTGAATAGCTGTTGTAGTTGAATAGCTGTTGTAGATGAATAGCTGTTGTAGTTGAATAGCTGTTGTAGTTGAATAGCTGTTGTAGATGAATAGCTGTTGTAGATGAATAACTGTTGCAGTTGAATAGCTGTTGTAGATGAATAACTGTTGTAGATGAATAGCTGTTGTAGATGAATAGCTGTTGTAGTTGAATAGCTGTTGCAGTTGAATAGCTGTTGTAGATGAATAGCTGTTGTAGATGAATAACTGTCGCAGTTGAATAGCTGTTGTAGTTGAATAGCTGTTGTAGATGAATAGCTGTTGTAGATGAATAGCTGTTGTAGATGAATAACTGTTGTAGATGAATAGCTGTTGTAGATGAATAGCTGTTGTAGTTGAATAGCTGTTGCAGTTGAATAGCTGTTGTAGATGAATAGCTGTTGTAGATGAATAACTGTTGCAGTTGAATAGCTGTTGTAGTTGAATAGCTGTTGTAGATGAATAACTGTTGTAGATGAATAGCTGTTGTAGATGAATAACTGTTGTAGATGAATAACTGTGGTAGTTGAATAGCTGTTGTAGATGAATAGCTGTTGTAGATGAATAGCTGTTGTAGATGAATAGCTGTTGTAGATGAATAGCTGTTGTAGATGAATAGCTGTTGTAGTTGAATAGCTGTTGTAGTTGAATAACTGTTGTAGTTGAAAAGCTGTTGTAGATGAATAACTGTTGCAGTTGAATAGCTGTTGTAGATGAATAACCGTTGCAGTTGAATAGCTGTTGTAGATGAATAGCTGTTGTAGTTGAATAGCTGTTGTAGATGAATAACTGTTGCAGTTGAATAGCTGTTGTAGATGAATAGCTGTTGTAGATGAATAGCTGTTGTAGTTGAATAACTGTTGTAGATGAATAGCTGTTGTAGATGAATAGCTGTTGTAGATGAATAGCTGTTGTAGTTGAATAGCTGTTGCAGTTGAATAGCTGTTGTAGTTGAATAGCTGTTGTAGATGAATAACTGTTGCAGTTGAATAGCTGTTGTAGATGAATAGCTGTTGTAGATGAATAGCTGTTGTAGATGAATAACTGTTGCAGTTGAATAGCTGTTGTAGATGAATAGCTGTTGTAGTTGAATAGTTGTTGTAGTTGAATAGCTGGTGTAGTTGAATAGCTGTTGTAGTTGAATAGCTGTTGTAGATGAATAGCTGTTGTAGATGAATAACTGTTGTAGATGAATAGCTGTTGTAGATGAATAACTGTTGCAGTTGAATAGCTGTTGTAGATGAATAGCTGTTGTAGATGAATAGCTGTTGTTGATGAATAACTGTTGCAGTTGAATAGCTGTTGTAGATGAATAGCTGTTGTAGTTGAATAGCTGTTGTAGTTGAATAGCTGTTGTAGTTGAATAGCTGTTGTAGATGAATAACTGTTGCAGTTGAATAGCTGTTGTAGATGAATAGCTGTTGTAGATGAATAGCTGTTGTAGATGAATAGCTGTTGTAGTTGAATAGCTGTTGTAGATGAATAGCTGTTGCAGTTGAATAGCTGTTGTAGATGAATAGCTGTTGTAGATGAATAGCTGTTGTAGATGAATAGCTGTTGTAGATGAATAACTGTTGCAGTTGAATAGCTGTTGTAGATGAATAGCTGTTGTAGATGAATAACTGTTGCAGTTGAATAGCTGTTGTAGTTGAATAGCTGTTGTAGATGAATAGCTGTTGTAGTTGAATAGCTGTTGTAGATGAATAGCTGTTGTAGATGAATAGCTGTTGTAGATGAATAGCTGTTGTAGATGAATAGCTGTTGTAGATGAATAGCTGTTGTAGATGAATAACTGTTGTAGATGAATAGCTGTTGTAGATGAATAGCTGTTGAAGTTGAATAGCTGTTGTAGATGAATAGCTGTTGTAGATGAATAACTGTTGCAGTTGAATAGCTGTTGTAGTTGAATAGCTGTTGTAGATGAATAGCTGTTGTAGTTGAATAGCTGTTGTAGTTGAATAGCTGTTGTAGATGAATAGCTGTTGTAGATGAACAGCTGTTGTATATGAATAACTGTTGCAGTTGATTAGCTGTTGTAGATGAATAGCTGTTGTAGTTGAATAGCTGTTGTAGATGAATAGTTGTTGTAGTTGAATAGCTGTTGTAGATGAATAGCTGTTGTAGATGAATAACTGTTGCAGTTGAATTGCTGTTGTAGTTGAATAGCTGTTGTAGATGAATAGCTGTTGTAGTTGAATAGCTGTTGTAGATGAATAGCCGTTGTAGATGAATAACTGTTGCAGTTGAATAGCTGTTGTAGTTGAATAGCTGTTGTAGATGAATAGCTGTTGTAGATGAATAACTGTTGCAGTTGAATAGCTGTTGTAGATGAATAGCTGTTGTAGTTGAATAGCTGTTGTAGATGAATAGCTGTTGTAGTTGAATAGCTGTTGTAGATGAATAGCTGTTGTAGATGAATAACTGTTGCAGTTGAATAGCTGTTGTAGTTGAATAGCTGTTGTAGATGAATAGCTGTTGTAGTTGAATAGCTGTTGTAGATGAATAGCGGTTGTAGATGAATAACTGTTGCAGTTGAATAGCTGTTGTAGTTGAATAGCTGTTGTAGATGAATAGCTGTTGTAGATGAATAACTGTTGCAGTTGAATAGCTGTTGTAGATGAATAGCTGTTGCAGTTGAATAGCTGTTGTAGATGAATAACTGTTGCAGTTGAATAGCTGTTGTAGATGAATAGCTGTTGTAGATGAATAACTGTTGCAGTTGAATAGCTGTTGTAGATGAATAACTGTTGTAGATGAATAGCTGTTGTAGATGAATAACTGTTGTAGATGAATAGCTGTTGTAGATGAATAGCTGTTGTAGTTGAATAGCTGTTGTAGATGAATAACTGTTGTAGTTGAATAGCTGTTGTAGATGAATAGCTGTTGTAGTTGAATAGCTGTTGTAGATGAATAGCTGTTGTAGATGAATAGCTGTTGTAGTTGAATAGCTGTTGTAGATGAATAACTGTTGTAGATGAATAGCTGTTGTAGATGAATAACTGTTGTAGATGAATAACTGTTGTAGTTGAATAGCTGTTGTAGATGAATAGCTGTTGTAGATGAATAGCTGTTGTAGTTGAATAGTTGTTGCAGTTGAATAGCTGTTGTAGTTGAATAGCTGTTGTAGATGAATAACTGTTGCAGTTGAATAGCTGTTGTAGATGAATAACTGTTGTAGATGAATAGCTGTTGTAGATGAATAACTGTTGCAGTTGAATAGCTGTTGTAGATGAATAGCTGTTGTAGTTGAATAGCTGTTGTAGTTGAATAGCTGTTGTAGTTGAATAGCTGTTGTAGATGAATAACTGTTGCAGTTGAATAGCTGTTGTAGATGAATAGCTGTTGTAGTTGAATAGCTGTTGTAGATGAATAGCTGTTGTAGATGAATAGCTGTTGTAGATGAATAGCTGTTGTAGATGAATAGCTGTTGTAGATGAATAGCTGTTGTAGTTGAATAGCTGTTGTAGATGAATAGCTGTTGTAGATGAATAGCTGTTGTAGATGAATAGCTGTTGTAGATGAATAGCTGTTGTAGATGAATAGCTGTTGTAGATGAATAACTGTTGCAGTTGAATAGCTGTTGTAGATGAATAGCTGTTGTAGATGAATAACTGTTGCAGTTGAATAGCTGTTGTAGTTGAATAGCTGTTGTAGATGAATAGCTGTTGTAGTTGAATAGCTGTTGTAGATGAATAGCTGTTGTAGATGAATAGCTGTTGTAGATGAATAGCTGTTGTAGATGAATAGCTGTTGTAGATGAATAGCTGTTGTAGATGAATAGCTGTTGTAGATGAATAGCTGTTGTAGATGAATAGCTGTTGTAGATGAATAACTGTTGTAGATGAATAGCTGTTGTAGATAAATAGCTGTTGCAGTTGAATAACTGTTGTAGATGAATAGCTGTTGTAGATGAATAGCTGTTGTAGATGAATAGCTGTTGTAGTTGAATAGCTGTTGCAGTTGAATAGCTGTTGTAGTTGAATAGCTGTTGTAGATGAATAGCTGTTGTAGATGAATAACTGTTGCAGTTGAATAGCTGTTGTAGTTGAATAGCTGTTGTAGATGAATAGCTGTTGTAGATGAATAACTGTTGCAGTTGAATAGCTGTTGTAGATGAATAGCTGTTGTAGTTGAATAGCTGTTGTAGATGAATAGCTGTTGTAGTTGAATAGCTGTTGTAGTTGAATAGCTGTTGTAGTTGAATAGCTGTTGTAGATGAATAGCTGTTGTAGATGAATAGCTGTTGTAGATGAATAGCTAGTGTATATGAATAACTGTTGCAGTTGAATAGCTGTTGTAGATGAATAGCTGTTGTAGTTGAATAGCTGTTGTAGATGAATAGTTGTTGTAGTTGAATAGCTGTTGTAGATGAATAGCTGTTGTAGATGAATAACTGTTGCAGTTGAATTGCTGTTGTAGTTGAATAGCTGTTGTAGATGAATAGCTGTTGTAGTTGAATAGCTGTTGTAGATGAATAGCCGTTGTAGATGAATAACTGTTGCAGTTGAATAGCTGTTGTAGTTGAATAGCTGTTGTAGATGAATAGCTGTTGTAGATGAATAACTGTTGCAGTTGAATAGCTGTTGTAGATGAATAGCTGTTGTAGTTGAATAGCTGTTGTAGATGAATAGCTGTTGTAGTTGAATAGCTGTTGTAGATGAATAGCTGTTGTAGATGAATAACTGTTGCAGTTGAATAGCTGTTGTAGTTGAATAGCTGTTGTAGATGAATAGCTGTTGTAGTTGAATAGCTGTTGTAGATGAATAGCTGTTGTAGATGAATAACTGTTGCAGTTGAATAGCTGTTGTAGTTGAATAGCTGTTGTAGATGAATAGCTGTTGTAGATGAATAACTGTTGCAGTTGAATAGCTGTTGTAGATGAATAGCTGTTGCAGTTGAATAGCTGTTGTAGATGAATAACTGTTGCAGTTGAATAGCTGTTGTAGATGAATAGCTGTTGTAGATGAATAACTGTTGCAGTTGAATAGCTGTTGTAGATGAATAACTGTTGTAGATGAATAGCTGTTGTAGATGAATAACTGTTGTAGATGAATAGCTGTTGTAGATGAATAGCTGTTGTAGTTGAATAGCTGTTGTAGATGAATAGCTGTTGTAGTTGAATAGCTGTTGTAGATGAATAGCTGTTGTAGTTGAATAGCTGTTGTAGATGAATAGTTGTTGTAGATGAATAGCTGTTGTAGTTGAATAGCTGTTGTAGATGAATAACTGTTGTAGATGAATAGCTGTTGTAGATGAATAACTGTTGTAGATGAATAACTGTTGTAGTTGAATAGCTGTTGTAGATGAATAGCTGTTGTAGATGAATAGCTGTTGTAGTTGAATAGCTGTTGCAGTTGAATAGCTGTTGTAGTTGAATAGCTGTTGTAGATGAATAACTGTTGCAGTTGAATAGCTGTTGTAGATGAATAACTGTTGTAAATGAATAGCTGTTGTAGATGAATAGCTGTTGTAGATGAATAACTGTTGTAGATGAATAGCTGTTGTAGATGAATAGCTGTTGTAGTTGAATAGCTGTTGCAGTTGAATAGCTGTTGTAGATGAATAGCTGTTGTAGATGAATAACTGTTGCAGATGAATAGCTGTTGTAGTTGAATAGCTGTTGTAGATGAATAACTGTTGTAGATGAATAGCTGTTGTAGATGAATAACTGTTGTAGATGAATAACTGTTGTAGTTGAATAGCTGTTGTAGATGAATAGCTGTTGTAGATGAATAGCTGTTGTAGATGAATAGCTGTTGTAGATGAATAGCTGTTGTAGATGAATAGCTGTTGTAGATGAATAGCTGTTGTAGATGAATAACTGTTGTAGATGAATAGCTGTTGTAGATGAATAGCTGTTGAAGTTGAATAGCTGTTGTAGATGAATAGCTGTTGTAGATGAATAACTGTTGCAGTTGAATAGCTGTTGTAGTTGAATAGCTGTTGTAGATGAATAGCTGTTGTAGTTGAATAGCTGTTGTAGATGAATAGCTGTTGTAGTTGAATAGCTGTTATAGATGAATAGCTGTCGTAGTTGAATAGCTGTTGTAGATGAATAGCTGTTGTAGATGAATAGCTGTTGAAGTTGAATAGCTGTTGTAGATGAATAGCTGTTGTAGATGAATAACTGTTGCAGTTGAATAGCTGTTGTAGTTGAATAGCTGTTGTAGATGAATAGCTGTTGTAGTTGAATAGCTGTTGTAGTTGAATAGCTGTTGTAGATGAATAGCTGTTGTAGATGAACAGCTGTTGTATATGAATAACTGTTGCAGTTGATTAGCTGTTGTAGATGAATAGCTGTTGTAGTTGAATAGCTGTTGTAGATGAATAGTTGTTGTAGTTGAATAGCTGTTGTAGATGAATAGCTGTTGTAGATGAATAACTGTTGCAGTTGAATTGCTGTTGTAGTTGAATAGCTGTTGTAGATGAATAGCTGTTGTAGTTGAATAGCTGTTGTAGATGAATAGCCGTTGTAGATGAATAACTGTTGCAGTTGAATAGCTGTTGTAGTTGAATAGCTGTTGTAGATGAATAGCTGTTGTAGATGAATAACTGTTGCAGTTGAATAGCTGTTGTAGATGAATAGCTGTTGTAGTTGAATAGCTGTTGTAGATGAATAGCTGTTGTAGTTGAATAGCTGTTGTAGATGAATAGCTGTTGTAGATGAATAACTGTTGCAGTTGAATAGCTGTTGTAGTTGAATAGCTGTTGTAGATGAATAGCTGTTGTAGTTGAATAGCTGTTGTAGATGAATAGCGGTTGTAGATGAATAACTGTTGCAGTTGAATAGCTGTTGTAGTTGAATAGCTGTTGTAGATGAATAGCTGTTGTAGATGAATAACTGTTGCAGTTGAATAGCTGTTGTAGATGAATAGCTGTTGCAGTTGAATAGCTGTTGTAGATGAATAACTGTTGCAGTTGAATAGCTGTTGTAGATGAATAGCTGTTGTAGATGAATAACTGTTGCAGTTGAATAGCTGTTGTAGATGAATAACTGTTGTAGATGAATAGCTGTTGTAGATGAATAACTGTTGTAGATGAATAGCTGTTGTAGATGAATAGCTGTTGTAGTTGAATAGCTGTTGTAGATGAATAACTGTTGTAGTTGAATAGCTGTTGTAGATGAATAGCTGTTGTAGTTGAATAGCTGTTGTAGATGAATAGCTGTTGTAGATGAATAGCTGTTGTAGTTGAATAGCTGTTGTAGATGAATAACTGTTGTAGATGAATAGCTGTTGTAGATGAATAACTGTTGTAGATGAATAACTGTTGTAGTTGAATAGCTGTTGTAGATGAATAGCTGTTGTAGATGAATAGCTGTTGTAGTTGAATAGTTGTTGCAGTTGAATAGCTGTTGTAGTTGAATAGCTGTTGTAGATGAATAACTGTTGCAGTTGAATAGCTGTTGTAGATGAATAACTGTTGTAGATGAATAGCTGTTGTAGATGAATAACTGTTGCAGTTGAATAGCTGTTGTAGATGAATAGCTGTTGTAGTTGAATAGCTGTTGTAGTTGAATAGCTGTTGTAGTTGAATAGCTGTTGTAGATGAATAACTGTTGCAGTTGAATAGCTGTTGTAGATGAATAGCTGTTGTAGTTGAATAGCTGTTGTAGATGAATAGCTGTTGTAGATGAATAGCTGTTGTAGATGAATAGCTGTTGTAGATGAATAGCTGTTGTAGATGAATAGCTGTTGTAGTTGAATAGCTGTTGTAGATGAATAGCTGTTGTAGATGAATAGCTGTTGTAGATGAATAGCTGTTGTAGATGAATAGCTGTTGTAGATGAATAGCTGTTGTAGATGAATAACTGTTGCAGTTGAATAGCTGTTGTAGATGAATAGCTGTTGTAGATGAATAACTGTTGCAGTTGAATAGCTGTTGTAGTTGAATAGCTGTTGTAGATGAATAGCTGTTGTAGTTGAATAGCTGTTGTAGATGAATAGCTGTTGTAGATGAATAGCTGTTGTAGATGAATAGCTGTTGTAGATGAATAGCTGTTGTAGATGAATAGCTGTTGTAGATGAATAGCTGTTGTAGATGAATAGCTGTTGTAGATGAATAGCTGTTGTAGATGAATAACTGTTGTAGATGAATAGCTGTTGTAGATAAATAGCTGTTGCAGTTGAATAACTGTTGTAGATGAATAGCTGTTGTAGATGAATAGCTGTTGTAGATGAATAGCTGTTGTAGTTGAATAGCTGTTGCAGTTGAATAGCTGTTGTAGTTGAATAGCTGTTGTAGATGAATAGCTGTTGTAGATGAATAACTGTTGCAGTTGAATAGCTGTTGTAGTTGAATAGCTGTTGTAGATGAATAGCTGTTGTAGATGAATAACTGTTGCAGTTGAATAGCTGTTGTAGATGAATAGCTGTTGTAGTTGAATAGCTGTTGTAGATGAATAGCTGTTGTAGTTGAATAGCTGTTGTAGTTGAATAGCTGTTGTAGTTGAATAGCTGTTGTAGATGAATAGCTGTTGTAGATGAATAGCTGTTGTAGATGAATAGCTAGTGTATATGAATAACTGTTGCAGTTGAATAGCTGTTGTAGATGAATAGCTGTTGTAGTTGAATAGCTGTTGTAGATGAATAGTTGTTGTAGTTGAATAGCTGTTGTAGATGAATAGCTGTTGTAGATGAATAACTGTTGCAGTTGAATTGCTGTTGTAGTTGAATAGCTGTTGTAGATGAATAGCTGTTGTAGTTGAATAGCTGTTGTAGATGAATAGCCGTTGTAGATGAATAACTGTTGCAGTTGAATAGCTGTTGTAGTTGAATAGCTGTTGTAGATGAATAGCTGTTGTAGATGAATAACTGTTGCAGTTGAATAGCTGTTGTAGATGAATAGCTGTTGTAGTTGAATAGCTGTTGTAGATGAATAGCTGTTGTAGTTGAATAGCTGTTGTAGATGAATAGCTGTTGTAGATGAATAACTGTTGCAGTTGAATAGCTGTTGTAGTTGAATAGCTGTTGTAGATGAATAGCTGTTGTAGTTGAATAGCTGTTGTAGATGAATAGCTGTTGTAGATGAATAACTGTTGCAGTTGAATAGCTGTTGTAGTTGAATAGCTGTTGTAGATGAATAGCTGTTGTAGATGAATAACTGTTGCAGTTGAATAGCTGTTGTAGATGAATAGCTGTTGCAGTTGAATAGCTGTTGTAGATGAATAACTGTTGCAGTTGAATAGCTGTTGTAGATGAATAGCTGTTGTAGATGAATAACTGTTGCAGTTGAATAGCTGTTGTAGATGAATAACTGTTGTAGATGAATAGCTGTTGTAGATGAATAACTGTTGTAGATGAATAGCTGTTGTAGATGAATAGCTGTTGTAGTTGAATAGCTGTTGTAGATGAATAGCTGTTGTAGTTGAATAGCTGTTGTAGATGAATAGCTGTTGTAGTTGAATAGCTGTTGTAGATGAATAGTTGTTGTAGATGAATAGCTGTTGTAGTTGAATAGCTGTTGTAGATGAATAACTGTTGTAGATGAATAGCTGTTGTAGATGAATAACTGTTGTAGATGAATAACTGTTGTAGTTGAATAGCTGTTGTAGATGAATAGCTGTTGTAGATGAATAGCTGTTGTAGTTGAATAGCTGTTGCAGTTGAATAGCTGTTGTAGTTGAATAGCTGTTGTAGATGAATAACTGTTGCAGTTGAATAGCTGTTGTAGATGAATAACTGTTGTAAATGAATAGCTGTTGTAGATGAATAGCTGTTGTAGATGAATAACTGTTGTAGATGAATAGCTGTTGTAGATGAATAGCTGTTGTAGTTGAATAGCTGTTGCAGTTGAATAGCTGTTGTAGATGAATAGCTGTTGTAGATGAATAACTGTTGCAGATGAATAGCTGTTGTAGTTGAATAGCTGTTGTAGATGAATAACTGTTGTAGATGAATAGCTGTTGTAGATGAATAACTGTTGTAGATGAATAACTGTTGTAGTTGAATAGCTGTTGTAGATGAATAGCTGTTGTAGATGAATAGCTGTTGTAGATGAATAGCTGTTGTAGATGAATAGCTGTTGTAGATGAATAGCTGTTGTAGTTGAATAGCTGTTGTAGTTGAATAACTGTTGTAGTTGAATAGCTGTTGTAGATGAATAACTGTTGCAGTTGAATAGCTGTTGTAGATGAATAACCGTTGCAGTTGAATAGCTGTTGTAGATGAATAGCTGTTGTAGTTGAATAGCTGTTGTAGATGAATAACTGTTGCAGTTGAATAGCTGTTGTAGATGAATAGCTGTTGTAGATGAATAGCTGTTGTAGTTGAATAACTGTTGTAGATGAATAGCTGTGGTAGATGAATAGCTGTTGTAGATGAATAGCTGTTGTAGTTGAATAGCTGTTGCAGTTGAATAGCTGTTGTAGTTGAATAGCTGTTGTAGATGAATAACTGTTGCAGTTGAATAGCTGTTGTAGATGAATAGCTGTTGTAGATGAATAGCTGTTGTAGATGAATAACTGTTGCAGTTGAATAGCTGTTGTAGATGAATAGCTGTTGTAGTTGAATAGCTGTTGTAGTTGAATAGCTGTTGTAGATGAATAGCTGTTGTAGATGAATAGCTGTTGTAGATGAATAACTGTTGTAGATGAATAGCTGTTGTAGATGAATAACTGTTGCAGTTGAATAGCTGTTGTAGATGAATAGCTGTTGTAGATGAATAGCTGTTGTAGATGAATAACTGTTGCAGTTGAATAGCTGTTGTAGATGAATAGCTGTTGTAGTTGAATAGCTGTTGTAGTTGAATAGCTGTTGTAGTTGAATAGCTGTTGTAGATGAATAGCTGTTGTAGTTGAATAGCTGTTATAGATGAATAACTGTTGCAGTTGAATAGCTGTTGTAGATGAATAGCTGTTGTAGTTGAATAGCTGTTGTAGATGAATAACTGTTGCAGTTGAATAGCTGTTGTAGATGAATAACTGTTGCAGTTGAATAGCTGTTGTAGATGAATAGCTGTTGTAGATGAATAGCTGTTGTAGATGAATAGCTGTTGTAGATGAATAGCTGTTGTAGATGAATAACTGTTGTAGATGAATAGCTGTTGTAGATGAATAGCTGTTGTAGTTGAATAGCTGTTGTAGATGAATAGCTGCTGTAGATCAATAACTGTTGCAGTTGAATAGCTGTTGTAGTTGAATAGCTGTTGTAGATGAATAGCTGTTGTAGTTGAATAGCTGTTGTAGTTGAATAGCTGTTGTAGATGAATAGCTGTTGTAGTTGAACAGCTGTTGTAGATGAATAACTGTTGCAGTTGAATAGCTGTTGTAGATGAATAACTGTTTCAGTTGAATAGCTGTTGTAGATGAATAGCTGTTGTAGTTGAATAGCTGTTATAGATGAATAGCTGTTGTAGTTGAATAGCTGTTGTAGATGAATAGCTGTTGTAGATGAATAGCTGTTGTAGATGAATAACTGTTGTAGATGAATAGCTGTTGTAGTTGAATAGCTGTTGTAGATGAATAACTGTTGTAGTTGAATAGCTGTTATAGATGAATAGCTGTTGTAGTTGAATAGCTGTTATAGATGAATAGCTGTTGTAGTTGAATAGCTGTTGTAGATGAATAGCTGTTGTAGATGAATAGCTGTTGTAGATGAATAACTGTTGTAGATGAATAGCTCTTGTAGTTGAATAGCTGTTGTAGATGAATAGCTGTTGTAGATGAATAGCTGTTGTAGATGAATAGCTGTTGTAGATGAATAGCTGTTGTAGATGAATAGCTGTTGTAGATGAATAGCTGTTGTAGTTGAATAGCTGTTGTAGATGAATAGCTGTTGCAGTTGAATAGCTGTTGTAGATGAATAACTGTTGCAGTTGAATAGCTGTTGTAGATGAATAGCTGATGTAGTTGAATAGCTGTTGTAGTTGAATAGCTGTTGTAGTTGAATAGCTGTTGTAGATGAATAGCTGTTGTAGATGAATAACTGTTGTAGATGAATTGCTGTTGTAGATGAATAACTGTTGCAGTTGAATAACTGTTGTAGATGAATAGCTGTTGTAGTTGAATAGCTGTTGTAGATGAATAGCTGTTGTAGTTGAATAGCTGTTGTAGATGAATAGCTGTTGTAGTTGAATAGCTGTTGTAGATGAATAGCTGTTGCAGTTGAATAGCTGTTGTAGATGAATAGCTGTTGTAGTTGAATAGCTGTTGTAGATGAATAGCTGTTGTAGTTGAATAGCTGTTGTAGATGAATAACTGTTGCAGTTGAATAGCTGTTGTAGATGAATAGCTGTTGTAGTTGAATGGCTGTTGTAGATGAATAGCTGTTGCAGTTGAATAGCTGTTGTAGATGAATAGCTGTTGTAGTTGAATAGCTGTTGTAGATGAATAGCTGTTGTAGATGAATAGCTGTTGTAGATGAATAGCTGTTGTAGTTGAATAGCTGTTGTAGTTGAATAACTGTTGTAGTTGAATAGCTGTTGTAGATGAATAGCTGTTGTAGATGAATAGCTGTTGTAGATGAATAGCTGTTGTAGATGAATAGCTGTTGTAGTTGAATAGCTGTTGTAGTTGAATAACTGTTGTAGTTGAATAGCTGTTGTAGATGAATAACTGTTGCAGTTGAATAGCTGTTGTAGATGAATAACCGTTGCAGTTGAATAGCTGTTGTAGATGAATAGCTGTTGTAGTTGAATAGCTGTTGTAGATGAATAACTGTTGCAGTTGAATAGCTGTTGTAGATGAATAGCTGTTGTAGATGAATAGCTGTTGTAGTTGAATAACTGTTGTAGATGAATAGCTGTTGTAGATGAATAGCTGTTGTAGATGAATAGCTGTTGTAGTTGAATAGCTGTTGCAGTTGAATAGCTGTTGTAGTTGAATAGCTGTTGTAGATGAATAACTGTTGCAGTTGAATAGCTGTTGTAGATGAATAGCTGTTGTAGATGAATAGCTGTTGTAGATGAATAACTGTTGCAGTTGAATAGCTGTTGTAGATGAATAGCTGTTGTAGTTGAACAGCTGTTGTAGTTGAATAGCTGGTGTAGTTGAATAGCTGTTGTAGTTGAATAGCTGTTGTAGATGAATAGCTGTTGTAGATGAATAACTGTTGTAGATGAATAGCTGTTGTAGATGAATAACTGTTGCAGTTGAATAGCTGTTGTAGATGAATAGCTGTTGTAGATGAATAACTGTTGTAGATGAATAACTGTTGCAGTTGAATAGCTGTTGTAGATGAATAGCTGTTGTAGTTGAATAGCTGTTGTAGTTGAACAGCTGTTGTAGTTGAATAGCTGTTGTAGATGAATAGCTGTTGTAGTTGAATAGCTGTTGTAGATGAATAACTGTTGCAGTTGAATAGCTGTTGTAGATGAATAGCTGTTGTAGTTGAATAGCTGTTGTAGATGAATAACTGTTGCAGTTGAATAGCTGTTGTAGATGAATAACTGTTGCAGTTGAATAGCTGTTGTAGATGAATAGCTGTTGTAGATGAATAGCTGTTGTAGATGAATAGCTGTTGTAGATGAATAGCTGTTGTAGATGAATAACTGTTGTAGATGAATAGCTGTTGTAGATGAATAGCTGTTGAAGTTGAATAGCTGTTGTAGATGAATAGCTGTTGTAGATGAATAACTGTTGCAGTTGAATAGCTGTTGTAGTTGAATAGCTGTTGTAGATGAATAGCTGTTGTAGTTGAATAGCTGTTGTAGTTGAATAGCTGTTGTAGATGAATAGCTGTTGTAGTTGAATAGCTGTTGTAGATGAATAACTGTTGCAGTTGAATAGCTGTTGTAGATGAATAACTGTTGCAGTTGAATAGCTGTTGTAGATGAATAGCTGTTGTAGATGAATAGCTGTTGTAGATGAATAGCTGTTGTAGATGAATAGCTGTTGTAGATGAATAACTGTTGTAGATGAATAGCTGTTGTAGATGAATAGCTGTTGTAGTTGAATAACTGTTGTAGATGAATAGCTGTTGTAGATGAATAGCTGTTGCAGTTGAATAGCTGTTGTAGATGAATAACTGTTGCAGTTGAATAGCTGTTGTAGATGAATAGCTGTTGTAGATGAATAACTGTTGCAGTTGAATAGCTGTTGTAGATGAATAACTGTTGTAGATGAATAGCTGTTGTAGATGAATAACTGTTGTAGATGAATAGCTGTTGCAGTTGAATAGCTGTTGTAGTTGAATAGCTGTTGTAGATGAATAGCTGTTGTAGTTGAATAGCTGTTGTAGTTGAATAGCTGTTGTAGATGAATAGCTGTTGTAGATGAATAACTGTTGCAGTTGAATAGCTGTTGTAGATGAATAACTGTTGTAGATGAATAGCTGTTGTAGATGAATAGCTGTTGTAGTTGAATAGCTGTTGCAGTTGAATAGCTGTTGTAGATGAATAGCTGTTGTAGATGAATAACTGTCGCAGTTGAATAGCTGTTGTAGTTGAATAGCTGTTGTAGATGAATAGCTGTTGTAGATGAATAGCTGTTGTAGATGAATAACTGTTGTAGATGAATAGCTGTTGTAGATGAATAGCTGTTGTAGTTGAATAGCTGTTGCAGTTGAATAGCTGTTGTAGATGAATAGCTGTTGTAGATGAATAACTGTTGCAGTTGAATAGCTGTTGTAGTTGAATAGCTGTTGTAGATGAATAACTGTTGTAGATGAATAGCTGTTGTAGATGAATAACTGTTGTAGATGAATAACTGTTGTAGTTGAATAGCTGTTGTAGATGAATAGCTGTTGTAGATGAATAGCTGTTGTAGATGAATAGCTGTTGTAGATGAATAGCTGTTGTAGATGAATAGCTGTTGTAGTTGAATAGCTGTTGTAGTTGAATAACTGTTGTAGTTGAAAAGCTGTTGTAGATGAATAACTGTTGCAGTTGAATAGCTGTTGTAGATGAATAACCGTTGCAGTTGAATAGCTGTTGTAGATGAATAGCTGTTGTAGTTGAATAGCTGTTGTAGATGAATAACTGTTGCAGTTGAATAGCTGTTGTAGATGAATAGCTGTTGTAGATGAATAGCTGTTGTAGTTGAATAACAGTTGTAGATGAATAGCTGTTGTAGACGAATAGCTGTTGTAGATGAATAGCTGTTGTAGTTGAATAGCTGTTGCAGTTGAATAGCTGTTGTAGTTGAATAGCTGTTGTAGATGAATAACTGTTGCAGTTGAATAGCTGTTGTAGATGAATAGCTGTTGTAGATGAATAGCTGTTGTAGATGAATAACTGTTGCAGTTGAATAGCTGTTGTAGATGAATAGCTGTTGTAGTTGAATAGCTGTTGTAGTTGAATAGCTGGTGTAGTTGAATAGCTGTTGTAGTTGAACAGCTGTTGTAGATGAATAGCTGTTGTAGATGAATAACTGTTGTAGATGAATAGCTGTTGTAGATGAATAACTGTTGCAGTTGAATAGCTGTTGTAGATGAATAGCTGTTGTAGATGAATAGCTGTTGTTGATGAATAACTGTTGCAGTTGAATAGCTGTTGTAGATGAATAGCTGTTGTAGTTGAATAGCTGTTGTAGTTGAATAGCTGTTGTAGTTGAATAGCTGTTGTAGATGAATAACTGTTGCAGTTGAATAGCTGTTGTAGATGAATAGCTGTTGTAGATGAATAGCTGTTGTAGATGAATAGCTGTTGTAGTTGAATAGCTGTTGTAGATGAATAGCTGTTGCAGTTGAATAGCTGTTGTAGATGAATAGCTGTTGTAGATGAATAGCTGTTGTAGATGAATAGCTGTTGTAGATGAATAACTGTTGCAGTTGAATAGCTGTTGTAGATGAATAGCTGTTGTAGATGAATAACTGTTGCAGTTGAATAGCTGTTGTAGTTGAATAGCTGTTGTAGATGAATAGCTGTTGTAGTTGAATAGCTGTTGTAGATGAATAGCTGTTGTAGATGAATAGCTGTTGTAGATGAATAGCTGTTGTAGATGAATAGCTGTTGTAGATGAATAGCTGTTGTAGATGAATAACTGTTGTAGATGAATAGCTGTTGTAGATGAATAGCTGTTGAAGTTGAATAGCTGTTGTAGATGAATAGCTGTTGTAGATGAATAACTGTTGCAGTTGAATAGCTGTTGTAGTTGAATAGCTGTTGTAGATGAATAGCTGTTGTAGTTGAATAGCTGTTGTAGTTGAATAGCTGTTGTAGATGAATAGCTGTTGTAGATGAACAGCTGTTGTATATGAATAACTGTTGCAGTTGATTAGCTGTTGTAGATGAATAGCTGTTGTAGTTGAATAGCTGTTGTAGATGAATAGTTGTTGTAGTTGAATAGCTGTTGTAGATGAATAGCTGTTGTAGATGAATAACTGTTGCAGTTGAATTGCTGTTGTAGTTGAATAGCTGTTGTAGATGAATAGCTGTTGTAGTTGAATAGCTGTTGTAGATGAATAGCCGTTGTAGATGAATAACTGTTGCAGTTGAATAGCTGTTGTAGTTGAATAGCTGTTGTAGATGAATAGCTGTTGTAGATGAATAACTGTTGCAGTTGAATAGCTGTTGTAGATGAATAGCTGTTGTAGTTGAATAGCTGTTGTAGATGAATAGCTGTTGTAGTTGAATAGCTGTTGTAGATGAATAGCTGTTGTAGATGAATAACTGTTGCAGTTGAATAGCTGTTGTAGTTGAATAGCTGTTGTAGATGAATAGCTGTTGTAGTTGAATAGCTGTTGTAGATGAATAGCTGTTGTAGATGAATAACTGTTGCAGTTGAATAGCTGTTGTAGTTGAATAGCTGTTGTAGATGAATAGCTGTTGTAGATGAATAACTGTTGCAGTTGAATAGCTGTTGTAGATGAATAGCTGTTGTAGATGAATAACTGTTGCAGTTGAATAGCTGTTGTAGATGAATAACTGTTGTAGATGAATAGCTGTTGTAGATGAATAACTGTTGTAGATGAATAGCTGTTGTAGATGAATAGCTGTTGTAGTTGAATAGCTGTTGTAGATGAATAACTGTTGTAGTTGAATAGCTGTTGTAGATGAATAGCTGTTGTAGTTGAATAGCTGTTGTAGATGAATAGCTGTTGTAGATGAATAGCTGTTGTAGTTGAATAGCTGTTGTAGATGAATAACTGTTGTAGATGAATAGCTGTTGTAGATGAATAACTGTTGTAGATGAATAACTGTTGTAGTTGAATAGCTGTTGTAGATGAATAGCTGTTGTAGATGAATAGCTGTTGTAGTTGAATAGTTGTTGCAGTTGAATAGCTGTTGTAGTTGAATAGCTGTTGTAGATGAATAACTGTTGCAGTTGAATAGCTGTTGTAGATGAATAACTGTTGTAGATGAATAGCTGTTGTAGATGAATAACTGTTGCAGTTGAATAGCTGTTGTAGATGAATAGCTGTTGTAGTTGAATAGCTGTTGTAGTTGAATAGCTGTTGTAGTTGAATAGCTGTTGTAGATGAATAACTGTTGCAGTTGAATAGCTGTTGTAGATGAATAGCTGTTGTAGTTGAATAGCTGTTGTAGATGAATAGCTGTTGTAGATGAATAGCTGTTGTAGATGAATAGCTGTTGTAGATGAATAGCTGTTGTAGATGAATAGCTGTTGTAGTTGAATAGCTGTTGTAGATGAATAGCTGTTGTAGATGAATAGCTGTTGTAGATGAATAGCTGTTGTAGATGAATAGCTGTTGTAGATGAATAGCTGTTGTAGATGAATAACTTTTGCAGTTGAATAGCTGTTGTAGATGAATAGCTGTTGTAGATGAATAACTGTTGCAGTTGAATAGCTGTTGTAGTTGAATAGCTGTTGTAGATGAATAGCTGTTGTAGTTGAATAGCTGTTGTAGATGAATAGCTGTTGTAGATGAATAGCTGTTGTAGATGAATAGCTGTTGTAGATGAATAGCTGTTGTAGATGAATAGCTGTTGTAGATGAATAACTGTTGTAGATGAATAGCTGTTGTAGATGAATAGCTGTTGAAGTTGAATAGTTGTTGTAGATGAATAGCTGTTGAAGATGAATAACTGTTGCAGTTGAATAGCTGTTGTAGTTGAATAGCTGTTGTAGATGAATAGCTGTTGTAGTTGAATAGCTGTTGTAGTTGAATAGCTGTTGTAGATGAATAGCTGTTGTAGATGAACAGCTGTTGTATATGAATAACTGTTGCAGTTGAATAGCTGTTGTAGATGAATAGCTGTTGTAGTTGAATAGCTGTTGTAGATGAATAGTTGTTGTAGTTGAATAGCTGTTGTAGATGAATAGCTGTTGTAGATGAATAACTGTTGCAGTTGAATTGCTGTTGTAGATGAATAGCTGTTGTAGATGAATAGCTGTTGTAGTTGAATAGCTGTTGTAGATGAATAGCCGTTGTAGATGAATAACTGTTGCAGTTGAATAGCTGTTGTAGTTGAATAGCTGTTGTTGATGAATAGCTGTTGTAGATGAATAACTGTTGCAGTTGAATAGCTGTTGTAGATGAATAGCTGTTGTAGTTGAATAGCTGTTGTAGATGAATAGCTGTTGTAGTTGAATAGCTGTTGTAGATGAATAGCTGTTGTAGATGAATAACTGTTGCAGTTGAATAGCTGTTGTAGTTGAATAGCTGTTGTAGATGAATAGCTGTTGTAGTTGAATAGCTGTTGTAGATGAATAGCTGTTGTAGATGAATAACTGTTGCAGTTGAATAGCTGTTGTAATTGAATAGCTGTTGTAGATGAATAGCTGTTGTAGATGAATAACTGTTGCAGTTGAATAGCTGTTGTAGATGAATAGCTGTTGCAGTTGAATAGCTGTTGTAGATGAATAACTGTTGCAGTTGAATAGCTGTTGTAGATGAATAGCTGTTGTAGATGAATAACTGTTGCAGTTGAATAGCTGTTGTAGATGAATAACTGTTGTAGATGAATAGCTGTTGTAGATGAATAACTGTTGGAGATGAATAGCTGTTGTAGATGAATAGCTGTTGTAGTTGAATAGCTGTTGTAGATGAATAACTGTTGTAGTTGAATAGCTGTTGTAGATGAATAGCTGTTGTAGTTGAATAGCTGTTGTAGATGAATAGCTGTTGTAGATGAATAGCTGTTGTAGTTGAATAGCTGTTGTAGATGAACAACTGTTGTAGATGAATAGCTGTTGTAGATGAATAACTGTTGTAGATGAATAACTGTTGTAGTTGAATAGCTGTTGTAGATGAATAGCTGTTGTAGATGAATAGCTGTTGTAGTTGAATAGCTGTTGCAGTTGAATAGCTGTTGTAGTTGAATAGCTGTTGTAGATGAATAACTGTTGCAGTTGAATAGCTGTTGTAGATGAATAACTGTTGTAGATGAATAGCTGTTGTAGATGAATAACTGTTGCAGTTGAATAGCTGTTGTAGATGAATAGCTGTTGTAGTTGAATAGCTGTTGTAGTTGAATAGCTGTTGTAGTTGAATAGCTGTTGTAGATGAATAGCTGTTGTAGATGAATAACTGTTGTAGATGAATAGCTGTTGTAGATGAATAACTGTTGCAGTTGAATAGCTGTTGTAGATGAATAGCTGTTGTAGATGAATAGCTGTTGTAGATGAATAACTGTTGCAGTTGAATAGCTGTTGTAGATGAATAGCTGTTGTAGTTGAATAGCTGTTGTAGTTGAATAGCTGTTGTAGTTGAATAGCTGTTGTAGATGAATAGCTGTTGTAGTTGAATAGCTGTTATATATGAATAACTGTTGCAGTTGAATAGCTGTTGTAGATGAATAGCTGTTGTAGTTGAATAGCTGTTGTAGATGAATAACTGTTGCAGTTGAATAGCTGTTGTAGATGAATAACTGTTGCAGTTGAATAGCTGTTGTAGATGAATAGCTGTTGTAGATGAATAGCTGTTGTAGATGAATAGCTGTTGTAGATGAATAGCTGTTGTAGATGAATAACTGTTGTAGATGAATAGCTGTTGTAGATGAATAGCTGTTGTAGTTGAATAGCTGTTGTAGATGAATAGCTGCTGTAGATGAATAACTGTTGCAGTTGAATAGCTGTTGTAGTTGAATAGCTGTTGTAGATGAATAGCTGTTGTAGTTGAATAGCTGTTGTAGTTGAATAGCTGTTGTAGATGAATAGCTGTTGTAGTTGAATAGCTGTTGTAGATGAATAACTGTTGCAGTTGAATAGCTGTTGTAGATGAATAACTGTTGCAGTTGAATAGCTGTTGTAGATGAATAGCTGTTGTAGTTGAATAGCTGTTATAGATGAATAGCTGTTGTAGTTGAATAGCTGTTGTAGATGAATAGCTGTTGTAGATGAATAGCTGTTGTAGATGAATAACTGTTGTAGATGAATAGCTGTTGTAGTTGAATAGCTGTTGTAGATGAATAACTGTTGTAGTTGAATAGCTGTTATAGATGAATAGCTGTTGTAGTTGAATAGCTGTTATAGATGAATAGCTGTTGTAGTTGAATAGCTGTTGTAGATGAATAGCTGTTGTAGATGAATAGCTGTTGTAGATGAATAACTGTTGTAGATGAATAGCTGTTGTAGTTGAATAGCTGTTGTAGATGAATAGCTGTTGTAGATGAATAGCTGTTGTAGATGAATAGCTGTTGTAGATGAATAGCTGTTGTAGATGAATAGCTGTTGTAGATGAATAGCTGTTGTAGTTGAATAGCTGTTGTAGATGAATAGCTGTTGCAGTTGAATAGCTGTTTTAGATGAATAACTGTTGCAGTTGAATAGCTGTTGTAGATGAATAGCTGATGTAGTTGAATAGCTGTTGTAGTTGAATAGCTGTTGTAGTTGAATAGCTGCTGTAGATGAATAGCTGTTGTAGATGAATAACTGTTGTAGATGAATTGCTGTTGTAGATGAATAACTGTTGCAGTTGAATAACTGTTGTAGATGAATAGCTGTTGTAGTTGAATAGCTGTTGTAGATGAATAGCTGTTGTAGTTGAATAGCTGTTGTAGATGAATAGCTGTTGTAGTTGAATAGCTGTTGTAGATGAATAGCTGTTGCAGTTGAATAGCTGTTGTAGATGAATAGCTGTTGTAGTTGAATAGCTGTTGTAGATGAATAGCTGTTGTAGTTGAATAGCTGTTGTAGATGAATAACTGTTGCAGTTGAATAGCTGTTGTAGATGAATAGCTGTTGTAGTTGAATAGCTGTTGTAGATGAATAGCTGTTGCAGTTGAATAGCTGTTGTAGATGAATAGCTGTTGTAGTTGAATAGCTGTTGTAGATGAATAGCTGTTGTAGATGAATAGCTGTCGTAGATGAATAGCTGTTGTAGTTGAATAGCTGTTGTAGTTGAATAACTGTTGTAGTTGAATAGCTGTTGTAGATGAATAGCTGTTGTAGATGAATAGCTGTTGTAGATGAATAGCTGTTGTAGATGAATAGCTGTTGTAGTTGAATAGCTGTTGTAGTTGAATAACTGTTGTAGTTGAATAGCTGTTGTAGATGAATAACTGTTGCAGTTGAATAGCTGTTGTATATGAATAACCGTTGCAGTTGAATAGCTGTTGTAGATGAATAGCTGTTGTAGTTGAATAGCTGTTGTAGATGAATAACTGTTGCAGTTGAATAGCTGTTGTAGATGAATAGCTGTTGTAGATGAATAGCTGTTGTAGTTGAATAACTGTTGTAGATGAATAGCTGTTGTAGATGAATAGCTGTTGTAGATGAATAGCTGTTGTAGTTGAATAACTGTTGTAGATGAATAGCTGTTGTAGATGAATAGCTGTTGTAGATGAATAGCTGTTGTAGTTGAATAGCTGTTGTAGATGAATAGCTGCTGTAGATGAATAACTGTTGCAGTTGAATAGCTGTTGTAGTTGAATAACTGTTGTAGATGAATAGCTGTTGTAGATGAATAGCTGTTGTAGATGAATAGCTGTTGTAGTTGAATAGCTGTTGCAGTTGAATAGCTGTTGTAGATGAATAGCTGTTGTAGTTGAATAGCTGTTGTAGATGAATAACTGTTGCAGTTGAATAGCTGTTGTAGATGAATAACTGTTGCAGTTGAATAGCTGTTGTAGATGAATAGCTGTTGTAGATGAATAGCTGTTGTAGATGAATAGCTGTTGTAGATGAATAGCTGTTGTAGATGAATAACTGTTGTAGATGAATAGCTGTTGTAGATGAATAGCTGTTGTAGTTGAATAGCTGTTGTAGATGAATAGCTGCTGTAGATGAATAACTGTTGCAGTTGAATAGCTGTTGTAGTTGAATAGCTGTTGTAGATGAATAGCTGTTGTAGTTGAATAGCTGTTGTAGTTGAATAGCTGTTGTAGATGAATAGCTGTTGTAGTTGAATAGCTGTTGTAGATGAATAACTGTTGCAGTTGAATAGCTGTTGTAGATGAATAACTGTTGCAGTTGAATAGCTGTTGTAGATGAATAGCTGTTGTAGTTGAATAGCTGTTATAGATGAATAGCTGTTGTAGTTGAATAGCTGTTGTAGATGAATAGCTGTTGTAGATGAATAGCTGTTGTAGATGAATAACTGTTGTAGATGAATAGCTGTTGTAGTTGAATAGCTGTTGTAGATAAATAACTGTTGTAGTTGAATAGCTGTTATAGATGAATAGCTGTTGTAGTTGAATAGCTGTTATAGATGAATAGCTGTTGTAGTTGAATAGCTGTTGTAGATGAATAGCTGTTGTAGATGAATAGCTGTTGTAGATGAATAACTGTTGTAGATGAATAGCTGTTGTAGTTGAATAGCTGTTGTAGATGAATAGCTGTTGTAGATGAATAGCTGTTGTAGATGAATAGCTGTTGTAGATGAATAGCTGTTGTAGATGAATAGCTGTTGTAGATGAATAGCTGTTGTAGTTGAATAGCTGTTGTAGATGAATAGCTGTTGCAGTTGAATAGCCGTTGTAGATGAATAACTGTTGCAGTTGAATAGCTGTTGTAGTTGAATAGCTGTTGTAGATGAATAGCTGTTGTAGATGAATAACTGTTGCAGTTGAATAGCTGTTGTAGATGAATAGCTGTTGTAGTTGAATAGCTGTTGTAGATGAATAGCTGTTGTAGTTGAATAGCTGTTGTAGATGAATAGCTGTTGTAGATGAATAACTGTTGCAGTTGAATAGCTGTTGTAGTTGAATAGCTGTTGTAGATGAATAGCTGTTGTAGTTGAATAGCTGTTGTAGATGAATAGCTGTTGTAGATGAATAACTGTTGCAGTTGAATAGCTGTTGTAGTTGAATAGCTGTTGTAGATGAATAGCTGTTGTAGATGAATAACTGTTGCAGTTGAATAGCTGTTGTAGATGAATAGCTGTTGTAGATGAATAACTGTTGCAGTTGAATAGCTGTTGTAGATGAATAACTGTTGTAGATGAATAGCTGTTGTAGATGAATAACTGTTGTAGATGAATAGCTGTTGTAGATGAATAGCTGTTGTAGTTGAATAGCTGTTGTAGATGAATAACTGTTGTAGTTGAATAGCTGTTGTAGATGAATAGCTGTTGTAGTTGAATAGCTGTTGTAGATGAATAGCTGTTGTAGATGAATAGCTGTTGTAGTTGAATAGCTGTTGTAGATGAATAACTGTTGTAGATGAATAGCTGTTGTAGATGAATAACTGTTGTAGATGAATAACTGTTGTAGTTGAATAGCTGTTGTAGATGAATAGCTGTTGTAGATGAATAGCTGTTGTAGTTGAATAGTTGTTGCAGTTGAATAGCTGTTGTAGTTGAATAGCTGTTGTAGATGAATAACTGTTGCAGTTGAATAGCTGTTGTAGATGAATAACTGTTGTAGATGAATAGCTGTTGTAGATGAATAACTGTTGCAGTTGAATAGCTGTTGTAGATGAATAGCTGTTGTAGTTGAATAGCTGTTGTAGTTGAATAGCTGTTGTAGTTGAATAGCTGTTGTAGATGAATAACTGTTGCAGTTGAATAGCTGTTGTAGATGAATAGCTGTTGTAGTTGAATAGCTGTTGTAGATGAATAGCTGTTGTAGATGAATAGCTGTTGTAGATGAATAGCTGTTGTAGATGAATAGCTGTTGTAGATGAATAGCTGTTGTAGTTGAATAGCTGTTGTAGATGAATAGCTGTTGTAGATGAATAGCTGTTGTAGATGAATAGCTGTTGTAGATGAATAGCTGTTGTAGATGAATAGCTGTTGTAGATGAATAACTTTTGCAGTTGAATAGCTGTTGTAGATGAATAGCTGTTGTAGATGAATAACTGTTGCAGTTGAATAGCTGTTGTAGTTGAATAGCTGTTGTAGATGAATAGCTGTTGTAGTTGAATAGCTGTTGTAGATGAATAGCTGTTGTAGATGAATAGCTGTTGTAGATGAATAGCTGTTGTAGATGAATAGCTGTTGTAGATGAATAGCTGTTGTAGATGAATAACTGTTGTAGATGAATAGCTGTTGTAGATGAATAGCTGTTGAAGTTGAATAGTTGTTGTAGATGAATAGCTGTTGAAGATGAATAACTGTTGCAGTTGAATAGCTGTTGTAGTTGAATAGCTGTTGTAGATGAATAGCTGTTGTAGTTGAATAGCTGTTGTAGTTGAATAGCTGTTGTAGATGAATAGCTGTTGTAGATGAACAGCTGTTGTATATGAATAACTGTTGCAGTTGAATAGCTGTTGTAGATGAATAGCTGTTGTAGTTGAATAGCTGTTGTAGATGAATAGTTGTTGTAGTTGAATAGCTGTTGTAGATGAATAGCTGTTGTAGATGAATAACTGTTGCAGTTGAATTGCTGTTGTAGATGAATAGCTGTTGTAGATGAATAGCTGTTGTAGTTGAATAGCTGTTGTAGATGAATAGCCGTTGTAGATGAATAACTGTTGCAGTTGAATAGCTGTTGTAGTTGAATAGCTGTTGTTGATGAATAGCTGTTGTAGATGAATAACTGTTGCAGTTGAATAGCTGTTGTAGATGAATAGCTGTTGTAGTTGAATAGCTGTTGTAGATGAATAGCTGTTGTAGTTGAATAGCTGTTGTAGATGAATAGCTGTTGTAGATGAATAACTGTTGCAGTTGAATAGCTGTTGTAGTTGAATAGCTGTTGTAGATGAATAGCTGTTGTAGTTGAATAGCTGTTGTAGATGAATAGCTGTTGTAGATGAATAACTGTTGCAGTTGAATAGCTGTTGTAATTGAATAGCTGTTGTAGATGAATAGCTGTTGTAGATGAATAACTGTTGCAGTTGAATAGCTGTTGTAGATGAATAGCTGTTGCAGTTGAATAGCTGTTGTAGATGAATAACTGTTGCAGTTGAATAGCTGTTGTAGATGAATAGCTGTTGTAGATGAATAACTGTTGCAGTTGAATAGCTGTTGTAGATGAATAACTGTTGTAGATGAATAGCTGTTGTAGATGAATAACTGTTGGAGATGAATAGCTGTTGTAGATGAATAGCTGTTGTAGTTGAATAGCTGTTGTAGATGAATAACTGTTGTAGTTGAATAGCTGTTGTAGATGAATAGCTGTTGTAGTTGAATAGCTGTTGTAGATGAATAGCTGTTGTAGATGAATAGCTGTTGTAGTTGAATAGCTGTTGTAGATGAACAACTGTTGTAGATGAATAGCTGTTGTAGATGAATAACTGTTGTAGATGAATAACTGTTGTAGTTGAATAGCTGTTGTAGATGAATAGCTGTTGTAGATGAATAGCTGTTGTAGTTGAATAGCTGTTGCAGTTGAATAGCTGTTGTAGTTGAATAGCTGTTGTAGATGAATAACTGTTGCAGTTGAATAGCTGTTGTAGATGAATAACTGTTGTAGATGAATAGCTGTTGTAGATGAATAACTGTTGCAGTTGAATAGCTGTTGTAGATGAATAGCTGTTGTAGTTGAATAGCTGTTGTAGTTGAATAGCTGTTGTAGTTGAATAGCTGTTGTAGATGAATAGCTGTTGTAGATGAATAACTGTTGTAGATGAATAGCTGTTGTAGATGAATAACTGTTG
This sequence comes from Watersipora subatra, assembly GCF_963576615.1. NCBI lineage: Eukaryota > Metazoa > Bryozoa > Gymnolaemata > Cheilostomatida > Watersiporidae > Watersipora > Watersipora subatra. The sequence continues at coordinate 39,065,554 of NC_088710.1, read as the reverse complement.
CAGTTGAATAGCTGTTGTAGATGAATAGCTGTTGTAGATGAATAGCTGTTGTAGATGAATAACTGTTGCAGTTGAATAGCTGTTGTAGATGAATAGCTGTTGTAGTTGAATAGCTGTTGTAGTTGAATAGCTGTTGTAGTTGAATAGCTGTTGTAGATGAATAGCTGTTGTAGTTGAATAGCTGTTATATATGAATAACTGTTGCAGTTGAATAGCTGTTGTAGATGAATAGCTGTTGTAGTTGAATAGCTGTTGTAGATGAATAACTGTTGCAGTTGAATAGCTGTTGTAGATGAATAACTGTTGCAGTTGAATAGCTGTTGTAGATGAATAGCTGTTGTAGATGAATAGCTGTTGTAGATGAATAGCTGTTGTAGATGAATAGCTGTTGTAGATGAATAACTGTTGTAGATGAATAGCTGTTGTAGATGAATAGCTGTTGTAGTTGAATAGCTGTTGTAGATGAATAGCTGCTGTAGATGAATAACTGTTGCAGTTGAATAGCTGTTGTAGTTGAATAGCTGTTGTAGATGAATAGCTGTTGTAGTTGAATAGCTGTTGTAGTTGAATAGCTGTTGTAGATGAATAGCTGTTGTAGTTGAATAGCTGTTGTAGATGAATAACTGTTGCAGTTGAATAGCTGTTGTAGATGAATAACTGTTGCAGTTGAATAGCTGTTGTAGATGAATAGCTGTTGTAGTTGAATAGCTGTTATAGATGAATAGCTGTTGTAGTTGAATAGCTGTTGTAGATGAATAGCTGTTGTAGATGAATAGCTGTTGTAGATGAATAACTGTTGTAGATGAATAGCTGTTGTAGTTGAATAGCTGTTGTAGATGAATAACTGTTGTAGTTGAATAGCTGTTATAGATGAATAGCTGTTGTAGTTGAATAGCTGTTATAGATGAATAGCTGTTGTAGTTGAATAGCTGTTGTAGATGAATAGCTGTTGTAGATGAATAGCTGTTGTAGATGAATAACTGTTGTAGATGAATAGCTGTTGTAGTTGAATAGCTGTTGTAGATGAATAGCTGTTGTAGATGAATAGCTGTTGTAGATGAATAGCTGTTGTAGATGAATAGCTGTTGTAGATGAATAGCTGTTGTAGATGAATAGCTGTTGTAGTTGAATAGCTGTTGTAGATGAATAGCTGTTGCAGTTGAATAGCTGTTTTAGATGAATAACTGTTGCAGTTGAATAGCTGTTGTAGATGAATAGCTGATGTAGTTGAATAGCTGTTGTAGTTGAATAGCTGTTGTAGTTGAATAGCTGCTGTAGATGAATAGCTGTTGTAGATGAATAACTGTTGTAGATGAATTGCTGTTGTAGATGAATAACTGTTGCAGTTGAATAACTGTTGTAGATGAATAGCTGTTGTAGTTGAATAGCTGTTGTAGATGAATAGCTGTTGTAGTTGAATAGCTGTTGTAGATGAATAGCTGTTGTAGTTGAATAGCTGTTGTAGATGAATAGCTGTTGCAGTTGAATAGCTGTTGTAGATGAATAGCTGTTGTAGTTGAATAGCTGTTGTAGATGAATAGCTGTTGTAGTTGAATAGCTGTTGTAGATGAATAACTGTTGCAGTTGAATAGCTGTTGTAGATGAATAGCTGTTGTAGTTGAATAGCTGTTGTAGATGAATAGCTGTTGCAGTTGAATAGCTGTTGTAGATGAATAGCTGTTGTAGTTGAATAGCTGTTGTAGATGAATAGCTGTTGTAGATGAATAGCTGTCGTAGATGAATAGCTGTTGTAGTTGAATAGCTGTTGTAGTTGAATAACTGTTGTAGTTGAATAGCTGTTGTAGATGAATAGCTGTTGTAGATGAATAGCTGTTGTAGATGAATAGCTGTTGTAGATGAATAGCTGTTGTAGTTGAATAGCTGTTGTAGTTGAATAACTGTTGTAGTTGAATAGCTGTTGTAGATGAATAACTGTTGCAGTTGAATAGCTGTTGTATATGAATAACCGTTGCAGTTGAATAGCTGTTGTAGATGAATAGCTGTTGTAGTTGAATAGCTGTTGTAGATGAATAACTGTTGCAGTTGAATAGCTGTTGTAGATGAATAGCTGTTGTAGATGAATAGCTGTTGTAGTTGAATAACTGTTGTAGATGAATAGCTGTTGTAGATGAATAGCTGTTGTAGATGAATAGCTGTTGTAGTTGAATAACTGTTGTAGATGAATAGCTGTTGTAGATGAATAGCTGTTGTAGATGAATAGCTGTTGTAGTTGAATAGCTGTTGTAGATGAATAGCTGCTGTAGATGAATAACTGTTGCAGTTGAATAGCTGTTGTAGTTGAATAACTGTTGTAGATGAATAGCTGTTGTAGATGAATAGCTGTTGTAGATGAATAGCTGTTGTAGTTGAATAGCTGTTGCAGTTGAATAGCTGTTGTAGATGAATAGCTGTTGTAGTTGAATAGCTGTTGTAGATGAATAACTGTTGCAGTTGAATAGCTGTTGTAGATGAATAACTGTTGCAGTTGAATAGCTGTTGTAGATGAATAGCTGTTGTAGATGAATAGCTGTTGTAGATGAATAGCTGTTGTAGATGAATAGCTGTTGTAGATGAATAACTGTTGTAGATGAATAGCTGTTGTAGATGAATAGCTGTTGTAGTTGAATAGCTGTTGTAGATGAATAGCTGCTGTAGATGAATAACTGTTGCAGTTGAATAGCTGTTGTAGTTGAATAGCTGTTGTAGATGAATAGCTGTTGTAGTTGAATAGCTGTTGTAGTTGAATAGCTGTTGTAGATGAATAGCTGTTGTAGTTGAATAGCTGTTGTAGATGAATAACTGTTGCAGTTGAATAGCTGTTGTAGATGAATAACTGTTGCAGTTGAATAGCTGTTGTAGATGAATAGCTGTTGTAGTTGAATAGCTGTTATAGATGAATAGCTGTTGTAGTTGAATAGCTGTTGTAGATGAATAGCTGTTGTAGATGAATAGCTGTTGTAGATGAATAACTGTTGTAGATGAATAGCTGTTGTAGTTGAATAGCTGTTGTAGATAAATAACTGTTGTAGTTGAATAGCTGTTATAGATGAATAGCTGTTGTAGTTGAATAGCTGTTATAGATGAATAGCTGTTGTAGTTGAATAGCTGTTGTAGATGAATAGCTGTTGTAGATGAATAGCTGTTGTAGATGAATAACTGTTGTAGATGAATAGCTGTTGTAGTTGAATAGCTGTTGTAGATGAATAGCTGTTGTAGATGAATAGCTGTTGTAGATGAATAGCTGTTGTAGATGAATAGCTGTTGTAGATGAATAGCTGTTGTAGATGAATAGCTGTTGTAGTTGAATAGCTGTTGTAGATGAATAGCTGTTGCAGTTGAATAGCTGTTGTAGATGAATAACTGTTGCAGTTGAATAGCTGTTGTAGATGAATAGCTGATGTAGTTGAATAGCTGTTGTAGTTGAATAGCTGTTGTAGTTGAATAGCTGCTGTAGATGAATAGCTGTTGTAGATGAATAACTGTTGTAGATGAATTGCTGTTGTAGATGAATAACTGTTGCAGTTGAATAACTGTTGTAGATGAATAGCTGTTGTAGTTGAATAGCTGTTGTAGATGAATAGCTGTTGTAGTTGAATAGCTGTTGTAGATGAATAGTTGTTGTAGTTGAATAGCTGTTGTAGATGAATAGCTGTTGCAGTTGAATAGCTGTTGTAGATGAATAGCTGTTGTAGTTGAATAGCTGTTGTAGATGAATAGCTGTTGTAGTTGAATAGCTGTTGTAGATGAATAACTGTTGCAGTTGAATAGCTGTTGTAGATGAATAGCTGTTGTAGTTGAATAGCTGTTGTAGATGAATAGCTGTTGCAGTTGAATAGCTGTTGTAGATGAATAGCTGTTGTAGTTGAATAGCTGTTATAGATGAATAGCTGTTGTAGATGAATAGCTGTTGTAGATGAATAGCTGTTGTAGTTGAATAGCTGTTATAGTTGAATAACTGTTGTAGTTGAATAGCTGTTGTAGATGAATAGCTGTTGTAGATGAATAGCTGTTGTAGATGAATAGCTGTTGTAGATGAATAGCTGTTGTAGTTGAATAGCTGTTGTAGTTGAATAACTGTTGTAGTTGAATAGCTGTTGTAGATGAATAACTGTTGCAGTTGAATAGCTGTTGTATATGAATAACCGTTGCAGTTGAATAGCTGTTGTAGATGAATAGCTGTTGTAGTTGAATAGCTGTTGTAGATGAATAACTGTTGCAGTTGAATAGCTGTTGTAGATGAATAGCTGTTGTAGATGAATAGCTGTTGTAGTTGAATAACTGTTGTAGATGAATAGCTGTTGTAGATGAATAGCTGTTGTAGATGAATAGCTGTTGTAGTTGAATAGCTGTTGCAGTTGAATAGCTGTTGTAGTTGAATAGCTGTTGTAGATGAATAACTGTTGCAGTTGAATAGCTGTTGTAGATGAATAGCTGTTGTAGATGAATAGCTGTTGTAGATGAATAACTGTTGCAGTTGAATAGCTGTTGTAGATGAATAGCTGTTGTAGTTGAACAGCTGTTGTAGTTGAATAGCTGGTGTAGTTGAATAGCTGTTGTAGTTGAATAGCTGTTGTAGATGAATAGCTGTTGTAGATGAATAACTGTTGTAGATGAATAGCTGTTGTAGATGAATAACTGTTGCAGTTGAATAGCTGTTGTAGATGAATAGCTGTTGTAGATGAATAGCTGTTGTAGATGAATAACTGTTGCAGTTGAATAGCTGTTGTAGATGAATAGCTGTTGTAGTTGAATAGCTGTTGTAGTTGAATAGCTGTTGTAGTTGAATAGCTGTTGTAGATGAATAGCTGTTGTAGTTGAATAGCTGTTGTAGATGAATAACTGTTGCAGTTGAATAGCTGTTGTAGATGAATAGCTGTTGTAGTTGAATAGCTGTTGTAGATGAATAACTGTTGCAGTTGAATAGCTGTTGTAGATGAATAACTGTTGCAGTTGAATAGCTGTTGTAGATGAAAAGCTGTTGTAGATGAATAGCTGTTGTAGATGAATAGCTGTTGTAGATGAATAGCTGTTGTAGATGAATAACTGTTGTAGATGAATAGCTGTTGTAGATGAATAGCTGTTGAAGTTGAATAGCTGTTGTAGATGAATAGCTGTTGTAGATGAATAACTGTTGCAGTTGAATAGCTGTTGTAGTTGAATAGCTGTTGTAGATGAATAGCTGTTGTAGTTGAATAGCTGTTGTAGTTGAATAGCTGTTGTAGATGAATAGCTGTTGTAGTTGAATAGCTGTTGTAGATGAATAACTGTTGCAGTTGAATAGCTGTTGTAGATGAATAACTGTTGCAGTTGAATAGCTGTTGTAGATGAATAGCTGTTGTAGATGAATAGCTGTTGTAGATGAATAGCTGTTGTAGATGAATAGCTGTTGTAGATGAATAACTGTTGTAGATGAATAGCTGTTGTAGATAAATAGCTGTTGCAGTTGAATAACTGTTGTAGATGAATAGCTGTTGTAGATGAATAGCTGTTGTAGATGAATAGCTGTTGTAGTTGAATAGCTGTTGCAGTTGAATAGCTGTTGTAGTTGAATAGCTGTTGTAGATGAATAGCTGTTGTAGATGAATAACTGTTGCAGTTGAATAGCTGTTGTAGTTGAATAGCTGTTGTAGATGAATAGCTGTTGTAGATGAATAACTGTTGCAGTTGAATAGCTGTTGTAGATGAATAGCTGTTGTAGTTGAATAGCTGTTGTAGATGAATAGCTGTTGTAGTTGAATAGCTGTTGTAGTTGAATAGCTGTTGTAGTTGAATAGCTGTTGTAGATGAATAGCTGTTGTAGATGAATAGCTGTTGTAGATGAATAGCTGTTGTATATGAATAACTGTTGCAGTTGAATAGCTGTTGTAGATGAATAGCTGTTGTAGTTGAATAGCTGTTGTAGATGAATAGCTGTTGTAGTTGAATAGCTGTTGTAGATGAATAGCTGTTGTAGATGAATAACTGTTGCAGTTGAATTGCTGTTGTAGTTGAATAGCTGTTGTAGATGAATAGCTGTTGTAGTTGAATAGCTGTTGTAGATGAATAGCCGTTGTAGATGAATAACTGTTGCAGTTGAATAGCTGTTGTAGTTGAATAGCTGTTGTAGATGAATAGCTGTTGTAGATGAATAACTGTTGCAGTTGAATAGCTGTTGTAGATGAATAGCTGTTGTAGTTGAATAGCTGTTGTAGATGAATAGCTGTTGTAGTTGAATAGCTGTTGTAGATGAATAGCTGTTGTAGATGAATAGCTGTTGTAGTTGAATAGCTGTTGTAGATGAATAGCTGTTGTAGATGAATAACTGTTGCAGTTGAATAGCTGTTGTAGTTGAATAGCTGTTGTAGATGAATAGCTGTTGTAGTTGAATAGCTGTTGTAGATGAATAGCTGTTGTAGATGAATAACTGTTGCAGTTGAATAGCTGTTGTAGTTGAATAGCTGTTGTAGATGAATAGCTGTTGTAGATGAATAACTGTTGCAGTTGAATAGCTGTTGTAGATGAATAGCTGTTGCAGTTGAATAGCTGTTGTAGATGAATAACTGTTGCAGTTGAATAGCTGTTGTAGATGAATAGCTGTTGTAGATGAATAACTGTTGCAGTTGAATAGCTGTTGTAGATGAATAACTGTTGTAGATGAATAGCTGTTGTAGATGAATAACTGTTGGAGATGAATAGCTGTTGTAGATGAATAGCTGTTGTAGTTGAATAGCTGTTGTAGATGAATAACTGTTGTAGTTGAATAGCTGTTGTAGATGAATAGCTGTTGTAGTTGAATAGCTGTTGTAGATGAATAGCTGTTGTAGATGAATAGCTGTTGTAGTTGAATAGCTGTTGTAGATGAATAACTGTTGTAGATGAATAGCTGTTGTAGATGAATAACTGTTGTAGATGAATAACTGTTGTAGTTGAATAGCTGCTGTAGATGAATAGCTGTTGTAGATGAATAGCTGTTGTAGTTGAATAGCTGTTGCAGTTGAATAGCTGTTGTAGTTGAATAGCTGTTGTAGATGAATAACTGTTGCAGTTGAATAGCTGTTGTAGATGAATAACTGTTGTAGATGAATAGCTGTTGTAGATGAATAACTGTTGCAGTTGAATAGCTGTTGTAGATGAATAGCTGTTGTAGTTGAATAGCTGTTGTAGTTGAATAGCTGTTGTAGTTGAATAGCTGTTGTAGATGAATAGCTGTTGTAGATGAATAACTGTTGTAGATGAATAGCTGTTGTAGATGAATAACTGTTGCAGTTGAATAGCTGTTGTAGATGAATAGCTGTTGTAGATGAATAGCTGTTGTAGATGAATAACTGTTGCAGTTGAATAGCTGTTGTAGATGAATAGCTGTTGTAGTTGAATAGCTGTTGTAGTTGAATAGCTGTTGTAGTTGAATAGCTGTTGTAGATGAATAGCTGTTGTAGTTGAATAGCTGTTATAGATGAATAACTGTTGCAGTTGAATAGCTGTTGTAGATGAATAGCTGTTGTAGTTGAATAGCTGTTGTAGATGAATAACTGTTGCAGTTGAATAGCTGTTGTAGATGAATAACTGTTGCAGTTGAATAGCTGTTGTAGATGAATAGCTGTTGTAGATGAATAGCTGTTGTAGATGAATAGCTGTTGTAGATGAATAGCTGTTGTAGATGAATAACTGTTGTAGATGAATAGCTGTTGTAGATGAATAGCTGTTGTAGTTGAATAGCTGTTGTAGATGAATAGCTGCTGTAGATGAATAACTGTTGCAGTTGAATAGCTGTTGTAGTTGAATAGCTGTTGTAGATGAATAGCTGTTGTAGTTGAATAGCTGTTGTAGTTGAATAGCTGTTGTAGATGAATAGCTGTTGTAGTTGAATAGCTGTTGTAGATGAATAACTGTTGCAGTTGAATAGCTGTTGTAGATGAATAACTGTTGCAGTTGAATAGCTGTTGTAGATGAATAGCTGTTGTAGTTGAATAGCTGTTATAGATGAATAGCTGTTGTAGTTGAATAGCTGTTGTAGATGAATAGCTGTTGTAGATGAATTGCTGTTGTAGATGAATAACTGTTGTAGATGAATAGCTGTTGTAGTTGAATAGCTGTTGTAGATGAATAACTGTTGTAGTTGAATAGCTGTTATAGATGAATAGCTGTTGTAGTTGAATAGCTGTTATAGATGAATAGCTGTTGTAGTTGAATAGCTGTTGTAGATGAATAGCTGTTGTAGATGAATAGCTGTTGTAGATGAATAACTGTTGTAGATGAATAGCTGTTGTAGTTGAATAGCTGTTGTAGATGAATAGCTGTTGTAGATGAATAGCTGTTGTAGATGAATAGCTGTTGTAGATGAATAGCTGTTGTAGATGAATAGCTGTTGTAGATGAATAGCTGTTGTAGTTGAATAGCTGTTGTAGATGAATAGCTGTTGCAGTTGAATAGCTGTTGTAGATGAATAACTGTTGCAGTTGAATAGCTGTTGTAGATGAATAGCTGATGTAGTTGAATAGCTGTTGTAGTTGAATAGCTGTTGTAGTTGAATAGCTGCTGTAGATGAATAGCTGTTGTAGATGAATAACTGTTGTAGATGAATTGCTGTTGTAGATGAATAACTGTTGCAGTTGAATAACTGTTGTAGATGAATAGCTGTTGTAGTTAAATAGCTGTTGTAGATGAATTGCTGTTGTAGTTGAATAGCTGTTGTAGATGAATAGCTGTTGTAGTTGAATAGCTGTTGTAGATGAGTAGCTGTTGCAGTTGAATAGCTGTTGTAGATGAATAGCTGTTGTAGTTGAATAGCTGTTGTAGATGAATAGCTGTTGTAGTTGAATAGCTGTTGTAGATGAATAACTGTTGCAGTTGAATAGCTGTTGTAGATGAATAGCTGTTGTAGTTGAATAGCTGTTGTAGATGAATAGCTGTTGCAGTTGAATAGCTGTTGTAGATGAATAGCTGTTGTAGTTGAATAGCTGTTGTAGATGAATAGCTGTTGTAGATGAATAGCTGTCGTAGATGAATAGCTGTTGTAGTTGAATAGCTGTTGTAGTTGAATAACTGTTGTAGTTGAATAGCTGTTGTAGATGAATAGCTGTTGTAGATGAATAGCTGTTGTAGATGAATAGCTGTTGTAGATGAATAGCTGTTGTAGTTGAATAGCTGTTGTAGTTGAATAACTGTTGTAGTTGAATAGCTGTTGTAGATGAATAACTGTTGCAGTTGATTAGCTGTTGTATATGAATAACCGTTGCAGTTGAATAGCTGTTGTAGATGAATAGCTGTTGTAGTTGAATAGCTGTTGTAGATGAATAACTGTTGCAGTTGAATAGCTGTTGTAGATGAATAGCTGTTGTAGATGAATAGCTGTTGTAGTTGAATAACTGTTGTAGATGAATAGCTGTTGTAGATGAATAGCTGTTGTAGATGAATAGCTGTTGTAGTTGAATAACTGTTGTAGATGAATAGCTGTTGTAGATGAATAGCTGTTGTAGATGAATAGCTGTTGTAGTTGAATAGCTGTTGTAGATGAATAGCTGCTGTAGATGAATAACTGTTGCAGTTGAATAGCTGTTGTAGTTGAATAACTGTTGTAGATGAATAGCTGTTGTAGATGAATAGCTGTTGTAGATGAATAGCTGTTGTAGTTGAATAGCTGTTGCAGTTGAATAGCTGTTGTAGATGAATAGCTGTTGTAGTTGAATAGCTGTTGTAGATGAATAACTGTTGCAGTTGAATAGCTGTTGTAGATGAATAACTGTTGCAGTTGAATAGCTGTTGTAGATGAATAGCTGTTGTAGATGAATAGCTGTTGTAGATGAATAGCTGTTGTAGATGAATAGCTGTTGTAGATGAATAACTGTTGTAGATGAATAGCTGTTGTAGATGAATAGCTGTTGTAGTTGAATAGCTGTTGTAGATGAATAGCTGCTGTAGATGAATAACTGTTGCAGTTGAATAGCTGTTGTAGTTGAATAGCTGTTGTAGATGAATAGCTGTTGTAGTTGAATAGCTGTTGTAGTTGAATAGCTGTTGTAGATGAATAGCTGTTGTAATTGAATAGCTGTTGTAGATGAATAACTGTTGCAGTTGAATAGCTGTTGTAGATGAATAACTGTTGCAGTTGAATAGCTGTTGTAGATGAATAGCTGTTGTAGTTGAATAGCTGTTATAGATGAATAGCTGTTGTAGTTGAATAGCTGTTGTAGATGAATCGCTGTTGTAGATGAATAGCTGTTGTAGATGAATAACTGTTGTAGATGAATAGCTGTTGTAGTTGAATAGCTGTTGTAGATGAATAACTGTTGTAGTTGAATAGCTGTTATAGATGAATAGCTGTTGTAGTTGAATAGCTGTTATAGATGAATAGCTGTTGTAGTTGAATAGCTGTTGTAGATGAATAGCTGTTGTAGATGAATAGCTGTTGTAGATGAATAACTGTTGTAGATGAATAGCTGTTGTAGTTGAATAGCTGTTGTAGATGAATAGCTGTTGTAGATGAATAGCTGTTGTAGATGAATAGCTGTTGTAGATGAATAACTGTTGTAGATGAATAGCTGTTGTAGATGAATAGCTGTTGTAGTTGAATAGCTGTTGTAGATGAATAGCTGCTGTAGATGAATAACTGTTGCAGTTGAATAGCTGTTGTAGTTGAATAGCTGTTGTAGTTGAATAGCTGTTGTAGATGAATAGCTGTTGCAGTTGAATAGCTGTTGTAGATGAATAACTATTGCAGTTGAATAGCTGTTGTAGATGAATAGCTGTTGTAGATGAATAGCTGTTGTAGATGAATAGCTGTTGTAGATGAATAGCTGTTGTAGTTGAATAGCTGTTGTAGATGAATAGCTGTTGTAGATGAATAGCTGTTGTAGATGAATAGCTGTTGTAGATGAATAGCTGTTGTAGATGAATAGCTGTTGTAGATGAATAACTGTTGCAGTTGAATAGCTGTTGTAGATGAATAGCTGTTGTAGATGAATAACTGTTGCAGTTGAATAGCTGTTGTAGTTGAATAGCTGTTGTAGATGAATAGCTGTTGTAGTTGAATAGCTGTTGTAGATGAATAGCTGTTGTAGATGAATAGCTGTTGTAGATGAATAGCTGTTGTAGATGAATAGCTGTTGTAGATGAATAGCTGTTGTAGATGAATAACTGTTGTAGATGAATAGCTGTTGTAGATGAATAGCTGTTGAAGTTGAATAGCTGTTGTAGATGAATAGCTGTTGAAGATGAATAACTGTTGCAGTTGAATAGCTGTTGTAGTTGAATAGCTGTTGTAGATGAATAGCTGTTGTAGTTGAATAGCTGTTGTAGTTGAATAGCTGTTGTAGATGAATAGCTGTTGTAGATGAACAGCTGTTGTATATGAATAACTGTTGCAGTTGAATAGCTGTTGTAGATGAATAGCTGTTGTAGTTGAATAGCTGTTGTAGATGAATAGTTGTTGTAGTTGAATAGCTGTTGTAGATGAATAGCTGTTGTAGATGAATAACTGTTGCAGTTGAATTGCTGTTGTAGATGAATAGCTGTTGTAGATGAATAGCTGTTGTAGTTGAATAGCTGTTGTAGATGAATAGCCGTTGTAGATGAATAACTGTTGCAGTTGAATAGCTGTTGTAGTTGAATAGCTGTTGTAGATGAATAGCTGTTGTAGATGAATAACTGTTGCAGTTGAATAGCTGTTGTAGATGAATAGCTGTTGTAGTTGAATAGCTGTTGTAGATGAATAGCTGTTGTAGTTGAATAGCTGTTGTAGATGAATAGCTGTTGTAGATGAATAACTGTTGCAGTTGAATAGCTGTTGTAGTTGAATAGCTGTTGTAGATGAATAGCTGTTGTAGTTGAATAGCTGTTGTAGATGAATAGCTGTTGTAGATGAATAACTGTTGCAGTTGAATAGCTGTTGTAATTGAATAGCTGTTGTAGATGAATAGCTGTTGTAGATGAATAACTGTTGCAGTTGAATAGCTGTTGTAGATGAATAGCTGTTGCAGTTGAATAGCTGTTGTAGATGAATAACTGTTGCAGTTGAATAGCTGTTGTAGATGAATAGCTGTTGTAGATGAATAACTGTTGCAGTTGAATAGCTGTTGTAGATGAATAACTGTTGTAGATGAATAGCTGTTGTAGATGAATAACTGTTGGAGATGAATAGCTGTTGTAGATGAATAGCTGTTGTAGTTGAATAGCTGTTGTAGATGAATAACTGTTGTAGTTGAATAGCTGTTGTAGATGAATAGCTGTTGTAGTTGAATAGCTGTTGTAGATGAATAGCTGTTGTAGATGAATAGCTGTTGTAGTTGAATAGCTGTTGTAGATGAATAACTGTTGTAGATGAATAGCTGTTGTAGATGAATAACTGTTGTAGATGAATAACTGTTGTAGTTGAATAGCTGTTGTAGATGAATAGCTGTTGTAGATGAATAGCTGTTGTAGTTGAATAGCTGTTGCAGTTGAATAGCTGTGGTAGTTGAATAGCTGTTGTAGATGAATAACTGTTGCAGTTGAATAGCTGTTGTAGATGAATAACTGTTGTAGATGAATAGCTGTTGTAGATGAATAACTGTTGCAGTTGAATAGCTGTTGTAGATGAATAGCTGTTGTAGTTGAATAGCTGTTGTAGTTGAATAGCTGTTGTAGTTGAATAGCTGTTGTAGATGAATAGCTGTTGTAGATGAATAACTGTTGTAGATGAATAGCTGTTGTAGATGAATAACTGTTGCAGTTGAATAGCTGTTGTAGATGAATAGCTGTTGTAGATGAATAGCTGTTGTAGATGAATAACTGTTGCAGTTGAATAGCTGTTGTAGATGAATAGCTGTTGTAGTTGAATAGCTGTTGTAGTTGAATAGCTGTTGTAGTTGAATAGCTGTTGTAGATGAATAGCTGTTGTAGTTGAATAGCTGTTATAGATGAATAACTGTTGCAGTTGAATAGCTGTTGTAGATGAATAGCTGTTGTAGTTGAATAGCTGTTGTAGATGAATAACTGTTGCAGTTGAATAGCTGTTGTAGATGAATAACTGTTGCAGTTGAATAGCTGTTGTAGATGAATAGCTGTTGTAGATGAATAGCTGTTGTAGATGAATAGCTGTTGTAGATGAATAGCTGTTGTAGATGAATAACTGTTGTAGATGAATAGCTGTTGTAGATGAATAGCTGTTGTAGTTGAATAGCTGTTGTAGATGAATAGCTGCTGTAGATGAATAACTGTTGCAGTTGAATAGCTGTTGTAGTTGAATAGCTGTTGTAGATGAATAGCTGTTGTAGTTGAATAGCTGTTGTAGTTGAATAGCTGTTGTAGATGAATAGCTGTTGTAGTTGAATAGCTGTTGTAGATGAATAACTGTTGCAGTTGAATAGCTGTTGTAGATGAATAACTGTTGCAGTTGAATAGCTGTTGTAGATGAATAGCTGTTGTAGTTGAATAGCTGTTATAGATGAATAGCTGTTGTAGTTGAATAGCTGTTGTAGATGAATAGCTGTTGTAGATGAATAGCTGTTGTAGATGAATAACTGTTGTAGATGAATAGCTGTTGTAGTTGAATAGCTGTTGTAGATGAATAACTGTTGTAGTTGAATAGCTGTTATAGATGAATAGCTGTTGTAGTTGAATAGCTGTTATAGATGAATAGCTGTTGTAGTTGAATAGCTGTTGTAGATGAATAGCTGTTGTAGATGAATAGCTGTTGTAGATGAATAACTGTTGTAGATGAATAGCTGTTGTAGTTGAATAGCTGTTGTAGATGAATAGCTGTTGTAGATGAATAGCTGTTGTAGATGAATAGCTGTTGTAGATGAATAGCTGTTGTAGATGAATAGCTGTTGTAGATGAATAGCTGTTGTAGTTGAATAGCTGTTGTAGATGAATAGCTGTTGCAGTTGAATAGCTGTTTTAGATGAATAACTGTTGCAGTTGAATAGCTGTTGTAGATGAATAGCTGATGTAGTTGAATAGCTGTTGTAGTTGAATAGCTGTTGTAGTTGAATAGCTGCTGTAGATGAATAGCTGTTGTAGATGAATAACTGTTGTAGATGAATTGCTGTTGTAGATGAATAACTGTTGCAGTTGAATAACTGTTGTAGATGAATAGCTGTTGTAGTTGAATAGCTGTTGTAGATGAATAGCTGTTGTAGTTGAATAGCTGTTGTAGATGAATAGCTGTTGTAGTTGAATAGCTGTTGTAGATGAATAGCTGTTGCAGTTGAATAGCTGTTGTAGATGAATAGCTGTTGTTGTTGAATAGCTGTTGTAGATGAATAGCTGTTGTAGTTGAATAGCTGTTGTAGATGAATAACTGTTGCAGTTGAATAGCTGTTGTAGATGAATAGCTGTTGTAGTTGAATAGCTGTTGTAGATGAATAGCTGTTGCAGTTGAATAGCTGTTGTAGATGAATAGCTGTTGTAGTTGAATAGCTGTTGTAGATGAATAGCTGTTGTAGATGAATAGCTGTCGTAGATGAATAGCTGTTGTAGTTGAATAGCTGTTGTAGTTGAATAACTGTTGTAGTTGAATAGCTGTTGTAGATGAATAGCTGTTGTAGATGAATAGCTGTTGTAGATGAATAGCTGTTGTAGATGAATAGCTGTTGTAGTTGAATAGCTGTTGTAGTTGAATAACTGTTGTAGTTGAATAGCTGTTGTAGATGAATAACTGTTGCAGTTGAATAGCTGTTGTATATGAATAACCGTTGCAGTTGAATAGCTGTTGTAGATGAATAGCTGTTGTAGTTGAATAGCTGTTGTAGATGAATAACTGTTGCAGTTGAATAGCTGTTGTAGATGAATAGCTGTTGTAGATGAATAGCTGTTGTAGTTGAATAACTGTTGTAGATGAATAGCTGTTGTAGATGAATAGCTGTTGTAGATGAATAGCTGTTGTAGTTGAATAACTGTTGTAGATGAATAGCTGTTGTAGATGAATAGCTGTTGTAGATGAATAGCTGTTGTAGTTGAATAGCTGTTGTAGATGAATAGCTGCTGTAGATGAATAACTGTTGCAGTTGAATAGCTGTTGTAGTTGAATAACTGTTGTAGATGAATAGCTGTTGTAGATGAATAGCTGTTGTAGATGAATAGCTGTTGTAGTTGAATAGCTGTTGCAGTTGAATAGCTGTTGTAGATGAATAGCTGTTGTAGTTGAATAGCTGTTGTAGATGAATAACTGTTGCAGTTGAATAGCTGTTGTAGATGAATAACTGTTGCAGTTGAATAGCTGTTGTAGATGAATAGCTGTTGTAGATGAATAGCTGTTGTAGATGAATAGCTGTTGTAGATGAATAGCTGTTGTAGATGAATAACTGTTGTAGATGAATAGCTGTTGTAGATGAATAGCTGTTGTAGTTGAATAGCTGTTGTAGATGAATAGCTGCTGTAGATGAATAACTGTTGCAGTTGAATAGCTGTTGTAGTTGAATAGCTGTTGTAGATGAATAGCTGTTGTAGTTGAATAGCTGTTGTAGTTGAATAGCTGTTGTAGATGAATAGCTGTTGTAGTTGAATAGCTGTTGTAGATGAATAACTGTTGCAGTTGAATAGCTGTTGTAGATGAATAACTGTTGCAGTTGAATAGCTGTTGTAGATGAATAGCTGTTGTAGTTGAATAGCTGTTATAGATGAATAGCTGTTGTAGTTGAATAGCTGTTGTAGATGAATAGCTGTTGTAGATGAATAGCTGTTGTAGATGAATAACTGTTGTAGATGAATAGCTGTTGTAGTTGAATAGCTGTTGTAGATAAATAACTGTTGTAGTTGAATAGCTGTTATAGATGAATAGCTGTTGTAGTTGAATAGCTGTTATAGATGAATAGCTGTTGTAGTTGAATAGCTGTTGTAGATGAATAGCTGTTGTAGATGAATAGCTGTTGTAGATGAATAACTGTTGTAGATGAATAGCTGTTGTAGTTGAATAGCTGTTGTAGATGAATAGCTGTTGTAGATGAATAGCTGTTGTAGATGAATAGCTGTTGTAGATGAATAGCTGTTGTAGATGAATAGCTGTTGTAGATGAATAGCTGTTGTAGTTGAATAGCTGTTGTAGATGAATAGCTGTTGCAGTTGAATAGCTGTTGTATATGAATAACTGTTGCAGTTGAATAGCTGTTGTAGATGAATAGCTGATGTAGTTGAATAGCTGTTGTAGTTGAATAGCTGTTGTAGTTGAATAGCTGCTGTAGATGAATAGCTGTTGTAGATGAATAACTGTTGTAGATGAATTGCTGTTGTAGATGAATAACTGTTGCAGTTGAATAACTGTTGTAGATGAATAGCTGTTGTAGTTGAATAGCTGTTGTAGATGAATAGCTGTTGTAGTTGAATAGCTGTTGTAGATGAATAGCTGTTGTAGTTGAATAGCTGTTGTAGATGAATAGCTGTTGCAGTTGAATAGCTGTTGTAGATGAATAGCTGTTGTAGTTGAATAGCTGTTGTAGATGAATAGCTGTTGTAGTTGAATAGCTGTTGTAGATGAATAACTGTTGCAGTTGAATAGCTGTTGTAGATGAATAGCTGTTGTAGTTGAATAGCTGTTGTAGATGAATAGCTGTTGCAGTTGAATAGCTGTTGTAGATGAATAGCTGTTGTAGTTGAATAGCTGTTATAGATGAATAGCTGTTGTAGATGAATAGCTGTTGTAGATGAATAGCTGTTGTAGTTGAATAGCTGTTATAGTTGAATAACTGTTGTAGTTGAATAGCTGTTGTAGATGAATAGCTGTTGTAGATGAATAGCTGTTGTAGATGAATAGCTGTTGTAGATGAATAGCTGTTGTAGTTGAATAGCTGTTGTAGTTGAATAACTGTTGTAGTTGAATAGCTGTTGTAGATGAATAACTGTTGCAGTTGAATAGCTGTTGTATATGAATAACCGTTGCAGTTGAATAGCTGTTGTAGATGAATAGCTGTTGTAGTTGAATAGCTGTTGTAGATGAATAACTGTTGCAGTTGAATAGCTGTTGTAGATGAATAGCTGTTGTAGATGAATAGCTGTTGTAGTTGAATAACTGTTGTAGATGAATAGCTGTTGTAGATGAATAGCTGTTGTAGATGAATAGCTGTTGTAGTTGAATAGCTGTTGCAGTTGAATAGCTGTTGTAGTTGAATAGCTGTTGTAGATGAATAACTGTTGCAGTTGAATAGCTGTTGTAGATGAATAGCTGTTGTAGATGAATAGCTGTTGTAGATGAATAACTGTTGCAGTTGAATAGCTGTTGTAGATGAATAGCTGTTGTAGTTGAACAGCTGTTGTAGTTGAATAGCTGGTGTAGTTGAATAGCTGTTGTAGTTGAATAGCTGTTGTAGATGAATAGCTGTTGTAGATGAATAACTGTTGTAGATGAATAGCTGTTGTAGATGAATAACTGTTGCAGTTGAATAGCTGTTGTAGATGAATAGCTGTTGTAGATGAATAGCTGTTGTAGATGAATAACTGTTGCAGTTGAATAGCTGTTGTAGATGAATAGCTGTTGTAGTTGAATAGCTGTTGTAGTTGAATAGCTGTTGTAGTTGAATAGCTGTTGTAGATGAATAGCTGTTGTAGTTGAATAGCTGTTGTAGATGAATAACTGTTGCAGTTGAATAGCTGTTGTAGATGAATAGCTGTTGTAGTTGAATAGCTGTTGTAGATGAATAACTGTTGCAGTTGAATAGCTGTTGTAGATGAATAACTGTTGCAGTTGAATAGCTGTTGTAGATGAATAGCTGTTGTAGATGAATAGCTGTTGTAGATGAATAGCTGTTGTAGATGAATAGCTGTTGTAGATGAATAACTGTTGTAGATGAATAGCTGTTGTAGATGAATAGCTGTTGAAGTTGAATAGCTGTTGTAGATGAATAGCTGTTGTAGATGAATAACTGTTGCAGTTGAATAGCTGTTGTAGTTGAATAGCTGTTGTAGATGAATAGCTGTTGTAGTTGAATAGCTGTTGTAGTTGAATAGCTGTTGTAGATGAATAGCTGTTGTAGTTGAATAGCTGTTGTAGATGAATAACTGTTGCAGTTGAATAGCTGTTGTAGATGAATAACTGTTGCAGTTGAATAGCTGTTGTAGATGAATAGCTGTTGTAGATGAATAGCTGTTGTAGATGAATAGCTGTTGTAGATGAATAGCTGTTGTAGATGAATAACTGTTGTAGATGAATAGCTGTTGTAGATAAATAGCTGTTGCAGTTGAATAACTGTTGTAGATGAATAGCTGTTGTAGATGAATAGCTGTTGTAGATGAATAGCTGTTGTAGTTGAATAGCTGTTGCAGTTGAATAGCTGTTGTAGTTGAATAGCTGTTGTAGATGAATAGCTGTTGTAGATGAATAACTGTTGCAGTTGAATAGCTGTTGTAGTTGAATAGCTGTTGTAGATGAATAGCTGTTGTAGATGAATAACTGTTGCAGTTGAATAGCTGTTGTAGATGAATAGCTGTTGTAGTTGAATAGCTGTTGTAGATGAATAGCTGTTGTAGTTGAATAGCTGTTGTAGTTGAATAGCTGTTGTAGTTGAATAGCTGTTGTAGATGAATAGCTGTTGTAGATGAATAGCTGTTGTAGATGAATAGCTGTTGTATATGAATAACTGTTGCAGTTGAATAGCTGTTGTAGATGAATAGCTGTTGTAGTTGAATAGCTGTTGTAGATGAATAGCTGTTGTAGTTGAATAGCTGTTGTAGATGAATAGCTGTTGTAGATGAATAACTGTTGCAGTTGAATTGCTGTTGTAGTTGAATAGCTGTTGTAGATGAATAGCTGTTGTAGTTGAATAGCTGTTGTAGATGAATAGCCGTTGTAGATGAATAACTGTTGCAGTTGAATAGCTGTTGTAGTTGAATAGCTGTTGTAGATGAATAGCTGTTGTAGATGAATAACTGTTGCAGTTGAATAGCTGTTGTAGATGAATAGCTGTTGTAGTTGAATAGCTGTTGTAGATGAATAGCTGTTGTAGTTGAATAGCTGTTGTAGATGAATAGCTGTTGTAGATGAATAGCTGTTGTAGTTGAATAGCTGTTGTAGATGAATAGCTGTTGTAGATGAATAACTGTTGCAGTTGAATAGCTGTTGTAGTTGAATAGCTGTTGTAGATGAATAGCTGTTGTAGTTGAATAGCTGTTGTAGATGAATAGCTGTTGTAGATGAATAACTGTTGCAGTTGAATAGCTGTTGTAGTTGAATAGCTGTTGTAGATGAATAGCTGTTGTAGATGAATAACTGTTGCAGTTGAATAGCTGTTGTAGATGAATAGCTGTTGCAGTTGAATAGCTGTTGTAGATGAATAACTGTTGCAGTTGAATAGCTGTTGTAGATGAATAGCTGTTGTAGATGAATAACTGTTGCAGTTGAATAGCTGTTGTAGATGAATAACTGTTGTAGATGAATAGCTGTTGTAGATGAATAACTGTTGGAGATGAATAGCTGTTGTAGATGAATAGCTGTTGTAGTTGAATAGCTGTTGTAGATGAATAACTGTTGTAGTTGAATAGCTGTTGTAGATGAATAGCTGTTGTAGTTGAATAGCTGTTGTAGATGAATAGCTGTTGTAGATGAATAGCTGTTGTAGTTGAATAGCTGTTGTAGATGAATAACTGTTGTAGATGAATAGCTGTTGTAGATGAATAACTGTTGTAGATGAATAACTGTTGTAGTTGAATAGCTGCTGTAGATGAATAGCTGTTGTAGATGAATAGCTGTTGTAGTTGAATAGCTGTTGCAGTTGAATAGCTGTTGTAGTTGAATAGCTGTTGTAGATGAATAACTGTTGCAGTTGAATAGCTGTTGTAGATGAATAACTGTTGTAGATGAATAGCTGTTGTAGATGAATAACTGTTGCAGTTGAATAGCTGTTGTAGATGAATAGCTGTTGTAGTTGAATAGCTGTTGTAGTTGAATAGCTGTTGTAGTTGAATAGCTGTTGTAGATGAATAGCTGTTGTAGATGAATAACTGTTGTAGATGAATAGCTGTTGTAGATGAATAACTGTTGCAGTTGAATAGCTGTTGTAGATGAATAGCTGTTGTAGATGAATAGCTGTTGTAGATGAATAACTGTTGCAGTTGAATAGCTGTTGTAGATGAATAGCTGTTGTAGTTGAATAGCTGTTGTAGTTGAATAGCTGTTGTAGTTGAATAGCTGTTGTAGATGAATAGCTGTTGTAGTTGAATAGCTGTTATAGATGAATAACTGTTGCAGTTGAATAGCTGTTGTAGATGAATAGCTGTTGTAGTTGAATAGCTGTTGTAGATGAATAACTGTTGCAGTTGAATAGCTGTTGTAGATGAATAACTGTTGCAGTTGAATAGCTGTTGTAGATGAATAGCTGTTGTAGATGAATAGCTGTTGTAGATGAATAGCTGTTGTAGATGAATAGCTGTTGTAGATGAATAACTGTTGTAGATGAATAGCTGTTGTAGATGAATAGCTGTTGTAGTTGAATAGCTGTTGTAGATGAATAGCTGCTGTAGATGAATAACTGTTGCAGTTGAATAGCTGTTGTAGTTGAATAGCTGTTGTAGATGAATAGCTGTTGTAGTTGAATAGCTGTTGTAGTTGAATAGCTGTTGTAGATGAATAGCTGTTGTAGTTGAATAGCTGTTGTAGATGAATAACTGTTGCAGTTGAATAGCTGTTGTAGATGAATAACTGTTGCAGTTGAATAGCTGTTGTAGATGAATAGCTGTTGTAGTTGAATAGCTGTTATAGATGAATAGCTGTTGTAGTTGAATAGCTGTTGTAGATGAATAGCTGTTGTAGATGAATTGCTGTTGTAGATGAATAACTGTTGTAGATGAATAGCTGTTGTAGTTGAATAGCTGTTGTAGATGAATAACTGTTGTAGTTGAATAGCTGTTATAGATGAATAGCTGTTGTAGTTGAATAGCTGTTATAGATGAATAGCTGTTGTAGTTGAATAGCTGTTGTAGATGAATAGCTGTTGTAGATGAATAGCTGTTGTAGATGAATAACTGTTGTAGATGAATAGCTGTTGTAGTTGAATAGCTGTTGTAGATGAATAGCTGTTGTAGATGAATAGCTGTTGTAGATGAATAGCTGTTGTAGATGAATAGCTGTTGTAGATGAATAGCTGTTGTAGATGAATAGCTGTTGTAGTTGAATAGCTGTTGTAGATGAATAGCTGTTGCAGTTGAATAGCTGTTGTAGATGAATAACTGTTGCAGTTGAATAGCTGTTGTAGATGAATAGCTGATGTAGTTGAATAGCTGTTGTAGTTGAATAGCTGTTGTAGTTGAATAGCTGCTGTAGATGAATAGCTGTTGTAGATGAATAACTGTTGTAGATGAATTGCTGTTGTAGATGAATAACTGTTGCAGTTGAATAACTGTTGTAGATGAATAGCTGTTGTAGTTAAATAGCTGTTGTAGATGAATAGCTGTTGTAGTTGAAGAGCTGTTGTAGATGAATAGCTGTTGTAGTTGAATAGCTGTTGTAGATGAATAGCTGTTGCAGTTGAATAGCTGTTGTAGATGAATAGCTGTTGTAGTTGAATAGCTGTTGTAGATGAATAGCTGTTGTAGTTGAATAGCTGTTGTAGATGAATAACTGTTGCAGTTGAATAGCTGTTGTAGATGAATAGCTGTTGTAGTTGAATAGCTGTTGTAGATGAATAGCTGTTGCAGTTGAATAGCTGTTGTAGATGAATAGCTGTTGTAGTTGAATAGCTGTTGTAGATGAATAGCTGTTGTAGATGAATAGCTGTCGTAGATGAATAGCTGTTGTAGTTGAATAGCTGTTGTAGTTGAATAACTGTTGTAGTTGAATAGCTGTTGTAGATGAATAGCTGTTGTAGATGAATAGCTGTTGTAGATGAATAGCTGTTGTAGATGAATAGCTGTTGTAGTTGAATAGCTGTTGTAGTTGAATAACTGTTGTAGTTGAATAGCTGTTGTAGATGAATAACTGTTGCAGTTGAATAGCTGTTGTATATGAATAACCGTTGCAGTTGAATAGCTGTTGTAGATGAATAGCTGTTGTAGTTGAATAGCTGTTGTAGATGAATAACTGTTGCAGTTGAATAGCTGTTGTAGATGAATAGCTGTTGTAGATGAATAGCTGTTGTAGTTGAATAACTGTTGTAGATGAATAGCTGTTGTAGATGAATAGCTGTTGTAGATGAATAGCTGTTGTAGTTGAATAACTGTTGTAGATGAATAGCTGTTGTAGATGAATAGCTGTTGTAGATGAATAGCTGTTGTAGTTGAATAGCTGTTGTAGATGAATAGCTGCTGTAGATGAATAACTGTTGCAGTTGAATAGCTGTTGTAGTTGAATAACTGTTGTAGATGAATAGCTGTTGTAGATGAATAGCTGTTGTAGATGAATAGCTGTTGTAGTTGAATAGCTGTTGCAGTTGAATAGCTGTTGTAGATGAATAGCTGTTGTAGTTGAATAGCTGTTGTAGATGAATAACTGTTGCAGTTGAATAGCTGGTGTAGATGAATAACTGTTGCAGTTGAATAGCTGTTGTAGATGAATAGCTGTTGTAGATGAATAGCTGTTGTAGATGAATAGCTGTTGTAGATGAATAGCTGTTGTAGATGAATAACTGTTGTAGATGAATAGCTGTTGTAGATGAATAGCTGTTGTAGTTGAATAGCTGTTGTAGATGAATAGCTGCTGTAGATGAATAACTGTTGCAGTTGAATAGCTGTTGTAGTTGAATAGCTGTTGTAGATGAATAGCTGTTGTAGTTGAATAGCTGTTGTAGTTGAATAGCTGTTGTAGATGAATAGCTGTTGTAGTTGAATAGCTGTTGTAGATGAATAACTGTTGCAGTTGAATAGCTGTTGTAGATGAATAACTGTTGCAGTTGAATAGCTGTTGTAGATGAATAGCTGTTGTAGTTGAATAGCTGTTATAGATGAATAGCTGTTGTAGTTGAATAGCTGTTGTAGATGAATAGCTGTTGTAGATGAATAGCTGTTGTAGATGAATAACTGTTGTAGATGAATAGCTGTTGTAGTTGAATAGCTGTTGTAGATGAATAACTGTTGTAGTTGAATAGCTGTTATAGATGAATAGCTGTTGTAGTTGAATAGCTGTTATAGATGAATAGCTGTTGTAGTTGAATAGCTGTTGTAGATGAATAGCTGTTGTAGATGAATAGCTGTTGTAGATGAATAACTGTTGTAGATGAATAGCTGTTGTAGTTGAATAGCTGTTGTAGATGAATAGCTGTTGTAGATGAATAGCTGTTGTAGATGAATAGCTGTTGTAGATGAATAGCTGTTGTAGATGAATAGCTGTTGTAGATGAATAGCTGTTGTAGTTGAATAGCTGTTGTAGATGAATAGCTGTTGCAGTTGAATAGCTGTTGTAGATGAATAACTATTGCAGTTGAATAGCTGTTGTAGATGAATAGCTGATGTAGTTGAATAGCTGTTGTAGTTGAATAGCTGTTGTAGTTGAATAGCTGCTGTAGATGAATAGCTGTTGTAGATGAATAACTGTTGTAGATGAATTGCTGTTGTAGATGAATAACTGTTGCAGTTGAATAACTGTTGTAGATGAATAGCTGTTGTAGTTGAATAGCTGTTGTAGATGAATAGCTGTTGTAGTTGAATAGCTGTTGTAGATGAATAGCTGTTGTAGTTGAATAGCTGTTGTAGATGAATAGCTGTTGCAGTTGAATAGATGTTGTAGATGAATAGCTGTTGTAGTTGAATAGCTGTTGTAGATGAATAGCTGTTGTAGTTGAATAGCTGTTGTAGATGAATAACTGTTGCAGTTGAATAGCTGTTGTAGATGAATAGCTGTTGTAGTTGAATAGCTGTTGTAGATGAATAGCTGTTGCAGTTGAATAGCTGTTGTAGATGAATAGCTGTTGTAGTTGAATAGCTGTTATAGATGAATAGCTGTTGTAGATGAATAGCTGTTGTAGATGAATAGCTGTTGTAGTTGAATAGCTGTTATAGTTGAATAACTGTTGTAGTTGAATAGCTGTTGTAGATGAATAGCTGTTGTAGATGAATAGCTGTTGTAGATGAATAGCTGTTGTAGATGAATAGCTGTTGTAGTTGAATAGCTGTTGTAGTTGAATAACTGTTGTAGTTGAATAGCTGTTGTAGATGAATAACTGTTGCAGTTGAATAGCTGTTGTATATGAATAACCGTTGCAGTTGAATAGCTGTTGTAGATGAATAGCTGTTGTAGTTGAATAGCTGTTGTAGATGAATAACTGTTGCAGTTGAATAGCTGTTGTAGATGAATAGCTGTTGTAGTTGAATAGCTGTTGTAGTTGAATAACTGTTGTAGATGAATAGCTGTTGTAGATGAATAGCTGTTGTAGATGAATAGCTGTTGTAGTTGAATAGCTGTTGCAGTTGAATAGCTGTTGTAGTTGAATAGCTGTTGTAGATGAATAACTGTTGCAGTTGAATAGCTGTTGTAGATGAATAGCTGTTGTAGATGAATAGCTGTTGTAGATGAATAACTGTTGCAGTTGAATAGCTGTTGTAGATGAATAGCTGTTGTAGTTGAACAGCTGTTGTAGTTGAATAGCTGGTGTAGTTGAATAGCTGTTGTAGTTGAATAGCTGTTGTAGATGAATAGCTGTTGTAGATGAATAACTGTTGTAGATGAATAGCTGTTGTAGATGAATAACTGTTGCAGTTGAATAGCTGTTGTAGATGAATAGCTGTTGTAGATGAATAGCTGTTCTAGATGAATAACTGTTGCAGTTGAATAGCTGTTGTAGATGAATAGCTGTTGTAGTTGAATAGCTGTTGTAGTTGAATAGCTGTTGTAGTTGAATAGCTGTTGTAGATGAATAGCTGTTGTAGTTGAATAGCTGTTGTAGATGAATAACTGTTGCAGTTGAATAGCTGTTGTAGATGAATAGCTGTTGTAGTTGAATAGCTGTTGTAGATGAATAATTGTTGCAGTTGAATAGCTGTTGTAGATGAATAACTGTTGCAGTTGAATAGCTGTTGTAGATGAATAGCTGTTGTAGATGAATAGCTGTTGTAGATGAATAGCTGTTGTAGATGAATAGCTGTTGTAGATGAATAACTGTTGTAGATGAATAGCTGTTGTAGATGAATAGCTGTTGAAGTTGAATAGCTGTTGTAGATGAATAGCTGTTGTAGATGAATAACTGTTGCAGTTGAATAGCTGTTGTAGTTGAATAGCTGTTGTAGATGAATAGCTGTTGTAGTTGAATAGCTGTTGTAGTTGAATAGCTGTTGTAGATGAATAGCTGTTGTAGTTGAATAGCTGTTGTAGATGAATAACTGTTGCAGTTGAATAGCTGTTCTAGATGAATAACTGTTGCAGTTGAATAGCTGTTGTAGATGAATAGCTGTTGTAGATGAATAGCTGTTGTAGATGAATAGCTGTTGTAGATGAATAGCTGTTGTAGATGAATAACTGTTGTAGATGAATAGCTGTTGTATATAAATAGCTGTTGCAGTTGAATAACTGTTGTAGATGAATAGCTGTTGTAGATGAATAGCTGTTGTAGATGAATAGCTGTTGTAGTTGAATAGCTGTTGCAGTTGAATAGCTGTTGTAGTTGAATAGCTGTTGTAGATGAATAGCTGTTGTAGATGAATAACTGTTGCAGTTGAATAGCTGTTGTAGTTGAATAGCTGTTGTAGATGAATAGCTGTTGTAGATGAATAACTGTTGCAGTTGAATAGCTGTTGTAGATGAATAGCTGTTGTAGTTGAATAGCTGTTGTAGATGAATAGCTGTTGTAGTTGAATAGCTGTTGTAGTTGAATAGCTGTTGTAGTTGAATAGCTGTTGTAGATGAATAGCTGTTGTAGATGAATAGCTGTTGTAGATGAATAGCTGTTGTATATGAATAACTGTTGCAGTTGAATAGCTGTTGTAGATGAATAGCTGTTGTAGTTGAATAGCTGTTGTAGATGAATAGCTGTTGTAGTTGAATAGCTGTTGTAGATGAATAGCTGTTGTAGATGAATAACTGTTGCAGTTGAATTGCTGTTGTAGTTGAATAGCTGTTGTAGATGAATAGCTGTTGTAGTTGAATAGCTGTTGTAGATGAATAGCCGTTGTAGATGAATAACTGTTGCAGTTGAATAGCTGTTGTAGTTGAATAGCTGTTGTAGATGAATAGCTGTTGTAGATGAATAACTGTTGCAGTTGAATAGCTGTTGTAGATGAATAGCTGTTGTAGTTGAATAGCTGTTGTAGATGAATAGCTGTTGTAGTTGAATAGCTGTTGTAGATGAATAGCTGTTGTAGATGAATAGCTGTTGTAGTTGAATAGCTGTTGTAGATGAATAGCTGTTGTAGATGAATAACTGTTGCAGTTGAATAGCTGTTGTAGTTGAATAGCTGTTGTAGATGAATAGCTGTTGTAAATGAATAACTGTTGCAGTTGAATAGTTGTTGTAGATGAATAGCTGTTGCAGTTGAATAGCTGTTGTAGATGAATAACTGTTGCAGTTGAATAGCTGTTGTAGATGAATAGCTGTTGTAGATGAATAACTGTTGCAGTTGAATAGCTGTTGTAGATGAATAACTGTTGTAGATGAATAGCTGTTGTAGATGAATAACTGTTGTAGATGAATAGCTGTTGTAGATGAATAGCTGTTGTAGTTGAATAGCTGTTGTAGATGAATAGCTGTTGTAGTTGAATAGCTGTTGTAGATGAACAGCTGTTGTAGTTGAATAGCTGTTGTAGATGAATAGCTGTTGTAGATGAATAGCTGTTGTAGTTGAATAGCTGTTGTAGATGAATAACTGTTGTAGATGAATAGCTGTTGTAGATGAATAACTGTTGTAGATGAATAACTGTTGTAGTTGAATAGCTGTTGTAGATGAATAGCTGTTGTAGATGAATAGCTGTTGTAGTTGAATAGCTGTTGCAGTTGAATAGCTGTTGTAGTTGAATAGCTGTTGTAGATGAATAACTGTTGCAGTTGAATAGCTGTTGTAGATGAATAACTGTTGTAGATGAATAGCTGTTGTAGATGAATAGCTGTTGTAGTTGAATAGCTGTTGCAGTTGAATAGCTGTTGTAGATGAATAGCTGTTGTAGATGAATAACTGTTGCAGTTGAATAGCTGTTGTAGTTGAATAGCTGTTGTAGATGAATAGCTGTTGTAGATGAATAGCTGTTGTAGATGAATAACTGTTGTAGATGAATAGCTGTTGTAGATGAATAGCTGTTGTAGTTGAATAGCTGTTGCAGTTGAATAGCTGTTGTAGATGAATAGCTGTTGTAGATGAATAACTGTTGCAGTTGAATAGCTGTTGTAGTTGAATAGCTGTTGTAGATGAATAACTGTTGTAGATGAATAGCTGTTGTAGATGAATAACTGTTGTAGATGAATAACTGTTGTAGTTGAATAGCTGTTGTAGATGAATAGCTGTTGTAGATGAATAGCTGTTGTAGATGAATAGCTGTTGTAGATGAATAGCTGTTGTAGATGAATAGCTGTTGTAGTTTAATAGCTGTTGTAGATGAATAGCTGTTGCAGTTGAATAGCTGTTGTAGATGAAAAACTGTATCAGTTGAATAGCTGTTGTAGATGAATAGCTGATGTAGTTGAATAGCTGTTGTAGTTGAATAGCTGTTGTAGTTGAATAGCTGTTGTAGATGAATAGCTGTTGTAGATGAATAACTGTTGTAGATGAATTGCTGTTGTAGATGAATAACTGTTGCAGTTGAATAACTGTTGTAGATGAATAGCTGTTGTAGTTGAATAGCTGTTGTAGATGAATAGCTGTTGTAGTTGAATCGCTGTTGTAGATGAATAGCTGTTGTAGTTGAATAGCTGTTGTAGATGAATAGCTGTTGCAGTTGAATAGCTGTTGTAGATGAATAGCAGTTGTAGTTGAATAGCTGTTGTAGATGAATAGCTGTTGTAGTTGAATAGCTGTTGTAGATGAATAACTGTTGCAGTTGAATAGCTGTTGTAGATGAATAGCTGTTGTAGTTGAATAGCTGTTGTAGATGAATAGCTGTTGTAGTTGAATAGCTGTTGTAGATGAATAGCTGTTGTAGTTGAATAGCTGTTGTAGATGAATAGCTGTTGCAGTTGAATAGCTGTTGTAGATGAATAACTGTTGCAGTTGAATAGCTGTTGTAGATGAATAGCTGTTGTAGTTGAATAGCTGTTGTAGTTGAATAGCTGTTGTAGTTGAATAGCTGTTGTAGATGAATAGCTGTTGTAGATGAATAACTGTTGTAGATGAATAGCTGTTGTAGATGAATAACTGTTGCAGTCGAATAGCTGTTGTAGATGAATAGCTGTTGTAGATGAATAGCTGTTGTAGATGAATAACTGTTGCAGTTGAATAGCTGTTGTAGATGAATAGCTGTTGTAGTTGAATAGCTGTTGTAGTTGAATAGCTGTTGTAGTTGAATAGCTGTTGTAGATGAATAGCTGTTGTAGTTGAATAGCTGTTGTAGATGAATAACTGTTGCAGTTGAATAGCTGTTGTAGATGAATAGCTGTTGTAGTTGAATAGCTGTTGTAGATGAATAACTGTTGCAGTTGAATAGCTGTTGTAGATGAATAACTGTTGCAGTTAAACAGCTGTTGTAGATGAATAGCTGTTGTAGATGAATAGCTGTTGTAGATGAATAGCTGTTGTAGATGAATAGCTGTTGTAGATGAATAACTGTTGTAGATGAATAGCTGTTGAAGATGAATAGCTGTTGTAGTTGAATAGCTGTTGTAGATGAATAGCTGTTGTAGATGAATAACTGTTGCAGTTGAATAGCTGTTGTAGTTGAATAGCTGTTGTAGATGAATAGCTGTTGTAGTTGAATAGCTGTTGTAGTTGAATAGCTGTTGTAGATGAATAGCTGTTGTAGTTGAATAGCTGTTGTAGATGAATAACTGTTGCAGTTGAATAGCTGTTGTAGATGAATAACTGTTGTAGTTGAATAGCTGTTGTAGATGAATAGCTGTTGTAGATGAATAACTGTTGTAGATGAATAGCTGTTGTAGATGAATAGCTGTTGTAGTTGAATAGCTGTTGTAGATGAATAGCTGTTGTAGATGAATAACTGTTGCAGTTGAATAGCTTTTGTAGTTGAATAGCTGTTGTAGATGAATAGCTGTTGTAGTTGAATAGCTGTTGTAGTTGAATAGCTGTTGTAGATGAATAGCTGTTGTAGTTGAATAGCTGTTGTAGATGAATAACTGTTGTAGTTGAATAGCTGTTGTAGATGAATAGCTGTTGTAGATGAATAACTGTTGTAGATGAATAGCTGTTGTAGATGAATAGCTGTTGTAGTTGAATAGCTGTTGTAGATGAATAGCTGTTGTAGATGAATAACTGTTGCAGTTGAATAGCTGTTGTAGTTGAATAGCTGTTGTAGATGAATAGCTGTTGTAGTTGAATAGCTGTTGTAGTTGAATAGCTGTTGTAGATGAATAGCTGTTGTAGTTGAATAGCTGTTGTAGATGAATAACTGTTGCAGTTGAATAGCTGTTGTAGATGAATAACTGTTGCAGTTGAATAGCTGTTGTAGATGAATAGCTGTTGTAGTTGAATAGCTGTTATAGATGAATAGCTGTTGTAGTTGAATAGCTGTTGTAGATGAATAGCTGTTGTAGATGAATAGCTGTTGTAGATGAATAACTGTTGTAGATGAATAGCTGTTGTAGTTGAATAGCTGTTGTAGATGAATAGCTGTTGTAGTTGAATAGCTGTTGTAGATGAATAGCTGTTGCAGTTGAATAGCTGTTGTAGATGAATAACTGTTGCAGTTGAATAGCTGTTGTAGATGAATAGCTGTTGTAGTTGAATAGCTGTTGTAGTTGAATAGCTGTTGTAGTTGAATAGCTGTTGTAGATGAATAGCTGTTGCAGTTGAATAGCTGTTATAGATGAATAGCTGTTGTAGTTTAATAGCTGTTGTAGATGAATAGCTGTTGTAGTTGAATAGCTGTTGTAGATGAATAACTGTTGCAGTTGAATAGCTGTTGTAGATGAATAGCTGTTGTAGTTGAATAGCTGTTGTAGATGAATAGCTGTTGTAGTTGAATAGCTGTTGTAGATGAATAGCTGTTGTAGTTGAATAGCTGTTGTAGATGAATAGCTGTTGCAGTTGAATAGCTGTTGTAGATGAATAACTGTTGCAGTTGAATAGCTGTTGTAGATGAATAGCTGTTGTAGTTGAATAGCTGTTGTAGTTGAATAGCTGTTGTAGTTGAATAGCTGTTGTAGATGAATTGCTGTTGTAGATGAATAACTGTTGTAGATGAATAGCTGTTGTAGATGAATAACTGTTGCAGTCGAATAGCTGTTGTAGATGAATAGCTGTTGTAGATGAATAGCTGTTGTAGATGAATAACTGTTGCAGTTGAATAGCTGTTGTAGATGAATAGCTGTTGTAGTTGAATAGCTGTTGTAGTTGAATAGCTGTTGTAGTTGAATAGCTGTTGTAGATGAATAGCTGTTGTAGTTGAATAGCTGTTGTAGATGAATAACTGTTGCAGTTGAATAGCTGTTGTAGATGAATAGCTGTTGTAGTTGAATAGCTGTTGTAGATGAATAACTGTTGCAGTTGAATAGCTGTTGTAGATGAATAACTGTTGCAGTTGAATAGCTGTTGTAGATGAATAACTGTTGCAGTTGAATAGCTGTTGTAGATGAATAGCTGTTGTAGTTGAATAGCTGTTATAGATGAATAGCTGTTGTAGTTGAATAGCTGTTGTAGATGAATAGCTGTTGTAGATGAATAGCTGTTGTAGATGAATAACTGTTGTAGATGAATAGCTGTTGTAGTTGAATAGCTGTTGTAGATGAATAACTGTTGTAGTTGAATAGCTGTTATAGATGAATAGCTGTTGTAGTTGAATAGCTGTTATAGATGAATAGCTGTTGTAGTTGAATAGCTGTTGTAGATGAATAGCTGTTGTAGATGAATAGCTGTTGTAGATGAATAACTGTTGTAGATGAATAGCTGTTGTAGATGAATAGCTGTTGTAGATGAATAGCTGTTGTAGATGAATAGCTGTTGTAGATGAATAGCTGTTGTAGTTGAATAGCTGTTGTAGTTGAATAGCTGTTGTAGTTGAATAGCTGTTGTAGATGTATAGCTGTTGTAGTTGAATAGCTGTTGTAGATGAATAACTGTTGCAGTTGAATAGCTGTTGTAGATGAATAGCTGTTGTAGTTGAATAGCTGTTGTAGATGAATAACTGTTGCAGTTGAATAGCTGTTGTAGATGAATAACTGTTGCAGATGAATAGCTGTTGTAGTTGAATAGCTGTTATAGATGAATAGCTGTTGTAGTTGAATAGCTGTTGTAGATGAATAGCTGTTGTAGATGAATAGCTGTTGTAGATGAATAACTGTTGTAGATGAATAGCTGTTGTAGTTGAATATCTGTTGTAGATGAATAACTGTTGTAGTTGAATAGCTGTTATAGATGAATAGCTGTTGTAGTTGAATAGCTGTTATAGATGAATAGCTGTTGTAGTTGAATAGCTGTTGTAGATGAATAGCTGTTGTAGATGAATAGCTGTTGTAGATGAATAACTGTTGTAGATGAATAGCTGTTGTAGTTGAATAGCTGTTGTAGATGAATAGCTGTTGTAGATGAATAGCTGTTGTAGATGAATAGCTGTTGTAGATGAATAGCTGTTGTAGATGAATAGCTGTTGTAGATGAATAGCTGTTGTAGTTGAATAGCTGTTGTAGATGAATAGCTGTTGCAGTTGAATAGCTGTTGTAGATGAATAACTGTTGCAGTTGAATAGCTGTTGTAGATGAATAGCTGTTGTAGTTGAATAGCTGTTGTAGTTGAATAGCTGTTGTAGTTGAATAGCTGTTGTAGATGAATAGCTGTTGTAGATGAATAACTGTTGTAGATGAATTGCTGTTGTAGATGAATAGCTGTTGTAGAGGAATAACTGTTGTAGATGAATAGCTGTTGTAGATAAATAGCTGTTGCAGTTGAATAACTGTTGTAGATGAATAGCTGTTGTAGATGAATAGCTGTTGTAGATGAATAGCTGTTGTAGATGAATAGCTGTTGTAGTTGAATAGCTGTTGTAGATGAATAACTGTTGCAGTTGAATAGCTGTTGTAGATGAATAGCTGTTGTAGTTGAATAGCTGTTGTAGATGAATAACTGTTGCAGTTGAATAGCTGTTGTAGATGAATAGCTGTTGTAGTTGAATAGCTGTTGTAGATGAATAACTGTTGCAGTTGAATAGCTGTTGTAGATGAATAACTGTTGCAGTTGAATAGCTGTTGTAGATGAATAACTGTTGCAGTTGAATAGCTGTTGTAGATGAATAGCTGTTGTAGTTGAATAGCTGTTATAGATGAATAGCTGTCGTAGTTGAATAGCTGTTGTAGATGAATAGCTGTTGTAGATGAATAGCTGTTGTAGATGAATAACTGTTGTAGATGAATAGCTGTTGTAGTTGAATAGCTGTTGTAGATGAATAACTGTTG
The DNA here is from genome assembly GCF_963576615.1 of Watersipora subatra. Classification (NCBI taxonomy): domain Eukaryota; kingdom Metazoa; phylum Bryozoa; class Gymnolaemata; order Cheilostomatida; family Watersiporidae; genus Watersipora; species Watersipora subatra. Next base: position 39,033,203 of record NC_088710.1, on the reverse strand, counting down.
TAGTTGAATAGCTGTTATACATGAATAGCTGTTGTAGATGAATAACTGTTGCAGTTGAATAGCTGTTGTAGATGAATAGCTGTTGTAGTTGAATAGCTGTTATAGATGAATAGCTGTCGTAGTTGAATAGCTGTTGTAGATGAATAGCTGTTGTAGATGAATAGCTGTTGTAGATGAATAACTGTTGTAGATGAATAGCTGTTGTAGTTGAATAGCTGTTGTAGATGAATAACTGTTGCAGTTGAATAGCTGTTGTATATGAATAACCGTTGCAGTTGAATAGCTGTTGTAGATGAATAGCTGTTGTAGTTGAATAGCTGTTGTAGATGAATAACTGTTGCAGTTGAATAGCTGTTGTAGATGAATAGCTGTTGTAGTTGAATAGCTGTTGTAGTTGAATAACTGTTGTAGATGAATAGCTGTTGTAGATGAATAGCTGTTGTAGATGAATAGCTGTTGTAGTTGAATAGCTGTTGCAGTTGAATAGCTGTTGTAGTTGAATAGCTGTTGTAGATGAATAACTGTTGCAGTTGAATAGCTGTTGTAGATGAATAGCTGTTGTAGATGAATAGCTGTTGTAGATGAATAACTGTTGCAGTTGAATAGCTGTTGTAGATGAATAGCTGTTGTAGTTGAACAGCTGTTGTAGTTGAATAGCTGGTGTAGTTGAATAGCTGTTGTAGTTGAATAGCTGTTGTAGATGAATAGCTGTTGTAGATGAATAACTGTTGTAGATGAATAGCTGTTGTAGATGAATAACTGTTGCAGTTGAATAGCTGTTGTAGATGAATAGCTGTTGTAGATGAATAGCTGTTCTAGATGAATAACTGTTGCAGTTGAATAGCTGTTGTAGATGAATAGCTGTTGTAGTTGAATAGCTGTTGTAGTTGAATAGCTGTTGTAGTTGAATAGCTGTTGTAGATGAATAGCTGTTGTAGTTGAATAGCTGTTGTAGATGAATAACTGTTGCAGTTGAATAGCTGTTGTAGATGAATAGCTGTTGTAGTTGAATAGCTGTTGTAGATGAATAATTGTTGCAGTTGAATAGCTGTTGTAGATGAATAACTGTTGCAGTTGAATAGCTGTTGTAGATGAATAGCTGTTGTAGATGAATAGCTGTTGTAGATGAATAGCTGTTGTAGATGAATAGCTGTTGTAGATGAATAACTGTTGTAGATGAATAGCTGTTGTAGATGAATAGCTGTTGAAGTTGAATAGCTGTTGTAGATGAATAGCTGTTGTAGATGAATAACTGTTGCAGTTGAATAGCTGTTGTAGTTGAATAGCTGTTGTAGATGAATAGCTGTTGTAGTTGAATAGCTGTTGTAGTTGAATAGCTGTTGTAGATGAATAGCTGTTGTAGTTGAATAGCTGTTGTAGATGAATAACTGTTGCAGTTGAATAGCTGTTCTAGATGAATAACTGTTGCAGTTGAATAGCTGTTGTAGATGAATAGCTGTTGTAGATGAATAGCTGTTGTAGATGAATAGCTGTTGTAGATGAATAGCTGTTGTAGATGAATAACTGTTGTAGATGAATAGCTGTTGTATATAAATAGCTGTTGCAGTTGAATAACTGTTGTAGATGAATAGCTGTTGTAGATGAATAGCTGTTGTAGATGAATAGCTGTTGTAGTTGAATAGCTGTTGCAGTTGAATAGCTGTTGTAGTTGAATAGCTGTTGTAGATGAATAGCTGTTGTAGATGAATAACTGTTGCAGTTGAATAGCTGTTGTAGTTGAATAGCTGTTGTAGATGAATAGCTGTTGTAGATGAATAACTGTTGCAGTTGAATAGCTGTTGTAGATGAATAGCTGTTGTAGTTGAATAGCTGTTGTAGATGAATAGCTGTTGTAGTTGAATAGCTGTTGTAGTTGAATAGCTGTTGTAGTTGAATAGCTGTTGTAGATGAATAGCTGTTGTAGATGAATAGCTGTTGTAGATGAATAGCTGTTGTAGATGAATAGCTGTTGTAGATGAATAGCTGTTGTAGTTGAATAGCTGTTGTAGTTGAATAGCTGTTGTAGTTGAATAGCTGTTGTAGATGAATAGCTGTTGTAGTTGAATAGCTGTTGTAGATGAATAACTGTTGCAGTTGAATAGCTGTTGTAGATGAATAGCTGTTGTAGTTGAATAGCTGTTGTAGATGAATAACTGTTGCAGTTGAATAGCTGTTGTAGATGAATAACTGTTGCAGATGAATAGCTGTTGTAGTTGAATAGCTGTTATAGATGAATAGCTGTTGTAGTTGAATAGCTGTTGTAGATGAATAGCTGTTGTAGATGAATAGCTGTTGTAGATGAATAACTGTTGTAGATGAATAGCTGTTGTAGTTGAATATCTGTTGTAGATGAATAACTGTTGTAGTTGAATAGCTGTTATAGATGAATAGCTGTTGTAGTTGAATAGCTGTTATAGATGAATAGCTGTTGTAGTTGAATAGCTGTTGTAGATGAATAGCTGTTGTAGATGAATAGCTGTTGTAGATGAATAACTGTTGTAGATGAATAGCTGTTGTAGTTGAATAGCTGTTGTAGATGAATAGCTGTTGTAGATGAATAGCTGTTGTAGATGAATAGCTGTTGTAGATGAATAGCTGTTGTAGATGAATAGCTGTTGTAGATGAATAGCTGTTGTAGTTGAATAGCTGTTGTAGATGAATAGCTGTTGCAGTTGAATAGCTGTTGTAGATGAATAACTGTTGCAGTTGAATAGCTGTTGTAGATGAATAGCTGTTGTAGTTGAATAGCTGTTGTAGTTGAATAGCTGTTGTAGTTGAATAGCTGTTGTAGATGAATAGCTGTTGTAGATGAATAACTGTTGTAGATGAATTGCTGTTGTAGATGAATAGCTGTTGTAGAGGAATAACTGTTGTAGATGAATAGCTGTTGTAGATAAATAGCTGTTGCAGTTGAATAACTGTTGTAGATGAATAGCTGTTGTAGATGAATAGCTGTTGTAGATGAATAGCTGTTGTAGATGAATAGCTGTTGTAGTTGAATAGCTGTTGTAGATGAATAACTGTTGCAGTTGAATAGCTGTTGTAGATGAATAGCTGTTGTAGTTGAATAGCTGTTGTAGATGAATAACTGTTGCAGTTGAATAGCTGTTGTAGATGAATAGCTGTTGTAGTTGAATAGCTGTTGTAGATGAATAACTGTTGCAGTTGAATAGCTGTTGTAGATGAATAACTGTTGCAGTTGAATAGCTGTTGTAGATGAATAACTGTTGCAGTTGAATAGCTGTTGTAGATGAATAGCTGTTGTAGTTGAATAGCTGTTATAGATGAATAGCTGTCGTAGTTGAATAGCTGTTGTAGATGAATAGCTGTTGTAGATGAATAGCTGTTGTAGATGAATAACTGTTGTAGATGAATAGCTGTTGTAGTTGAATAGCTGTTGTAGATGAATAACTGTTGTAGTTGAATAGCTGTTATACATGAATAGCTGTTGTAGATGAATAACTGTTGCAGTTGAATAGCTGTTGTAGATGAATAGCTGTTGTAGTTGAATAGCTGTTATAGATGAATAGCTGTCGTAGTTGAATAGCTGTTGTAGATGAATAGCTGTTGTAGATGAATAGCTGTTGTAGATGAATAACTGTTGTAGATGAATAGCTGTTGTAGTTGAATAGCTGTTGTAGATGAATAACTGTTGCAGTTGAATAGCTGTTGTATATGAATAACCGTTGCAGTTGAATAGCTGTTGTAGATGAATAGCTGTTGTAGTTGAATAGCTGTTGTAGATGAATAACTGTTGCAGTTGAATAGCTGTTGTAGATGAATAGCTGTTGTAGTTGAATAGCTGTTGTAGTTGAATAACTGTTGTAGATGAATAGCTGTTGTAGATGAATAGCTGTTGTAGATGAATAGCTGTTGTAGTTGAATAGCTGTTGCAGTTGAATAGCTGTTGTAGTTGAATAGCTGTTGTAGATGAATAACTGTTGCAGTTGAATAGCTGTTGTAGATGAATAGCTGTTGTAGATGAATAGCTGTTGTAGATGAATAACTGTTGCAGTTGAATAGCTGTTGTAGATGAATAGCTGTTGTAGTTGAACAGCTGTTGTAGTTGAATAGCTGGTGTAGTTGAATAGCTGTTGTAGTTGAATAGCTGTTGTAGATGAATAGCTGTTGTAGATGAATAACTGTTGTAGATGAATAGCTGTTGTAGATGAATAACTGTTGCAGTTGAATAGCTGTTGTAGATGAATAGCTGTTGTAGATGAATAGCTGTTCTAGATGAATAACTGTTGCAGTTGAATAGCTGTTGTAGATGAATAGCTGTTGTAGTTGAATAGCTGTTGTAGTTGAATAGCTGTTGTAGTTGAATAGCTGTTGTAGATGAATAGCTGTTGTAGTTGAATAGCTGTTGTAGATGAATAACTGTTGCAGTTGAATAGCTGTTGTAGATGAATAGCTGTTGTAGTTGAATAGCTGTTGTAGATGAATAATTGTTGCAGTTGAATAGCTGTTGTAGATGAATAACTGTTGCAGTTGAATAGCTGTTGTAGATGAATAGCTGTTGTAGATGAATAGCTGTTGTAGATGAATAGCTGTTGTAGATGAATAGCTGTTGTAGATGAATAACTGTTGTAGATGAATAGCTGTTGTAGATGAATAGCTGTTGAAGTTGAATAGCTGTTGTAGATGAATAGCTGTTGTAGATGAATAACTGTTGCAGTTGAATAGCTGTTGTAGTTGAATAGCTGTTGTAGATGAATAGCTGTTGTAGTTGAATAGCTGTTGTAGTTGAATAGCTGTTGTAGATGAATAGCTGTTGTAGTTGAATAGCTGTTGTAGATGAATAACTGTTGCAGTTGAATAGCTGTTCTAGATGAATAACTGTTGCAGTTGAATAGCTGTTGTAGATGAATAGCTGTTGTAGATGAATAGCTGTTGTAGATGAATAGCTGTTGTAGATGAATAGCTGTTGTAGATGAATAACTGTTGTAGATGAATAGCTGTTGTATATAAATAGCTGTTGCAGTTGAATAACTGTTGTAGATGAATAGCTGTTGTAGATGAATAGCTGTTGTAGATGAATAGCTGTTGTAGTTGAATAGCTGTTGCAGTTGAATAGCTGTTGTAGTTGAATAGCTGTTGTAGATGAATAGCTGTTGTAGATGAATAACTGTTGCAGTTGAATAGCTGTTGTAGTTGAATAGCTGTTGTAGATGAATAGCTGTTGTAGATGAATAACTGTTGCAGTTGAATAGCTGTTGTAGATGAATAGCTGTTGTAGTTGAATAGCTGTTGTAGATGAATAGCTGTTGTAGTTGAATAGCTGTTGTAGTTGAATAGCTGTTGTAGTTGAATAGCTGTTGTAGATGAATAGCTGTTGTAGATGAATAGCTGTTGTAGATGAATAGCTGTTGTATATGAATAACTGTTGCAGTTGAATAGCTGTTGTAGATGAATAGCTGTTGTAGTTGAATAGCTGTTGTAGATGAATAGCTGTTGTAGTTGAATAGCTGTTGTAGATGAATAGCTGTTGTAGATGAATAACTGTTGCAGTTGAATTGCTGTTGTAGTTGAATAGCTGTTGTAGATGAATAGCTGTTGTAGTTGAATAGCTGTTGTAGATGAATAGCCGTTGTAGATGAATAACTGTTGCAGTTGAATAGCTGTTGTAGTTGAATAGCTGTTGTAGATGAATAGCTGTTGTAGATGAATAACTGTTGCAGTTGAATAGCTGTTGTAGATGAATAGCTGTTGTAGTTGAATAGCTGTTGTAGATGAATAGCTGTTGTAGTTGAATAGCTGTTGTAGATGAATAGCTGTTGTAGATGAATAGCTGTTGTAGTTGAATAGCTGTTGTAGATGAATAGCTGTTGTAGATGAATAACTGTTGCAGTTGAATAGCTGTTGTAGTTGAATAGCTGTTGTAGATGAATAGCTGTTGTAAATGAATAACTGTTGCAGTTGAATAGTTGTTGTAGATGAATAGCTGTTGCAGTTGAATAGCTGTTGTAGATGAATAACTGTTGCAGTTGAATAGCTGTTGTAGATGAATAGCTGTTGTAGATGAATAACTGTTGCAGTTGAATAGCTGTTGTAGATGAATAACTGTTGTAGATGAATAGCTGTTGTAGATGAATAACTGTTGTAGATGAATAGCTGTTGTAGATGAATAGCTGTTGTAGTTGAATAGCTGTTGTAGATGAATAGCTGTTGTAGTTGAATAGCTGTTGTAGATGAACAGCTGTTGTAGTTGAATAGCTGTTGTAGATGAATAGCTGTTGTAGATGAATAGCTGTTGTAGTTGAATAGCTGTTGTAGATGAATAACTGTTGTAGATGAATAGCTGTTGTAGATGAATAACTGTTGTAGATGAATAACTGTTGTAGTTGAATAGCTGTTGTAGATGAATAGCTGTTGTAGATGAATAGCTGTTGTAGTTGAATAGCTGTTGCAGTTGAATAGCTGTTGTAGTTGAATAGCTGTTGTAGATGAATAACTGTTGCAGTTGAATAGCTGTTGTAGATGAATAACTGTTGTAGATGAATAGCTGTTGTAGATGAATAGCTGTTGTAGTTGAATAGCTGTTGCAGTTGAATAGCTGTTGTAGATGAATAGCTGTTGTAGATGAATAACTGTTGCAGTTGAATAGCTGTTGTAGTTGAATAGCTGTTGTAGATGAATAGCTGTTGTAGATGAATAGCTGTTGTAGATGAATAACTGTTGTAGATGAATAGCTGTTGTAGATGAATAGCTGTTGTAGTTGAATAGCTGTTGCAGTTGAATAGCTGTTGTAGATGAATAGCTGTTGTAGATGAATAACTGTTGCAGTTGAATAGCTGTTGTAGTTGAATAGCTGTTGTAGATGAATAACTGTTGTAGATGAATAGCTGTTGTAGATGAATAACTGTTGTAGATGAATAACTGTTGTAGTTGAATAGCTGTTGTAGATGAATAGCTGTTGTAGATGAATAGCTGTTGTAGATGAATAGCTGTTGTAGATGAATAGCTGTTGTAGATGAATAGCTGTTGTAGTTTAATAGCTGTTGTAGATGAATAGCTGTTGCAGTTGAATAGCTGTTGTAGATGAAAAACTGTATCAGTTGAATAGCTGTTGTAGATGAATAGCTGATGTAGTTGAATAGCTGTTGTAGTTGAATAGCTGTTGTAGTTGAATAGCTGTTGTAGATGAATAGCTGTTGTAGATGAATAACTGTTGTAGATGAATTGCTGTTGTAGATGAATAACTGTTGCAGTTGAATAACTGTTGTAGATGAATAGCTGTTGTAGTTGAATAGCTGTTGTAGATGAATAGCTGTTGTAGTTGAATCGCTGTTGTAGATGAATAGCTGTTGTAGTTGAATAGCTGTTGTAGATGAATAGCTGTTGCAGTTGAATAGCTGTTGTAGATGAATAGCAGTTGTAGTTGAATAGCTGTTGTAGATGAATAGCTGTTGTAGTTGAATAGCTGTTGTAGATGAATAACTGTTGCAGTTGAATAGCTGTTGTAGATGAATAGCTGTTGTAGTTGAATAGCTGTTGTAGATGAATAGCTGTTGTAGTTGAATAGCTGTTGTAGATGAATAGCTGTTGTAGTTGAATAGCTGTTGTAGATGAATAGCTGTTGCAGTTGAATAGCTGTTGTAGATGAATAACTGTTGCAGTTGAATAGCTGTTGTAGATGAATAGCTGTTGTAGTTGAATAGCTGTTGTAGTTGAATAGCTGTTGTAGTTGAATAGCTGTTGTAGATGAATAGCTGTTGTAGATGAATAACTGTTGTAGATGAATAGCTGTTGTAGATGAATAACTGTTGCAGTCGAATAGCTGTTGTAGATGAATAGCTGTTGTAGATGAATAGCTGTTGTAGATGAATAACTGTTGCAGTTGAATAGCTGTTGTAGATGAATAGCTGTTGTAGTTGAATAGCTGTTGTAGTTGAATAGCTGTTGTAGTTGAATAGCTGTTGTAGATGAATAGCTGTTGTAGTTGAATAGCTGTTGTAGATGAATAACTGTTGCAGTTGAATAGCTGTTGTAGATGAATAGCTGTTGTAGTTGAATAGCTGTTGTAGATGAATAACTGTTGCAGTTGAATAGCTGTTGTAGATGAATAACTGTTGCAGTTGAACAGCTGTTGTAGATGAATAGCTGTTGTAGATGAATAGCTGTTGTAGATGAATAGCTGTTGTAGATGAATAGCTGTTGTAGATGAATAACTGTTGTAGATGAATAGCTGTTGAAGATGAATAGCTGTTGTAGTTGAATAGCTGTTGTAGATGAATAGCTGTTGTAGATGAATAACTGTTGCAGTTGAATAGCTGTTGTAGTTGAATAGCTGTTGTAGATGAATAGCTGTTGTAGTTGAATAGCTGTTGTAGTTGAATAGCTGTTGTAGATGAATAGCTGTTGTAGTTGAATAGCTGTTGTAGATGAATAACTGTTGCAGTTGAATAGCTGTTGTAGATGAATAACTGTTGTAGTTGAATAGCTGTTGTAGATGAATAGCTGTTGTAGATGAATAACTGTTGTAGATGAATAGCTGTTGTAGATGAATAGCTGTTGTAGTTGAATAGCTGTTGTAGATGAATAGCTGTTGTAGATGAATAACTGTTGCAGTTGAATAGCTTTTGTAGTTGAATAGCTGTTGTAGATGAATAGCTGTTGTAGTTGAATAGCTGTTGTAGTTGAATAGCTGTTGTAGATGAATAGCTGTTGTAGTTGAATAGCTGTTGTAGATGAATAACTGTTGTAGTTGAATAGCTGTTGTAGATGAATAGCTGTTGTAGATGAATAACTGTTGTAGATGAATAGCTGTTGTAGATGAATAGCTGTTGTAGTTGAATAGCTGTTGTAGATGAATAGCTGTTGTAGATGAATAACTGTTGCAGTTGAATAGCTGTTGTAGTTGAATAGCTGTTGTAGATGAATAGCTGTTGTAGTTGAATAGCTGTTGTAGTTGAATAGCTGTTGTAGATGAATAGCTGTTGTAGTTGAATAGCTGTTGTAGATGAATAACTGTTGCAGTTGAATAGCTGTTGTAGATGAATAACTGTTGCAGTTGAATAGCTGTTGTAGATGAATAGCTGTTGTAGTTGAATAGCTGTTATAGATGAATAGCTGTTGTAGTTGAATAGCTGTTGTAGATGAATAGCTGTTGTAGATGAATAGCTGTTGTAGATGAATAACTGTTGTAGATGAATAGCTGTTGTAGTTGAATAGCTGTTGTAGATGAATAGCTGTTGTAGTTGAATAGCTGTTGTAGATGAATAGCTGTTGCAGTTGAATAGCTGTTGTAGATGAATAACTGTTGCAGTTGAATAGCTGTTGTAGATGAATAGCTGTTGTAGTTGAATAGCTGTTGTAGTTGAATAGCTGTTGTAGTTGAATAGCTGTTGTAGATGAATAGCTGTTGCAGTTGAATAGCTGTTATAGATGAATAGCTGTTGTAGTTTAATAGCTGTTGTAGATGAATAGCTGTTGTAGTTGAATAGCTGTTGTAGATGAATAACTGTTGCAGTTGAATAGCTGTTGTAGATGAATAGCTGTTGTAGTTGAATAGCTGTTGTAGATGAATAGCTGTTGTAGTTGAATAGCTGTTGTAGATGAATAGCTGTTGTAGTTGAATAGCTGTTGTAGATGAATAGCTGTTGCAGTTGAATAGCTGTTGTAGATGAATAACTGTTGCAGTTGAATAGCTGTTGTAGATGAATAGCTGTTGTAGTTGAATAGCTGTTGTAGTTGAATAGCTGTTGTAGTTGAATAGCTGTTGTAGATGAATTGCTGTTGTAGATGAATAACTGTTGTAGATGAATAGCTGTTGTAGATGAATAACTGTTGCAGTCGAATAGCTGTTGTAGATGAATAGCTGTTGTAGATGAATAGCTGTTGTAGATGAATAACTGTTGCAGTTGAATAGCTGTTGTAGATGAATAGCTGTTGTAGTTGAATAGCTGTTGTAGTTGAATAGCTGTTGTAGTTGAATAGCTGTTGTAGATGAATAGCTGTTGTAGTTGAATAGCTGTTGTAGATGAATAACTGTTGCAGTTGAATAGCTGTTGTAGATGAATAGCTGTTGTAGTTGAATAGCTGTTGTAGATGAATAACTGTTGCAGTTGAATAGCTGTTGTAGATGAATAACTGTTGCAGTTGAATAGCTGTTGTAGATGAATAACTGTTGCAGTTGAATAGCTGTTGTAGATGAATAGCTGTTGTAGTTGAATAGCTGTTATAGATGAATAGCTGTTGTAGTTGAATAGCTGTTGTAGATGAATAGCTGTTGTAGATGAATAGCTGTTGTAGATGAATAACTGTTGTAGATGAATAGCTGTTGTAGTTGAATAGCTGTTGTAGATGAATAACTGTTGTAGTTGAATAGCTGTTATAGATGAATAGCTGTTGTAGTTGAATAGCTGTTATAGATGAATAGCTGTTGTAGTTGAATAGCTGTTGTAGATGAATAGCTGTTGTAGATGAATAGCTGTTGTAGATGAATAACTGTTGTAGATGAATAGCTGTTGTAGATGAATAGCTGTTGTAGATGAATAGCTGTTGTAGATGAATAGCTGTTGTAGATGAATAGCTGTTGTAGTTGAATAGCTGTTGTAGTTGAATAGCTGTTGTAGTTGAATAGCTGTTGTAGATGAATAGCTGTTGTAGTTGAATAGCTGTTGTAGATGAATAACTGTTGCAGTTGAATAGCTGTTGTAGATGAATAGCTGTTGTAGTTGAATAGCTGTTGTAGATGAATAACTGTTGCAGTTGAATAGCTGTTGTAGATGAATAACTGTTGCAGATGAATAGCTGTTGTAGTTGAATAGCTGTTATAGATGAATAGCTGTTGTAGTTGAATAGCTGTTGTAGATGAATAGCTGTTGTAGATGAATAGCTGTTGTAGATGAATAACTGTTGTAGATGAATAGCTGTTGTAGTTGAATATCTGTTGTAGATGAATAACTGTTGTAGTTGAATAGCTGTTATAGATGAATAGCTGTTGTAGTTGAATAGCTGTTATAGATGAATAGCTGTTGTAGTTGAATAGCTGTTGTAGATGAATAGCTGTTGTAGATGAATAGCTGTTGTAGATGAATAACTGTTGTAGATGAATAGCTGTTGTAGTTGAATAGCTGTTGTAGATGAATAGCTGTTGTAGATGAATAGCTGTTGTAGATGAATAGCTGTTGTAGATGAATAGCTGTTGTAGATGAATAGCTGTTGTAGATGAATAGCTGTTGTAGTTGAATAGCTGTTGTAGATGAATAGCTGTTGCAGTTGAATAGCTGTTGTAGATGAATAACTGTTGCAGTTGAATAGCTGTTGTAAATGAATAGCTGTTGTAGTTGAATAGCTGTTGTAGTTGAATAGCTGTTGTAGTTGAATAGCTGTTGTAGATGAATAGCTGTTGTAGATGAATAACTGTTGTAGATGAATTGCTGTTGTAGATGAATAGCTGTTGTAGAGGAATAACTGTTGTAGATGAATAGCTGTTGTAGATAAATAGCTGTTGCAGTTGAATAACTGTTGTAGATGAATAGCTGTTGTAGATGAATAGCTGTTGTAGATGAATAGCTGTTGTAGATGAATAGCTGTTGTAGTTGAATAGCTGTTGTAGATGAATAACTGTTGCAGTTGAATAGCTGTTGTAGATGAATAGCTGTTGTAGTTGAATAGCTGTTGTAGATGAATAACTGTTGCAGTTGAATAGCTGTTGTAGATGAATAGCTGTTGTAGTTGAATAGCTGTTGTAGATGAATAACTGTTGCAGTTGAATAGCTGTTGTAGATGAATAACTCTTGCAGTTGAATAGCTGTTGTAGATGAATAACTGTTGCAGTTGAATAGCTGTTGTAGATGAATAGCTGTTGTAGTTGAATAGCTGTTATAGATGAATAGCTGTCGTAGTTGAATAGCTGTTGTAGATGAATAGCTGTTGTAGATGAATAGCTGTGGTAGATGAATAACTGTTGTAGATGAATAGCTGTTGTAGTTGAATAGCTGTTGTAGATGAATAACTGTTGTAGTTGAATAGCTGTTATACATGAATAGCTGTTGTAGTTGAATAGCTGTTATAGATGAATAGCTGTTGTAGTTGAATAGCTGTTGTAGATGGATAGCTGTTGTAGATGAATAGCTGTTGTAGATGAATAACTGTTGTAGATGAATAGCTGTTGTAGATGAATAGCTGTTGTAGATGAATAGCTGTTGTAGATGAATAGCTGTTGTAGATGAATAGCTGTTGTAGTTGAATAGCTGTTGTAGTTGAATAGCTGTTGTAGTTGAATAGCTGTTGTAGATGAATAGCTGTTGTAGTTTAATAGCTGTTGTAGATGAATAACTGTTGCAGTTGAATAGCTGTTGTAGATGAATAGCTGTTGTAGTTGAATAGCTGTTGTAGATGAATAACTGTTGCAGTTGAATAGCTGTTGTAGAAGAATAACTGTTGCAGATGAATAGCTGTTGTAGTTGAATAGCTGTTATAGATGAATAGCTGTTGTAGTTGAATAGCTGTTGTAGATGAATAGCTGTTGTAGATGAATAGCTGTTGTAGATGAATAACTGTTGTAGATGAATAGCTGTTGTAGTTGAATAGCTGTTGTAGATGAATAACTGTTGTAGTTGAATAGCTGTTATAGATGAATAGCTGTTGTAGTTGAATAGCTGTTATAGATGAATAGCTGTTGTAGTTGAATAGCTGTTGTAGATGAATAGCTGTTGTAGATGAATAGCTGTTGTAGATGAATAACTGTTGTAGATGAATAGCTGTTGTAGTTGAATAGCTGTTGTAGATGAATAGCTGTTGTAGATGAATAGCTGTTGTAGATGAATAGCTGTTGTAGATGAATAGCTGTTGTAGATGAATAGCTGTTGTAGATGAATAGTTGTTGTAGTTGAATAGCTGTTGTAGATGAATAGCTGTTGCAGTTGAATAGCTGTTGTAGATGAATAACTGTTGCAGTTGAATAGCTGTTGTAAATGAATAACTGTTGCAGTTGAATAGCTGTTGTAGTTGAATAGCTGTTGTAGTTGAATAGCTGTTGTAGATGAATAGCTGTTGTAGATGAATAACTGTTGTAGATGAATTGCTGTTGTAGATGAATAGCTGTTGTAGATGAATAACTGTTGTAGATGAATAGCTGTTGTAGATAAATAGCTGTTGCAGTTGAATAACTGTTGTAGATGAATAGCTGTTGTAGATGAATAGCTGTTGTAGATGAATAGCTGTTGTAGTTGAATAGCTGTTGCAGTTGAATAGCTGTTGTAGTTGAATAGCTGTTGTAGATGAATAGCTGTTGTAGATGAATAACTGTTGCAGTTGAATAGCTGTTGTAGTTGAATAGCTGTTGTAGATGAATAGCTGTTGTAGATGAATAACTGTTGCAGTTGAATAGCTGTTGTAGATGAATAGCTGTTGCAGTTGAATAGCTGTTGTAGATGAATAGCTGTTGTAGTTGAATAGCTGTTGTAGTTGAATAGCTGTTGTAGTTGAATAGCTGTTGTAGATGAATAGCTGTTGTAGATGAATAGCTGTTGTAGATGAATAGCTGTTGTAGATGAATAACTGTTGTAGATGAATAGCTGTTGTAGATGAATAGCTGTTGTAGTTGAATAGCTGTTGTAGATGAATAGCTGTTGTAGTTGAAAAGCTGTTGTAGATGAATAGCTGTTGTAGATGAATAACTGTTGCAGTTGAATAGCTGTTGTAGTTGAATAGCTGTTGTAGATGAATAGCTGTTGTAGTTGAATAGCCGTTGTAGATGAATAGCTGTTGTAGATGAATAACTGTTGCAGTTGAATAGCTGTTGTAGTTGGATAGCTGTTGTAGATGAATAGCTGTTGTAGATGAATAACTGTTGCAGTTGAATAGCTGTTGTAGATGAATAGCTGTTGTAGTTGAATAGCTGTTGTAGATGAATAGCTGTTGTAGTTGAATAGCTGTTGTAGATGAATAGCTGTTGTAGATGAATAACTGTTGCAGTTGAATAGCTGTTGTAGTTGAATAGCTGTTGTAGATGAATAGCTGTTGTAGTTGAATAGCTGTTGTAGATGAATAGCTGTTGTAGATGAATAACTGTTGCAATTGAATAGCTGTTGTAGTTGAATAGCTGTTGTAGATGAATAGCTGTTGTAGATGAATAACTGTTGCAGTTGAATAGCTGTTGTAGATGAATAGCTGTTGCAGTTGAATAGCTGTTGTAGATGAATAACTGTTGCAGTTGAATAGCTGTTGTAGATGAATAGCTGTTGTAGATGAATAACTGTTGCAGTTGAATAGCTGTTGTAGACGAATAACTGTTGTAGATGAATAGCTGTTGTAGATGAATAACTGTTGTAGATGAATAGCTGTTGTAGATGAATAGCTGTTGTAGTTGAATAGCTGTTGTAGATGAATAGCTGTTGTAGTTGAATAGCTGTTGTAGATGAATAGCTGTTGTAGTTGAATAGCTGTTGTAGATGAATAGCTGTTGTAGATGAATAGCTGTTGTAGTTGAATAGCTGTTGTAGATGAATAGCTGTTGCAGTTGAATAGCTGTTGTAGATGAATAACTGTTGTAGATGAATAGCTGTTGTAGTTCAATAGCTGTTGTAGATGAATAGCTGTTGTAGACGAATAGCTGTTGTAGATGAATAGCTGTTGTAGTTGAATAGCTGTTGTAGATGAATAGCTGTTGCAGTTGAATAGCTGTTGTACATGAATAACTGTTGCAGTTGAATAGCTGTTGTAGATGAATAACTGTTGTAGATGAATAACTGTTGTAGATGAATAGCTGTTGTAGATGAATAGCTGTTGTAGTTGAATAGCTGTTGTAGATGAATAACTGTTGTAGATGAATAGCTGTTGTAGTTGAATAGCTGTTGTAGATGAATAACTGTTGTAGATGAATAGCTGTTGTAGATGAATAGCTGTTGTAGTTGAATAGCTGTTGTAGTTGAATAGCTGTTGTAGATGAATAACTGTTGTAGATGAATAACTGTTGTAGATGAATAGCTGTTGTAGATGAATAGCTGTTGTAGATGAATAGCTGTTGCAGTTGAATAGCTGTTGTAGTTGAATAGCTGTTGTAGATGAATAACTGTTGCAGTTGAATAGCTGTTGCAGATGAATAGCTGTTGTAGATGAATAACTGTTGTAGATGAATAGCTGTTGTAGATGAATAGCTGTTGTAGTTGAATAACCGTTGTAGATGAATAGCTGTTGTAGTAGAATAGCTGTTGTAGATGAATAACTGTTGTAGATGAATAACTGTGGTAGATGAATAACTGTTGTAGTTGAATAGCTGTTGTAGATGAATAGCTGTTGCAGTTGAATAGCTGTTGTAGATGAATAGCTGTTGTAGTTGAATAGCTGTTGTAGATGAATAGCTGTTGTAGATGAATAGCTGTTGTAGTTGAATAGCTGTTATAGATGAATAGCTGTTGTAGTTGAATAGCTGTTGTAGATGAATAGCTGTTGTAGATGAATAGCTGTTGTAGATGAATAACTGTTGTAGATGAATAGCTGTTGTAGTTGAATAGCTGTTGTAGATGAATAACTGTTGTAGTTGAATAGCTGTTATAGATGAATAGCTGTTGTAGTTGAATAGCTGTTATAGATAAATAGCTGTTGTAGTTGAATAGCTGTTGTAGATGAATAGCTGTTGTAGATGAATAGCTGTTGTAGATGAATAACTGTTGTAGATGAATAGCTGTTGTAGTTGAATAGCTGTTGTAGATGAATAGCTGTTGTAGATGAATAGCTGTTGTAGATGAATAGCTGTTGTAGATGAATAGCTGTTGTAGATGAATAGCTGTTGTAGATGAATAGCTGTTGTAGTTCAATAGCTGTTGTAGATGAATAGCTGTTGCAGTTGAATAGCTGTTGTAGATGAATAACTGTTGCAGTTGAATAGCTGTTGTAGATGAATAACTGTTGTAGATGAATAACTGTTGTAGATGAATAGCTGTTGTAGATGAATAGCTGTTGTAGTTGAATAGCTGTTGTAGTTGAATAGCTGTTGTAGATGAATAGCTGTTGTAGTTGAATAGCTAATGTAGATGAATAACTGTTGTAGATGAATAGCTGTTGTAGTTGACTAGCTGTTGTAGTTGAATAGCTGTTGTAGTTAAATAGCTGTTGTAGATGAATAACTGTTGCAGTTGAATAGCTGTTGTAGATGAATAACTGTTGTAGATGAATAACTGTGGTAGATGAATAGCTGTTGTAGATGAATAGCTGTTGTAGTTGAATAGCTGTTGTAGATGAATAACTGTTGTAGATGAATAGCTGTTGTAGTTGAATAGCTGTTGTAGTTGAATAGCTGTTGCAGTTGAATAGCTGTTGTAGATGAATAACTGTTGTAGATGAATAGCTGTTGTAGTTGAATAGCTGTTGTAGTTGAATAGCTGTTGTAGTTGAATAGCTGTTGTAGTTGAATAGCTGTTGTAGATGAATAACTGTTCTAGATGAATAGCTGTTGTAGTTGAATAGCTGTTGTAGATGAATAGCTGTTGCAGTTGAATAGCTGTTGTAGTTGAATAGCTGTTATAGATGAATAGCTGTTGTAGTTGAATAGCTGTTGTAGATGAATAACTGTTGTAGATGAATAGCTGTTGTAGTTGAATAGCTGTTGTAGTTGAATAGCTGTTGTAGTTGAATAGCTGTTGTAGATGAATAACTGTTGCAGTTGAATAGCTGTTGTAGATGAATAACTGTTGTAGATGAATAACTGTTGTAGATGAATAGCTGTTGTAGATGAATAGCTGTTGTAGTTGAATAACCGTTGTAGATGAATAGCTGTTGTAGATGAATAGCTGTTGTAGTTGAATAGCTGTTGTAGATGAATAACTGTTGTACATGAATAGCTGTTGTAGTTGAATAGCTGTTGTAGATGAATAGCTGTTGCAGTTGAATAGCTGTTGTAGTTGAATAGCTGTTATAGATGAATAGCTGTTGTAGTTGAATAGCTGTTGTAGATGAATAACTGTTGTAGATGAATAGCTGTTGTAGTTGAATAGCTGTTGTAGTTGAATAGCTGTTGTAGTTGAATAGCTGTTGTAGATGAATAACTGTTGCAGTTGAATAGCTGTTGTAGATGAATAACTGTTGTAGATGAATCACTGTTGTAGATGAATAGCTGTTGTAGATGAATAGCTGTTGTAGTTGAATAACCGTTGTAGATGAATAGCTGTTGTAGTTGAATAGCTGTTGTAGATGAATAACTGTTGTAGATGAATAACTGTTGTAGATGAATAACTGTTGTAGTTGAATAGCTGTTGTAGATGAATAGCTGTTGCAGTTGAATAGCTGTTGTAGATGAATAACTGTTGCAGTTGAATAGCTGTTGTAGATGAATAACTGTTGTAGATGAATAACTGTTGTAAATGAATAGCTGTTGTAGATGAATAGCTGTTGTAGTTGAATAGCTGTTGTAGATGAATAACTGTTGTAGATGAATGGCTGTTGTAGTTGAATAGCTGTTGTAGTTGAATAGCTGTTGTAGTTGAATAGCTATTGTAGATGAATAACTGTTGTAGATGAATAGCTGTTGTAGTTGAATAGCTGTTGTAGTTGAATAGCTGTTGTAGTTGAATAGCTGTTGTAGATGAATAACTGTTGTAGATGAATAGCTGTTGTAGTTGAATAGCTGTTGTAGATGAATAGCTGTTGTAGATGAATAGCTGTTGTAGTTGAATAGCTGTTGTAGATGAATAACTGTTGTAGATGAATAGCTGTTGTAGTTGAATAGCTGTTGTAGTTGAATAGCTGTTGTAGTTAACAGCTGTTGTAGATGAATAACTGTTGTAGATGAATAGCTGTTGTAGATGAATAGCTGTTGTAGTTAAATAGCTGTTATAGATGAATAGCTGTTGTAGTTGAATAGCTGTTGTAGATGAATAGCTGTTGTAGATGAATAGCTGTTGTAGATGAATAACTGTTGTAGATGAATAGCTGTTGTAGTTGAATAGCTGTTGTAGATGAATATCTGTTGTAGTTGAATAGCTGTTATAGATGAATAGCTGTTGTAGTTGAATAGCTGTTATAGATGAATAGCTGTTGTAGTTGAATAGCTGTTGTAGATGAATAGCTGTTGTAGATGAATAGCTGTTGTAGATGAATAACTGTTGTAGATGAATAGCTGTTGTAGTTGAATAGCTGTTGTAGATGAATAGCTGTTGTAGATGAATAGCTGTTGTAGATGAATAGCTGTTGTAGATGAATAGCTGTTGTAGATGAATAACTGTTGTAGTTGAATAGCTGTTGTTGTTGAATAGCTTTTGCAGTTGAATAGCTGTTGTAGTTGAATAACTGTTGTAGATGAATAACTGTTGTAGATGAATAGCTGTTGCAGTTGAATAGCTGTTGTCGTTGAATAGCTGTTGTAGATGAATAGCTGTTGCAGTTGAATAGCTGTTGTAGATGAATAGCTGTTGTAGTTGAATAGCTGTTGTAGATGAATAGCTGTTGCAGTTGAATAGCTGTTGTAGATGAATAACTGTTGTAGATGAATAACTGTTGTAGATGAATAGCTGTTGTAGATGAATAGCTGTTGTAGTTGAATAGCTGTTGTAGATGAATAACTGTTGTAGATGAATAGCTGTTGTAGTTGAATAGCTGTTGTAGATGAATAACTGTTGTAGATGAATAGCTGTTGTAGATGAATAGCTGTTGTAGTTGAATAGCTGTTATAGATGAATAGCTGTTGTAGTTGAATAGCTGTTGTAGATGAATAGCTGTTGTAGATGAATAGCTGTTGTAGATGAATAGCTGTTGTAGTTGAATAGCTGTAAAAGATGAATAGCTGTTGTAGTTGAATAGCTGTTGTAGATGATTAGCTCTTGTAGATGAATAGCTGTTGTAGATGAATAACTGTTGTAGATGAATAGCTGTTGTAGTTGAATAGCTGTTGTAGATGAATAGCTGTTGTAGATGAATAGCTGTTGTAGTTGAATAGCTGTTGTAGTTGAATAGCTGTTGTAGTTGAATAGCTGTTGTAGATGAATAGCTGTTGTAGATGAATAGCTGTTGTAGATGAATAACTGTTGTAGATGAATAGCTGTTGTAGTTGAATAGCTGTTGTAGATGAATAACTGTTGTAGATGAATAGCTGTTGTAGATGAATAGCTGTTGTAGTTGAATAGCTGTTATAGATGAATAGCTGTTGTAGTTGAATAGCTGTTGTAGTTGAATAACTGTTGTAGATGAATAACTGTTGTAGATGAATAGCTGTTGCAGTTGAATAGCTGTTGTAGTTGAATAGCTGATGTAGATGAATAGCTGTTGCAGTTGAATAGCTGTTGTAGATGAATAGCTGTTGTAGTTGAATAGCTGTTGTAGTTGAATAGCTGTTGTAGTTGAATAGCTGTTGTAGATGAATAGCTGTTGTAGATGAATAGCTGTTGTAGATGAATAGCTGTTGTAGATGAATAACTGTTGCAGTTGAATAGCTGTTGTAGATGAATAGCTGTTGTAGTTGAATAGCTGTTGTAGATGAATAGCTGTTGTAGTTGAATAGCTGTTGTAGATGAATAGCTGTTGTAGATGAATAACTGTTGCAGTTGAATAGCTGTTGTAGTTGAATAGCTGTTGTAGATGAATAGCTGTTGTAGTTGAATAGCTGTTGTAGATGAATAGCTGTTGTAGATGAATAACTGTTGCAGTTGAATAGCTGTTGTAGTTGAATAGCTGTTGTAGATGAATAGCTGTTGTAGATGAATAACTGTTGCAGTTGAATAGCTGTTGTAGATGAATAGCTGTTGTAGTTGAATAGCTGTTGTAGATGAATAGCTGTTGTAGTTGAATAGCTGTTGTAGATGAATAGCTGTTGTAGATGAATAACTTTTGCAGTTGAATAGCTGTTGTAGTTGAATAGCTGTTGTAGATGAATAGCTGTTGTAGTTGAATAGCTGTTGTAGATGAATAGCTGTTGTAGATGAATAACTGTTGCTGTTGAATAGCTGTTGTAGTTGAATAGCTGTTGTAGATGAATAGCTGTTGTAGATGAATAACTGTTGTAGTTGAATAGCTGTTGTAGATGAATAGCTGTTGTAGTTGAATAGCTGTTGTAGATGAATAGCTGTTGTAGATGAATAACTGTTGCAGTTGAATAGCTGTTGTAGATGAATAGCTGTTGTAGATGAATAACTGTTGTAGATGAATAGCTGTTGTAGATGAATAACTGTTGTAGATGAATAGCTGTTGTAGATGAATAGCTGTTGTAGTTGAATAGCTGTTGTAGATGAATAGCTGTTGTAGTTGAATAGCTGTTGTAGATGAATAGCTGTTGTAGTTGAATAGCTGTTGTAGATGAATAGCTGTTGTAGATGAATAGCTGTTGTAGTTGAATAGCTGTTGTAGATGAATAGCTGTTGCAGTTGAATAGCTGTTGTAGATGAATAACTGTTGTAGATGAATAGCTGTTGTAGTTGAATAGCTGTTGTAGATGAATAGCTGTTGTAGACGAATAGCTGTTGTAGATGAATAGCTGTTGTAGTTGAATAGCTGTTGTAGATGAATAGCTGTTGCAGTTGAATAGCTGTTGTAGATGAATAACTGTTGCAGTTGAATAGCTGTTGTAGATGAATAACTGTTGTAGATGAATAACTGTTGTAGATGAATAGCTGTTGTAGATGAATAGCTGTTGTAGTTGAATAGCTGTTGTAGATGAATAACTGTTGTAGATGAATAGCTGTTGTAGTTGAATAGCTGTTGTAGATGAATAACTGTTGTAGATGAATAGCTGTTGTAGATGAATAGCTGTTGTAGTTGAATAGCTGTTGTAGATGAATAACTGTTGTAGATGAATAGCTGTTGTAGTTGAATAGCTGTTGTAGATGAATAACTGTTGTAGATGAATAGCTGTTGTAGATGAATAGCTGTTGTAGATGAATAGCTGTTGTACATGAATAGCTGTTGTAGATGAATAGCTGTTGTAGTTGAATAGCTGTTGTAGTTGAATAGCTGTTGTAGATGAATAACTGTTGTAGATGAATAACTGTTGTAGATGAATAGCTGTTGTAGATGAATAGCTGTTGTGGATGAATAGCTGTTGCAGTTGAATAGCTGTTGTAGTTGAATAGCTGTTGTAGATGAATAACTGTTGCAGTTGAATAGCTGTTGCAGATGAATAGCTGTTGTAGATGAATAACTGTTGTAGATGAATAGCTGTTGTAGATGAATAGCTGTTGTAGTTGAATAACCGTTGTAGATGAATAGCTGTTGTAGTTGAATAGCTGTTGTAGATGAATAACTGTTGTAGATGAATAACTGTGGTAGATGAATAACTGTTGTAGTTGAATAGCTGTTGTAGATGAATAGCTGTTGCAGTTGAATAGCTGTTGTAGATGAATAACTGTTGTAGTTGAATAGCTGTTGTAGATGAATAGCTGTTGTAGATGAATAGCTGTTGTAGTTGAATAGCTGTTATAGATGAATAGCTGTTGTAGTTGAATAGCTGTTGTAGATGAATAGCTGTTGTAGATGAATAGCTGTTGTAGATGAATAACTGTTGTAGATGAATAGCTGTTGTAGTTGAATAGCTGTTGTAGATGAATAACTGTTGTAGTTGAATAGCTGTTATAGATGAATAGCTGTTGTAGTTGAATAGCTGTTATAGATGAATAGCTGTTGTAGTTGAATAGCTGTTGTAGATGAATAGCTGTTGTAGATGAATAGCTGTTGTAGATGAATAACTGTTGTAGATGAATAGCTGTTGTAGTTGAATAGCTGTTGTAGATGAATAGCTGTTGTAGATGAATAGCTGTTGTAGATGAATAGCTGTTGTAGATGAATAGCTGTTGTAGATGAACAGCTGTTGTAGATGAATAGCTGTTGTAGTTGAATAGCTGTTGTAGATGAATAGCTGTTGCAGTTGAATAGCTGTTGTAGATGAATAACTGTTGCAGTTGAATAGCTGTTGTAGATGAATAACTGTTGTAGATGAATAACTGTTGTAGATGAATAGCTGTTGTAGATGAATAGCTGTTGTAGTTGAATAGCTGTTGTAGTTGAATAGCTGTTGTAGATGAATAGCTGTTGTAGTTGATTAGCTGTTGTAGATGAATAACTGTTGTAGATGAATAGCTGTTGTAGTTGAATAGCTGTTGTAGTTGAATAGCTGTTGTAGTTGAATAGCTGTTGTAGATGAATAACTGTTGCAGTTGAATAGCTGTTGTAGATGAATAACTGTTGTAGATGAATAACTGTTGTAGATGAATAGCTGTTGTAGATGAATAGCTGTTGTAGTTGAATAGCTGTTGTAGATGAATAACTGTTGTAGATGAATAGCTGTTGTAGTTGAATAGCTGTTGTAGTTGAATAGCTGTTGTAGTTGAATAGCTGTTGTAGATGAATAACTGTTGTAGATGAATAGCTGTTGTAGTTGAATAGCTGTTGTAGTTGAATAGCTGTTGTAGTTGAATAGCTGTTGTAGATGAATAACTGTTGTAGATGAATAGCTGTTGTAGTTGAATAGCTGTTGTAGATGAATAGCTGTTGCAGTTGAATAGCTGTTGTAGTTGAATAGCTGTTATAGATGAATAGCTGTTGTAGTTGAATAGCTGTTGTAGATGAATAACTGTTGTAGATGAATAGCTGTTGTAGTTGAATAGCTGTTGTAGTTGAATAGCTGTTGTAGTTGAATAGCTGTTGTAGATGAATAACTGTTGCAGTTGAATAGCTGTTGTAGATGAATAACTGTTGTAGATGAATAACTGTTGTAGATGAATAGCTGTTGTAGATGAATAGCTGCTGTAGTTGAATAACCGTTGTAGATGAATAGCCGTTGTAGATGAATAGCTGTTGTAGTTGAATAGCTGTTGTAGATGAATAACTGTTGTACATGAGTAGCTGTTGTAGTTGAATAGCTGTTGTAGATGAATAGCTGTTGCAGTTGAATAGCTGTTGTAGTTGAATAGCTGTTATAGATGAATAGCTGTTGTAGTTGAATAGCTGTTGTAGATGAATAACTGTTGTAGATGAATAGCTGTTGTAGTTGAATAGCTGTTGTAGTTGAATAGCTGTTGTAGTTGAATAGCTGTTGTAGATGAATAACTGTTGATGTTGAATAGCTGTTGTAGATGAATAACTGTTGTAGATGAATAACTGTTGTAGATGAATAGCTGTTGTAGATGAATAGCTGTTGTAGTTGAATAACCGTTGTAGATGAATAGCTGTTGTAGTTGAATAGCTGTTGTAGATGAATAACTGTTGTAGATGAATAACTGTTGTAGATGAATAACTGTTGTAGTTGAATAGCTGTTGTAGATGAATAGCTGTTGCAGTTGAATAGCTGTTTTAGATGAATAACTGTTGCAGTTGAATAGCTGTTGTAGATGAATAACTGTTGTAGATGAATAACTGTTGTAGATGAATAGCTGTTGTAGATGAATAGCTGTTGTAGTTGAATAGCTGTTGTAGATGAATAACTGTTGTAGATGAATAGCTGTTGTAGTTGAATAGCTGTTGTAGTTGAATAGCTGTTGTAGTTGAATAGCTATTGTAGATGAATAACTGTTGTAGATGAATAGCTGTTGTAGTTGAATAGCTGTTGTAGTTGAATAGCTGTTGTAGTTGAATAGCTGTTGTAGATGAATAACTGTTGTAGATGAATAGCTGTTGTAGTTGAATAGCTGTTGTAGATGAATAGCTGTTGTAGATGAATAGCTGTTGTAGTTGAATAGCTGTTGTAGATGAATAACTGTTGTAGATGAATAGCTGTTGTAGTTGAATAGCTGTTGTAGTTGAATAGCTGTTGTAGTTAATAGCTGTTGTAGATGAATAACTGTTGTAGATGAATAGCTGTTGTAGATGAATAGCTGTTGTAGTTGAATAGCTGTTATAGATGAATAGCTGTTGTAGTTGAATAGCTGTTGTAGATGAATAGCTGTTGTAGATGAATAGCTGTTGTAGATGAATAACTGTTGTAGATGAATAGCTGTTGTAGTTGAATAGCTGTTGTAGATGAATATCTGTTGTAGTTGAATAGCTGTTATAGATGAATAGCTGTTGTAGTTGAATAGCTGTTATAGATGAATAGCTGTTGTAGTTGAATAGCTGTTGTAGATGAATAGCTGTTGTAGATGAATAGCTGTTGTAGATGAATAACTGTTGTAGATGAATAGCTGTTGTAGTTGAATAGCTGTTGTAGATGAATAGCTGTTGTAGATGAATAGCTGTTGTAGATGAATAGCTGTTGTAGATGAATAGCTGTTGTAGATGAATAACTGTTGTAGTTGGATAGCTGTTGTAGTTGAATAGCTGTTGCAGTTGAATAGCTGTTGTAGTTGAATAACTGTTGTAGATGAATAACTGTTGTAGATGAATAGCTGTTGCAGTTGAATAGCTGTTGTAGTTGAATAGCTGTTGTAGATGAATAGCTGTTGCAGTTGAATAGCTGTTGTAGATGAATAGCTGTTGTAGTTGAATAGCTGTTGTAGATGAACAGCTGTTGCAGTTGAATAGCTGTTGTAGATGAATAACTGTTGCAGTTGAATAGCTGTTGTAGATGAATAACTGTTGTAGATGAATAACTGTTGTAGATGAATAGCTGTTGTAGATGAATAGTTGTTGTAGTTGAATAGCTGTTGTAGATGAATAACTGTTGTAGATGAATAGCTGTTGTAGTTGAATAGCTGTTGTAGATGAATAACTGTTGTAGATGAATAGCTGTTGTAGATGAATAGCTGTTGTAGTTGAATAGCTGTTATAGATGAATAGCTGTTGTAGTTGAATAGCTGTTGTAGATGAATAGCTGTTGTAGATGAATAGCTGTTGTAGATGAATAGCTGTTATAGTTGAATAGCTGTTAAAGATGAATAGCTGTTGTAGTTGAATAGCTGTTGTAGATGATTAGCTGTTGTAGATGAATAGCTGTTGTAGATGAATAACTGTTGTAGATGAATAGCTGTTGTAGTTGAATAGCTGTTGTAGATGAATAGCTGTTGTAGTTGAATAGCTGTTGTAGATGAATAGCTGTTGTAGATGAATAACTGTTGTAGTTGAATAGCTGTTGTAGATGAATAACTGTTGTAGTTGAATAGCTGTTGTAGATGAATAGCTGTTGCAGTTGAATAGCTGTTGTAGTTGAATAGCTGTTGTAGTTGAATAGCTGTTGTAGATGAATAACTGTTGTAGATGAATAGCTGTTGTAGATGAATAGCTGTTGTAGATGAATAACTGTTGTAGATGAATAGCTGTTGTAGTTGAATAGCTGTTGTAGATGAATAGCTGTTGTAGTTGAATAACTGTTGTAGATGAATAGCTGTTGTAGATGAATAGCTGTTGTAGTTGAATAGCTGTTGTAGATGAATAACTGTTGTAGATGAATAGCTGTTGTAGTTGAATAGCTGTTGTAGATGAATAACTGTTGTAGATGAATAGCTGTTGTAGATGAATA
This sequence comes from Watersipora subatra, assembly GCF_963576615.1. Taxonomy (NCBI): domain Eukaryota; kingdom Metazoa; phylum Bryozoa; class Gymnolaemata; order Cheilostomatida; family Watersiporidae; genus Watersipora; species Watersipora subatra. The sequence goes on along the minus strand of NC_088710.1, from coordinate 39,007,882 downwards.
GCTGTTGTAGTTGAATAGCTGTTATAGATGAATAGCTGTTGTAGTTGAATAGCTGTTGTAGATGAATAGCTGTTGTAGATGAATAGCTGTTGTAGATGAATAGCTGTTGTAGTTGAATAGCTGTTAAAGATGAATAGCTGTTGTAGTTGAATAGCTGTTGTAGTTGAATAGCTGTTGTAGATGAATAGCTGTTGTAGATGAATAACTGTTGCAGTTGAATAGCTGTTGTAGTTGAATAGCTGTTGTAGATGAATAGCTGTTGTAGTTGAATAGCTGTTGTAGATGAATAGCTGTTGTAGATGAATAACTGTTGCAGTTGAATAGCTGTTGTAGTTGAATAGCTGTTGTAGATGAATAGCTGTTGTAGATGAATAACTGTTGCAGTTGAATAGCTGTTGTAGATGAATAGCTGTTGTAGTTGAATAGCTGTTGTAGATGAATAGCTGTTGTAGTTGGATAGCTGTTGTAGATGAATAGCTGTTGTAGATGAATAACTTTTGCAGTTCAATAGCTGTTGTAGTTGAATAGCTGTTGTAGATGAATAGCTGTTGTAGTTGAATAGCTGTTGTAGATGAATAGCTGTTGTAGATGAATAACTTTTGCAGTTGAATAGCTGTTGTAGTTGAATAGCTGTTGTAGATGAATAGCTGTTGTAGATGAATAACTGTTGCAGTTGAATAGCTGTTGTAGATGAATAGCTGTTGCAGTTGAATAGCTGTTGTAGATGAATAACTGTTGCAGTTGAATAGCTGTTGTAGATGAATAGCTGTTGTAGATGAATAACTGTTGCAGTTGAATAGCTGTTGTAGATGAATAACTGTTGTAGATGAATAGCTGTTGTAGATGAATAACTGTTGTAGATGAATAGCTGTTGTAGATGAATAGCTGTTGTAGTTGAATAGCTGTTGTAGATGAATAGCTGTTGTAGTTGAATAGCTGTTGTAGATGAATAGCTGTTGTAGTTGAATAGCTGTTGTAGATGAATAGCTGTTGTAGATGAATAGCTGTTGTAGTTGAATAGCTGTTGTAGATGAATAGCTGTTGTAGATGAATAACTGTTGTAGATGAATAACTGTTGTAGATGAATAGCTGTTGTAGATGAATAGCTGTTGTAGTTGAATAGCTGTTGTAGATGAATAACTGTTGTAGATGAATAGCTGTTGTAGTTGAATAGCTGTTGTAGTTGAATAGCTGTTGTAGTTGAATAGCTGTTGTAGATGAATAACTGTTGTAGATGAATAGCTGTTGTAGTTGAATAGCTGTTGTAGTTGAATAGCTGTTGTAGTTGAATAGCTGTTGTAGATGAATAACTGTTGTAGATGAATAGCTGTTGTAGTTGAATAGCTGTTGTAGATGAATAGCTGTTGCAGTTGAATAGCTGTTGTAGTTGAATAGCTGTTATAGATGAATAGCTGTTGTAGTTGAATAGCTGTTGTAGATGAATAACTGTTGTAGATGAATAGCTGTTGTAGTTGAATAGCTGTTGTAGTTGAATAGCTGTTGTAGTTGAATAGCTGTTGTAGATGAATAACTGTTGCAGTTGAATAGCTGTTGTAGATGAATAACTGTTGTAGATGAATAACTGTTGTAGATGAATAGCTGTTGTAGATGAATAGCTGCTGTAGTTGAATAACCGTTGTAGATGAATAGCCGTTGTAGATGAATAGCTGTTGTAGTTGAATAGCTGTTGTAGATGAATAACTGTTGTACATGAGTAGCTGTTGTAGTTGAATAGCTGTTGTAGATGAATAGCTGTTGCAGTTGAATAGCTGTTGTAGTTGAATAGCTGTTATAGATGAATAGCTGTTGTAGTTGAATAGCTGTTGTAGATGAATAACTGTTGTAGATGAATAGCTGTTGTAGTTGAATAGCTGTTGTAGTTGAATAGCTGTTGTAGTTGAATAGCTGTTGTAGATGAATAACTGTTGCAGTTGAATAGCTGTTGTAGATGAATAACTGTTGTAGATGAATAACTGTTGTAGATGAATAGCTGTTGTAGATGAATAGCTGTTGTAGTTGAATAACCGTTGTAGATGAATAGCTGTTGTAGTTGAATAGCTGTTGTAGATGAATAACTGTTGTAGATGAATAACTGTTGTAGATGAATAACTGTTGTAGTTGAATAGCTGTTGTAGATGAATAGCTGTTGCAGTTGAATAGCTGTTTTAGATGAATAACTGTTGCAGTTGAATAGCTGTTGTAGATGAATAACTGTTGTAGATGAATAACTGTTGTAGATGAATAGCTGTTGTAGATGAATAGCTGTTGTAGTTGAATAGCTGTTGTAGATGAATAACTGTTGTAGATGAATAGCTGTTGTAGTTGAATAGCTGTTGTAGTTGAATAGCTGTTGTAGTTGAATAGCTATTGTAGATGAATAACTGTTGTAGATGAATAGCTGTTGTAGTTGAATAGCTGTTGTAGTTGAATAGCTGTTGTAGTTGAATAGCTGTTGTAGATGAATAACTGTTGTAGATGAATAGCTGTTGTAGTTGAATAGCTGTTGTAGATGAATAGCTGTTGTAGATGAATAGCTGTTGTAGTTGAATAGCTGTTGTAGATGAATAACTGTTGTAGATGAATAGCTGTTGTAGTTGAATAGCTGTTGTAGTTGAATAGCTGTTGTAGTTAATAGCTGTTGTAGATGAATAACTGTTGTAGATGAATAGCTGTTGTAGATGAATAGCTGTTGTAGTTGAATAGCTGTTATAGATGAATAGCTGTTGTAGTTGAATAGCTGTTGTAGATGAATAGCTGTTGTAGATGAATAGCTGTTGTAGATGAATAACTGTTGTAGATGAATAGCTGTTGTAGTTGAATAGCTGTTGTAGATGAATATCTGTTGTAGTTGAATAGCTGTTATAGATGAATAGCTGTTGTAGTTGAATAGCTGTTATAGATGAATAGCTGTTGTAGTTGAATAGCTGTTGTAGATGAATAGCTGTTGTAGATGAATAGCTGTTGTAGATGAATAACTGTTGTAGATGAATAGCTGTTGTAGTTGAATAGCTGTTGTAGATGAATAGCTGTTGTAGATGAATAGCTGTTGTAGATGAATAGCTGTTGTAGATGAATAGCTGTTGTAGATGAATAACTGTTGTAGTTGGATAGCTGTTGTAGTTGAATAGCTGTTGCAGTTGAATAGCTGTTGTAGTTGAATAACTGTTGTAGATGAATAACTGTTGTAGATGAATAGCTGTTGCAGTTGAATAGCTGTTGTAGTTGAATAGCTGTTGTAGATGAATAGCTGTTGCAGTTGAATAGCTGTTGTAGATGAATAGCTGTTGTAGTTGAATAGCTGTTGTAGATGAATAGCTGTTGCAGTTGAATAGCTGTTGTAGATGAATAACTGTTGCAGTTGAATAGCTGTTGTAGATGAATAACTGTTGTAGATGAATAACTGTTGTAGATGAATAGCTGTTGTAGATGAATAGTTGTTGTAGTTGAATAGCTGTTGTAGATGAATAACTGTTGTAGATGAATAGCTGTTGTAGTTGAATAGCTGTTGTAGATGAATAACTGTTGTAGATGAATAGCTGTTGTAGATGAATAGCTGTTGTAGTTGAATAGCTGTTATAGATGAATAGCTGTTGTAGTTGAATAGCTGTTGTAGATGAATAGCTGTTGTAGATGAATAGCTGTTGTAGATGAATAGCTGTTGTAGTTGAATAGCTGTTAAAGATGAATAGCTGTTGTAGTTGAATAGCTGTTGTAGATGATTAGCTGTTGTAGATGAATAGCTGTTGTAGATGAATAACTGTTGTAGATGAATAGCTGTTGTAGTTGAATAGCTGTTGTAGATGAATAGCTGTTGTAGTTGAATAGCTGTTGTAGATGAATAGCTGTTGTAGATGAATAACTGTTGTAGTTGAATAGCTGTTGTAGATGAATAACTGTTGTAGTTGAATAGCTGTTGTAGATGAATAGCTGTTGCAGTTGAATAGCTGTTGTAGTTGAATAGCTGTTGTAGTTGAATAGCTGTTGTAGATGAATAACTGTTGTAGATGAATAGCTGTTGTAGATGAATAGCTGTTGTAGATGAATAACTGTTGTAGATGAATAGCTGTTGTAGTTGAATAGCTGTTGTAGATGAATAGCTGTTGTAGTTGAATAACTGTTGTAGATGAATAGCTGTTGTAGATGAATAGCTGTTGTAGTTGAATAGCTGTTGTAGATGAATAACTGTTGTAGATGAATAGCTGTTGTAGTTGAATAGCTGTTGTAGATGAATAACTGTTGTAGATGAATAGCTGTTGTAGATGAATAGCTGTTGTAGTTGAATAGCTGTTATAGATGAATAGCTGTTGTAGTTGAATAGCTGTTGTAGATGAATAGCTGTTGTAGATGAATAGCTGTTGTAGATGAATAGCTGTTGTAGTTGAATAGCTGTTAAAGATGAATAGCTGTTGTAGTTGAATAGCTGTTGTAGTTGAATAGCTGTTGTAGATGAATAGCTGTTGTAGATGAATAACTGTTGCAGTTGAATAGCTGTTGTAGTTGAATAGCTGTTGTAGATGAATAGCTGTTGTAGTTGAATAGCTGTTGTAGATGAATAGCTGTTGTAGATGAATAACTGTTGCAGTTGAATAGCTGTTGTAGTTGAATAGCTGTTGTAGATGAATAGCTGTTGTAGATGAATAACTGTTGCAGTTGAATAGCTGTTGTAGATGAATAGCTGTTGTAGTTGAATAGCTGTTGTAGATGAATAGCTGTTGTAGTTGGATAGCTGTTGTAGATGAATAGCTGTTGTAGATGAATAACTTTTGCAGTTCAATAGCTGTTGTAGTTGAATAGCTGTTGTAGATGAATAGCTGATGTAGTTGAATAGCTGTTGTAGATGAATAGCTGTTGTAGATGAATAACTTTTGCAGTTGAATAGCTGTTGTAGTTGAATAGCTGTTGTAGATGAATAGCTGTTGTAGATGAATAACTGTTGCAGTTGAATAGCTGTTGTAGATGAATAGCTGTTGCAGTTGAATAGCTGTTGTAGATGAATAACTGTTGCAGTTGAATAGCTGTTGTAGATGAATAGCTGTTGTAGATGAATAACTGTTGCAGTTGAATAGCTGTTGTAGATGAATAACTGTTGTAGATGAATAGCTGTTGTAGATGAATAACTGTTGTAGATGAATAGCTGTTGTAGATGAATAGCTGTTGTAGTTGAATAGCTGTTGTAGATGAATAGCTGTTGTAGTTGAATAGCTGTTGTAGATGAATAGCTGTTGTAGTTGAATAGCTGTTGTAGATGAATAGCTGTTGTAGATGAATAGCTGTTGTAGTTGAATAGCTGTTGTAGATGAATAGCTGTTGCAGTTGAATAGCTGTTGTAGATGAATAACTGTTGTAGATGAATAGCTGTTGTAGTTGAATAGCTGTTGTAGATGAATAGCTGTTGTAGACGAATAGCTGTTGTAGATGAATAGCTGTTGTAGTTGAATAGCTGTTGTAGATGAATAGCTGTTGCAGTTGAATAGCTGTTGTAGATGAATAACTGTTGCAGTTGAATAGCTGTTGTAGATGAATAACTGTTGTAGATGAATAACTGTTGTAGATGAATAGCTGTTGTAGATGAATAGCTGTTGTAGTTGAATAGCTGTTGTAGATGAATAACTGTTGTAGATGAATAGCTGTTGTAGTTGAATAGCTGTTGTAGATGAATAACTGTTGTAGATGAATAGCTGTTGTAGATGAATAGCTGTTGTAGTTGAATAGCTGTTGTAGATGAATAACTGTTGTAGATGAATAGCTGTTGTAGATGAATAGCTGTTGTAGTTGAATAGCTGTTGTAGATGAATAGCTGTTGCAGTTGAATAGCTGTTGTAGATGAATAACTGTTGCAGTTGAATAGCTGTTGTAGATGAATAACTGTTGTAGATGAATAACTGTTGTAGATGAATAGCTGTTGTAGATGAATAGTTGTTGTAGTTGAATAGCTGTTGTAGATGAATAACTGTTGTAGATGAATAGCTGTTGTAGTTGAATAGCTGTTGTAGATGAATAACTGTTGTAGATGAATAGCTGTTGTAGATGAATAGCTGTTGTAGTTGAATAGCTGTTATAGATGAATAGCTGTTGTAGTAGAATAGCTGTTGTAGATGAATAGCTGTTGTAGATGAATAGCTGTTGTAGATGAATAGCTGTTGTAGTTGAATAGCTGTTAAAGATGAATAGCTGTTGTAGTTGAATAGCTGTTGTAGATGATTAGCTGTTGTAGATGAATAGCTGTTGTAGATGAATAACTGTTGTAGATGAATAGCTGTTGTAGTTGAATAGCTGTTGTAGATGAATAGCTGTTGTAGTTGAATAGCTGTTGTAGATGAATAGCTGTTGTAGATGAATAACTGTTGTAGTTGAGTAGCTGTTGTAGATGAATAACTGTTGTAGTTGAATAGCTGTTGTAGATGAATAGCTGTTGCAGTTGAATAGCTGTTGTAGTTGAATAGCTGTTGTAGTTGAATAGCTGTTGTAGATGAATAACTGTTGTAGATGAATAGCTGTTGTAGATGAATAGCTGTTGTAGATGAATAACTGTTGTAGATGAATAGCTGTTGTAGTTGAATAGCTGTTGTAGATGAATAGCTGTTGTAGTTGAATAACTGTTGTAGATGAATAGCTGTTGTAGATGAATAGCTGTTGTAGTTGAATAGCTGTTGTAGATGAATAACTGTTGTAGATGAATAGCTGTTGTAGTTGAATAGCTGTTGTAGATGAATAACTGTTGTAGATGAATAGCTGTTGTAGATGAATAGCTGTTGTAGTTGAATAGCTGTTATAGATGAATAGCTGTTGTAGTTGAATAGCTGTTGTAGATGAATAGCTGTTGTAGATGAATAACTGTTGTAGATGAATAGCTGTTGTAGTTGAATAGCTGTTAAAGATGAATAGCTGTTGTAGTTGAATAGCTGTTGTAGTTGAATAGCTGTTGTAGATGAATAGCTGTTGTAGATGAATAACTGTTGCAGTTGAATAGCTGTTGTAGTTGAATAGCTGTTGTAGATGAATAGCTGTTGTAGTTGAATAGCTGTTGTAGATGAATAGCTGTTGTAGATGAATAACTGTTGCAGTTGAATAGCTGTTGTAGTTGAATAGCTGTTGTAGATGAATAGCTGTTGTAGATGAATAACTGTTGCAGTTGAATAGCTGTTGTAGATGAATAGCTGTTGTAGTTGAATAGCTGTTGTAGATGAATAGCTGTTGTAGTTGAATAGCTGTTGTAGATGAATAGCTGTTGTAGATGAATAACTTTTGCAGTTCAATAGCTGTTGTAGTTGAATAGCTGTTGTAGATGAATAGCTGTTGTAGTTGAATAGCTGTTGTAGATGAATAGCTGTTGTAGATGAATAACTTTTGCAGTTGAATAGCTGTTGTAGTTGAATAGCTGTTGTAGATGAATAGCTGTTGTAGATGAATAACTGTTGCAGTTGAATAGCTGTTGTAGATGAATAGCTGTTGCAGTTGAATAGCTGTTGTAGATGAATAACTGTTGCAGTTGAATAGCTGTTGTAGATGAATAGCTGTTGTAGATGAATAACTGTTGCAGTTGAATAGCTGTTGTAGATGAATAACTGTTGTAGATGAATAGCTGTTGTAGATGAATAACTGTTGTAGATGAATAGCTGTTGTAGATGAATAGCTGTTGTAGTTGAATAGCTGTTGTAGATGAATAGCTGTTGTAGTTGAATAGCTGTTGTAGATGAATAGCTGTTGTAGTTGAATAGCTGTTGTAGATGAATAGCTGTTGTAGATGAATAGCTGTTGTAGTTGAATAGCTGTTGTAGATGAATAGCTGTTGCAGTTGAATAGCTGTTGTAGATGAATAACTGTTGTAGATGAATAGCTGTTGTAGTTGAATAGCTGTTGTAGATGAATAGCTGTTGTAGACGAATAGCTGTTGTAGATGAATAGCTGTTGTAGTTGAATAGCTGTTGTAGATGAATAGCTGTTGCAGTTGAATAGCTGTTGTAGATGAATAACTGTTGCAGTTGATTAGCTGTTGTAGATGAATAACTGTTGTAGATGAATAACTGTTGTAGATGAATAGCTGTTGTAGATGAATAGCTGTTGTAGTTGAATAGCTGTTGTAGATGAATAACTGTTGTAGATGAATAGCTGTTGTAGTTGAATAGCTGTTGTAGATGAATAACTGTTGTAGATGAATAGCTGTTGTAGATGAATAGCTGTTGTAGTTGAATAGCTGTTGTAGATGAATAACTGTTGTAGATGAATAGCTGTTGTAGTTGAATAGCTGTTGTAGATGAATAACTGTTGTAGATGAATAGCTGTTGTAGATGAATAGCTGTTGTAGATGAATAGCTGTTGTAGATGAATAGCTGTTGTAGATGAATAGCTGTTGTAGTTGAATAGCTGTTGTAGTTGAATAGCTGTTGTAGATGAATAACTGTTGTAGATGAATAACTGTTGTAGATGAATAGCTGTTGTAGATGAATAGCTGTTGTGGATGAATAGCTGTTGCAGTTGAATAGCTGTTGTAGTTGAATAGCTGTTGTAGATGAATAACTGTTGCAGTTGAATAGCTGTTGCAGATGAATAGCTGTTGTAGATGAATAACTGTTGTAGATGAATAGCTGTTGTAGATGAATAGCTGTTGTAGTTGAAAAACCGTTGTAGATGAATAGCTGTTGTAGTTGAATAGCTGTTGTAGAGGAATAACTGTTGTAGATGAATAACTGTGGTAGATGAATAACTGTTGTAGTTGAATAGCTGTTGTAGATGAATAGCTGTTGCAGTTGAATAGCTGTTGTAGATGAATAACTGTTGTAGTTGAATAGCTGTTGTAGAAGAATAGCTGTTGTAGATGAATAGCTGTTGTAGTTGAATAGCTGTTATAGATGAATAGCTGTTGTAGTTGAATAGCTGTTGTAGATGAATAGCTGTTGTAGATGAATAGCTGTTGTAGATGAATAACTGTTGTAGATGAATAGCTGTTGTAGTTGAATAGCTGTTGTAGATGAATAACTGTTGTAGTTGAATAGCTGTTATAGATGAATAGCTGTTGTAGTTGAATAGCTGTTATAGATGAATAGCTGTTGTAGTTGAATAGCTGTTGTAGCTGAATAGCTGTTGTAGATGAATAGCTGTTGTAGATGAATAACTGTTGTAGATGAATAGCTGTTGTAGTTGAATAGCTGTTGTAGATGAATAGCTGTTGTAGATGAATAGCTGTTGTAGATGAATAGCTGTTGTAGATGAATAGCTGTTGTAGATGAATAGCTGTTGTAGATGAATAGCTGTTGTAGTTGAATAGCTGTTGTAGATGAATAGCTGTTGCAGTTGAATAGCTGTTGTAGATGAATAACTGTTGCAGTTGAATAGCTGTTGTAGATGAATAACTGTTGTAGATGAATAACTGTTGTAGATGAATAGCTGTTGTAGATGAATAGCTGTTGTAGTTGAATAGCTGTTGTAGTTGAATAGCTGTTGTAGATGAATAGCTGTTGTAGTTGAATAGCTGTTGTAGATGAATAACTGTTGTAGATGAATAGCTGTTGTAGTTGAATAGCTGTTGTAGTTGAATAGCTGTTGTAGTTGAATAGCTGTTGTAGATGAATAACTGTTGCAGTTGAATAGCTGTTGTAGATGAATAACTGTTGTAGATGAATAACTGTTGTAGATGAATAGATGTTGTAGATGAATAGCTGTTGTAGTTGAATAGCTGTTGTAGATGAATAACTGTTGTAGATGAATAGCTGTTGTAGTTGAATAGCTGTTGTAGTTGAATAGCTGTTGTAGTTGAATAGCTGTTGTAGATGAATAACTGTTGTAGATGAATAGCTGTTGTAGTTGAATAGCTGTTGTAGTTGAATAGCTGTTGTAGTTGAATAGCTGTTGTAGATGAATAACTGTTGTAGATGAATAGCTGTTGTAGTTGAATAGCTGTTGTAGATGAATAGCTGTTGCAGTTGAATAGCTGTTGTAGTTGAATAGCTGTTATAGATGAATAGCTGTTGTAGTTGAATAGCTGTTGTAGATGAATAACTGTTGTAGATGAATAGCTGTTGTAGTTGAATAGCTGTTGTAGTTGAATAGCTGTTGTAGTTGAATAGCTGTTGTAGATGAATAACTGTTGCAGTTGAATAGCTGTTGTAGATGAATAACTGTTGTAGATGAATAACTGTTGTAGATGAATAGCTGTTGTAGATGAATAGCTGCTGTAGTTGAATAACCGTTGTAGATGAATAGCCGTTGTAGATGAATAGCTGTTGTAGTTGAATAGCTGTTGTAGATGAATAACTGTTGTACATGAGTAGCTGTTGTAGTTGAATAGCTGTTGTAGATGAATAGCTGTTGCAGTTGAATAGCTGTTGTAGTTGAATAGCTGTTCTAGATGAATAGCTGTTGTAGTTGAATAGCTGTTGTAGATGAATAACTGTTGTAGATGAATAGCTGTTGTAGTTGAATAGCTGTTGTAGTTGAATTGCTGTTGTAGTTGAATAGCTGTTGTAGATGAATAACTGTTGCAGTTGAATAGCTGTTGTAGATGAATAACTGTTGTAGATGAATAACTGTTGTAGATGAATAGCTGTTGTAGATGAATAGCTGTTGTAGTTGAATAACCGTTGTAGATGAATAGCTGTTGTAGTTGAATAGCTGTTGTAAATGAATAACTGTTGTAGATGAATAACTGTTGTAGATGAATAACTGTTGTAGTTGAATAGCTGTTGTAGATGAATAGCTGTTGCAGTTGAATAGCTGTTGTAGATGAATAACTGTTGCAGTTGAATAGCTGTTGTAGATGAATAACTGTTGTAGATGAATAACTGTTGTAGATGAATAGCTGTTGTAGATGAATAGCTGTTGTAGTTGAATAGCTGTTGTAGATGAATAACTGTTGTAGATGAATAGCTGTTGTAGTTGAATAGCTGTTGTAGTTGAATAGCTGTTGTAGTTGAATAGCTATTGTAGATGAATAACTGTTGTAGATGAATAGCTGTTGTAGTTGAATAGCTGTTGTAGTTGAATAGCTGTTGTAGTTGAATAGCTGTTGTAGATGAATAACTGTTGTAGATGAATAGCTGTTGTAGTTGAATAGCTGTTGTAGATGAATAGCTGTTGTAGATGAATAGCTGTTGTAGTTGAATAGCTGTTGTAGATGAATAACTGTTGTAGATGAATAGCTGTTGTAGTTGAATAGCTGTTGTAGTTGAATAGCTGTTGTAGTTAATAGCTGTTGTAGATGAATAACTGTTGTAGATGAATAGCTGTTGTAGATGAATAGCTGTTGTAGTTGAATAGCTGTTATAGATGAATAGCTGTTGTAGTTGAATAGCTATTGTAGATGAATAACTGTTGTAGATGAATAGCTGTTGTAGTTGAATAGCTGTTGTAGTTGAATAGCTGTTGTAGTTGAATAGCTGTTGTAGATGAATAACTGTTGTAGATGAATAGCTGTTGTAGTTGAATAGCTGTTGTAGATGAATAGCTGTTGTAGATGAATAGCTGTTGTAGTTGAATAGCTGTTGTAGATGAATAACTGTTGTAGATGAATAGCTGTTGTAGTTGAATAGCTGTTGTAGTTGAATAGCTGTTGTAGTTAATAGCTGTTGTAGATGAATAACTGTTGTAGATGAATAGCTGTTGTAGATGAATAGCTGTTGTAGTTGAATAGCTGTTATAGATGAATAGCTGTTGCAGTTGAATAGCTGTTGTAGTTGAATAACTGTTGTAGATGAATAACTGTTGTAGATGAATAGCTGTTGCAGTTGAATAGCTGTTGTAGTTGAATAGCTGTTGTAGATGAATAGCTGTTGCAGTTGAATAGCTGTTGTAGATGAATAGCTGTTGTAGTTGAATAGCTGTTGTAGATGAATAGCTGTTGCAGTTGAATAGCTGTTGTAGATGAATAACTGTTGCAGTTGAATAGCTGTTGTAGATGAATAACTGTTGTAGATGAATAACTGTTGTAGATGAATAGCTGTTGTAGATGAATAGCAGTTGTAGTTGAATAGCTGTTGTAGATGAATAACTAGTGTAGATGAATAGCTGTTGTAGTTGAATAGCTGTTGTAGATGAATAACTGTTGTAGATGAATAGCTGTTGTAGATGAATAGCTGTTGTAGTTGAATAGCTGTTATAGATGAATAGCTGTTGTAGTTGAATAGCTGTTGTAGATGAATAGCTGTTGTAGATGAATAGCTGTTGTAGATGAATAGCTGTTGTAGTTGAATAGCTGTTAAAGATGAATAGCTGTTGTAGTTGAATAGCTGTTGTAGATGATTAGCTGTTGTAGATGAATAGCTGTTGTAGATGAATAACTGTTGTAGATGAATAGCTGTTGTAGTTGAATAGCTGTTGTAGATGAATAGCTGTTGTAGATGAATAGCTGTTGTAGTTGAATAGCTGTTGTAGTTGAATAGCTGTTGTAGTTTAATAGCTGTTGTAGATGAATAGCTGTTGTAGATGAATAGCTGTTGTAGATGAATAACTGTTGTAGATGAATAGCTGTTGTAGTTGAATAGCTGTTGTAGATGAATAACTGTTGTAGATGAATAGCTGTTGTAGATGAATAGCTGTTGTAGTTGAATAGCTGTTATAGATGAATAGCTGTTGTAGTAGAATAGCTGTTGTAGTTGAATAACTGTTGTAGATGAATAACTGTTGTACATGAATAGCTGTTGCAGTTGAATAGCTGTTGTAGTTGAATAGCTGTTGTAGATGAATAGCTGTTGCAGTTGAATAGCTGTTGTAGATGAATAGCTGTTGTAGTTGAATAGCTGTTGTAGATGAATAGCTGTTGCAGTCGAATAGCTGTTGTAGATGAATAACTGTTGCAGTTGAATAGCTGTTGTAGATGAATAACTGTTGTAGATGAATAACTGTTGTAGATGAATAGCTGTTGTAGATGAATATCTGTTGTAGTTGAACAGCTGTTGTAGATGAATAACTGTTGTAGATCAATAGCTGTTGTAGTTGAATAGCTGTTGTAGATGAATAGCTGTTGTAGATGAATAGCTGTTGTAGTTGAATAGCTGTTGTAGTTGAATAGCTGTTGTAGTTGAATAGCTGTTGTAGATGAATAACTGTTGCAGTTGAATAGCTGTTGTAGATGAATAACCGTTGCATTTGAATAGCTGTTGTAGATGAATAGCTGTTGTAGTTGAATAGCTGTTGTAGATGAATAACTGTTGCAGTTGAATAGCTGTTGTAGATGAATAGCTGTTGTAGATGAATAGCTGTTGTAGTTGAATAACTGTTGTAGATGAATAGCTGTTGTAGATGAATAGCTGTTGTAGATGAATAGCTGTTGTAGTTGAATAGCTGTTGCAGTTGAATAGCTGTTGTAGTTGAATAGCTGTTGTAGATGAATGACTGTTGCAGTTGAATAGCTGTTGTAGATGAATAGCTGTTGTAGATGAATAGCTGTTGTAGATGAATAACTGTTGCAGTTGAATAGCTGTTGTAGATGAATAGCTGTTGTAGTTGAATAGCTGTTGTAGTTGAATAGCTGTTGTAGTTGAATAGCTGTTGTAGATGAATAGCTGTTGTAGATGAATAACTGTTGTAGATGAGTAGCTGTTGTAGATGAATAACTGTTGCAGTTGAATAGCTGTTGTAGATGAATAGCTGTTGTAGATGAATAGCTGTTGTAGATGAATAACTGTTGCAGTTGAATAGCTGTTGTAGATGAATAGCTGTTGTAGTTGAATAGCTGTTGTAGTTGAATAGCTGTTGTAGTTGAATAGCTGTTGTAGTTGAATAGCTGTTATAGATGAATAACTGTTGCAGTTGAATAGCTGTTGTAGATGAATAGCTGTTGTAGTTGAATAGCTGTTGTAGATGAATAACTGTTGCAGTTGAATAGCTGTTGTAGATGAATAACTGTTGCAGTTGAATAGCTGTTGTAGATGAATAGCTGTTGTAGATGAATAGCTGTTGTAGATGAATAGCTGTTGTAGATGAATAGCTGTTATAGATGAATAGCTGTTGTAGTTGAATAGCTGTTGTAGATGAATAGCTGTTGTAGATGAATAGCTGTTGTAGATGAATAGCTGTTGTAGATGAATAGCTGTTGTAGTTGAATAGCTGTTGTAGTTGAATAGCTGTTGTAGTTGAATAGCTGTTGTAGTTGAATAGCTGTTATAGATGAACAACTGTTGCAGTTGAATAGCTGTTGTAGATGAATAGCTGTTGTAGTTGAATAGCTGTTGTAGATGAATAACTGTTGCAGTTGAATAGCTGTTGTAGATGAATAACTGTTGCAGTTGAATAGCTGTTGTAGATGAATAGCTGTTGTAGATGAATAGCTGTTGTAGATGAATAGCTGCTGTAGATGAATAGCTGTTGTAGATGAATAACTGTTGTAGATGAATAGCTGTTGTAGATGATTAGCTGTTGTAGATGAATAGCTGTTGTAGATGAATAGCTGTTGTAGATGAATAACTGTTGCAGTTGAATGGCTGTTGTAGATGAATAGCTGTTGTAGTTGAATAGCTGTTGTAGATGAATAACTGTTGCAGTTGAATAGCTGTTGTAGATGAATAACTGTTGCAGTTGAATAGCTGTTGTAGATGAATAGCTGTTGTAGATGAATAGCTGTTGTAGATGAATTGCTGTTGTAGATGAATAGCTGTTGTAGATGAATAACTGTTGTAGATGAATAGCTGTTGTAGATGAATAGCTGTTGTAGATGAATAGCTGTTGTAGATGAATAGCTGTTGTAGTTGAATAACGTTGTAGATGAATAGCTGTTGTAGTTGAATAGCTGTTGTAGATGAATAGCTGTTGTAGTTGAATAGCTGTTATAGATGAATAGCTGTTGTAGTTGAATAGCTGTTGTAGCTGAATAGCTGTTGTAGATGAATAGCTGTTGTAGATGAATAACTGTTGTAGATGAATAGCTGTTGTAGTTGAATAGCTGTTGTAGATGAATAGCTGTTGTAGATGAATAGCTGTTGTAGATGAATAGCTGTTGTAGATGAATAGCTGTTGTAGATGAATAGCTGTTGTAGATGAATAGCTGTTGTAGTTGAATAGCTGTTGTAGATGAATAGCTGTTGCAGTTGAATAGCTGTTGTAGATGAATAACTGTTGCAGTTGAATAGCTGTTGTAGATGAATAACTGTTGTAGATGAATAACTGTTGTAGATGAATAGCTGTTGTAGATGAATAGCTGTTGTAGTTGAATAGCTGTTGTAGTTGAATAGCTGTTGTAGATGAATAGCTGTTGTAGTTGAATAGCTGTTGTAGATGAATAACTGTTGTAGATGAATAGCTGTTGTAGTTGAATAGCTGTTGTAGTTGAATAGCTGTTGTAGTTGAATAGCTGTTGTAGATGAATAACTGTTGCAGTTGAATAGCTGTTGTAGATGAATAACTGTTGTAGATGAATAACTGTTGTAGATGAATAGATGTTGTAGATGAATAGCTGTTGTAGTTGAATAGCTGTTGTAGATGAATAACTGTTGTAGATGAATAGCTGTTGTAGTTGAATAGCTGTTGTAGTTGAATAGCTGTTGTAGTTGAATAGCTGTTGTAGATGAATAACTGTTGTAGATGAATAGCTGTTGTAGTTGAATAGCTGTTGTAGTTGAATAGCTGTTGTAGTTGAATAGCTGTTGTAGATGAATAACTGTTGTAGATGAATAGCTGTTGTAGTTGAATAGCTGTTGTAGATGAATAGCTGTTGCAGTTGAATAGCTGTTGTAGTTGAATAGCTGTTATAGATGAATAGCTGTTGTAGTTGAATAGCTGTTGTAGACGAATAACTGTTGTAGATGAATAGCTGTTGTAGTTGAATAGCTGTTGTAGTTGAATAGCTGTTGTAGTTGAATAGCTGTTGTAGAAGAATAACTGTTGCAGTTGAATAGCTGTTGTAGATGAATAACTGTTGTAGATGAATAACTGTTGTAGATGAATAGCTGTTGTAGATGAATAGCTGCTGTAGTTGAATAACCGTTGTAGATGAATAGCCGTTGTAGATGAATAGCTGTTGTAGTTGAATAGCTGTTGTAGATGAATAACTGTTGTACATGAGTAGCTGTTGTAGTTGAATAGCTGTTGTAGATGAATAGCTGTTGCAGTTGAATAGCTGTTGTAGTTGAATAGCTGTTATAGATGAATAGCTGTTGTAGTTGAATAGCTGTTGTAGATGAATAACTGTTGTAGATGAATAGCTGTTGTAGTTGAAAAGCTGTTGTAGTTGAATTGCTGTTGTAGTTGAATAGCTGTTGTAGATGAATAACTGTTGCAGTTGAATAGCTGTTGTAGATGAATAACTGTTGTAGATGAATAACTGTTGTAGATGAATAGCTGTTGTAGATGAATAGCTGTTGTAGTTGAATAACCGTTGTAGATGAATAGCTGTTGTAGTTGAATAGCTGTTGTAAATGAATAACTGTTGTAGATGAATAACTGTTGTAGATGAATAACTGTTGTAGTTGAATAGCTGTTGTAGATGAATAGCTGTTGCAGTTGAATAGCTGTTGTAGATGAATAACTGTTGCAGTTGAATAGCTGTTGTAGATGAATAACTGTTGTAGATGAATAACTGTTGTAGATGAATAGCTGTTGTAGATGAATAGCTGTTGTAGTTGAATAGCTGTTGTAGATGAATAACTGTTGTAGATGAATAGCTGTTGTAGTTGAATAGCTGTTGTAGTTGAATAGCTGTTGTAGTTGAATAGCTATTGTAGATGAATAACTGTTGTAGATGAATAGCTGTTGTAGTTGAATAGCTGTTGTAGTTGAATAGCTGTTGTAGTTGAATAGCTGTTGTAGATGAATAACTGTTGTAGATGAATAGCTGTTGTAGTTGAATAGCTGTTGTAGATGAATAGCTGTTGTAGATGAATAGCTGTTGTAGTTGAATAGCTGTTGTAGATGAATAACTGTTGTAGATGAATAGCTGTTGTAGTTGAATAGCTGTTGTAGTTGAATAGCTGTTGTAGTTAATAGCTGTTGTAGATGAATAACTGTTGTAGATGAATAGCTGTTGTAGATGAATAGCTGTTGTAGTTGAATAGCTGTTATAGATGAATAGCTGTTGTAGTTGAATAGCTGTTGTAGATGAATAGCTGTTGTAGATGAATAGCTGTTGTAGATGAATAACTGTTGTAGATGAATAGCTGTTGTAGTTGAATAGCTGTTGTAGATGAATAGCTGTTGTAGATGAATAGCTGTTGTAGATGAATAGCTGTTGTAGATGAATAGCTGTTGTAGATGAATAACTGTTGTAGTTGAATAGCTGTTGTAGTTGAATAGCTGTTGCAGTTGAATAGCTGTTGTAGTTGAATAACTGTTGTAGATGAATAACTGTTGTAGATGAATAGCTGTTGCAGTTGAATAGCTGTTGTAGTTGAATAGCTGTTGTAGATGAATAGCTGTTGCAGTTGAATAGCTGTTGTAGATGAATAGCTGTTGTAGTTGAATAGCTGTTGTAGATGAATAGCTGTTGCAGTTGAATAGCTGTTGTAGATGAATAACTGTTGCAGTTGAATAGCTGTTGTAGATGAATAACTGTTGTAGATGAATAACTGTTGTAGATGAATAGCTGTTGTAGATGAATAGCAGTTGTAGTTGAATAGCTGTTGTAGATGAATAACTAGTGTAGATGAATAGCTGTTGTAGTTGAATAGCTGTTGTAGATGAATAACTGTTGTAGATGAATAGCTGTTGTAGATGAATAGCTGTTGTAGTTGAATAGCTGTTATAGATGAATAGCTGTTGTAGTTGAATAGCTGTTGTAGATGAATAGCTGTTGTAGATGAATAGCTGTTGTAGATGAATAGCTGTTGTAGTTGAATAGCTGTTAAAGATGAATAGCTGTTGTAGTTGAATAGCTGTTGTAGATGATTAGCTGTTGTAGATGAATAGCTGTTGTAGATGAATAACTGTTGTAGATGAATAGCTGTTGTAGTTGAATAGCTGTTGTAGATGAATAGCTGTTGTAGATGAATAGCTGTTGTAGTTGAATAGCTGTTGTAGTTGAATAGCTGTTGTAGTTGAATAGCTGTTGTAGATGAATAGCTGTTGTAGATGAATAGCTGTTGTAGATGAATAACTGTTGTAGATGAATAGCTGTTGTAGTTGAATAGCTGTTGTAGATGAATAACTGTTGTAGATGAATAGCTGTTGTAGATGAATAGCTGTTGTAGTTGAATAGCTGTTATAGATGAATAGCTGTTGTAGTAGAATAGCTGTTGTAGTTGAATAACTGTTGTAGATGAATAACTGTTGTACATGAATAGCTGTTGCAGTTGAATAGCTGTTGTAGTTGAATAGCTGTTGTAGATGAATAGCTGTTGCAGTTGAATAGCTGTTGTAGATGAATAGCTGTTGTAGTTGAATAGCTGTTGTAGATGAATAGCTGTTGCAGTCGAATAGCTGTTGTAGATGAATAACTGTTGCAGTTGAATAGCTGTTGTAGATGAATAACTGTTGTAGATGAATAACTGTTGTAGATGAATAGCTGTTGTAGATGAATATCTGTTGTAGTTGAACAGCTGTTGTAGATGAATAACTGTTGTAGATCAATAGCTGTTGTAGTTGAATAGCTGTTGTAGATGAATAGCTGTTGTAGATGAATAGCTGTTGTAGTTGAATAGCTGTTGTAGTTGAATAGCTGTTGTAGTTGAATAGCTGTTGTAGATGAATAACTGTTGCAGTTGAATAGCTGTTGTAGATGAATAACCGTTGCATTTGAATAGCTGTTGTAGATGAATAGCTGTTGTAGTTGAATAGCTGTTGTAGATGAATAACTGTTGCAGTTGAATAGCTGTTGTAGATGAATAGCTGTTGTAGATGAATAGCTGTTGTAGTTGAATAACTGTTGTAGATGAATAGCTGTTGTAGATGAATAGCTGTTGTAGATGAATAGCTGTTGTAGTTGAATAGCTGTTGCAGTTGAATAGCTGTTGTAGTTGAATAGCTGTTGTAGATGAATGACTGTTGCAGTTGAATAGCTGTTGTAGATGAATAGCTGTTGTAGATGAATAGCTGTTGTAGATGAATAACTGTTGCAGTTGAATAGCTGTTGTAGATGAATAGCTGTTGTAGTTGAATAGCTGTTGTAGTTGAATAGCTGTTGTAGTTGAATAGCTGTTGTAGATGAATAGCTGTTGTAGATGAATAACTGTTGTAGATGAGTAGCTGTTGTAGATGAATAACTGTTGCAGTTGAATAGCTGTTGTAGATGAATAGCTGTTGTAGATGAATAGCTGTTGTAGATGAATAACTGTTGCAGTTGAATAGCTGTTGTAGATGAATAGCTGTTGTAGTTGAATAGCTGTTGTAGTTGAATAGCTGTTGTAGTTGAATAGCTGTTGTAGTTGAATAGCTGTTATAGATGAATAACTGTTGCAGTTGAATAGCTGTTGTAGATGAATAGCTGTTGTAGTTGAATAGCTGTTGTAGATGAATAACTGTTGCAGTTGAATAGCTGTTGTAGATGAATAACTGTTGCAGTTGAATAGCTGTTGTAGATGAATAGCTGTTGTAGATGAATAGCTGTTGTAGATGAATAGCTGTTGTAGATGAATAGCTGTTATAGATGAATAGCTGTTGTAGTTGAATAGCTGTTGTAGATGAATAGCTGTTGTAGATGAATAGCTGTTGTAGATGAATAGCTGTTGTAGATGAATAGCTGTTGTAGTTGAATAGCTGTTGTAGTTGAATAGCTGTTGTAGTTGAATAGCTGTTGTAGTTGAATAGCTGTTATAGATGAACAACTGTTGCAGTTGAATAGCTGTTGTAGATGAATAGCTGTTGTAGTTGAATAGCTGTTGTAGATGAATAACTGTTGCAGTTGAATAGCTGTTGTAGATGAATAACTGTTGCAGTTGAATAGCTGTTGTAGATGAATAGCTGTTGTAGATGAATAGCTGTTGTAGATGAATAGCTGCTGTAGATGAATAGCTGTTGTAGATGAATAACTGTTGTAGATGAATAGCTGTTGTAGATGATTAGCTGTTGTAGATGAATAGCTGTTGTAGATGAATAGCTGTTGTAGATGAATAACTGTTGCAGTTGAATGGCTGTTGTAGATGAATAGCTGTTGTAGTTGAATAGCTGTTGTAGATGAATAACTGTTGCAGTTGAATAGCTGTTGTAGATGAATAACTGTTGCAGTTGAATAGCTGTTGTAGATGAATAGCTGTTGTAGATGAATAGCTGTTGTAGATGAATAGCTGTTGTAGATGAATAGCTGTTGTAGATGAATAACTGTTGTAGATGAATAGCTGTTGTAGATGAATAGCTGTTGTAGATGAATAGCTGTTGTAGATGAATAGCTGTTGTAGTTGAATAACCGTTGTAGATGAATAGCTGTTGTAGTTGAATAGCTGTTGTAGATGAATAACTGTTGTAGATGAATAACTGTTGTAGATGAATAACTGTTGTAGTTGAATAGCTGTTGTAGATGAATAGCTGTTGCAGTTGAATAGCTGTTGTAGATGAATAACTGTTGTAGATGAATAACTGTTGTAGATGAATAGCTGTTGTAGATGAATAGCTGTTGTAGTTGAATAACCGTTGTAGATGAATAGCTGTTGTAATTGAATAGCTGTTGTAGATGAATAACTGTTGTAGATGAATAACTGTTGTAGATGAATAACTGTTGTAGATGAATAACTGTTGTAGATGAATAGCTGTTGTAGATGAATAGCTGTTGTAGTTGAATAGCTGTTGTAGATGAATAACTGTTGTAGTTGAATAGCTGTTGTAGATGAATAGCTGTTGTAGATGAATAGCTGTTGTAGTTGAATAGCTGTTGTGGATGAATAGCTGTTGCAGTTGAATAGCTGTTGCAGTTGAATAGCTGTTGTAGATGAATAACTGTTGTAGATGAATAACTGTTGTAGATGAATAGCTGTTGTAGATGAATAGCTGTTGTAGTTGAATAACCGTTGTAGATGAATAGCTGTTGTAATTGAATAGCTGTTGTAGATGAATAACTGTTGTAGATGAATAACTGTTGTAGATGAATAACTGTTGTAGATGAATAGCTGTTGTAGATGAATAGCTGTTGTAGATGAATAGCTGTTGTAGTTGAATAGCTGTTATAGATGAATAGCTGTTGTAGTTGAATAGCTGTTGTAGATGAATAGCTGTTGTAGATGAATAGCTGTTGTAGATGAATAACTGTTGTAGATGAATAGCTGTTGTAGTTGAATAGCTGTTGTAGATGAATAACTGTTGTAGTTGAATATCTGTTATAGATGAATAGCTGTTGTAGTTGAATAGCTGTTATAGATGAATAGCTGTTGTAGTTGAATAGCTGTTGTAGATGAATAGCTGTTGTAGATGAATAGCTGTTGTAGATGAATAACTGTTGTAGATGAATAGCTGTTGTAGTTGAATAGCTGTTGTAGATGAATAGCTGTTGTAGATGAATAGCTGTTGTAGATTTAATAGCTGTTGTAGATGAATAGCTGTTGTAGATGAATAGCTGTTGTAGATGAATAGCTGTTGTAGTTGAATAGCTGTTGTAGATGAATAGCTGTTGCAGTTGAATAGCTGTTGTAGATGAATAACTGTAGCAGTTGAATAGCTGTTGTACATGAATAACTGTTGTAGATGAATAACTGTTGTAGATGAATAACTGTTGCAGTTGAATAGCTGTTGTAGATGAATAACTGTTGTAGATGAATAACTGTTGTAGATGAATAGCTGTTGTAGATGAATAGCTGTTGTAGTTGAATAGCTGTTGTAGATGAATAACTGTTGTAGATGAATAGCTGTTGTAGATGAATAACTGTTGTAGATGAATAGCTGTTGTAGATGAATAGCTGTTGTAGTTGAATAGCTGTTGTAGATGAAAAACTGTTGTAGATGAATAGCTGTTGTAGTTGAATAGCTGTTGTAGATGAATAACTGTTGTAGATGAATAGCTGTTGTAGATGAATAGCTGTTGTAGATGAATAGCTGTTGTAGATGAATAGCTGTTGTAGATGAATAGCTGTTGTAGTTGAATAGCTGTTGTAGTTGAATAGCTGTTGTAGATGAATAACTGTTGTAGATGAATAACTGTTGTAGATGAATAGCTGTTGTAGATGAATAGCTGTTGTGGATGAATAGCTGTTGCAGTTGAATAGCTGTTGTAGTTGAATAGCTGTTGTAGATGAATAACTGTTGCAGTTGAATAGCTGTTGCAGATGAATAGCTGTTGTAGATGAATAACTGTTGTAGATGAATAGCTGTTGTAGATGAATAGCTGTTGTAGTTGAATAACCGTTGTAGATGAATAGCTGTTGTAGTTGAATAGCTGTTGTAGATGAATAACTGTTGTAGATGAATAACTGTGGTAGATGAATAACTGTTGTAGTTGAATAGCTGTTGTTGATGAATAGCTGTTGTAGATGAATAGCTGTTGTAGTTGAATAGCTGTTATAGATGAATAGCTGTCGTAGTTGAATAGCTGTTGTAGATGAATAGCTGTTGTAGTTGAATAGCTGTTGTAGATGAATAGCTGTTGTAGATGAATAGCTGTTGTAGATGAATAACTGTTGTAGATGAATAGCTGTTGTAGTTGAATAGCTGTTGTAGATGAATAACTGTTGTCGTTGAATAGCTGTTATAGATGAATAGCTGTTGTAGTTGAATAGCTGTTATAGATGAATAGCTGTTGTAGTTGAATAGCTGTTGTAGATGAATAGCTGATGTAGATGAATAGCTGTTGTAGATGAATAACTGTTGTAGATGAATAGCTGTTGTAGTTGAATAGCTGTTGTAGATGAATAGCTGTTGTAGATGAATAGCTGTTGTAGATGAATAGCTGTTGTAGATGAATAGCTGTTGTAGATGAATAGCTGTTGTAGATGAATAGCTGTTGTAGTTGAATAGCTGTTGTAGATGAATAGCTGTTGCAGTTGAATAGCTTTTGTAGATGAATAACTGTTGCAGTTGAACAGCTGTTGTAGATGAATAACTGTTGTAGATGAATAACTGTTGTAGATGAATAGCTGTTGTAGATGAATAGCTGTTGTAGTTGAATAGCTGTTGTAGTTGAATAGCTGTTGTAGATGAATAGCTGTTGTAGTTGAATAGCTGTTGTAGATGAATAACTGTTGTAGATGAATAGCTGTTGTAGTTGAATAGCTGTTGTAGTTGAATAGCTGTTGTAGTTGAATAGCTGTTGTAGATGAATAACTGTTGCAGTTGAATAGCTGTTGTAGATGAATAACTGTTGTAGATGAATAACTGTTGTAGATGAATAGCTGTTGTAGATGAATAGCTGTTGTAGTTGAATAGCTGTTGTAGATGAATAACTGTTGTAGATGAATAGCTGTTGTAGTTGAATAGCTGTTGTAGTTGAATAGCTGTTGTAGTTGAATAGCTGTTGTAGATGAATAACTGTTGTAGATGAATAGCTGTTGTAGTTGAATAGCTGTTGTAGTTGAATAGCTGTTGTAGTTGAATAGCTGTTGTAGATGAATAACTGTTGTAGATGAATAGCTGTTGTAGTTGAATAGCTGTTGTAGATGAATAGCTGTTGCAGTTGAATAGCTGTTGTAGTTGAATAGCTGTTATAGATGAATAGCTGTTGTAGTTGAATAGCTGTTGTAGATGAATAACTGTTGTAGATGAATAGCTGTTGTAGTTGAATAGCTGTTGTAGTTGAATAGCTGTTGTAGTTGAATAGCTGTTGTAGATGAATAACTGTTGCAGTTGAATAGCTGTTGTAGATGAATAACTGTTGTAGATGAATAACTGTTGTAGATGAATAGCTGTTGTAGATGAATAGCTGCTGTAGTTGAATAACCGTTGTAGATGAATAGCCGTTGTAGATGAATAGCTGTTGTAGTTGAATAGCTGTTGTAGATGAATAACTGTTGTACATGAGTAGCTGTTGTAGTTGAATAGCTGTTGTAGATGAATAGCTGTTGCAGTTGAATAGCTGTTGTAGTTGAATAGCTGTTATAGATGAATAGCTGTTGTAGTTGAATAGCTGTTGTAGATGAATAACTGTTGTAGATGAATAGCTGTTGTAGTTGAATAGCTGTTGTAGTTGAATAGCTGTTGTAGTTGAATAGCTGTTGTAGATGAATAACTGTTGCAGTTGAATAGCTGTTGTAGATGAATAACTGTTGTAGATGAATAACTGTTGTAGATGAATAGCTGTTGTAGATGAATAGCTGTTGTAGTTGAATAACCGTTGTAGATGAATAGCTGTTGTAATTGAATAGCTGTTGTAGATGAATAACTGTTGTAGATGAATAACTGTTGTAGATGAATAACTGTTGTAGTTGAATAGCTGTTGTAGATGAATAGCTGTTGCAGTTGAATAGCTGTTGTAGATGAATAACTGTTGCAGTTGAATAGCTGTTGTAGATGAATAACTGTTGTAGATGAATAACTGTTGTAGATGAATAGCTGTTGTAGATGAATAGCTGTTGTAGTTGAATAGCTGTTGTAGATGAATAACTGTTGTAGATGAATAGCTGTTGTAGTTGAATAGCTGTTGTAGTTGAATAGCTGTTGTAGTTGAATAGCTATTGTAGATGAATAACTGTTGTAGATGAATAGCTGTTGTAGTTGAATAGCTGTTGTAGTTGAATAGCTGTTGTAGTTGAATAGCTGTTGTAGATGAATAACTGTTGTAGATGAATAGCTGTTGTAGTTGAATAGCTGTTGTAGATGAATAGCTGTTGTAGATGAATAGCTGTTGTAGTTGAATAGCTGTTGTAGATGAATAACTGTTGTAGATGAATAGCTGTTGTAGTTGAATAGCTGTTGTAGTTGAATAGCTGTTGTAGTTAATAGCTGTTGTAGATGAATAACTGTTGTAGATGAATAGCTGTTGTAGATGAATAGCTGTTGTAGTTGAATAGCTGTTATAGATGAATAGCTGTTGTAGTTGAATAGCTGTTGTAGATGAATAGCTGTTGTAGATGAATAGCTGTTGTAGATGAATAACTGTTGTAGATGAATAGCTGTTGTAGTTGAATAGCTGTTGTAGATGAATATCTGTTGTAGTTGAATAGCTGTTATAGATGAATAGCTGTGGTAGTTGAATAGCTGTTATAGATGAATAGCTGTTGTAGTTGAATAGCTGTTGTAGATGAATAGCTGTTGTAGATGAATAGCTGTTGTAGATGAATAACTGTTGTAGATGAATAGCTGTTGTAGTTGAATAGCTGTTGTAGATGAATAGCTGTTGTAGATGAATAGCTGTTGTAGATGAATAGCTGTTGTAGATGAATAGCTGTTGTAGATGAATAACTGTTGTAGTTGAATAGCTGTTGTAGTTGAATAGCTGTTGCAGTTGAATAGCTGTTGTAGTTGAATAACTGTTGTAGATGAATAACTGTTGTAGATGAATAGCTGTTGCAGTTGAATAGCTGTTGTAGTTGAATAGCTGTTGTAGATGAATAGCTGTTGCAGTTGAATAGCTGTTGTAGATGAATAGCTGTTGTAGTTGAATAGCTGTTGTAGATGAATAGCTGTTGCAGTTGAATAGCTGTTGTAGATGAATAACTGTTGCAGTTGAATAGCTGTTGTAGATGAATAACTGTTGTAGATGAATAACTGTTGTAGATGAATAGCTGTTGTAGATGAATAGCTGTTGTAGTTGAATAGCTGTTGTAGATGAATAACTGTTGTAGATGAATAGCTGTTGTAGTTGAATAGCTGTTGTAGATGAATAACTGTTGTAGATGAATAGCTGTTGTAGATGAATAGCTGTTGTAGTTGAATAGCTGTTATAGATGAATAGCTGATGTAGTTGAATAGCTGTTGTAGATGAATAGCTGTTGTAGATGAATAGCGGTTGTAGATGAATAGCTGTTGTAGTTGAATAGCTGTTAAAGATGAATAGCTGTTGTAGTTGAATAGCTGTTGTCGATGATTAGCTGTTGTAGATAAATAGCTGTTGTAGATGAATAACTGTTGTAGATGAATAGCTGTTGTAGTTGAATAGCTGTTGTAGATGAATAGCTGTTGTAGATGAATAGCTGTTGTAGTTGAATAGCTGTTGTAGTTGAATAGCTGTTGTAGTTGAATAGCTGTTGTAGATGAATAGCTGTTGTAGATGAATAGCTGTTGTAGATGAATAACTGTTGTAGATGAATAGCTGTTGTAGTTGAATAGCTGTTGTAGATGAATAACTGTTGTAGATGAATAGCTGTTGTAGATGAATAGCTGTTGTAGTTGAATAGCTGTTATAGATGAATAGCTGTTGTAGTTGAATAGCTGTTGTAGTTGAATAACTGTTGTAGATGAATAACTGTTGTACATGAATAGCTGTTGCAGTTGAATAGCTGTTGTTGTTGAATAGCTGTTGTAGATGAATAGCTGTTGCAGTTGAATAGCTGTTGTAGATGAATAGCTGTTGTAGTTGAATAGCTGTTGTAGATGAATAGCTGTTGCAGTCGAATAGCTGTTGTAGATGAATAACTGTTGCAGTTGAATAGCTGTTGTAGATGAATAACTGTTGTAGATGAATAACTGTTGTAGATGAATAGCTGTTGTAGATGAATATCTGTTGTAGTTGAACAGCTGTTGTAGATGAATAACTGTTGTAGATCAATAGCTGTTGTAGTTGAATAGCTGTTGTAGATGAATAGCTGTTGTAGATGAATAGCTGTTGTAGTTGAATAGCTGTTGTAGTTGAATAGCTGTTGTAGTTGAATAGCTGTTGTAGATGAATAACTGTTGCAGTTGAATAGCTGTTGTAGATGAATAACCGTTGCAGTTGAATAGCTGTTGTAGATGAATAGCTGTTGTAGTTGAATAGCTGTTGTAGATGAATAACTGTTGCAGTTGAATAGCTGTTGTAGATGAATAGCTGTTGTAAATGAATAGCTGTTGTAGTTGAATAACTGTTGTAGATGAATAGCTGTTGTAGATGAATAGCTGTTGTAGATGAATAGCTGTTGTAGTTGAATAGCTGTTGCAGTTGAATAGCTGTTGTAGTTGAATAGCTGTTGTAGATGAATAACTGTTGCAGTTGAATAGCTGTTGTAGATGAATAGCTGTTGTAGATGAATAGCTGTTGTAGATGAATAACTGTTGCAGTTGAATAGCTGTTGTAGATGAATAGCTGTTGTAGTTGAATAGCTGTTGTAGTTGAATAGCTGTTGTAGTTGAATAGCTGTTGTAGATGAATAGCTGTTGTAGATGAATAACTGTTGTAGATGAATAGCTGTTGTAGATGAATAACTGTTGCAGTTGAATAGCTGTTGTAGATGAATAGCTGTTGTAGATGAATAGCTGTTGTAGATGAATAACTGTTGCAGTTGAATAGCTGTTGTAGATGAATAGCTGTTGTAGTTGAATAGCTGTTGTAGTTGAATAGCTGTTGTAGTTGAATAGCTGTTGTAGTTGAATAGCTGTTATAGATGAATAACTGTTGCAGTTGAATAGCTGTTGTAGATGAATAGCTGTTGTAGTTGAATAGCTGTTGTAGATGAATAACTGTTGCAGTTGAATAGCTGTTGTAGATGAATAACTGTTGCAGTTGAATAGCTGTTGTAGATGAATAGCTGTTGCAGATGAATAGCTGTTGTAGATGAATAGCTGTTGTAGATGAATAGCTGTTATAGATGAATAGCTGTTGTAGTTGAATAGCTGTTGTAGATGAATAGCTGTTGTAGATGAATAGCTGTTGTAGATGAATAGCTGTTGTAGATGAATAGCTGTTGTAGTTGAATAGCTGTTGTAGTTGAATAGCTGTTGTAGTTGAATAGCTGTTGTAGTTGAATAGCTGTTATAGATGAATAACTGTTGCAGTTGAATAGCTGTTGTAGATGAATAGCTGTTGTAGTTGAATAGCTGTTGTAGATGAATAACTGTTGCAGTTGAATAGCTGTTGTAGATGAATAACTGTTGCAGTTGAATAGCTGTTGTAGATGAATAGCTGTTGTAGATGAATAGCTGTTGTAGATGAATAGCTGTTGTAGATGAATAGCTGTTGTAGATGAATAACTGTTGTAGATGAATAGCTGTTGTAGATGAAAAGCTGTTGTAGATGAATAGCTGTTGTAGATGAATAGCTGTTGTAGATGAATAACTGTTGCAGTTGAATAGCTGTTGTAGATGAATAGCTGTTGTAGTTGAATAGCTGTTGTAGATGAATAACTGTTGCAGTTGAATAGCTGTTGCAGTTGAATAGCTGTTGTAGATGAATAGCTGTTGTAGTTGAATAGCTGTTGTAGATGAATAGCTGTTGCAGTTGAATAGCTGTTGTAGATGAATAACTGTTGCAGTTGAATAGCTGTTGTAGATGAATAACTGTTGTAGATGAATAACTGTTGTAGATGAATAGCTGTTGTAGATGAATAGCTGTTGTAGTTGAATAGCTGTTGTAGATGAATAACTGTTGTAGATGAATAGCTGTTGTAGTTGAATAGCTGTTGTAGATGAATAACTGTTGTAGATGAATAGCTGTTGTAGATGAATAGCTGTTGTAGTTGAATAGCTGTTATAGATGAATAGCTGATGTAGTTGAATAGCTGTTGTAGATGAATAGCTGTTGTAGATGAATAGCGGTTGTAGATGAATAGCTGTTGTAGTTGAATAGCTGTTAAAGATGAATAGCTGTTGTAGTTGAATAGCTGTTGTCGATGATTAGCTGTTGTAGATAAATAGCTGTTGTAGATGAATAACTGTTGTAGATGAATAGCTGTTGTAGTTGAATAGCTGTTGTAGATGAATAGCTGTTGTAGATGAATAGCTGTTGTAGTTGAATAGCTGTTGTAGTTGAATAGCTGTTGTAGTTGAATAGCTGTTGTAGATGAATAGCTGTTGTAGATGAATAGCTGTTGTAGATGAATAACTGTTGTAGATGAATAGCTGTTGTAGTTGAATAGCTGTTGTAGATGAATAACTGTTGTAGATGAATAGCTGTTGTAGATGAATAGCTGTTGTAGTTGAATAGCTGTTATAGATGAATAGCTGTTGTAGTTGAATAGCTGTTGTAGTTGAATAACTGTTGTAGATGAATAACTGTTGTACATGAATAGCTGTTGCAGTTGAATAGCTGTTGTTGTTGAATAGCTGTTGTAGATTAATAGCTGTTGCAGTTGAATAGCTGTTGTAGATGAATAGCTGTTGTAGTTGAATAGCTGTTGTAGATGAATAGCTGTTGCAGTCGAATAGCTGTTGTAGATGAATAACTGTTGCAGTTGAATAGCTGTTGTAGATGAATAACTGTTGTAGATGAATAACTGTTGTAGATGAATAGCTGTTGTAGATGAATATCTGTTGTAGTTGAACAGCTGTTGTAGATGAATAACTGTTGTAGATCAATAGCTGTTGTAGTTGAATAGCTGTTGTAGATGAATAGCTGTTGTAGATGAATAGCTGTTGTAGTTGAATAGCTGTTGTAGTTGAATAGCTGTTGTAGTTGAATAGCTGTTGTAGATGAATAACTGTTGCAGTTGAATAGCTGTTGTAGATGAATAACCGTTGCAGTTGAATAGCTGTTGTAGATGAATAGCTGTTGTAGTTGAATAGCTGTTGTAGATGAATAACTGTTGCAGTTGAATAGCTGTTGTAGATGAATAGCTGTTGTAAATGAATAGCTGTTGTAGTTGAATAACTGTTGTAGATGAATAGCTGTTGTAGATGAATAGCTGTTGTAGATGAATAGCTGTTGTAGTTGAATAGCTGTTGCAGTTGAATAGCTGTTGTAGTTGAATAGCTGTTGTAGATGAATAACTGTTGCAGTTGAATAGCTGTTGTAGATGAATAGCTGTTGTAGATGAATAGCTGTTGTAGATGAATAACTGTTGCAGTTGAATAGCTGTTGTAGATGAATAGCTGTTGTAGTTGAATAGCTGTTGTAGTTGAATAGCTGTTGTAGTTGAATAGCTGTTGTAGATGAATAGCTGTTGTAGATGAATAACTGTTGTAGATGAATAGCTGTTGTAGATGAATAACTGTTGCAGTTGAATAGCTGTTGTAGATGAATAGCTGTTGTAGATGAATAGCTGTTGTAGATGAATAACTGTTGCAGTTGAATAGCTGTTGTAGATGAATAGCTGTTGTAGTTGAATAGCTGTTGTAGTTGAATAGCTGTTGTAGTTGAATAGCTGTTGTAGTTGAATAGCTGTTATAGATGAATAACTGTTGCAGTTGAATAGCTGTTGTAGATGAATAGCTGTTGTAGTTGAATAGCTGTTGTAGATGAATAACTGTTGCAGTTGAATAGCTGTTGTAGATGAATAACTGTTGCAGTTGAATAGCTGTTGTAGATGAATAGCTGTTGCAGATGAATAGCTGTTGTAGATGAATAGCTGTTGTAAATGAATAGCTGTTATAGATGAATAGCTGTTGTAGTTGAATAGCTGTTGTAGATGAATAGCTGTTGTAGATGAATAGCTGTTGTAGATGAATAGCTGTTGTAGATGAATAGCTGTTGTAGTTGAATAGCTGTTGTAGTTGAATAGCTGTTGTAGTTGAATAGCTGTTGTAGTTGAATAGCTGTTATAGATGAATAACTGTTGCAGTTGAATAGCTGTTGTAGATGAATAGCTGTTGTAGTTGAATAGCTGTTGTAGATGAATAACTGTTGCAGTTGAATAGCTGTTGTAGATGAATAACTGTTGCAGTTGAATAGCTGTTGTAGATGAATAGCTGTTGTAGATGAATAGCTGTTGTAGATGAATAGCTGTTGTAGATGAATAGCTGTTGTAGATGAATAACTGTTGTAGATGAATAGCTGTTGTAGATGAAAAGCTGTTGTAGATGAATAGCTGTTGTAGATGAATAGCTGTTGTAGATGAATAACTGTTGCAGTTGAATAGCTGTTGTAGATGAATAGCTGTTGTAGTTGAATAGCTGTTGTAGATGAATAACTGTTGCAGTTGAATAGCTGTTGTAGATGAATAACTGTTGCAGTTGAATAGCTGTTGTAGATGAATAGCTGTTGTAGATGAATAGCTGTTGTAGATGAATAGCTGTTGTAGATGAATAGCTGTTGTAGATGAATAACTGTTGTAGATGAATAGCTGTTGTAGATGAATAGCTGTTGTAGATGAATAGCTGTTGTAGATGAATAGCTGTTGTAGTTGAATAACCGTTGTAGATGAATAGCTGTTGTAGTTGAATAGCTGTTGTAGATGAATAACTGTTGTAGATGAATAACTGTTGTAGATGAATAACTGTTGTAGTTGAATAGCTGTTGTAGATGAATAGCTGTTGCAGTTGAATAGCTGTTGTAGATGAATAACTGTTGTAGTTGAATAGCTGTTGTAGATGAATAGCTGTTGTAGATGAATAGCTGTTGTAGTTGAATAGCTGTTATAGATGAATAGCTGTTGTAGTTGAATAGCTGTTGTAGATGAATAGCTGTTGTAGATGAATAGCTGTTGTAGATGAATAACTGTTGTAGATGAATAGCTGTTGTAGTTGAATAGCTGTTGTAGATGAATAACTGTTGTAGTTGAATAGCTGTTATAGATGAATAGCTGTTGTAGTTGAATAGCTGTTATAGATGAATAGCTGTTGTAGTTGAATAGCTGTTGTAGATGAATAGCTGTTGTAGATGAATAGCTGTTGTAGATGAATAACTGTTGTAGATGAATAGCTGTTGTAGTTGAATAGCTGTTGTAGATGAATAGCTGTTGTAGATGAATAGCTGTTGTAGATGAATAGCTGTTGTAGATGAATAGCTGTTGTAGTTGAATAGCTGTTGTAGATGAATAGCTGTTGTAGTTGAATAGCTGTTGTAGATGAATAGCTGTTGCAGTTGAATAGCTGTTGTAGATGAATAACTGTTGCAGTTGAATAGCTGTTGTAGATGAATAACTGTTGCAGTTGAATAGCTGTTGTAGATGAATAACTGTTGTAGATGAATAACTGTTGTAGATGAATAGCTGTTGTAGATGAATAGCTGTTGTAGTTGAATAGCTGTTGTAGATGAATAACTGTTGTAGATGAATAGCTGTTGTAGATGAATAACTGTTGTAGATGAATAGCTGTTGTAGATGAATAGCTGTTGTAGTTGAATAGCTGTTGTAGATGAATAACTGTTGTAGATGAATAGCTGTTGTAGTTGAATAGCTGTTGTAGATGAATAACTGTTGTAGATGAATAGCTGTTGTAGATGAATAGCTGTTGTAGATGAATAGCTGTTGTAGATGAATAGCTGTTGTAGATGAATAGCTGTTGTAGTTGAATAGCTGTTGTAGTTGAATAGCTGTTGTAGATGAATAACTGTTGTAGATGAATAACTGTTGTAGATGAATAGCTGTTGTAGATGAATAGCTGTTGTGGATGAATAGCTGTTGCAGTTGAATAGCTGTTGTAGTTGAATAGCTGTTGTAGATGAATAACTGTTGCAGTTGAATAGCTGTTGCAGATGAATAGCTGTTGTAGATGAATAACTGTTGTAGATGAATAGCTGTTGTAGATGAATAGCTGTTGTAGTTGAATAACCGTTGTAGATGAATAGCTGTTGTAGTTGAATAGCTGTTGTAGATGAATAACTGTTGTAGATGAATAACTGTGGTAGATGAATAACTGTTGTAGTTGAATAGCTGTTGTAGATGAATAGCTGTTGCAGTTGAATAGCTGTTGTAGATGAATAACTGTTGTAGTTGAATAGCTGTTGTAGATGAATAGCTGTTGTAGATGAATAGCTGTTGTAGTTGAAAAGCTGTTATAGATGAATAGCTGTTGTAGTTGAATAGCTGTTGTAGATGAATAGCTGTTGTAGATGAATAGCTGTTGTAGATGAATAACTGTTGTAGATGAATAGCTGTTGTAGTTGAATAGCTGTTGTAGATGAATAACTGTTGTCGTTGAATAGCTGTTATAGATGAATAGCTGTTGTAGTTGAATAGCTGTTATAGATGAATAGCTGTTGTAGTTGAATAGCTGTTGTAGATGAATAGCTGTTGTAGATGAATAGCTGTTGTAGATGAATAACTGTTGTAGATGAATAGCTGTTGTAGTTGAATAGCTGTTGTAGATGAATAGCTGTTGTAGATGAATAGCTGTTGTAGATGAATAGCTGTTGTAGATGAATAGCTGTTGTAGATGAATAGCTGTTGTAGATGAATAGCTGTTGTAGTTGAATAGCTGTTGTAGATGAATAGCTGTTGCAGTTGAATAGCTGTTGTAGATGAATAACTGTTGCAGTTGAATAGCTGTTGTAGATGAATAACTGTTGTAGATGAATAACTGTTGTAGATGAATAGCTGTTGTAGATGAATAGCTGTTGTAGTTGAATAGCTGTTGTAGTTGAATAGCTGTTGTAGATGAATAGCTGTTGTAGTTGAATAGCTGTTGTAGATGAATAACTGTTGTAGATGAATAGCTGTTGTAGTTGAATAGCTGTTGTAGTTGAATAGCTGTTGTAGTTGAATAGCTGTTGTAGATGAATAACTGTTGCAGTTGAATAGCTGTTGTAGATGAATAACTGTTGTAGATGAATAACTGTTGTAGATGAATAGCTGTTGTAGATGAATAGCTGTTGTAGTTGAATAGCTGTTGTAGATGAATAACTGTTGTAGATGAATAGCTGTTGTAGTTGAATAGCTGTTGTAGTTGAATAGCTGTTGTAGTTGAATAGCTGTTGTAGATGAATAACTGTTGTAGATGAATAGCTGTTGTAGTTGAATAGCTGTTGTAGTTGAATAGCTGTTGTAGTTGAATAGCTGTTGTAGATGAATAACTGTTGTAGATGAATAGCTGTTGTAGTTGAACAGCTGTTGTAGATGAATAGCTGTTGCAGTTAAATAGCTGTTGTAGTTGAATAGCTGTTATAGATGAATAGCTGTTGTAGTTGAATAGCTGTTGTAGATGAATAACTGTTGTAGATGAATAGCTGTTGTAGTTGAATAGCTGTTGTAGTTGAATAGCTGTTGTAGTTGAATAGCTGTTGTAGATGAATAACTGTTGCAGTTGAATAGCTGTTGTAGATGAATAACTGTTGTAGATGAATAACTGTTGTAGATTAATAGCTGTTGTAGATGAATAGCTGCTGTAGTTGAATAACCGTTGTAGATGAATAGCCGTTGTAGATGAATAGCTGTTGTAGTTGAATAGCTGTTGTAGATGAATAACTGTTTTACATGAGTAGCTGTTGTAGTTGAATAGCTGTTGTAGATGAATAGCTGTTGCAGTTGAATAGCTGTTGTAGTTGAATAGCTGTTATAGATGAATAGCTGTTGTAGTTGAATAGCTGTTGTAGATGAATAACTGTTGTAGATGAATAGCTGTTGTAGTTGAATAGCTGTTGTAGTTGAATAGCTGTTGTAGTTGAATAGCTGTTGTAGATGAATAACTGTTGCAGTTGAATAGCTGTTGTAGATGAATAACTGTTGTAGATGAATAACTGTTGTAGATGAATAGCTGATGTAGATGAATAGCTGTTGTAGTTGAATAACCGTTGTAGATGAATAGCTGTTGTAGTTGAATAGCTGTTGTAGATGAATAACTGTTGTAGATGAATAACTGTTGTAGATGAATAACTGTTGTAGTTGAATAGCTGTTGTAGATGAATAGCTGTTGCAGTTGAATAGCTGTTGTAGATGAATAACTGTTGCAGTTGAATAGCTGTTGTAGATGAATAACTGTTGTAGATGAATAACTGTTGTAGATGAATAGCTGTTGTAGATGAATAGCTGTTGTAGTTGAATAGCTGTTGTAGATGAATAACTGTTGTAGATGAATAGCTGTTGTAGTTGAATAGCTGTTGTAGTTGAATAGCTGTTGTAGTTGAATAGCTATTGTAGATGAATAACTGTTGTAGATGAATAGCTGTTGTAGTTGAATAGCTGTTGTAGTTGAATAGCTGTTGTAGTTGAATAGCTGTTGTAGATGAATAACTGTTGTAGATGAATAGCTGTTGTAGTTGAATAGCTGTTGTAGATGAATAGCTGTTGTAGATGAATAGCTGTTGTAGTTGAATAGCTGTTGTAGATGAATAACTGTTGTAGATGAATAGCTGTTGTAGTTGAATAGCTGTTGTAGTTGAATAGCTGTTGTAGTTAATAGCTGTTGTACATGAATAACTGTTGTAGATGAATAGCTGTTGTAGATGAATAGCTGTTGTAGTTGAATAGCTGTTATAGATGAATAGCTGTTGTAGTTGAATAGCTGTTGTAGATGAATAGCTGTTGTAGATGAATAGCTGTTGTAGATGAATAACTGTTGTAGATGAATAGCTGTTGTAGTTGAATAGCTGTTGTAGATGAATATCTGTTGTAGTTGAATAGCTGTTATAGATGAATAGCTGTTGTAGTTGAATAGCTGTTATAGATGAATAGCTGTTGTAGTTGAATAGCTGTTGTAGATGAATAGCTGTTGTAGATGAATAGCTGTTGTAGATGAATAACTGTTGTAGATGAATAGCTGTTGTAGTTGAATAGCTGTTGTAGATGAATAGCTGTTGTAGATGAATAGCTGTTGTAGATGAATAGCTGTTGTAGATGAATAGCTGTTGTAGATGAATAACTGTTGTAGTTGAATAGCTGTTGTAGTTGAATAGCTGTTGCAGTTGAATAGCTGTTGTAGTTGAATAACTGTTGTAGATGAATAACTGTTGTAGATGAATAGCTGTTGCAGTTGAATAGCTGTTGTAGTTGAATAGCTGTTGTAGATGAATAGCTGTTGCAGTTGAATAGCTGTTGTAGATGAATAGCTGTTGTAGTTGAATAGCTGTTGTAGATGAATAGCTGTTGCAGTTGAATAGCTGTTGTAGATGAATAACTGTTGCAGTTGAATAGCTGTTGTGGATGAATAACTGTTGTAGATGAATAACTGTTGTAGATGAATAGCTGTTGTAGATGAATAGCTGTTGTAGTTGAATAGCTGATGTAGATGAATAACTGTTGTAGATGAATAGCTGTTGTAGTTGAATAGCTGGTGTAGATGAATAACTGTTGTAGATGAATAGCTGTTGTAGATGAATAGCTGTTGTAGTTGAATAGCTGTTATAGATGAATAGCTGTTGTAGTTGAATAGCTGTTGTAGATGAATAGCTGTTGTAGATGAATAGCTGTTGTAGATGAATAGCTGTTGTAGTTGAATAGCTGTTAAAGATGAATAGCTGTTGTAGTTGAATAGCTGTTCTAGATGATTAGCTGTTGTAGATGAATAGCTGTTGTAGATGAATAACTGTTGTAGATGAATAGCTGTTGTAGTTGAATAGCTGTTGTAGATGAATAGCTGTTGTAGATGAATAGCTGTTGTAGTTGAATAGCTGTTGTAGTTGAATAGCTGTTGTAATTGAATAGCTGTTGTAGATGAATAGCTGTTGTAGATGAATAGCTGTTGTAGATGAATAACTGTTGTAGATGAATAGCTGTTGTAGTTGAATAGCTGTTGTAGATGAATAACTGTTGTAGATGAATAGCTGTTGTAGATGAATAGCTGTTGTAGTTGAATAGCTGTTATAGATGAATAGCTGTTGTAGTTGAATAGCTGTTGTAGTTGAATAACTGTTGTAGATGAATAACTGTTGTACATGAATAGCTGTTGCAGTTGAATAGCTGTTGTAGTTGAATAGCTGTTGTAGATGAATAGCTGTTGCAGTTGAATAGCTGTTGTAGATGAATAGCTGTTGTAGTTGAATAGCTGTTGTAGATGAATAGCTGTTGCAGTCGAATAGCTGTTGTAGATGAATAACTGTTGCAGTTGAATAGCTGTTGTAGATGGATAACTGTTGTAGATGAATAACTGTTGTAGATGAATAGCTGTTGTAGATGAATATCTGTTGTAGTTGAACAGCTGTTGTAGATGAATAACTGTTGTAGATGAATAGCTGTTGTAGTTGAATAGCTGTTGTAGATGAATAGCTGTTGTAGATGAATAGCTGTTGTAGTTGAATAGCTGTTGTAGTTGAATAGCTGTTGTAGTTGAATAGCTGTTGTAGATGAATAACTGTTGCAGTTGAATAGCTGTTGTAGATAATAACCGTTGCAGTTGAATAGCTGTTGTAGATGAATAGCTGTTGTAGTTGAATAGCTGTTGTAGATGAATAACTGTTGCAGTTGAATAGCTGTTGTAGATGAATAGCTGTTGTAGATGAATAGCTGTTGTAGTTGAATAACTGTTGTAGATGAATAGCTGTTGTAGATGAATAGCTGTTGTAGATGAATAGCTGTTGTAGTTGAATAGCTGTTGCAGTTGAATAGCTGTTGTAGTTGAATAGCTGTTGTAGATGAATAACTGTTGCAGTTGAATAGCTGTTGTAGATGAATAGCTGTTGTAGATGAATAGCTGTTGTAGATGAATAACTGTTGCAGTTGAATAGCTGTTGTAGATGAATAGCTGTTGTAGTTGAATAGCTGTTGTAGTTGAATAGCTGTTGTAGTTGAATAGCTGTTGTAGATGAATAGCTGTTGTAGATGAATAACTGTTGTAGATGAATAGCTGTTGTAGATGAATAACTGTTGCTGTTGAATAGCTGTTGTAGATGAATAGCTGTTGTAGATGAATAGCTGTTGTAGATGAATAACTGTTGCAGTTGAATAGCTGTTGTAGATGAATAGCTGTTGCAGTTGAATAGCTGTTGTAGTTGAATAGCTGTTGTAGTTGAATAGCTGTTGTAGTTGAATAGCTGTTATAGATGAATAACTGTTGCAGTTGAATAGCTGTTGTAGATGAATAGCTGTTGTAGTTGAATAGCTGTTGTAGATGAATAACTGTTGCAGTTGAATAGCTGTTGTAGATGAATAACTGTTGCAGTTGAATAGCTGTTGCAGTTGAATAGCTGTTGTAGTTGAATAGCTGTTGTAGATGAATAGCTGTTGCAGCTGAATAGCTGTTGTAGATGAATAGCTGTTGTAGTTGAATAGCTGTTGTAGATGAATAGCTGTTGCAGTTGAATAGCTGTTGTAGATGAATAACTGTTGCAGTTGAATAGCTGTTGTAGATGAATAACTGTTGTAGATGAATAACTGTTGTAGATGAATAGCTGTTGTAGATGAATAGCTGTTGCAGTTGAATAGCTGTTGTAGATGAATAACTGTTGTAGATGAATAGCTGTTGTAGTTGAATAGCTGTTGTAGATGAATAACTGTTGTAGATGAATAGCTGTTGTAGTTGAATAGCTGTTGTAGATGAATAGCTGTTGTAGATGAATAGCTGTTATAGATGAATAGCTGTTGTAGTTGAATAGCTGTTATAGATGAATAGCTGTTGTAGTTGAATAGCTGTTGTAGATGATTAGCTGTTGTAGATGAATAGCTGTTGTAGATGAATAACTGTTGTAGATGAATAGCTGTTGTAGTTGAATAGCTGTTGTAGATGAATAGCTGTTGTAGATGAATAGCTGTTGTAGTTGAATAGCTGTTGTAGTTGAATAGCTGTTGTAGTTGAATAGCTGTTGTAGATGAATAGCTGTTGTAGATGAATAGCTGTTGTAGATGAATAACTGTTGTAGATGAATAGCTGTTGTAGTTGAATAGCTGTTGTAGATGAATAACTGTTGTAGATGAATAGCTGTTGTAGATGAATAGCTGTTGTAGTTGAATAGCTGTTATAGATGAATAGCTGTTGTAGTTGAAAAGCTGTTGTAGTTGAATAACTGTTGTAGATGAACAACTGTTGTAGATGAATAGCTGTTGCAGTTGAATAGCTGTTGTAGTTGAATAGCTGTTGTAGATGAATAGCTGTTGCAGTTGAATAGCTGTTGTAGATGAATAGCTGTTGTAGTTGAATAGCTGTTGTAGATGAATAGCTGTTGCAGTCGAATAGCTGTTGTAGATGAATAACTGTTGCAGTTGAATAGCTGTTGTAGATGAATAACTGTTGTAGATGAATAACTGTTGTAGATGAATAGCTGTTGTAGATGAATAGCTGTTGTAGTTGAATAGCTGTTGTAGATGAATAACTGTTGTAGATGAATAGCTGTTGTAGTTGAATAGCTGTTGTAGATGAATAGCTGTTGTAGATGAATAGCTGTTGTAGTTGAATAGCTGTTGTAGTTGAATAGCTGTTGTAGTTGAATAGCTGTTGTAGATGAATAACTGTTGCAGTTGAATAGCTGTTGTAGATGAATAACCGTTGCAGTTGAATAGCTGTTGTAGATGAATAGCTGTTGTAGTTGAATAGCTGTTGTAGATGAATAACTGTTGCAGTTGAATAGCTGTTGTAGATGAATAGCTGTTGTAGATGAATAGCTGTTGTAGTTGAATAACTGTTGTAGATGAATAGCTGTTGTAGATGAATAGCTGTTGTAGATGAATAGCTGTTGTAGTTGAATAGCTGTTGCAGTTGAATAGCTGTTGTAGTTGAATAGCTGTTGTAGATGAATAACTGTTGCAGTTGAATAGCTGTTGTAGATGAATAGCTGTTGTAGATGAATAGCTGTTGTAGATGAATAACTGTTGCAGTTGAATAGCTGTTGTAGATGAATAGCTGTTGTAGTTGAATAGCTGTTGTAGTTGAATAGCTGTTGTAGTTGAATAGCTGTTGTAGATGAATAGCTGTTGTAGATGAATAACTGTTGTAGATGAATAGCTGTTGTAGATGAATAACTGTTGCAGTTGAATAGCTGTTGTAGATGAATAGCTGTTGTAGATGAATAGCTGTTGTAGATGAATAACTGTTGCAGTTGAATAGCTGTTGTAGATGAATAGCTGTTGTAGATGAATAGCTGTTGTAGTTGAATAGCTGTTGTAGTTGAATAGCTGTTGTAGTTGAATAGCTGTTGTAGATGAATAACTGTTGTAGATGAATAGCTGTTGTAGATGAATAGCTGTTGTAGTTGAATAGCTGTTGCAGTTGAATAGCTGTTGTAGTTGAATAGCTGTTGTAGATGAATAACTGTTGCAGTTGAATAGCTGTTGTAGATGAATAGCTGTTGTAGATGAATAGCTGTTGTAGTTGAATAGCTGTTGTAGTTGAATAGCTGTTGTAGTTGAATAGCTGTTGTAGATGAATAGCTGTTGTAGTTGAATAGCTGTTATAGATGAATAACTGTTGCAGTTGAATAGCTGTTGTAGATGAATAGCTGTTGTAGTTGAATAGCTGTTGTAGTTGAATAGCTGTTGTAGTTGAATAGCTGTTGTAGATGAATAACTGTTGCAGTTGAATAGCTGTTGTAGATGAATAACCGTTGCAGTTGAATAGCTGTTGTAGATGAATAGCTGTTGTAGTTGATGAGCTGTTGTAGATGAATAACTGTTGCAGTTGAATAGCTGTTGTAGATGAATAGCTGTTGTAGATGAATAGCTGTTGTAGTTGAATAACTGTTGTAGATGAATAGCTGTTGTAGATGAATAGCTGTTGTAGATGAATAGCTGTTGCAGTTGAATAGCTGTTGTAGATGAATAACTGTTGTAGATGAATAGCTGTTGTAGTTGAATAGCTGTTGTAGATGAATAACTGTTGTAGATGAATAGCTGTTGTAGATGAATAGCTGTTGTAGTTGAATAGCTGTTATAGATGAATAGCTGTTGTAGTTGAATAGCTGTTGTAGATGAATAGCTGTTGTAGATGAATAACTGTTGTAGATGAATAGCTGTTGTAGCTGAATAGCTGTTGTAGATGAATATCTGTTGTAGTTGAATAGCTGTTATAGATGAATAGCTGTTGTAGTTGAATAGCTGTTGTAGATGAATAGCTGTTGTAGATGAATAGCTGTTGTAGCTGAATAGCTGTTGTAGATGAATATCTGTTGTAGTTGAATAGCTGTTATAGATGAATAGCTGTTGTAGTTGAATAGCTGTTATAGATGAATAGCTGTTGTAGTTGAATAGCTGTTGTAGATGAATAGCTGTTATAGATGAATAGCTGTTGTAGTTGAATAGCTGTTATAGATGAATAGCTGTTGTAGTTGAATAGCTGTTGTAGATGAATAGCTGTTGTAGATGAATAGCTGTTGTAGATGAATAACTGTTGTAGATGAATAGCTGTTGTAGTTGAATAGCTGTTGTAGATGAAAAGCTGTTGTAGATGAATAGCTGTTGTAGATGAATAGCTGTTGTAGATGAATAGCTGTTGTAGATGAATAGCTGTTGTAGATGAATAGCTGTTGCAGTTGAATAGCTGTTGTAGATGAATAGCTGTTGCAGTTGAATAGCTGTTGTAGATGAATAACTGTTGCAGTTAAATAGCTGTTGTAGATGAATAACTGTTGTAGATGAATAACTGTTGTAGATGAATAGCTGTTGTAGATGAATAGCTGTTGTAGTTGAATAGCTGTTGTAGTTGAATAGCTGTTGTAGATGAATAGCTGTTGTAGTTGAATAGCTGTTGTAGATGAATAACTGTTGTAGATGAATAGCTGTTGTAGTTGAATAGCTGTTGTAGTTGAATAGCTGTTGTAGTTGAATAGCTGTTGTAGATGAATAACTGTTGCAGTTGAATAGCTGTTGTAGATGAATAACTGTTGTAGATGAATAACTGTTGTAGATGAATAGCTGTTGTAGATGAATAGCTGTTGTAGTTGAATAGCTGTTGTAGATGAATAACTGTTGTAGATGAATAGCTGTTGTAGTTGAATAGCTGTTGTAGTTGAATAGCTGTTGTAGTTGAATAGCTGTTGTAGATGAATAACTGTTGTAGATGAATAGCTGTTGTAGTTGAATAGCTGTTGTAGTTGAATAGCTGTTGTAGTTGAATACCTGTTGTAGATGAATAACTGTTGTAGAAGAATAGCTGTTGTAGTTGAATAGCTGTTGTAGATGAATAGCTGTTGCAGTTGAATAGCTGTTGTAGTTGAATAGCTGTTATAGATGAATAGCTGTTGTAGTTGAATAGCTGTTGTAGATGAATAGCTGTTGTAGTTGAATAACTGTTGTAGATGAATAGCTGTTGTAGTTGAATAGCTGTTGTAGATGAATAGCTGTTGTAGATGAATAGCTGTTGTAGATGAATAGCTGTTGTAGATGAATAACTGTTGTAGATGAATAGCTGTTGTAGATGAATAGCTGTTGTAGTTGAATAACCGTTGTAGATGAATAGCTGTTGTAGATGAATAGCTGTTGTAGTTGAATAGCTGTTGTAGATGAATAACTGTTGTACATGAATAGCTGTTGTAGTTGAATAGCTGTTGTAGATGAATAGCTGTTGCAGTTGAATAGCTGTTGTAGTTGAATAGCTGTTATAGATGAATAGCTGTTGTAGTTGAATAGCTGTTGTAGATGAATATCTGTTGTAGATGAATAGCTGTTGTAGTTGAATAGCTGTTGTAGTTGAATAGCTGTTGTAGTTGAATAGCTGTTGTAGATGAATAACCGTTGCAGTTGAATAGCTGTTGTAGATGAATAACTGTTGTAGATGAATAACTGTTGTAGATGAATAGCTGTTGTAGATGAATAGCTGTTGTAGTTGAATAACCGTTGTAGATGAATAGCTGTTGTAGTTGAATAGCTGTTGTAGATGAATAACTGTTGTAGATGAATAACTGTTGCAGTTGAATAGCTGTTGTAGATGAATAACTGTTGCAGTTGAATAGCTGTTGTAGATGAATAACTGTTGTAGATGAATAACTGTTGTAGATGAATAGCTGTTGTAGATGAATAGCTGTTGTAGTTGAATAGCTGTTGTAGATGAATAACTGTTGTAGATGAATAGCTGTTGTAGTTGAATAGCTGTTGTAGTTGAATAGCTGTTGTAGTTGAATAGCTATTGTAGATGAATAACTGTTGTAGATGAATAGCTGTTGTAGTTGAATAGCTGTTGTAGTTGAATAGCTGTTGTAGTTGAATAGCTGTTGTAGATGAATAACTGTTGTAGATGAATAGCTGTTGTAGTTGAATAGCTGTTGTAGATGAATAGCTGTTGTAGATGAATAGCTGTTGTAGTTGAATAGCTGTTGTAGATGAATAACTGTTGTAGATGAATAGCTGTTGTAGTTGAATAGCTGTTGTAGTTGAATAGCTGTTGTAGTTGAATAGCTGTTGTAGATGAATAACTGTTGTAGATGAATAGCTGTTGTAGATGAATAGCTGTTGTAGTTGAATAGCTGTTATAGATGAATAGCTGTTGTAGTTGAATAGCTGTTGTAGATGAATAGCTGTTGTAGATGAATAGCTGTTGTAGATGAATAACTGTTGTAGATGAATAGCTGTTGTAGCTGAATAGCTGTTGTAGATGAATATCTGTTGTAGTTGAATAGCTGTTATAGATGAATAGCTGTTGTAGTTGAATAGCTGTTATAGATGAATAGCTGTTGTAGTTGAATAGCTGTTGTAGATGAATAGCTGTTGTAGATGAATAGCTGTTGTAGATGAATAACTGTTGTAGATGAATAGCTGTTGTAGTTGAATAGCTGTTGTAGATGAATAGCTGTTGTAGATGAATAGCTGTTGTAGATGATTAGCTGTTGTAGATGAATAGCTGTTGTAGATGAATAACTGTTGTAGTTGAATAGCTGTTGTAGTTGAATAGCTGTTGCAGTTGAATAGCTGTTGTAGTTGAATAACTGTTGTAGATGAATAACTGTTGTAGATGAATAGCTGTTGCAGTTGAATAGCTGTTGTAGTTGAATAGCTGTTGTAGATGAATAGCTGTTGCAGCTGAATAGCTGTTGTAGATGAATAGCTGTTGTAGTTGAATAGCTGTTGTAGATGAATAGCTGTTGCAGTTGAATAGCTGTTGTAGATGAATAACTGTTGCAGTTGAATAGCTGTTGTAGATGAATAACTGTTGTAGATGAATAACTGTTGTAGATGAATAGCTGTTGTAGATGAATAGCTGTTGCAGTTGAATAGCTGTTGTAGATGAATAACTGTTGTAGATGAATAGCTGTTGTAGTTGAATAGCTGTTGTAGATGAA
The DNA here is from genome assembly GCF_963576615.1 of Watersipora subatra. Lineage (NCBI taxonomy): Eukaryota > Metazoa > Bryozoa > Gymnolaemata > Cheilostomatida > Watersiporidae > Watersipora > Watersipora subatra. The sequence continues at coordinate 38,964,252 of NC_088710.1, read as the reverse complement.
TAACAGTTGTAGATGAATAGCTGTTGTAGATGAATAGCTGTTGTAGTTGAATAGCTGTTATAGATGAATAGCTGTTGTAGTTGAATAGCTGTTGTAGATGAATAGCTGTTGTAGATGAATAGCTGTTATAGATGAATAGCTGTTGTAGTTGAATAGCTGTTATAGATGAATAGCTGTTGTAGTTGAATAGCTGTTGTAGATGATTAGCTGTTGTAGATGAATAGCTGTTGTAGATGAATAACTGTTGTAGATGAATAGCTGTTGTAGTTGAATAGCTGTTGTAGATGAATAGCTGTTGTAGATGAATAGCTGTTGTAGTTGAATAGCTGTTGTAGTTGAATAGCTGTTGTAGTTAAATAGCTGTTGTAGATGAATAGCTGTTGTAGATGAATAGCTGTTGTAGATGAATAACTGTTGTAGATGAATAGCTGTTGTAGTTGAATAGCTGTTGTAGATGAATAACTGTTGTAGATGAATAGCTGTTGTAGATGAATAGCTGTTGTAGTTGAATAGCTGTTATAGATGAATAGCTGTTGTAGTTGAAAAGCTGTTGTAGTTGAATAACTGTTGTAGATGAACAACTGTTGTAGATGAATAGCTGTTGCAGTTGAATAGCTGTTGTAGTTGAATAGCTGTTGTAGATGAATAGCTGTTGCAGTTGAATAGCTGTTGTAGATGAATAGCTGTTGTAGTTGAATAGCTGTTGTAGATGAATAGCTGTTGCAGTCGAATAGCTGTTGTAGATTAATAACTGTTGCAGTTGAATAGCTGTTGTAGATGAATAACTGTTGTAGATGAATAACTGTTGTAGATGAATAGCTGTTGTAGATGAATAGCTGTTGTAGTTGAATAGCTGTTGTAGATGAATAACTGTTGTAGATGAATAGCTGTTGTAGTTGAATAGCTGTTGTAGATGAATAGCTGTTGTAGATGAATAGCTGTTGTAGTTGAATAGCTGTTGTAGTTGAATAGCTGTTGTAGTTGAATAGCTGTTGTAGATGAATAACTGTTGCAGTTGAATAGCTGTTGTAGATGAATAACCGTTGCAGTTGAATAGCTGTTGTAGATGAATAGCTGTTGTAGTTGAATAGCTGTTGTAGATGAATAACTGTTGCAGCTGAATAGCTGTTGTAGATGAATAGCTGTTGTAGTTGAATAGCTGTTGTAGATGAATAGCTGTTGCAGTTGAATAGCTGTTGTAGATGAATAACTGTTGCAGTTGAATAGCTGTTGTAGATGAATAACTGTTGTAGATGAATAACTGTTGTAGATGAATAGCTGTTGTAGATGAATAGCTGTTGCAGTTGAATAGCTGTTGTAGATGAATAACTGTTGTAGATGAATAGCTGTTGTAGTTGAATAGCTGTTGTAGATGAATAACAGTTGTAGATGAATAGCTGTTGGAGATGAATAGCTGTTGTAGTTGAATAGCTGTTATAGATGAATAGCTGTTGTAGTTGAATAGCTGTTGTAGATGAATAGCTGTTGTAGATGAATAGCTGTTGCAGTTGAATAGCTGTTGTAGTTGAATAGCTGTTGTAGATGAATAACTGTTGCAGTTGAATAGCTGTTGTAGATGAATAGCTGTTGTAGATGAATAGCTGTTGTAGTTGAATAGCTGTTGTAGTTGAATAGCTGTTGTAGTTGAATAGCTGTTGTAGATGAATAGCTGTTGTAGTTGAATAGCTGTTATAGATGAATAACTGTTGCAGTTGAATAGCTGTTGTAGATGAATAGCTGTTGTAGTTGAATAGCGGTTGTAGTTGAATAGCTGTTGTAGTTGAATAGCTGTTGTAGATGAATAACTGTTGCAGTTGAATAGCTGTTGTAGATGAATAACCGTTGCAGTTGAATAGCTGTTGTAGATGAATAGCTGTTGTAGTTGAATAGCTGTTGTAGTTGAATAGCGGTTGTAGTTGAATAGCTGTTGTAGTTGAATAGCTGTTGTAGATGAATAGCTGTTGTAGTTGAATAGCTGTTGTAGATGAATAACTGTTGTAGATGAATAGCTGTTGTAGTTGAATAGCTGTTGTAGATGAATAACTGTTGTAGATGAATAGCTGTTGTAGATGAATAGCTGTTGTAGTTGAATAGCTGTTATAGATGAATAGCTGTTGTAGTTGAATAGCTGTTGTAGATGAATAGCTGTTGTAGATGAATAGCTGTTGTAGATGAATAGCTGTTGTAGTTGAATAGCTGTTAAAGATGAATAGCTGTTGTAGTTGAATAGCTGTTGTAGATGATTAGCTGTTGTAGATGAATAGCTGTTGTAGATGAATAACTGTTGTAGATGAATAGCTGTTGTAGTTGAATAGCTGTTGTAGATGAATAGCTGTTGTAGATGAATAGCTGTTGTAGTTGAATAGCTGTTGTAGTTGAATAGCTGTTGTAATTGAATAGCTGTTGTAGATGAATAGCTGTTGTAGATGAATAGCTGTTGTAGATGAATAACTGTTGTAGATGAATAGCTGTTGTAGTTGAATAGCTGTTGTAGATGAATAACTGTTGTAGATGAATAGCTGTTGTAGATGAATAGCTGTTGTAGTTGAATAGCTGTTATAGATGAATAGCTGTTGTAGTTGAATAGCTGTTGTAGTTGAATAACTGTTGTAGATGAATAACTGTTGTACATGAATAGCTGTTGCAGTTGAATAGCTGTTGTAGTTGAATAGCTGTTGTAGATGAATAGCTGTTGCAGTTGAATAGCTGTTGTAGATGAATAGCTGTTGTAGTTGAATAGCTGTTGTAGATGAATAGCTGTTGCAGTCGAATAGCTGTTGTAGATGAATAACTGTTGCAGTTGAATAGCTGTTGTAGATGAATAACTGTTGTAGATGAATAACTGTTGTAGATGAATAGCTGTTGTAGATGAATATCTGTTGTAGTTGAACAGCTGTTGTAGATGAATAACTGTTGTAGATGAATAGCTGTTGTAGTTGAATAGCTGTTGTAGATGAATAGCTGTTGTAGATGAATAGCTGTTGTAGTTGAATAGCTGTTGTAGTTGAATAGCTGTTGTAGTTGAATAGCTGTTGTAGATGAATAACTGTTGCAGTTGAATAGCTGTTGTAGATAATAACCGTTGCAGTTGAATAGCTGTTGTAGATGAATAGCTGTTGTAGTTGAATAGCTGTTGTAGATGAATAACTGTTGCAGTTGAATAGCTGTTGTAGATGAATAGCTGTTGTAGATGAATAGCTGTTGTAGTTGAATAACTGTTGTAGATGAATAGCTGTTGTAGATGAATAGCTGTTGTAGATGAATAGCTGTTGTAGTTGAATAGCTGTTGCAGTTGAATAGCTGTTGTAGTTGAATAGCTGTTGTAGATGAATAACTGTTGCAGTTGAATAGCTGTTGTAGATGAATAGCTGTTGTAGATGAATAGCTGTTGTAGATGAATAACTGTTGCAGTTGAATAGCTGTTGTAGATGAATAGCTGTTGTAGTTGAATAGCTGTTGTAGTTGAATAGCTGTTGTAGTTGAATAGCTGTTGTAGATGAATAGCTGTTGTAGATGAATAACTGTTGTAGATGAATAGCTGTTGTAGATGAATAACTGTTGCAGTTGAATAGCTGTTGTAGATGAATAGCTGTTGTAGATGAATAGCTGTTGTAGATGAATAACTGTTGCAGTTGAATAGCTGTTGTAGATGAATAGCTGTTGCAGTTGAATAGCTGTTGTAGTTGAATAGCTGTTGTAGTTGAATAGCTGTTGTAGTTGAATAGCTGTTATAGATGAATAACTGTTGCAGTTGAATAGCTGTTGTAGATGAATAGCTGTTGTAGTTGAATAGCTGTTGTAGATGAATAACTGTTGCAGTTGAATAGCTGTTGTAGATGAATAACTGTTGCAGTTGAATAGCTGTTGCAGTTGAATAGCTGTTGTAGTTGAATAGCTGTTGTAGATGAATAGCTGTTGCAGCTGAATAGCTGTTGTAGATGAATAGCTGTTGTAGTTGAATAGCTGTTGTAGATGAATAGCTGTTGCAGTTGAATAGCTGTTGTAGATGAATAACTGTTGCAGTTGAATAGCTGTTGTAGATGAATAACTGTTGTAGATGAATAACTGTTGTAGATGAATAGCTGTTGTAGATGAATAGCTGTTGCAGTTGAATAGCTGTTGTAGATGAATAACTGTTGTAGATGAATAGCTGTTGTAGTTGAATAGCTGTTGTAGATGAATAACTGTTGTAGATGAATAGCTGTTGTAGATGAATAGCTGTTGTAGTTGAATAGCTGTTATAGATGAATAGCTGTTGTAGTTGAATAGCTGTTGTAGATGAATAGCTGTTGTAGATGAATAGCTGTTATAGATGAATAGCTGTTGTAGTTGAATAGCTGTTATAGATGAATAGCTGTTGTAGTTGAATAGCTGTTGTAGATGATTAGCTGTTGTAGATGAATAGCTGTTGTAGATGAATAACTGTTGTAGATGAATAGCTGTTGTAGTTGAATAGCTGTTGTAGATGAATAGCTGTTGTAGATGAATAGCTGTTGTAGTTGAATAGCTGTTGTAGTTGAATAGCTGTTGTAGTTGAATAGCTGTTGTAGATGAATAGCTGTTGTAGATGAATAGCTGTTGTAGATGAATAACTGTTGTAGATGAATAGCTGTTGTAGTTGAATAGCTGTTGTAGATGAATAACTGTTGTAGATGAATAGCTGTTGTAGATGAATAGCTGTTGTAGTTGAATAGCTGTTATAGATGAATAGCTGTTGTAGTTGAAAAGCTGTTGTAGTTGAATAACTGTTGTAGATGAACAACTGTTGTAGATGAATAGCTGTTGCAGTTGAATAGCTGTTGTAGTTGAATAGCTGTTGTAGATGAATAGCTGTTGCAGTTGAATAGCTGTTGTAGATGAATAGCTGTTGTAGTTGAATAGCTGTTGTAGATGAATAGCTGTTGCAGTCGAATAGCTGTTGTAGATGAATAACTGTTGCAGTTGAATAGCTGTTGTAGATGAATAACTGTTGTAGATGAATAACTGTTGTAGATGAATAGCTGTTGTAGATGAATAGCTGTTGTAGTTGAATAGCTGTTGTAGATGAATAACTGTTGTAGATGAATAGCTGTTGTAGTTGAATAGCTGTTGTAGATGAATAGCTGTTGTAGATGAATAGCTGTTGTAGTTGAATAGCTGTTGTAGTTGAATAGCTGTTGTAGTTGAATAGCTGTTGTAGATGAATAACTGTTGCAGTTGAATAGCTGTTGTAGATGAATAACCGTTGCAGTTGAATAGCTGTTGTAGATGAATAGCTGTTGTAGTTGAATAGCTGTTGTAGATGAATAACTGTTGCAGTTGAATAGCTGTTGTAGATGAATAGCTGTTGTAGATGAATAGCTGTTGTAGTTGAATAACTGTTGTAGATGAATAGCTGTTGTAGATGAATAGCTGTTGTAGATGAATAGCTGTTGTAGTTGAATAGCTGTTGCAGTTGAATAGCTGTTGTAGTTGAATAGCTGTTGTAGATGAATAACTGTTGCAGTTGAATAGCTGTTGTAGATGAATAGCTGTTGTAGATGAATAGCTGTTGTAGATGAATAACTGTTGCAGTTGAATAGCTGTTGTAGATGAATAGCTGTTGTAGTTGAATAGCTGTTGTAGTTGAATAGCTGTTGTAGTTGAATAGCTGTTGTAGATGAATAGCTGTTGTAGATGAATAACTGTTGTAGATGAATAGCTGTTGTAGATGAATAACTGTTGCAGTTGAATAGCTGTTGTAGATGAATAGCTGTTGTAGATGAATAGCTGTTGTAGATGAATAACTGTTGCAGTTGAATAGCTGTTGTAGATGAATAGCTGTTGTAGATGAATAGCTGTTGTAGTTGAATAGCTGTTGTAGTTGAATAGCTGTTGTAGTTGAATAGCTGTTGTAGATGAATAACTGTTGTAGATGAATAGCTGTTGTAGATGAATAGCTGTTGTAGTTGAATAGCTGTTGCAGTTGAATAGCTGTTGTAGTTGAATAGCTGTTGTAGATGAATAACTGTTGCAGTTGAATAGCTGTTGTAGATGAATAGCTGTTGTAGATGAATAGCTGTTGTAGTTGAATAGCTGTTGTAGTTGAATAGCTGTTGTAGTTGAATAGCTGTTGTAGATGAATAGCTGTTGTAGTTGAATAGCTGTTATAGATGAATAACTGTTGCAGTTGAATAGCTGTTGTAGATGAATAGCTGTTGTAGTTGAATAGCTGTTGTAGTTGAATAGCTGTTGTAGTTGAATAGCTGTTGTAGATGAATAACTGTTGCAGTTGAATAGCTGTTGTAGATGAATAACCGTTGCAGTTGAATAGCTGTTGTAGATGAATAGCTGTTGTAGTTGATGAGCTGTTGTAGATGAATAACTGTTGCAGTTGAATAGCTGTTGTAGATGAATAGCTGTTGTAGATGAATAGCTGTTGTAGTTGAATAACTGTTGTAGATGAATAGCTGTTGTAGATGAATAGCTGTTGTAGATGAATAGCTGTTGCAGTTGAATAGCTGTTGTAGATGAATAACTGTTGTAGATGAATAGCTGTTGTAGTTGAATAGCTGTTGTAGATGAATAACTGTTGTAGATGAATAGCTGTTGTAGATGAATAGCTGTTGTAGTTGAATAGCTGTTATAGATGAATAGCTGTTGTAGTTGAATAGCTGTTGTAGATGAATAGCTGTTGTAGATGAATAACTGTTGTAGATGAATAGCTGTTGTAGCTGAATAGCTGTTGTAGATGAATATCTGTTGTAGTTGAATAGCTGTTATAGATGAATAGCTGTTGTAGTTGAATAGCTGTTGTAGATGAATAGCTGTTGTAGATGAATAGCTGTTGTAGCTGAATAGCTGTTGTAGATGAATATCTGTTGTAGTTGAATAGCTGTTATAGATGAATAGCTGTTGTAGTTGAATAGCTGTTATAGATGAATAGCTGTTGTAGTTGAATAGCTGTTGTAGATGAATAGCTGTTATAGATGAATAGCTGTTGTAGTTGAATAGCTGTTATAGATGAATAGCTGTTGTAGTTGAATAGCTGTTGTAGATGAATAGCTGTTGTAGATGAATAGCTGTTGTAGATGAATAACTGTTGTAGATGAATAGCTGTTGTAGTTGAATAGCTGTTGTAGATGAAAAGCTGTTGTAGATGAATAGCTGTTGTAGATGAATAGCTGTTGTAGATGAATAGCTGTTGTAGATGAATAGCTGTTGTAGATGAATAGCTGTTGCAGTTGAATAGCTGTTGTAGATGAATAGCTGTTGCAGTTGAATAGCTGTTGTAGATGAATAACTGTTGCAGTTAAATAGCTGTTGTAGATGAATAACTGTTGTAGATGAATAACTGTTGTAGATGAATAGCTGTTGTAGATGAATAGCTGTTGTAGTTGAATAGCTGTTGTAGTTGAATAGCTGTTGTAGATGAATAGCTGTTGTAGTTGAATAGCTGTTGTAGATGAATAACTGTTGTAGATGAATAGCTGTTGTAGTTGAATAGCTGTTGTAGTTGAATAGCTGTTGTAGTTGAATAGCTGTTGTAGATGAATAACTGTTGCAGTTGAATAGCTGTTGTAGATGAATAACTGTTGTAGATGAATAACTGTTGTAGATGAATAGCTGTTGTAGATGAATAGCTGTTGTAGTTGAATAGCTGTTGTAGATGAATAACTGTTGTAGATGAATAGCTGTTGTAGTTGAATAGCTGTTGTAGTTGAATAGCTGTTGTAGTTGAATAGCTGTTGTAGATGAATAACTGTTGTAGATGAATAGCTGTTGTAGTTGAATAGCTGTTGTAGTTGAATAGCTGTTGTAGTTGAATACCTGTTGTAGATGAATAACTGTTGTAGAAGAATAGCTGTTGTAGTTGAATAGCTGTTGTAGATGAATAGCTGTTGCAGTTGAATAGCTGTTGTAGTTGAATAGCTGTTATAGATGAATAGCTGTTGTAGTTGAATAGCTGTTGTAGATGAATAGCTGTTGTAGTTGAATAACTGTTGTAGATGAATAGCTGTTGTAGTTGAATAGCTGTTGTAGATGAATAGCTGTTGTAGATGAATAGCTGTTGTAGATGAATAGCTGTTGTAGATGAATAACTGTTGTAGATGAATAGCTGTTGTAGATGAATAGCTGTTGTAGTTGAATAACCGTTGTAGATGAATAGCTGTTGTAGATGAATAGCTGTTGTAGTTGAATAGCTGTTGTAGATGAATAACTGTTGTACATGAATAGCTGTTGTAGTTGAATAGCTGTTGTAGATGAATAGCTGTTGCAGTTGAATAGCTGTTGTAGTTGAATAGCTGTTATAGATGAATAGCTGTTGTAGTTGAATAGCTGTTGTAGATGATTATCTGTTGTAGATGAATAGCTGTTGTAGTTGAATAGCTGTTGTAGTTGAATAGCTGTTGTAGTTGAATAGCTGTTGTAGATGAATAACCGTTGCAGTTGAATAGCTGTTGTAGATGAATAACTGTTGTAGATGAATAACTGTTGTAGATGAATAGCTGTTGTAGATGAATAGCTGTTGTAGTTGAATAACCGTTGTAGATGAATAGCTGTTGTAGTTGAATAGCTGTTGTAGATGAATAACTGTTGTAGATGAATAACTGTTGCAGTTGAATAGCTGTTGTAGATGAATAACTGTTGCAGTTGAATAGCTGTTGTAGATGAATAACTGTTGTAGATGAATAACTGTTGTAGATGAATAGCTGTTGTAGATGAATAGCTGTTGTAGTTGAATAGCTGTTGTAGATGAATAACTGTTGTAGATGAATAGCTGTTGTAGTTGAATAGCTGTTGTAGTTGAATAGCTGTTGTAGTTGAATAGCTATTGTAGATGAATAACTGTTGTAGATGAATAGCTGTTGTAGTTGAATAGCTGTTGTAGTTGAATAGCTGTTGTAGTTGAATAGCTGTTGTAGATGAATAACTGTTGTAGATGAATAGCTGTTGTAGTTGAATAGCTGTTGTAGATGAATAGCTGTTGTAGATGAATAGCTGTTGTAGTTGAATAGCTGTTGTAGATGAATAACTGTTGTAGATGAATAGCTGTTGTAGTTGAATAGCTGTTGTAGTTGAATAGCTGTTGTAGTTGAATAGCTGTTGTAGATGAATAACTGTTGTAGATGAATAGCTGTTGTAGATGAATAGCTGTTGTAGTTGAATAGCTGTTATAGATGAATAGCTGTTGTAGTTGAATAGCTGTTGTAGATGAATAGCTGTTGTAGATGAATAGCTGTTGTAGATGAATAACTGTTGTAGATGAATAGCTGTTGTAGCTGAATAGCTGTTGTAGATGAATATCTGTTGTAGTTGAATAGCTGTTATAGATGAATAGCTGTTGTAGTTGAATAGCTGTTATAGATGAATAGCTGTTGTAGTTGAATAGCTGTTGTAGATGAATAGCTGTTGTAGATGAATAGCTGTTGTAGATGAATAACTGTTGTAGATGAATAGCTGTTGTAGTTGAATAGCTGTTGTAGATGAATAGCTGTTGTAGATGAATAGCTGTTGTAGATGATTAGCTGTTGTAGATGAATAGCTGTTGTAGATGAATAACTGTTGTAGTTGAATAGCTGTTGTAGTTGAATAGCTGTTGCAGTTGAATAGCTGTTGTAGTTGAATAACTGTTGTAGATGAATAACTGTTGTAGATGAATAGCTGTTGCAGTTGAATAGCTGTTGTAGTTGAATAGCTGTTGTAGATGAATAGCTGTTGCAGCTGAATAGCTGTTGTAGATGAATAGCTGTTGTAGTTGAATAGCTGTTGTAGATGAATAGCTGTTGCAGTTGAATAGCTGTTGTAGATGAATAACTGTTGCAGTTGAATAGCTGTTGTAGATGAATAACTGTTGTAGATGAATAACTGTTGTAGATGAATAGCTGTTGTAGATGAATAGCTGTTGCAGTTGAATAGCTGTTGTAGATGAATAACTGTTGTAGATGAATAGCTGTTGTAGTTGAATAGCTGTTGTAGATGAATAACAGTTGTAGATGAATAGCTGTTGTAGATGAATAGCTGTTGTAGTTGAATAGCTGTTATAGATGAATAGCTGTTGTAGTTGAATAGCTGTTGTAGATGAATAGCTGTTGTAGATGAATAGCTGTTATAGATGAATAGCTGTTGTAGTTGAATAGCTGTTATAGATGAATAGCTGTTGTAGTTGAATAGCTGTTGTAGATGATTAGCTGTTGTAGATGAATAGCTGTTGTAGATGAATAACTGTTGTAGATGAATAGCTGTTGTAGTTGAATAGCTGTTGTAGATGAATAGCTGTTGTAGATGAATAGCTGTTGTAGTTGAATAGCTGTTGTAGTTGAATAGCTGTTGTAGTTAAATAGCTGTTGTAGATGAATAGCTGTTGTAGATGAATAGCTGTTGTAGATGAATAACTGTTGTAGATGAATAGCTGTTGTAGTTGAATAGCTGTTGTAGATGAATAACTGTTGTAGATGAATAGCTGTTGTAGATGAATAGCTGTTGTAGTTGAATAGCTGTTATAGATGAATAGCTGTTGTAGTTGAAAAGCTGTTGTAGTTGAATAACTGTTGTAGATGAACAACTGTTGTAGATGAATAGCTGTTGCAGTTGAATAGCTGTTGTAGTTGAATAGCTGTTGTAGATGAATAGCTGTTGCAGTTGAATAGCTGTTGTAGATGAATAGCTGTTGTAGTTGAATAGCTGTTGTCGATGAATAGCTGTTGCAGTCGAATAGCTGTTGTAGATGAATAACTGTTGCAGTTGAATAGCTGTTGTAGATGAATAACTGTTGTAGATGAATAACTGTTGTAGATGAATAGCTGTTGTAGATGAATAGCTGTTGTAGTTGAATAGCTGTTGTAGATGAATAACTGTTGTAGATGAATAGCTGTTGTAGTTGAATAGCTGTTGTAGATGAATAGCTGTTGTAGATGAATAGCTGTTGTAGTTGAATAGCTGTTGTAGTTGAATAGCTGTTGTAGTTGAATAGCTGTTGTAGATGAATAACTGTTGCAGTTGAATAGCTGTTGTAGATGAATAACCGTTGCAGTTGAATAGCTGTTGTAGATGAATAGCTGTTGTAGTTGAATAGCTGTTGTAGATGAATAACTGTTGCAGCTGAATAGCTGTTGTAGATGAATAGCTGTTGTAGTTGAATAGCTGTTGTAGATGAATAGCTGTTGCAGTTGAATAGCTGTTGTAGATGAATAACTGTTGCAGTTGAATAGCTGTTGTAGATGAATAACTGTTGTAGATGAATAACTGTTGTAGATGAATAGCTGTTGTAGATGAATAGCTGTTGCAGTTGAATAGCTGTTGTAGATGAATAACTGTTGTAGATGAATAGCTGTTGTAGTTGAATAGCTGTTGTAGATGAATAACAGTTGTAGATGAATAGCTGTTGGAGATGAATAGCTGTTGTAGTTGAATAGCTGTTATAGATGAATAGCTGTTGTAGTTGAATAGCTGTTGTAGATGAATAGCTGTTGTAGATGAATAGCTGTTGCAGTTGAATAGCTGTTGTAGTTGAATAGCTGTTGTAGATGAATAACTGTTGCAGTTGAATAGCTGTTGTAGATGAATAGCTGTTGTAGATGAATAGCTGTTGTAGTTGAATAGCTGTTGTAGTTGAATAGCTGTTGTAGTTGAATAGCTGTTGTAGATGAATAGCTGTTGTAGTTGAATAGCTGTTATAGATGAATAACTGTTGCAGTTGAATAGCTGTTGTAGATGAATAGCTGTTGTAGTTGAATAGCGGTTGTAGTTGAATAGCTGTTGTAGTTGAATAGCTGTTGTAGATGAATAACTGTTGCAGTTGAATAGCTGTTGTAGATGAATAACCGTTGCAGTTGAATAGCTGTTGTAGATGAATAGCTGTTGTAGTTGAATAGCTGTTGTAGATGAATAACTGTTGCAGTTGAATAGCTGTTGTAGATGAATAGCTGTTGTAGATGAATAGCTGTTGTAGTTGAATAACTGTTGTAGATGAATAGCTGTTGTAGATGAATAGCTGTTGTAGATGAATAGCTGTTGCAGTTGAATAGCTGTTGTAGATGAATAACTGTTGTAGATGAATAGCTGTTGTAGTTGAATAGCTGTTGTAGATGAATAACTGTTGTAGATGAATAGCTGTTGTAGATGAATAGCTGTTGTAGTTGAATAGCTGTTATAGATGAATAGCTGTTGTAGTTGAATAGCTGTTGTAGATGAATAGCTGTTGTAGATGAATAACTGTTGTAGATGAATAGCTGTTGTAGCTGAATAGCTGTTGTAGATGAATATCTGTTGTAGTTGAATAGCTGTTATAGATGAATAGCTGTTGTAGTTGAATAGCTGTTATAGATGAATAGCTGTTGTAGATGAATAGCTGTTGTAGCTGAATAGCTGTTGTAGATGAATATCTGTTGTAGTTGAATAGCTGTTATAGATGAATAGCTGTTGTAGTTGAATAGCTGTTATAGATGAATAGCTGTTGTAGTTGAATAGCTGTTGTAGATGAATAGCTGTTATAGATGAATAGCTGTTGTAGTTGAATAGCTGTTATAGATGAATAGCTGTTGTAGTTGAATAGCTGTTGTAGATGAATAGCTGTTGTAGATGAATAGCTGTTGTAGATGAATAACTGTTGTAGATGAATAGCTGTTGTAGTTGAATAGCTGTTGTAGATGAATAGCTGTTGTAGATGAATAGCTGTTGTAGATGAATAGCTGTTGTAGATGAATAGCTGTTGTAGATGAATAGCTGTTGTAGATGAATAGCTGTTGCAGTTGAATAGCTGTTGTAGATGAATAGCTGTTGCAGTTGAATAGCTGTTGTAGATGAATAACTGTTGCAGTTGAATAGCTGTTGTAGATGAATAACTGTTGTAGATGAATAACTGTTGTAGATGAATAGCTGTTGTAGATGAATAGCTGTTGTAGTTGAATAGCTGTTGTAGTTGAATAGCTGTTGTAGATGAATAGCTGTTGTAGTTGAATAGCTGTTGTAGATGAATAACTGTTGTAGATGAATAGCTGTTGTAGTTGAATAGCTGTTGTAGTTGAATAGCTGTTGTAGTTGAATAGCTGTTGTAGATGAATAACTGTTGCAGTTGAATAGCTGTTGTAGATGAATAACTGTTGTAGATGAATAACTGTTGTAGATGAATAGCTGTTGTAGATGAATAGCTGTTGTAGTTGAATAGCTGTTGTAGATGAATAACTGTTGTAGATGAATAGCTGTTGTAGTTGAATAGCTGTTGTAGTTGAATAGCTGTTGTAGTTGAATAGCTGTTGTAGATGAATAACTGTTGTAGATGAATAGCTGTTGTAGTTGAATAGCTGTTGTAGTTGAATAGCTGTTGTAGTTGAATACCTGTTGTAGATGAATAACTGTTGTAGATGAATAGCTGTTGTAGTTGAATAGCTGTTGTAGATGAATAGCTGTTGCAGTTGAATAGCTGTTGTAGTTGAATAGCTGTTATAGATGAATAGCTGTTGTAGTTGAATAGCTGTTGTAGATGAATAGCTGTTGTAGTTGAATAACTGTTGTAGATGAATAGCTGTTGTAGTTGAATAGCTGTTGTAGATGAATAGCTGTTGTAGATGAATAGCTGTTGTAGATGAATAGCTGTTGTAGATGAATAACTGTTGTAGATGAATAGCTGTTGTAGATGAATAGCTGTTGTAGTTGAATAACCGTTGTAGATGAATAGCTGTTGTAGATGAATAGCTGTTGTAGTTGAATAGCTGTTGTAGATGAATAACTGTTGTACATGAATAGCTGTTGTAGTTGAATAGCTGTTGTAGATGAATAGCTGTTGCAGTTGAATAGCTGTTGTAGTTGAATAGCTGTTATAGATGAATAGCTGTTGTAGTTGAATAGCTGTTGTAGATGAATATCTGTTGTAGATGAATAGCTGTTGTAGTTGAATAGCTGTTGTAGATGAATAGCTGTTGTAGTTGAATAACCGTTGTAGATGAATAGCTGTTGTAGTTGAATAGCTGTTGTAGATGAATAACTGTTGTAGATGAATAACTGTTGCAGTTGAATAGCTGTTGTAGATGAATAACTGTTGCAGTTGAATAGCTGTTGTAGATGAATAACTGTTGTAGATGAATAGCTGTTGTAGTTGAATAGCTGTTGTAGATGAATAGCTGTTGTAGATGAATAGCTGTTGTAGTTGAATAGCTGTTGTAGATGAATAACTGTTGTAGATGAATAGCTGTTGTAGTTGAATAGCTGTTGTAGTTGAATAGCTGTTGTAGTTGAATAGCTGTTGTAGATGAATAACTGTTGTAGATGAATAGCTGTTGTAGTTGAATAGCTGTTGTAGTTGAATAGCTGTTGTAGTTGAATAGCTGTTGTAGATGAATAACTGTTGTAGATGAATAGCTGTTGTAGTTGAATAGCTGTTGTAGTTGAATAGCTGTTGTAGTTGAATACCTGTTGTAGATGAATAACTGTTGTAGATGAATAGCTGTTGTAGTTGAATAGCTGTTGTAGATGAATAGCTGTTGTAGTTGAATAGCTGTTGTAGATGAATAACTGTTGTAGATGAATAGCTGTTGTAGTTGAATAGCTGTTGTAGTTGAATAGCTGTTGTAGTTGAATAGCTATTGTAGATGAATAACTGTTGTAGTTGAATAGCTGTTGTAGTTGAATAGCTATTGTAGATGAATAACTGTTGTAGATGAATAGCTGTTGTAGTTGAATAGCTGTTGTAGTTGAATAGCTGTTGTAGTTGAATAGCTGTTGTAGATGAATAACTGTTGTAGATGAATAGCTGTTGTAGTTGAATAGCTGTTGTAGATGAATAGCTGTTGTAGATGAATAGCTGTTGTAGTTGAATAGCTGTTGTAGATGAATAACTGTTGTAGATGAATAGCTGTTGTAGTTGAATAGCTGTTGTAGTTGAATAGCTGTTGTAGTTGAATAGCTGTTGTAGATGAATAACTGTTGTAGATGAATAGCTGTTGTAGATGAATAGCTGTTGTAGTTGAATAGCTGTTGTAGATGAATAACTGTTGTAGATGAATAGCTGTTGTAGTTGAATAACTGTTGTAGATGAATAGCTGTTGTAGTTGAATAGCTGTTATAGATGAATAGCTGTTGTAGTTGAATAGCTGTTGTAGATGAATAGCTGTTGTAGATGAATAACTGTTGTAGATGAATAGCTGTTGTAGCTGAATAGCTGTTGTAGATGAATATCTGTTGTAGTTGAATAGCTGTTATAGATGAATAGCTGTTGTAGTTGAATAGCTGTTATAGATGAATAGCTGTTGTAGATGAATAGCTGTTGTAGCTGAATAGCTGTTGTAGATGAATATCTGTTGTAGTTGAATAACTGTTGTAGATGAATAGCTGTTGTAGTTGAATAGCTGTTGTAGATGAATAGCTGTTGTAGATGAATAGCTGTTGTAGATGAATAGCTGTTGTAGATGAATAACTGTTGTAGATGAATAGCTGTTGTAGATGAATAGCTGTTGTAGTTGAATAACCGTTGTAGATGAATAGCTGTTGTAGATGAATAGCTGTTGTAGTTGAATAGCTGTTGTAGATGAATAACTGTTGTACATGAATAGCTGTTGTAGTTGAATAGCTGTTGTAGATGAATAGCTGTTGCAGTTGAATAGCTGTTGTAGTTGAATAGCTGTTATAGATGAATAGCTGTTGTAGTTGAATAGCTGTTGTAGATGAATATCTGTTGTAGATGAATAGCTGTTGTAGTTGAATAGCTGTTGTAGTTGAATAGCTGTTGTAGTTGAATAGCTGTTGTAGATGAATAACTGTTGCAGTTGAATAGCTGTTGTAGATGAATAACTGTTGTAGATGAATAACTGTTGTAGATGAATAGCTGTTGTAGATGAATAGCTGTTGTAGTTGAATAACCGTTGTAGATGAATAGCTGTTGTAGTTGAATAGCTGTTGTAGATGAATAACTGTTGTAGATGAATAACTGTTGCAGTTGAATAGCTGTTGTAGATGAATAACTGTTGCAGTTGAATAGCTGTTGTAGATGAATAACTGTTGTAGATGAATAACTGTTGTAGATGAATAGCTGTTGTAGATGAATAGCTGTTGTAGTTGAATAGCTGTTGTAGATGAATAACTGTTGTAGATGAATAGCTGTTGTAGTTGAATAGCTGTTGTAGTTGAATAGCTGTTGTAGTTGAATAGCTATTGTAGATGAATAACTGTTGTAGATGAATAGCTGTTGTAGTTGAATAGCTGTTGTAGTTGAATAGCTGTTGTAGTTGAATAGCTGTTGTAGATGAATAACTGTTGTAGATGAATAGCTGTTGTAGTTGAATAGCTGTTGTAGATGAATAGCTGTTGTAGATGAATAGCTGTTGTAGTTGAATAGCTGTTGTAGATGAATAACTGTTGTAGATGAATAGCTGTTGTAGTTGAATAGCTGTTGTAGTTGAATAGCTGTTGTAGTTGAATAGCTGTTGTAGATGAATAACTGTTGTAGATGAATAGCTGTTGTAGATGAATAGCTGTTGTAGTTGAATAGCTGTTATAGATGAATAGCTGTTGTAGTTGAATAGCTGTTGTAGATGAATAGCTGTTGTAGATGAATAGCTGTTGTAGATGAATAACTGTTGTAGATGAATAGCTGTTGTAGCTGAATAGCTGTTGTAGATGAATATCTGTTGTAGTTGAATAGCTGTTATAGATGAATAGCTGTTGTAGTTGAATAGCTGTTATAGATGAATAGCTGTTGTAGTTGAATAGCTGTTGTAGATGAATAGCTGTTGTAGATGAATAGCTGTTGTAGATGAATAACTGTTGTAGATGAATAGCTGTTGTAGTTGAATAGCTGTTGTAGATGAATAGCTGTTGTAGATGAATAGCTGTTGTAGATGAATAGCTGTTGTAGATGAATAGCTGTTGTAGATGAATAACTGTTGTAGTTGAATAGCTGTTGTAGTTGAATAGCTGTTGCAGTTGAATAGCTGTTGTAGTTGAATAACTGTTGTAGATGAATAACTGTTGTAGATGAATAGCTGTTGCAGTTGAATAGCTGTTGTAGTTGAATAGCTGTTGTAGATGAATAGCTGTTGCAGCTGAATAGCTGTTGTAGATGAATAGCTGTTGTAGTTGAATAGCTGTTGTAGATGAATAGCTGTTGCAGTTGAATAGCTGTTGTAGATGAATAACTGTTGCAGTTGAATAGCTGTTGTAGATGAATAACTGTTGTAGATGAATAACTGTTGTAGATGAATAGCTGTTGTAGATGAATAGCTGTTGCAGTTGAATAGCTGTTGTAGATGAATAACTGTTGTAGATGAATAGCTGTTGTAGTTGAATAGCTGTTGTAGATGAATAACAGTTGTAGATGAATAGCTGTTGTAGATGAATAGCTGTTGTAGTTGAATAGCTGTTATAGATGAATAGCTGTTGTAGTTGAATAGCTGTTGTAGATGAATAGCTGTTGTAGATGAATAGCTGTTATAGATGAATAGCTGTTGTAGTTGAATAGCTGTTATAGATGAATAGCTGTTGTAGTTGAATAGCTGTTGTAGTTGAATAGCTGTTGTAGTTGAATAGCTGTTGTAGATGAATAACTGTTGTAGATGAATAGCTGTTGTAGTTGAATAGCTGTTGTAGATGAATAGCTGTTGTAGATGAATAGCTGTTGTAGTTGAATAGCTGTTGTAGATGAATAACTGTTGTAGATGAATAGCTGTTGTAGTTGAATAGCTGTTGTAGTTGAATAGCTGTTGTAGTTGAATAGCTGTTGTAGATGAATAACTGTTGTAGATGAATAGCTGTTGTAGATGAATAGCTGTTGTAGTTGAATAGCTGTTATAGATGAATAGCTGTTGTAGTTGAATAGCTGTTGTAGATGAATAGCTGTTGTAGATGAATAGCTGTTGTAGATGAATAACTGTTGTAGATGAATAGCTGTTGTAGCTGAATAGCTGTTGTAGATGAATATCTGTTGTAGTTGAATAGCTGTTATAGATGAATAGCTGTTGTAGTTGAATAGCTGTTATAGATGAATATCTGTTGTAGTTGAATAGCTGTTATAGATGAATAGCTGTTGTAGTTGAATAGCTGTTATAGATGAATAGCTGTTGTAGTTGAATAGCTGTTGTAGATGAATAGCTGTTGTAGATGAATAGCTGTTGTAGATGAATAACTGTTGTAGATGAATAGCTGTTGTAGTTGAATAGCTGTTGTAGATGAATAGCTGTTGTAGATGAATAGCTGTTGTAGATGAATAGCTGTTGTAGATGAATAGCTGTTGTAGATGAATAACTGTTGTAGTTGAATAGCTGTTGTAGTTGAATAACCGTTGTAGATGAATAGCTGTTGTAGATGAATAGCTGTTGTAGATGAATAACTGTTGTAGATGAATAGCTGTTGTAGATGAATAGCTGTTGTAGTTGAATAACCGTTGTAGATGAATAGCTGTTGTAGATGAATAGCTGTTGTAGTTGAATAGCTGTTGTAGATGAATAACTGTTGTACATGAATAGCTGTTGTAGTTGAATAGCTGTTGTAGATGAATAGCTGTTGCAGTTGAATAGCTGTTGTAGTTGAATAGCTGTTGTAGATGAATAGCTGTTGCAGCTGAGTAGCTGTTGTAGATGAATAGCTGTTGTAGTTGAATAGCTGTTGTAGATGAATAGCTGTTGCAGTTGAATAGCTGTTGTAGATGAATAACTGTTGCAGTTGAATAGCTGTTGTAGATGAATAACTGTTGTAGATGAATAACTGTTGTAGATGAATAGCTGTTGTAGATGAATAGCTGTTGCAGTTGAATAGCTGTTGTAGATGAATAACTGTTGTAGATGAATAGCTGTTGTAGTTGAATAGCTGTTGTAGATGAATAACAGTTGTAGATGAATAGCTGTTGTAGATGAATAGCTGTTGTAGTTGAATAGCTGTTATAGATGAATAGCTGTTGTAGTTGAATAGCTGTTGTAGATGAATAGCTGTTGTAGATGAATAGCTGTTATAGATGAATAGCTGTTGTAGTTGAATAGCTGTTATAGATGAATAGCTGTTGTAGTTGAATAGCTGTTGTAGTTGAATAGCTGTTGTAGTTGAATAGCTGTTGTAGATGAATAACTGTTGTAGATGAATAGCTGTTGTAGTTGAATAGCTGTTGTAGATGAATAGCTGTTGTAGATGAATAGCTGTTGTAGTTGAATAGCTGTTGTAGATGAATAACTGTTGTAGATGAATAGCTGTTGTAGTTGAATAGCTGTTGTAGTTGAATAGCTGTTGTAGTTGAATAGCTGTTGTAGATGAATAACTGTTGTAGATGAATAGCTGTTGTAGATGAATAGCTGTTGTAGTTGAATAGCTGTTATAGATGAATAGCTGTTGTAGTTGAATAGCTGTTGTAGATGAATAGCTGTTGTAGATGAATAGCTGTTGTAGATGAATAACTGTTGTAGATGAATAGCTGTTGTAGCTGAATAGCTGTTGTAGATGAATATCTGTTGTAGTTGAATAGCTGTTATAGATGAATAGCTGTTGTAGTTGAATAGCTGTTATAGATGAATAGCTGTTGTAGTTGAATAGCTGTTGTAGATGAATAGCTGTTGTAGATGAATAGCTGTTGTAGATGAATAACTGTTGTAGATGAATAGCTGTTGTAGTTGAATAGCTGTTGTAGATGAATAGCTGTTGTAGATGAATAGCTGTTGTAGATGAATAGCTGTTGTAGATGAATAGCTGTTGTAGATGAATAACTGTTGTAGTTGAATAGCTGTTGTAGTTGAATAGCTGTTGCAGTTGAATAGCTGTTGTAGTTGAATAACTGTTGTAGATGAATAACTGTTGTAGATGAATAGCTGTTGCAGTTGAATAGCTGTTGTAGTTGAATAGCTGTTGTAGATGAATAGCTGTTGCAGCTGAATAGCTGTTGTAGATGAATAGCTGTTGTAGTTGAATAGCTGTTGTAGATGAATAGCTGTTGCAGTTGAATAGCTGTTGTAGATGAATAACTGTTGCAGTTGAATAGCTGTTGTAGATGAATAACTGTTGTAGATGAATAACTGTTGTAGATGAATAGCTGTTGTAGATGAATAGCTGTTGCAGTTGAATAGCTGTTGTAGATGAATAACTGTTGTAGATGAATAGCTGTTGTAGTTGAATAGCTGTTGTAGATGAATAACAGTTGTAGATGAATAGCTGTTGTAGATGAATAGCTGTTGTAGTTGAATAGCTGTTATAGATGAATAGCTGTTGTAGTTGAATAGCTGTTGTAGATGAATAGCTGTTGTAGATGAATAGCTGTTATAGATGAATAGCTGTTGTAGTTGAATAGCTGTTATAGATGAATAGCTGTTGTAGTTGAATAGCTGTTGTAGATGATTAGCTGTTGTAGATGAATAGCTGTTGTAGATGAATAACTGTTGTAGATGAATAGCTGTTGTAGTTGAATAGCTGTTGTAGATGAATAGCTGTTGTGGATGAATAGCTGTTGTAGTTGAATAGCTGTTGTAGTTGAATAGCTGTTGTAGTTGAATAGCTGTTGTAGATGAATAGCTGTTGTAGATGAATAGCTGTTGTAGATGAATAACTGTTGTAGATGAATAGCTGTTGTAGTTGAATAGCTGTTGTAGATGAATAACTGTTGTAGATGAATAGCTGTTGTAGATGAATAGCTGTTGTAGTTGAATAGCTGTTATAGATGAATAGCTGTTGTAGTTGAAAAGCTGTTGTAGTTGAATAACTGTTGTAGATGAACAACTGTTGTAGATGAATAGCTGTTGCAGTTGAATAGCTGTTGTAGTTGAATAGCTGTTGTAGATGAATAGCTGTTGCAGTTGAATAGCTGTTGTAGATGAATAGCTGTTGTAGTTGAATAGCTGTTGTAGATGAATAGCTGTTGCAGTCGAATAGCTGTTGTAGATGAATAACTGTTGCAGTTGAATAGCTGTTGTAGATGAATAACTGTTGTAGATGAATAACTGTTGTAGATGAATAGCTGTTGTAGATGAATAGCTGTTGTAGTTGAATAGCTGTTGTAGATGAATAACTGTTGTAGATGAATAGCTGTTGTAGTTGAATAGCTGTTGTAGATGAATAGCTGTTGTAGATGAATAGCTGTTGTAGTTGAATAGCTGTTGTAGTTGAATAGCTGTTGTAGTTGAATAGCTGTTGTAGATGAATAACTGTTGCAGTTGAATAGCTGTTGTAGATGAATAACCGTTGCAGTTGAATAGCTGTTGTAGATGAATAGCTGTTGTAGTTGAATAGCTGTTGTAGATGAATAACTGTTGCAGTTGAATAGCTGTTGTAGATGAATAGCTGTTGTAGATGAATAGCTGTTGTAGTTGAATAACTGTTGTAGATGAATAGCTGTTGTAGATGAATAGCTGTTGTAGATGAATAGCTGTTGTAGTTGAACAGCTGTTGCAGTTGAATAGCTGTTGTAGTTGAATAGCTGTTGTAGATGAATAACTGTTGCAGTTGAATAGCTGTTGTAGATGAATAGCTGTTGTAGATGAATAGCTGTTGTAGATGAATAACTGTTGCAGTTGAATAGCTGTTGTAGATGAATAGCTGTTGTAGTTGAATAGCTGTTGTAGTTGAATAGCTGTTGTAGTTGAATAGCTGTTGTAGATGAATAGCTGTTGTAGATGAATAACTGTTGTAGATGAATAGCTGATGTAGATGAATAACTGTTGCAGTTGAATAGCTGTTGTAGATGAATAGCTGTTGTAGATGAATAGCTGTTGTAGATGAATAACTGTTGCAGTTGAATAGCTGTTGTAGATGAATAGCTGTTGTAGATGAATAGCTGTTGTAGTTGAATAGCTGTTGTAGTTGAATAGCTGTTGTAGTTGAATAGCTGTTGTAGATGAATAGCTGTTGTAGTTGAATAGCTGTTATAGATGAATAACTGTTGCAGTTGAATAGCTGTTGTAGATGAATAGCTGTTGTAGTTGAATAGCTGTTGTAGATGAATAACTGTTGCAGTTGAATAGCTGTTGTAGATGAATAGCTGTTGCAGTTGAATAGCTGTTGTAGATGAATAGCTGTTGTAGATGAATAGCTGTTGTAGATGAATAGCTGTTGTAGATGAATAGCTGTTGTAGATGAATAACTGTTGTAGATGAATAGCTGTTGTAGATGAATAGCTGTTGTAGATGAATAGCTGTTGTAGATGAATAGCTGTTGTAGATGAATAACTGTTGCAGTTGAATAGCTGTTGTAGTTGAATAGCTGTTGTAGATGAATAGCTGTTGTAGTTGAATAGCTGTTGTAGTTGAATAGCTGTTGTAGATGAATAGCTGTTGTAGTTGAATAGCTGTTGTAGATGAATAACTGTTGCAGTTGAATAGCTGTTGTAGATGAATAACTGTTGCAGTTGAATAGCTGTTGTAGATGAATAGCTGTTGTAGTTGAATAGCTGTTATAGATGAATAGCTGTTGTAGTTGAATAGCTGTTGTAGATGAATAGCTGTTGTAGATGAATAGCTGTTGTAGATGAATAACTGTTGTAGATGAATAGCTGTTGTAGTTGAATAGCTGTTGTAGATGAATAACTGTTGTAGTTGAATAGCTGTTATAGATGAATAGCTGTTGTAGTTGAATAGCTGTTATAGATGAATAGCTGTTGTAGTTGAATAGCTGTTGTAGATGAATAGCTGTTGTAGATGAATAGCTGTAGTAGATGAATAACTGTTGTAGATGAATAGCTGTTGTAGTTGAATAGCTGTTGTAGATGAATAGCTGTTGTAGATGAATAGCTGTTGTAGATGAATAGCTGTTGTAGATGAATAGCTGTTGTAGATGAATAGCTGTTGTAGATGAATAGCTGTTGTAGTTGAATAGCTGTTGTAGATGAATAGCTGTTGCAGTTGAATAGCTGTTGTAGATGAATAACTGTTGCAGTTGAATAGCTGTTGTAGATGAATAGCTGTTGTAGTTGAATAGCTGTTGTAGATGAATAACTGTTGTAGATGAATAACTGTTGCAGTTGAATAGCTGTTGTAGATGAATAACTGTTGCAGTTGAATAGCTGTTGTAGATGAATAACTGTTGCAGTTGAATAGCTGTTGTAGTTGAATAGCTGTTGTAGATGAATAGCTGTTGTAGATGAATAGCTGTTGTAGATGAATAACTGTTGTAGATGAATAGCTGTTGTAGTTGAATAGCTGTTGTAGATGAATAACTGTTGTAGATGAATAGCTGTTGTAGATGAATAGCTGTTGTAGTTGAATAGCTGTTATAGATGAATAGCTGTTGTAGTTGAAAAGCTGTTGTAGTTGAATAACTGTTGTAGATGAACAACTGTTGTAGATGAATAGCTGTTGCAGTTGAATAGCTGTTGTAGTTGAATAGCTGTTGTAGATGAATAGCTGTTGCAGTTGAATAGCTGTTGTAGATGAATAGCTGTTGTAGTTGAATAGCTGTTGTAGATGAATAGCTGTTGCAGTCGAATAGCTGTTGTAGATGAATAACTGTTGCAGTTGAATAGCTGTTGTAGATGAATAACTGTTGTAGATGAATAACTGTTGTAGATGAATAGCTGTTGTAGATGAATAGCTGTTGTAGTTGAATAGCTGTTGTAGATGAATAACTGTTGTAGATGAATAGCTGTTGTAGTTGAATAGCTGTTGTAGATGAATAGCTGTTGTAGATGAATAGCTGTTGTAGTTGAATAGCTGTTGTAGTTGAATAGCTGTTGTAGTTGAATAGCTGTTGTAGATGAATAACTGTTGCAGTTGAATAGCTGTTGTAGATGAATAACCGTTGCAGTTGAATAGCTGTTGTAGATGAATAGCTGTTGTAGTTGAATAGCTGTTGTAGATGAATAACTGTTGCAGTTGAATAGCTGTTGTAGATGAATAGCTGTTGTAGATGAATAGCTGTTGTAGTTGAATAACTGTTGTAGATGAATAGCTGTTGTAGATGAATAGCTGTTGTAGATGAATAGCTGTTGTAGTTGAACAGCTGTTGCAGTTGAATAGCTGTTGTAGTTGAATAGCTGTTGTAGATGAATAACTGTTGCAGTTGAATAGCTGTTGTAGATGAATAGCTGTTGTAGATGAATAGCTGTTGTAGATGAATAACTGTTGCAGTTGAATAGCTGTTGTAGATGAATAGCTGTTGTAGTTGAATAGCTGTTGTAGTTGAATAGCTGTTGTAGTTGAATAGCTGTTGTAGATGAATAGCTGTTGTAGATGAATAACTGTTGTAGATGAATAGCTGATGTAGATGAATAACTGTTGCAGTTGAATAGCTGTTGTAGATGAATAGCTGTTGTAGATGAATAGCTGTTGTAGATGAATAACTGTTGCAGTTGAATAGCTGTTGTAGATGAATAGCTGTTGTAGATGAATAGCTGTTGTAGTTGAATAGCTGTTGTAGTTGAATAGCTGTTGTAGTTGAATAGCTGTTGTAGATGAATAGCTGTTGTAGTTGAATAGCTGTTATAGATGAATAACTGTTGCAGTTGAATAGCTGTTGTAGATGAATAGCTGTTGTAGTTGAATAGCTGTTGTAGATGAATAACTGTTGCAGTTGAATAGCTGTTGTAGATGAATAGCTGTTGCAGTTGAATAGCTGTTGTAGATGAATAGCTGTTGTAGATGAATAGCTGTTGTAGATGAATAGCTGTTGTAGATGAATAGCTGTTGTAGATGAATAACTGTTGTAGATGAATAGCTGTTGTAGATGAATAGCTGTTGTAGATGAATAGCTGTTGTAGATGAATAGCTGTTGTAGATGAATAACTGTTGCAGTTGAATAGCTGTTGTAGTTGAATAGCTGTTGTAGATGAATAGCTGTTGTAGTTGAATAGCTGTTGTAGTTGAATAGCTGTTGTAGATGAATAGCTGTTGTAGTTGAAGAGCTGTTGTAGATGAATAACTGTTGCAGTTGAATAGCTGTTGTAGATGAATAACTGTTGCAGTTGAATAGCTGTTGTAGATGAATAGCTGTTGTAGTTGAATAGCTGTTATAGATGAATAGCTGTTGTAGTTGAATAGCTGTTGTAGATGAATAGCTGTTGTAGATGAATAGCTGTTGTAGATGAATAACTGTTGTAGATGAATAGCTGTTGTAGTTGAATAGCTGTTGTAGATGAATAACTGTTGTAGTTGAATAGCTGTTATAGATGAATAGCTGTTGTAGTTGAATAGCTGTTATAGATGAATAGCTGTTGTAGTTGAATAGCTGTTGTAGATGAATAGCTGTTGTAGATGAATAGCTGTAGTAGATGAATAACTGTTGTAGATGAATAGCTGTTGTAGTTGAATAGCTGTTGTAGATGAATAGCTGTTGTAGATGAATAGCTGTTGTAGATGAATAGCTGTTGTAGATGAATAGCTGTTGTAGATGAATAGCTGTTGGAGATGAATAGCTGTTGTAGTTGAATAGCTGTTGTAGATGAATAGCTGTTGCAGTTGAATAGCTGTTGTAGATGAATAACTGTTGCAGTTGAATAGCTGTTGTAGATGAATAGCTGTTGTAGTTGAATAGCTGTTGTAGTTGAATAGCTGTTGTAGTTGAATAGCTGTTGTAGATGAATAGCTGTTGTAGATGAATAACTGTTGTAGATGAATTGCTGTTGTAGATGAATAACTGTTGCAGTTGAACAACTGTTGTAGATGAATAGCTGTTGTAGTTGAATAGCTGTTGTAGATGAATAGCTGTTGTAGTTGAATAGCTGTTGTAGATGAATAGCTGTTGTAGTTGAATAGCTGTTGTAGATGAATAGCTGTTGCAGTTGATTAGCTGTTGTAGATGAATAGCTGTTGTAGTTGAATAGCTGTTGTAGATGAATAGCTGTTGTAGTTGAATAGCTGTTGTAGATGAATAACTGTTGCAGTTGAATAGCTGTTGTAGATGAATAGCTGTTGTAGTTGAATAGCTGTTGTAGATGAATAGCTGTTGTAGTTGAATAGCTGTTGTAGATGAATAGCTGTTGCAGTTGAATAGCTGTTGTAGATGAATAACTGTTGCAGTTGAATAGCTGTTGTAGATGAATAGCTGTTGTAGTTGAATAGCTGTTGTAGTTGAATAGCTGTTGTAGTTGAATAGCTGTTGTAGATGAATAGCTGTTGTAGATGAATAACTGTTGTAGATGAATAGCTGTTGTAGATGAATAATTGTTGCAGTTGAATAGCTGTTGTAGATGAATAGCTGTTGTAGATGAATAGCTGTTGTAGATGAATAACTGTTGCAGTTGAATAGCTGTTGTAGATGAATAGCTGTTGTAGTTGAATAGCTGTTGTAGTTGAATAGCTGTTGTAGTTGAATAGCTGTTGTAGATGAATAGCTGTTGTAGATGAATAACTGTTGCAGTTGAATAGCTGTTGTAGATGAATAGCTGTTGTAGTTGAATAGCTGTTGTAGATGAATAACTGTTGCAGTTGAATAGCTGTTGTAGATGAATAACTGTTGCAGTTGAATAGCTGTTGTAGATGAATAGCTGTTGTAGATGAATAGCTGTTGTAGATGAATAGCTGTTGTAGATGAATAGCTGTTGTAGTTGAATAGCTGTTGTAGATGAATAACTGTTGTACATGAATAGCTGTTGTAGTTGAATAGCTGTTGTAGATGAATAGCTGTTGCAGTTGAATAGCTGTTGTAGTTGAATAGCTGTTATAGATGAATAGCTGTTGTAGTTGAATAGCTGTTGTAGATGAATATCTGTTGTAGATGAATAGCTGTTGTAGTTGAATAGCTGTTGTAGTTGAATAGCTGTTGTAGTTGAATAGCTGTTGTAGATGAATAACTGTTGCAGTTGAATAGCTGTTGTAGATGAATAACTGTTGTAGATGAATAACTGTTGTAGATGAATAGCTGTTGTAGATGAATAGCTGTTGTAGTTGAATAACCGTTGTAGATGAATAGCTGTTGTAGTTGAATAGCTGTTGTAGATGAATAACTGTTGTAGATGAATAACTGTTGCAGTTGAATAGCTGTTGTAGATGAATAACTGTTGCAGTTGAATAGCTGTTGTAGATGAATAACTGTTGTAGATGAATAACTGTTGTAGATGAATAGCTGTTGTAGATGAATAGCTGTTGTAGTTGAATAGCTGTTGTAGATGAATAACTGTTGTAGATGAATAGCTGTTGTAGTTGAATAGCTGTTGTAGTTGAATAGCTGTTGTAGTTGAATAGCTATTGTAGATGAATAACTGTTGTAGATGAATAGCTGTTGTAGTTGAATAGCTGTTGTAGTTGAATAGCTGTTGTAGTTGAATAGCTGTTGTAGATGAATAACTGTTGTAGATGAATAGCTGTTGTAGTTAAATAGCTGTTGTAGATGAATAGCTGTTGTAGATGAATAGCTGTTGTAGTTGAATAGCTGTTGTAGATGAATAACTGTTGTAGATGAATAGCTGTTGTAGTTGAATAGCTGTTGTAGTTGAATAGCTGTTGTAGTTGAATAGCTGTTGTAGATGAATAACTGTTGTAGATGAATAGCTGTTGTAGATGAATAGCTGTTGTAGTTGAATAGCTGTTATAGATGAATAGCTGTTGTAGTTGAATAGCTGTTGTAGATGAATAGCTGTTGTAGATGAATAGCTGTTGTAGATGAATAACTGTTGTAGATGAATAGCTGTTGTAGTTGAATAGCTGTTGTAGATGAATATCTGTTGTAGTTGAATAGCTGTTATAGATGAATAGCTGTTGTAGTTGAATAGCTGTTATAGATGAATAGCTGTTGTAGTTGAATAGCTGTTGTAGATGAATATCTGTTGTAGATGAATAGCTGTTGTAGTTGAATAGCTGTTGTAGTTGAATAGCTGTTGTAGTTGAATAGCTGTTGTAGATGAATAACTGTTGCAGTTGAATAGCTGTTGTAGATGAATAACTGTTGTAGATGAATAACTGTTGTAGATGAATAGCTGTTGTAGATGAATAGCTGTTGTAGTTGAATAACCGTTGTAGATGAATAGCTGTTGTAGTTGAATAGCTGTTGTAGATGAATAACTGTTGCAGATGAATAACTGTTGCAGTTGAATAGCTGTTGTAGATGAATAACTGTTGCAGTTGAATAGCTGTTGTAGATGAATAACTGTTGTAGATGAATAACTGTTGTAGATGAATAGCTGTTGTAGATGAATAGCTGTTGTAGTTGAATAGCTGTTGTAGATGAATAACTGTTATAGATGAATAGCTGTTGTAGTTGAATAGCTGTTGTAGATGAATAGCTGTTGCAGTTGAATAGCTGTTGTAGATGAATAGCTGTTGCAGTTGAATAGCTGTTGTAGATGAATAGCTGTTGCAGTTGAATAGCTGTTGTAGATGAATAGCTGTTGTAGATGAATAGCTGTTGTAGATGAATAGCTGTTGTAGATGAATAGCTGTTGTAGATGAATAACTGTTGTAGATGAATAGCTGTTGTAGATGAATAGCTGTTGTAGATGAATAGCTGTTGTAGATGAATAGCTGTTGTAGATGAATAACTGTTGCAGTTGAATAGCTGTTGTAGTTGAATAGCTGTTGTAGTTGAATAGCTGTTGTAGATGAATAGCTGTTGTAGTTGAATAGCTGTTGTAGATGAATAACTGTTGCAGTTGAATAGCTGTTGTAGATGAATAACTGTTGCAGTTGAATAGCTGTTGTAGATGAATAGCTGTTGTAGTTGAATAGCTGTTATAGATGAATAGCTGTTGTAGTTGAATAGCTGTTGTAGATGAATAGCTGTTGTAGATGAATAGCTGTTGTAGATGAATAACTGTTGTAGATGAATAGCTGTTGTAGTTGAATAGCTGTTGTAGATGAATAACTGTTGTAGTTGAATAGCTGTTATAGATGAATAGCTGTTGTAGTTGAATAGCTGTTATAGATGAATAGCTGTTGTAGTTGAATAGCTGTTGTAGATGAATAGCTGTTGTAGATGAATAGCTGTTGTAGATGAATAACTGTTGTAGATGAATAGCTGTTGTAGTTGAATAGCTGTTGTAGATGAATAGCTGTTGTAGATGAATAGCTGTTGTAGATGAATAGCTGTTGTAGATGAATAGCTGTTGTAGATGAATAGCTGTTGTAGATGAATAGCTGTTGTAGTTGAATAGCTGTTGTAGATGAATAGCTGTTGCAGTTGAATAGCTGTTGTAGATGAATAACTGTTGCAGTTGAATAGCTGTTGTAGATGAATAGCTGTTGTAGTTGAATAGCTGTTGTAGTTGAATAGCTGTTGTAGTTGAATAGCTGTTGTAGATGAATAGCTGTTGTAGATGAATAACTGTTGTAGATGAATTGCTGTTGTAGATGAATAACTGTTGCAGTTGAACAACTGTTGTAGATGAATAGCTGTTGTAGTTGAATAGCTGTTGTAGATGAATAGCTGTTGTAGTTGAATAGCTGTTGTAGATGAATAGCTGTTGTAGTTGAATAGCTGTTGTAGATGAATAGCTGTTGCAGTTGATTAGCTGTTGTAGATGAATAGCTGTTGTAGTTGAATAGCTGTTGTAGATGAATAGCTGTTGTAGTTGAATAGCTGTTGTAGATGAATAACTGTTGCAGTTGAATAGCTGTTGTAGATGAATAGCTGTTGTAGTTGAATAGCTGTTGTAGATGAATAGCTGTTGTAGTTGAATAGCTGTTGTAGATGAATAGCTGTTGTAGTTGAATAGCTGTTGTAGATGAATAGCTGTTGCAGTTGAATAGCTGTTGTAGATGAATAACTGTTGCAGTTGAATAGCTGTTGTAGATGAATAGCTGTTGTAGTTGAATAGCTGTTGTAGTTGAATAGCTGTTGTAGTTGAATAGCTGTTGTAGATGAATAGCTGTTGTAGATGAATAACTGTTGTAGATGAATAGCTGTTGTAGATGAATAATTGTTGCAGTTGAATAGCTGTTGTAGATGAATAGCTGTTGTAGATGAATAGCTGTTGTAGATGAATAACTGTTGCAGTTGAATAGCTGTTGTAGATGAATAGCTGTTGTAGTTGAATAGCTGTTGTAGTTGAATAGCTGTTGTAGTTGAATAGCTGTTGTAGATGAATAGCTGTTGTAGATGAATAACTGTTGCAGTTGAATAGCTGTTGTAGATGAATAGCTGTTGTAGTTGAATAGCTGTTGTAGATGAATAACTGTTGCAGTTGAATAGCTGTTGTAGATGAATAACTGTTGCAGTTGAATAGCTGTTGTAGATGAATAGCTGTTGTAGATGAATAGCTGTTGTAGATGAATAGCTGTTGTAGATGAATAGCTGTTGTAGTTGAATAGCTGTTGTAGATGAATCACTGTTGTACATGAATAGCTGTTGTAGTTGAATAGCTGTTGTAGATGAATAGCTGTTGCAGTTGAATAGCTGTTATAGATGAATAGCTGTTGTAGTTGAATAGCTGTTGTAGATGAATATCTGTTGTAGATGAATAGCTGTTGTAGTTGAATAGCTGTTGTAGTTGAATAGCTGTTGTAGTTGAATAGCTGTTGTAGATGAACAACTGTTGCAGTTGAATAGCTGTTGTAGATGAATAACTGTTGTAGATGAATAACTGTTGTAGATGAATAGCTGTTGTAGATGAATAGCTGTTGTAGTTGAATAACCGTTGTAGATGAATAGCTGTTGTAGTTGAATAGCTGTTGTAGATGAATAACTGTTGTAGATGAATAACTGTTGCAGTTGAATAGCTGTTGTAGATGAATAACTGTTGCAGTTGAATAGCTGTTGTAGATGAATAACTGTTGTAGATGAATAACTGTTGTAGATGAATAGCTGTTGTAGATGAATAGCTGTTGTAGTTGAATAGCTGTTGTAGATGAATAACTGTTGTAGATGAATAGCTGTTGTAGTTGAATAGCTGTTGTAGTTGAATAGCTGTTGTAGTTGAATAGCTGTTGTAGATGAATAACTGTTGCAGTTGAATAGCTGTTGTAGATGAATAGCTGTTGTAGCTGAATAGCTGTTGTAGATGAATAGCTGTTGTAGTTGAATAGCTGTTGTAGATGAATAGCTGTTGCAGTTGAATAGCTGTTGTAGATGAATAACTGTTGCAGTTGAATAGCTGTTGTAGATGAATAGCTGTTGTAGTTGAATAGCTGTTGTAGTTGAATAGCTGTTGTAGTTGAATAGCTGTTGTAGATGAATAGCTGTTGTAGATGAATAACTGTTGTAGATGAATAGCTGTTGTAGATGAATAATTGTTGCAGTTGAATAGCTGTTGTAGATGAATAGCTGTTGTAGATGAATAGCTGTTGTAGATGAATAACTGTTGCAGTTGAATAGCTGTTGTAGATGAATAGCTGTTGTAGTTGAATAGCTGTTGTAGTTGAATAGCTGTTGTAGTTGAATAGCTGTTGTAGATGAAT
Organism: Watersipora subatra; assembly: GCF_963576615.1. Classification (NCBI taxonomy): domain Eukaryota; kingdom Metazoa; phylum Bryozoa; class Gymnolaemata; order Cheilostomatida; family Watersiporidae; genus Watersipora; species Watersipora subatra. The sequence goes on along the minus strand of NC_088710.1, from coordinate 38,933,074 downwards.
AGCTGTTGTAGATGAATAACTGTTGCAGTTGAATAGCTGTTGTAGATGAATAGCTGTTGTAGTTGAATAGCTGTTGTAGATGAATAACTGTTGCAGTTGAATAGCTGTTGTAGATGAATAACTGTTGCAGTTGAATAGCTGTTGTAGATGAATAGCTGTTGTAGATGAATAGCTGTTGTAGATGAATAGCTGTTGTAGATGAATAGCTGTTGTAGTTGAATAGCTGTTGTAGATGAATAACTGTTGTACATGAATAGCTGTTGTAGTTGAATAGCTGTTGTAGATGAATAGCTGTTGCAGTTGAATAGCTGTTGTAGTTGAATAGCTGTTATAGATGAATAGCTGTTGTAGTTGAATAGCTGTTGTAGATGAATATCTGTTGTAGATGAATAGCTGTTGTAGTTGAATAGCTGTTGTAGTTGAATAGCTGTTGTAGTTGAATAGCTGTTGTAGATGAATAACTGTTGCAGTTGAATAGCTGTTGTAGATGAATAACTGTTGTAGATGAATAACTGTTGTAGATGAATAGCTGTTGTAGATGAATAGCTGTTGTAGTTGAATAACCGTTGTAGATGAATAGCTGTTGTAGTTGAATAGCTGTTGTAGATGAATAACTGTTGTAGATGAATAACTGTTGCAGTTGAATAGCTGTTGTAGATGAATAACTGTTGCAGTTGAATAGCTGTTGTAGATGAATAACTGTTGTAGATGAATAACTGTTGTAGATGAATAGCTGTTGTAGATGAATAGCTGTTGTAGTTGAATAGCTGTTGTAGATGAATAACTGTTGTAGATGAATAGCTGTTGTAGTTGAATAGCTGTTGTAGTTGAATAGCTGTTGTAGTTGAATAGCTATTGTAGATGAATAACTGTTGTAGATGAATAGCTGTTGTAGTTGAATAGCTGTTGTAGTTGAATAGCTGTTGTAGTTGAATAGCTGTTGTAGATGAATAACTGTTGTAGATGAATAGCTGTTGTAGTTGAATAGCTGTTGTAGATGAATAGCTGTTGTAGATGAATAGCTGTTGTAGTTGAATAGCTGTTGTAGATGAATAACTGTTGTAGATGAATAGCTGTTGTAGTTGAATAGCTGTTGTAGTTGAATAGCTGTTGTAGTTGAATAGCTGTTGTAGATGAATAACTGTTGTAGATGAATAGCTGTTGTAGATGAATAGCTGTTGTAGTTGAATAGCTGTTATAGATGAATAGCTGTTGTAGTTGAATAGCTGTTGTAGATGAATAGCTGTTGTAGATGAATAGCTGTTGTAGATGAATAACTGTTGTAGATGAATAGCTGTTGTAGTTGAATAGCTGTTGTAGATGAATATCTGTTGTAGTTGAATAGCTGTTATAGATGAATAGCTGTTGTAGTTGAATAGCTGTTATAGATGAATAGCTGTTGTAGTTGAATAGCTGTTGTAGATGAATATCTGTTGTAGATGAATAGCTGTTGTAGTTGAATAGCTGTTGTAGTTGAATAGCTGTTGTAGTTGAATAGCTGTTGTAGATGAATAACTGTTGCAGTTGAATAGCTGTTGTAGATGAATAACTGTTGTAGATGAATAACTGTTGTAGATGAATAGCTGTTGTAGATGAATAGCTGTTGTAGTTGAATAACCGTTGTAGATGAATAGCTGTTGTAGTTGAATAGCTGTTGTAGATGAATAACTGTTGCAGATGAATAACTGTTGCAGTTGAATAGCTGTTGTAGATGAATAACTTTTGCAGTTGAATAGCTGTTGTAGATGAATAACTGTTGTAGATGAATAACTGTTGTAGATGAATAGCTGTTGTAGATGAATAGCTGTTGTAGTTGAATAGCTGTTGTAGATGAATAACTGTTATAGATGAATAGCTGTTGTAGTTGAATAGCTGTTGTAGATGAATAGCTGTTGCAGTTGAATAGCTGTTGTAGATGAATAGCTGTTGCAGTTGAATAGCTGTTGTAGATGAATAGCTGTTGCAGTTGAATAGCTGTTGTAGATGAATAGCTGTTGTAGATGAATAGCTGTTGTAGATGAATAGCTGTTGTAGATGAATAGCTGTTGTAGATGAATAACTGTTGTAGATGAATAGCTGTTGTAGATGAATAGCTGTTGTAGATGAATAGCTGTTGTAGATGAATAGCTGTTGTAGATGAATAACTGTTGCAGTTGAATAGCTGTTGTAGTTGAATAGCTGTTGTAGTTGAATAGCTGTTGTAGATGAATAGCTGTTGTAGTTGAATAGCTGTTGTAGATGAATAACTGTTGCAGTTGAATAGCTGTTGTAGATGAATAACTGTTGCAGTTGAATAGCTGTTGTAGATGAATAGCTGTTGTAGTTGAATAGCTGTTATAGATGAATAGCTGTTGTAGTTGAATAGCTGTTGTAGATGAATAGCTGTTGTAGATGAATAGCTGTTGTAGATGAATAACTGTTGTAGATGAATAGCTGTTGTAGTTGAATAGCTGTTGTAGATGAATAACTGTTGTAGTTGAATAGCTGTTATAGATGAATAGCTGTTGTAGTTGAATAGCTGTTATAGATGAATAGCTGTTGTAGTTGAATAGCTGTTGTAGATGAATAGCTGTTGTAGATGAATAGCTGTTGTAGATGAATAACTGTTGTAGATGAATAGCTGTTGTAGTTGAATAGCTGTTGTAGATGAATAGCTGTTGTAGATGAATAGCTGTTGTAGATGAATAGCTGTTGTAGATGAATAGCTGTTGTAGATGAATAGCTGTTGTAGATGAATAGCTGTTGTAGTTGAATAGCTGTTGTAGATGAATAGCTGTTGCAGTTGAATAGCTGTTGTAGATGAATAACTGTTGCAGTTGAATAGCTGTTGTAGATGAATAGCTGTTGTAGTTGAATAGCTGTTGTAGTTGAATAGCTGTTGTAGTTGAATAGCTGTTGTAGATGAATAGCTGTTGTAGATGAATAACTGTTGTAGATGAATTGCTGTTGTAGATGAATAACTGTTGCAGTTGAACAACTGTTGTAGATGAATAGCTGTTGTAGTTGAATAGCTGTTGTAGATGAATAGCTGTTGTAGTTGAATAGCTGTTGTAGATGAATAGCTGTTGTAGTTGAATAGCTGTTGTAGATGAATAGCTGTTGCAGTTGATTAGCTGTTGTAGATGAATAGCTGTTGTAGTTGAATAGCTGTTGTAGATGAATAGCTGTTGTAGTTGAATAGCTGTTGTAGATGAATAACTGTTGCAGTTGAATAGCTGTTGTAGATGAATAGCTGTTGTAGTTGAATAGCTGTTGTAGATGAATAGCTGTTGTAGTTGAATAGCTGTTGTAGATGAATAGCTGTTGTAGTTGAATAGCTGTTGTAGATGAATAGCTGTTGCAGTTGAATAGCTGTTGTAGATGAATAACTGTTGCAGTTGAATAGCTGTTGTAGATGAATAGCTGTTGTAGTTGAATAGCTGTTGTAGTTGAATAGCTGTTGTAGTTGAATAGCTGTTGTAGATGAATAGCTGTTGTAGATGAATAACTGTTGTAGATGAATAGCTGTTGTAGATGAATAATTGTTGCAGTTGAATAGCTGTTGTAGATGAATAGCTGTTGTAGATGAAAAGCTGTTGTAGATGAATAACTGTTGCAGTTGAATAGCTGTTGTAGATGAATAGCTGTTGTAGTTGAATAGCTGTTGTAGTTGAATAGCTGTTGTAGTTGAATAGCTGTTGTAGATGAATAGCTGTTGTAGATGAATAACTGTTGCAGTTGAATAGCTGTTGTAGATGAATAGCTGTTGTAGTTGAATAGCTGTTGTAGATGAATAACTGTTGCAGTTGAATAGCTGTTGTAGATGAATAACTGTTGCAGTTGAATAGCTGTTGTAGATGAATAGCTGTTGTAGATGAATAGCTGTTGTAGATGAATAGCTGTTGTAGATGAATAGCTGTTGTAGTTGAATAGCTGTTGTAGATGAATCACTGTTGTACATGAATAGCTGTTGTAGTTGAATAGCTGTTGTAGATGAATAGCTGTTGCAGTTGAATAGCTGTTATAGATGAATAGCTGTTGTAGTTGAATAGCTGTTGTAGATGAATATCTGTTGTAGATGAATAGCTGTTGTAGTTGAATAGCTGTTGTAGTTGAATAGCTGTTGTAGTTGAATAGCTGTTGTAGATGAACAACTGTTGCAGTTGAATAGCTGTTGTAGATGAATAACTGTTGTAGATGAATAACTGTTGTAGATGAATAGCTGTTGTAGATGAATAGCTGTTGTAGTTGAATAACCGTTGTAGATGAATAGCTGTTGTAGTTGAATAGCTGTTGTAGATGAATAACTGTTGTAGATGAATAACTGTTGCAGTTGAATAGCTGTTGTAGATGAATAACTGTTGCAGTTGAATAGCTGTTGTAGATGAATAACTGTTGTAGATGAATAACTGTTGTAGATGAATAGCTGTTGTAGATGAATAGCTGTTGTAGTTGAATAGCTGTTGTAGATGAATAACTGTTGTAGATGAATAGCTGTTGTAGTTGAATAGCTGTTGTAGTTGAATAGCTGTTGTAGTTGAATAGCTATTGTAGATGAATAACTGTTGTAGATGAATAGCTGTTGTAGTTGAATAGCTGTTGTAGTTGAATAGCTGTTGTAGTTGAATAGCTGTTGTAGATGAATAACTGTTGTAGATGAATAGCTGGTGTAGTTGAATAGCTGTTGTAGATGAATAGCTGTTGTAGATGAATAGCTGTTGTAGTTGAATAGCTGTTGTAGATGAATAACTGTTGTAGATGAATAGCTGTTGTAGTTGAATAGCTGTTGTAGTTGAATAGCTGTTGTAGTTGAATAGCTGTTGTAGATGAATAACTGTTGTAGATGAATAGCTGTTGTAGATGAATAGCTGTTGTAGATGAATAATTGTTGCAGTTGAATAGCTGTTGTAGATGAATAGCTGTTGTAGATGAATAGCTGTTTTAGATGAATAACTGTTGCAGTTGAATAGCTGTTGTAGATGAATAGCTGTTGTAGTTGAATAGCTGTTGTAGTTGAATAGCTGTTGTAGTTGAATAGCTGTTGTAGATGAATAGCTGTTGTAGATGAATAACTGTTGCAGTTGAATAGCTGTTGTAGATGAATAGCTGTTGTAGTTGAATAGCTGTTGTAGATGAATAACTGTTGCAGTTGAATAGCTGTTGTAGATGAATAACTGTTGCAGTTGAATAGCTGTTGTAGATGAATAGCTGTTGTAGATGAATAGCTGTTGTAGATGAATAGCTGTTGTAGATGAATAGCTGTTGTAGTTGAATAGCTGTTGTAGATGAATAACTGTTGTACATGAATAGCTGTTGTAGTTGAATAGCTGTTGTAGATGAATAGCTGTTGCAGTTGAATAGCTGTTATAGATGAATAGCTGTTGTAGTTGAATAGCTGTTGTAGATGAATATCTGTTGTAGATGAATAGCTGTGGTAGTTGAATAGCTGTTGTAGTTGAATAGCTGTTGTAGTTGAATAGCTGTTGTAGATGAACAACTGTTGCAGTTGAATAGCTGTTGTAGATGAATAACTGTTGTAGATGAATAACTGTTGTAGATGAATAGCTGTTGTAGATGAATAGCTGTTGTAGTTGAATAACCGTTGTAGATGAATAGCTGTTGTAGTTGAATAGCTGTTGTAGATGAATAACTGTTGTAGATGAATAACTGTTGCAGTTGAATAGCTGTTGTAGATGAATAACTGTTGCAGTTGAATAGCTGTTGTAGATGAATAACTGTTGTAGATGAATAACTGTTGTAGATGAATAGCTGTTGTAGATGAATAGCTGTTGTAGTTGAATAGCTGTTGTAGATGAATAACTGTTGTAGATGAATAGCTGTTGTAGTTGAATAGCTGTTGTAGTTGAATAGCTGTTGTAGTTGAATAGCTATTGTAGATGAATAACTGTTGTAGATGAATAGCTGTTGTAGTTGAATAGCTGTTGTAGTTGAATAGCTGTTGTAGTTGAATAGCTGTTGTAGATGAATAACTGTTGTAGATGAATAGCTGTTGTAGTTGAATAGCTGTTGTAGATGAATAGCTGTTGTAGATGAATAGCTGTTGTAGTTGAAAAGCTGTTGTAGATGAATAACTGTTGTAGATGAATAGCTGTTGTAGTTGAATAGCTGTTGTAGTTGAATAGCTGTTGTAGTTGAATAGCTGTTGTAGATGAATAACTGTTGTAGATGAATAGCTGTTGTAGATGAATAGCTGTTGTAGTTGAATAGCTGTTATAGATGAATAGCTGTTGTAGTTGAATAGCTGTTGTAGATGAATAGCTGTTGTAGATGAATAGCTGTTGTAGATGAATAACTGTTGTAGATGAATAGCTGTTGTAGTTGAATAGCTGTTGTAGATGAATATCTGTTGTAGTTGAATAGCTGTTATAGATGAATAGCTGTTGTAGTTGAATAGCTGTTATAGATGAATAGCTGTTGTAGTTGAATAGCTGTTGTAGATGAATATCTGTTGTAGATGAATAGCTGTTGTAGTTGAATAGCTGTTGTAGTTGAATAGCTGTTGTAGTTGAATAGCTGTTGTAGATGAATAACTGTTGCAGTTGAATAGCTGTTGTAGATGAATAACTGTTGTAGATGAATAACTGTTGTAGATGAATAGCTGTTGTAGATGAATAGCTGTTGTAGTTGAATAACCGTTGTAGATGAATAGCTGTTGTAGTTGAATAGCTGTTGTAGATGAATAACTGTTGTAGATGAATAACTGTTGCAGTTGAATAGCTGTTGTAGATGAATAACTGTTGCAGTTGAATAGCTGTTGTAGATGAATAACTGTTGTAGATGAATAACTGTTGTAGATGAATAGCTGTTGTAGATGAATAGCTGTTGTAGTTGAATAGCTGTTGTAGATGAATAACTGTTGTAGATGAATAGCTGTTGTAGTTGAATAGCTGTTGTAGTTGAATAGCTGTTGTAGTTGAATAGCTATTGTAGATGAATAACTGTTGTAGATGAATAGCTGTTGTAGTTGAATAGCTGTTGTAGTTGAATAGCTGTTGTAGTTGAATAGCTGTTGTAGATGAATAACTGTTGTAGATGAATAGCTGTTGTAATTGAATAGCTGTTGTAGATGAATAGCTGTTGTAGATGAATAGCTGTTGTAGTTGAATAGCTGTTGTAGATGAATAACTGTTGTAGATGAATAGCTGTTGTAGTTGAATAGCTGTTGTAGTTGAATAGCTGTTGTAGTTGAATAGCTGTTGTAGATGAATAACTGTTGTAGATGAATAGCTGTTGTAGATGAAGAGCTGTTGTAGTTGAATAGCTGTTATAGATGAATAGCTGTTGTAGTTGAATAGCTGTTGTAGATGAATAGCTGTTGTAGATGAATAGCTGTTGTAGATGAATAACTGTTGTAGATGAATAGCTGTTGTAGTTGAATAGCTGTTGTAGATGAATATCTGTTGTAGTTGAATAGCTGTTATAGATGAATAGCTGTTGTAGTTGAATAGCTGTTATAGATGAATAGCTGTTGTAGTTGAATAGCTGTTGTAGATGAATAGCTGTTGTAGATGAATAGCTGTTGTAGATGAATAACTGTTGTAGATGAATAGCTGTTGTAGTTGAATAGCTGTTGTAGATGAATAGCTGTTGTAGACGAATAGCTGTTGTAGATGAATAGCTGTTGTAGATGAATAGCTGTTGTAGATGAATAACTGTTGTAGTTGAATAGCTGTTGTAGTTGAATAGCTGTTGCAGTTGAATAGCTGTTGTAGTTGAATAACTGTTGTAGATGAATAACTGTTGTAGATGAATAGCTGTTGCAGTTGAATAGCTGTTGTAGTTGAATAGCTGTTGTAGATGAATAGCTGTTGCAGCTGAATAGCTGTTGTAGATGAATAGCTGTTGTAGTTGAATAGCTGTTGTAGATGAATAGCTGTTGCAGTTGAATAGCTGTTGTAGATGAATAACTGTTGCAGTTGAATAGCTGTTGTAGATGAATAACTGTTGTAGATGAATAACTGTTGTAGATGAATAGCTGTTGTAGATGAATAGCTGTTGCAGTTGAATAGCTGTTGTAGATGAATAACTGTTGTAGATGAATAGCTGTTGTAGTTGAATAGCTGTTGTAGATGAATAACTGTTGTAGATGAATAGCTGTTGTAGATGAATAGCTGTTGTAGTTGAATAGCTGTTATAGATGAATAGCTGTTGTAGTTGAATAGCTGTTGTAGATGAATAGCTGTTGTAGATGAATAGCTGTTATAGATGAATAGCTGTTGTAGTTGAATAGCTGTTATAGATGAATAGCTGTTGTAGTTGAATAGCTGTTGTAGATGATTAGCTGTTGTAGATGAATAGCTGTTGTAGATGAATAACTGTTGTAGATGAATAGCTGTTGTAGTTGAATAGCTGTTGTAGATGAATAGCTGTTGTAGATGAATAGCTGTTGTAGTTGAATAGCTGTTGTAGTGTAATAGCTGTTGTAGTTGAATAGCTGTTGTAGATGAATAGCTGTTGTAGATGAATAGCTGTTGTAGATGAATAACTGTTGTAGATGAATAGCTGTTGTAGTTGAATAGCTGTTGTAGATGAATAACTGTTGTAGATGAATAGCTGTTGTAGATGAATAGCTGTTGTAGTTGAATAGCTGTTATAGATGAATAGCTGTTGTAGTTGAAAAGCTGTTGTAGTTGAATAACTGTTGTAGATGAATAACTGTTGTAGATGAATAGCTGTTGCAGTTGAATAGCTGTTGTAGTTGAATAGCTGTTGTAGATGAATAGCTGTTGCAGTTGAATAGCTGTTGTAGATGAATAGCTGTTGTAGTTGAATAGCTGTTGTAGATGAATAGCTGTTGCAGTCGAATAGCTGTTGTAGATGAATAACTGTTGCAGTTGAATAGCTGTTGTAGATGAATAACTGTTGTAGATGAATAACTGTTGTAGATGAATAGCTGTTGTAGATGAATAGCTGTTGTAGTTGAATAGCTGTTGTAGATGAATAACTGTTGTAGATGAATAGCTGTTGTAGTTGAATAGCTGTTGTAGATGAATAGCTGTTGTAGATGAATAGCTGTTGTAGTTGAATAGCTGTTGTAGTTGAATAGCTGTTGTAGTTGAATAGCTGTTGTAGATGAATAACTGTTGCAGTTGAATAGCTGTTGTAGATGAATAACCGTTGCAGTTGAATAGCTGTTGTAGATGAATAGCTGTTGTAGTTGAATAGCTGTTGTAGATGAATAACTGTTGCAGTTGAATAGCTGTTGTAGATGAATAGCTGTTGTAGATGAATAGCTGTTGTAGTTGAATAACTGTTGTAGATGAATAGCTGTTGTAGATGAATAGCTGTTGTAGATGAATAGCTGTTGTAGTTGAATAGCTGTTGCAGTTGAATAGCTGTTGTAGTTGAATAGCTGTTGTAGATGAATAACTGTTGCAGTTGAATAGCTGTTGTAGATGAATAGCTGTTGTAGATGAATAGCTGTTGTAGATGAATAACTGTTGCAGTTGAATAGCTGTTGTAGATGAATAGCTGTTGTAGTTGAATAGCTGTTGTAGTTGAATAGCTGTTGTAGTTGAATAGCTGTTGTAGATGAATAGCTGTTGTAGATGAATAACTGTTGTAGATGAATAGCTGTTGTAGATGAATAACTGTTGCAGTTGAATAGCTGTTGTAGATGAATAGCTGTTGTAGATGAATAGCTGTTGTAGATGAATAACTGTTGCAGTTGAATAGCTGTTGTAGATGAATAGCTGTTGTAGATGAATAGCTGTTGTAGTTGAATAGCTGTTGTAGTTGAATAGCTGTTGTAGTTGAATAGCTGTTGTAGATGAATAGCTGTTGTAGTTAAATAGCTGTTATAGATGAAGAACTGTTGCAGTTGAATAGCTGTTGTAGATGAATAGCTGTTGTAGTTGAATAGCTGTTGTAGATGAATAACTGTTGCAGTTGAATAGCTGTTGTAGATGAATAGCTGTTGCAGTTGAATAGCTGTTGTAGATGAATAGCTGTTGTAGATGAATAGCTGTTGTAGATGAATAGCTGTTGTAGATGAATAGCTGTTGTAGATGAATAACTGTTGTAGATGAATAGCTGTTGTAGATGAATAGCTGTTGTAGATGAATAGCTGTTGTAGATGAATAGCTGTTGTAGATGAATAACTGTTGCAGTTGAATAGCTGTTGTAGTTGAATAGCTGTTGTAGATGAATAGCTGTTGTAGTTGAATAGCTGTTGTAGTTGAATAGCTGTTGTAGATGAATAGCTGTTGTAGTTGAATAGCTGTTGTAGATGAATAACTGTTGCAGTTGAATAGCTGTTGTAGATGAATAACTGTTGCAGTTGAATAGCTGTTGTAGATGAATAACTGTTGCAGTTGAATAGCTGTTGTAGATGAATAGCTGTTGTAGATGAATAGCTGTTGTAGATGAATAGCTGTTGTAGATGAATAGCTGTTGTAGTTGAATAGCTGTTGTAGATGAATAACTGTTGTACATGAATAGCTGTTGTAGTTGAATAGCTGTTGTAGATGAATAGCTGTTGCAGTTGAATAGCTGTTATAGATGAATAGCTGTTGTAGTTGAATAGCTGTTGTAGATGAATATCTGTTGTAGATGAATAGCTGTTGTAGTTGAATAGCTGTTGTAGTTGAATAGCTGTTGTAGTTGAATAGCTGTTGTAGATGAACAACTGTTGCAGTTGAATAGCTGTTGTAGATGAATAACTGTTGTAGATGAATAACTGTTGTAGATGAATAGCTGTTGTAGATGAATAGCTGTTGTAGTTGAATAACCGTTGTAGATGAATAGCTGTTGTAGTTGAATAGCTGTTGTAGATGAATAACTGTTGTAGATGAATAACTGTTGCAGTTGAATAGCTGTTGTAGATGAATAACTGTTGCAGTTGAATAGCTGTTGTAGATGAATAACTGTTGTAGATGAATAACTGTTGTAGATGAATAGCTGTTGTAGATGAATAGCTGTTGTAGTTGAATAGCTGTTGTAGATGAATAACTGTTGTAGATGAATAGCTGTTGTAGTTGAATAGCTGTTGTAGTTGAATAGCTGTTGTAGTTGAATAGCTATTGTAGATGAATAACTGTTGTAGATGAATAGCTGTTGTAGTTGAATAGCTGTTGTAGTTGAATAGCTGTTGTAGTTGAATAGCTGTTGTAGATGAATAACTGTTGTAGATGAATAGCTGTTGTAGTTGAATAGCTGTTGTAGATGAATAGCTGTTGTAGATGAATAGCTGTTGTAGTTGAATAGCTGTTGTAGATGAATAACTGTTGTAGATGAATAGCTGTTGTAGTTGAATAGCTGTTGTAGTTGTATAGCTGTTGTAGTTGAATAGCTGTTGTAGATGAATAACTGTTGTAGATGAATAGCTGTTGTAGATGAATAGCTGTTGTAGATGAATAATTGTTGCAGTTGAATAGCTGTTGTAGATGAATAGCTGTTGTAGATGAATAGCTGTTGTAGATGAATAACTGTTGCAGTTGAATAGCTGTTGTAGATGAATAGCTGTTGTAGTTGAATAGCTGTTGTAGTTGAATAGCTGTTGTAGTTGAATAGCTGTTGTAGATGAATAGCTGTTGTAGATGAATAACTGTTGCAGTTGAATAGCTGTTGTAGATGAATAGCTGTTGTAGTTGAATAGCTGTTGTAGATGAATAACTGTTGCAGTTGAATAGCTGTTGTAGATGAATAACTGTTGCAGTTGAATAGCTGTTGTAGATGAATAGCTGTTGTAGATGAATAGCTGTTGTAGATGAATAGCTGTTGTAGATGAATAGCTGTTGTAGTTGAATAGCTGTTGTAGATGAATAACTGTTGTACATGAATAGCTGTTGTAGTTGAATAGCTGTTGTAGATGAATAGCTGTTGCAGTTGAATAGCTGTTATAGATGAATAGCTGTTGTAGTTGAATAGCTGTTGTAGATGAATATCTGTTGTAGATGAATAGCTGTTGTAGTTGAATAGCTGTTATAGTTGAATAGCTGTTGTAGTTGAATAGCTGTTGTAGATGAACAACTGTTGCAGTTGAATAGCTGTTGTAGATGAATAACTGTTGTAGATGAATAACTGTTGTAGATGAATAGCTGTTGTAGATGAATAGCTGTTGTAGTTGAATAACCGTTGTAGATGAATAGCTGTTGTAGTTGAATAGCTGTTGTAGATGAATAACTGTTGTAGATGAATAACTGTTGCAGTTGAATAGCTGTTGTAGATGAATAACTGTTGCAGTTGAATAGCTGTTGTAGATGAATAACTGTTGTAGATGAATAACTGTTGTAGATGAATAGCTGTTGTAGATGAATAGCTGTTGTAGTTGAATAGCTGTTGTAGATGAATAACTGTTGTAGATGAATAGCTGTTGTAGTTGAATAGCTGTTGTAGTTGAATAGCTGTTGTAGTTGAATAGCTATTGTAGATGAATAACTGTTGTAGATGAATAGCTGTTGTAGTTGAATAGCTGTTGTAGTTGAATAGCTGTTGTAGTTGAATAGCTGTTGTAGATGAATAACTGTTGTAGATGAATAGCTGTTGTAGTTGAATAGCTGTTGTAGATGAATAGCTGTTGTAGATGAATAGCTGTTGTAGTTGAATAGCTGTTGTAGATGAATAACTGTTGTAGATGAATAGCTGTTGTAGTTGAATAGCTGTTGTAGTTGAATAGCTGTTGTAGTTGAATAGCTGTTGTAGATGAATAACTGTTGTAGATGAATAGCTGTTGTAGATGAATAGCTGTTGTAGTTGAATAGCTGTTATAGATGAATAGCTGTTGTAGTTGAATAGCTGTTGTAGATGAATAGCTGTTGTAGATGAATAGCTGTTGTAGATGAATAACTGTTGTAGATGAATAGCTGTTGTAGTTGAATAGCTGTTGTAGATGAATATCTGTTGTAGTTGAATAGCTGTTATAGATGAATAGCTGTTGTAGTTGAATAGCTGTTATAGATGAATAGCTGTTGTAGTTGAATAGCTGTTGTAGATGAATATCTGTTGTAGATGAATAGCTGTTGTAGTTGAATAGCTGTTGTAGTTGAATAGCTGTTGTAGTTGAATAGCTGTTGTAGATGAATAACTGTTGCAGTTGAATAGCTGTTGTAGATGAATAACTGTTGTAGATGAATAACTGTTGTAGATGAATAGCTGTTGTAGATGAATAGCTGTTGTAGTTGAATAACCGTTGTAGATGAATAGCTGTTGTAGTTGAATAGCTGTTGTAGATGAATAACTGTTGTAGATGAATAACTGTTGCAGTTGAATAGCTGTTGTAGATGAATAACTGTTGCAGTTGAATAGCTGTTGTAGATGAATAACTGTTGTAGATGAATAACTGTTGTAGATGAATAGCTGTTGTAGATGAATAGCTGTTGTAGTTGAATAGCTGTTGTAGATGAATAACTGTTGTAGATGAATAGCTGTTGTAGTTGAATAGCTGTTGTAGTTGAATAGCTGTTGTAGTTGAATAGCTATTGTAGATGAATAACTGTTGTAGATGAATAGCTGTTGTAGTTGAATAGCTGTTGTAGTTGAATAGCTGTTGTAGTTGAATAGCTGTTGTAGATGAATAACTGTTGTAGATGAATAGCTGTTGTAATTGAATAGCTGTTGTAGATGAATAGCTGTTGTAGATGAATAGCTGTTGTAGTTGAATAGCTGTTGTAGATGAATAACTGTTGTAGATGAATAGCTGTTGTAGTTGAATAGCTGTTGTAGTTGAATAGCTGTTGTAGTTGAATAGCTGTTGTAGATGAATAACTGTTGTAGATGAATAGCTGTTGTAGATGAATAGCTGTTGTAGTTGAATAGCTGTTATAGATGAATAGCTGTTGTAGTTGAATAGCTGTTGTAGATGAATAGCTGTTGTAGATGAATAGCTGTTGTAGATGAATAACTGTTGTAGATGAATAGCTGTTGTAGTTGAATAGCTGTTGTAGATGAATATCTGTTGTAGTTGAATAGCTGTTATAGATGAATAGCTGTTGTAGTTGAATAGCTGTTATAGATGAATAGCTGTTGTAGTTGAATAGCTGTTGTAGATGAATAGCTGTTGTAGATGAATAGCTGTTGTAGATGAATAACTGTTGTAGATGAATAGCTGTTGTAGTTGAATAGCTGTTGTAGATGAATAGCTGTTGTAGATGAATAGCTGTTGTAGATGAATAGCTGTTGTAGATAAATAGCTGTTGTAGATGAATAACTGTTGTAGTTGAATAGCTGTTGTAGTTGAATAGCTGTTGCAGTTGAATAGCTGTTGTAGTTGAATAACTGTTGTAGATGAATAACTGTTGTAGATGAATAGCTGTTGCAGTTGAATAGCTGTTGTAGTTGAATAGCTGTTGTAGATGAATAGCTGTTGCAGCTGAATAGCTGTTGTAGATGAATAGCTGTTGTAGTTGAATAGCTGTTGTAGATGAATAGCTGTTGCAGTTGAATAGCTGTTGTAGATGAATAACTGTTGCAGTTGAATAGCTGTTGTAGATGAATAACTGTTGTAGATGAATAACTGTTGTAGATGAATAGCTGTTGTAGATGAATAGCTGTTGCAGTTGAATAGCTGTTGTAGATGAATAACTGTTGTAGATGAATAGCTATTGTAGTTGAATAGCTGTTGTAGATGAATAACTGTTGAAGATGAATAGCTGTTGTAGATGAATAGCTGTTGTAGTTGAATAGCTGTTATAGATGAATAGCTGTTGTAGTTGAATAGCTGTTGTAGATGATTAGCTGTTGTAGATGAATAGCTGTTGTAGATGATTAACTGTTGTAGATGAATAGCTGTTGTAGTTGAATAGCTGTTGTAGATGAATAGCTGTTGTAGATGAATAGCTGTTGTAGTTGAATAGCTGTTGTAGTGTAATAGCTGTTGTAGTTGAATAGCTGTTGTAGATGAATAGCTGTTGTAGATGAATAGCTGTTGTAGATGAATAACTGTTGTAGATGAATAGCTGTTGTAGTTGAATAGCTGTTGTAGATGAATAACTGTTGTAGATGAATAGCTGTTGTAGATGAATAGCTGTTGTAGTTGAATAGCTGTTATAGATGAATAGCTGTTGTAGTTGAAAAGCTGTTGTAGTTGAATAACTGTTGTAGATGAATAACTGTTGTAGATGAATAGCTGTTGCAGTTGAATAGCTGTTGTAGTTGAATAGCTGTTGTAGATGAATAGCTGTTGCAGTTGAATAGCTGTTGTAGATGAATAGCTGTTGTAGTTGAATAGCTGTTGTAGATGAATAGCTGTTGCAGTCGAATAGCTGTTGTAGATGAATAACTGTTGCAGTTGAATAGCTGTTGTGGATGAATAACTGTTGTAGATGAATAACTGTTGTAGATGAATAGCTGTTGTAGATGAATAGCTGTTGTAGTTGAATAGCTGTTGTAGATGAATAACTGTTGTAGATGAATAGCTGTTGTAGTTGAATAGCTGTTGTAGATGAATAGCTGTTGTAGATGAATAACTGTTGTAGATGAATAGCTGTTGTAGATGAATAGCTGTTGAAGTTGAATAGCTGTTGTAGATGAATAGCTGTTGTAGATGAATAACTGTTGTAGATGAATAGCTGTTGTAGTTGAATAGCTGTTGTAGTTGAATAGCTGTTGTAGTTGAATAGCTGTTGTAGATGAATAACTGTTGCAGTTGAATAGCTGTTGTAGATGAATAACCGTTGCAGTTGAATAGCTGTTGTAGATGAATAGCTGTTGTAGTTGAATAGCTGTTGTAGATGAATAACTGTTGCAGTTGAATAGCTGTTGTAGATGAATAGCTGTTGTAGATGAATAGCTGTTGTAGTTGAATAACTGTTGTAGATGAATAGCTGTTGTAGATGAATAGCTGTTGTAGATGAATAGCTGTTGTAGTTGAATAGCTGTTGCAGTTGAATAGCTGTTGTAGTTGAATAGCTGTTGTAGATGAATAACTGTTGCAGTTGAATAGCTGTTGTAGATGAATAGCTGTTGTAGATGAATAGCTGTTGTAGATGAATAACTGTTGCAGTTGAATAGCTGTTGTAGATGAATAGCTGTTGTAGTTGAATAGCTGTTGTAGTTGAATAGCTGTTGTAGTTGAATAGCTGTTGTAGATGAATAGCTGTTGTAGATGAATAACTGTTGTAGATGAATAGCTGTTGTAGATGAATAACTGTTGCAGTTGAATAGCTGTTGTAGATGAATAGCTGTTGTAGATGAATAGCTGTTGTAGATGAATAACTGTTGCAGTTGAATAGCTGTTGTAGATGAATAGCTGTTGTAGATGAATAGCTGTTGTAGTTGAATAGCTGTTGTAGTTGAATAGCTGTTGTAGTTGAATAGCTGTTGTAGATGAATAGCTGTTGTAGTTGAATAGCTGTTATAGATGAATAACTGTTGCAGTTGAATAGCTGTTGTAGATGAATAGCTGTTGTAGTTGAATAGCTGTTGTAGATGAATAACTGTTGCAGTTGAATAGCTGTTGTAGATGAATAGCTGTTGCAGTTGAATAGCTGTTGTAGATGAATAGCTGTTGTAGATGAATAGCTGTTGTAGATGAATAGCTGTTGTAGATGAATAGCTGTTGTAGATGAATAACTGTTGTAGATGAATAGCTGTTGTAGATGAATAGCTGTTGTAGATGAATAGCTGTTGTAGATGAATAGCTGTTGTAGATGAATAACTGTTGCAGTTGAATAGCTGTTGTAGTTGAATAGCTGTTGTAGATGAATAGCTGTTGTAGTTGAATAGCTGTTGTAGTTGAATAGCTGTTGTAGATGAATAGCTGTTGTAGTTGAATAGCTGTTGTAGATGAATAACTGTTGCAGTTGAATAGCTGTTGTAGATGAATAACTGTTGCAGTTGAATAGCTGTTGTAGATGAATAGCTGTTGTAGTTGAATAGCTGTTATAGATGAATAGCTGTTGTAGTTGAATAGCTGTTCTAGATGAATAGCTGTTGTAGATGAATAGCTGTTGTAGATGAATAACTGTTGTAGATGAATAGCTGTTGTAGTTGAATAGCTGTTGTAGATGAATAACTGTTGTAGTTGAATAGCTGTTATAGATGAATAGCTGTTGTAGTTGAATAGCTGTTATAGATGAATAGCTGTTGTAGTTGAATAGCTGTTGTAGATGAATAGCTGTTGTAGATGAATAGCTGTTGTAGATGAATAACTGTTGTAGATGAATAGCTGTTGTAGTTGAATAGCTGTTGTAGATGAATAGCTGTTGTAGATGAATAGCTGTTGTAGATGAATAGCTGTTGTAGATGAATAGCTGTTGTAGATGAATAGCTGTTGTAGATGAATAGCTGTTGTAGTTGAATAGCTGTTGTAGATGAATAGCTGTTGCAGTTGAATAGCTGTTGTAGATGAATAACTGTTGCAGTTGAATAGCTGTTGTAGATGAATAGCTGTTGTAGTTGAATAGCTGTTGTAGTTGAATAGCTGTTGTAGTTGAATAGCTGTTGTAGATGAATAGCTGTTGTAGATGAATAACTGTTGTAGATGAATTGCTGTTGTAGATGAATAACTGTTGCAGTTGAATAACTGTTGTAGATGAATAGCTGTTGTAGTTGAATAGCTGTTGTAGATGAATAGCTGTTGTAGTTGAATAGCTGTTGTAGATGAATAGCTGTTGTAGTTGAATAGCTGTTGTAGATGAATAGCTGTTGCAGTTGATTAGCTGTTGTAGATGAATAGCTGTTGTAGTTGAATAGCTGTTGTAGATGAATAGCTGTTGTAGTTGAATAGCTGTTGTAGATGAATAACTGTTGCAGTTGAATAGCTGTTGTAGATGAATAGCTGTTGTAGTTGAATAGCTGTTGTAGATGAATAGCTGTTGTAGTTGAATAGCTGTTGTAGATGAATAGCTGTTGTAGTTGAATAGCAGTTGTAGATGAATAGCTGTTGCAGTTGAATAGCTGTTGTAGATGAATAACTGTTGCAGTTGAATAGCTGTTGTAGATGAATAGCTGTTGTAGTTGAATAGCTGTTGTAGTTGAATAGCTGTTGTAGTTGAATAGCTGTTGTAGATGAATAGCTGTTGTAGATGAATAACTGTTGTAGATGAATAGCTGTTGTAGATGAATAATTGTTGCAGTTGTATAGCTGTTGTAGATGAATAGCTGTTGTAGATGAATAGCTGTTGTAGATGAATAACTGTTGCAGTTGAATAGCTGTTGTAGATGAATAGCTGTTGTAGTTGAATAGCTGTTGTAGTTGAATAGCTGTTGTAGTTGAATAGCTGTTGTAGATGAATAGCTGTTGTAGATGAATAACTGTTGCAGTTGAATAGCTGTTGTAGATGAATAGCTGTTGTAGTTGAATAGCTGTTGTAGATGAATAACTGTTGCAGTTGAATAGCTGTTGTAGATGAATAACTGTTGCAGTTGAATAGCTGTTGTAGATGAATAGCTGTTGTAGATGAATAGCTGTTGTAGATGAATAGCTGTTGTAGATGAATAGCTGTTGTAGATGAATAACTGTTGTAGATGAATAGCTGTTGTAGATGAATATCTGTTGTAGTTGAATTGCTGTTGTAGACGAATAGCTGTTGTAGATGAATAACTGTTGCAGTTGAATAGCTGTTGTAGTTGAATAGCTGTTGTAGATGAATAGCTGTTGTAGTTGAATAGCTGTTGTAGTTGAATAGCTGTTGTAGATGAATAGCTGTTGTAGTTGAATAGCTGTTGTAGATGAATAACTGTTGCAGTTGAATAGCTGTTGTAGATGAATAACTGTTGTAGTTGAATAGCTGTTGTAGATGAATAGCTGTTGTAGATGAATAGCTGTTGTAGATGGATAGCTGTTGTAGATGAATAGCTGTTGTAGATGAATAACTGTTGTAGATGAATAGCTGTTGTAGATAAATAGCTGTTGCAGTTGAATAACTGTTGTAGATGAAGAGCTGTTGTAGATGAATAGCTGTTGTAGATGAATAGCTGTTGTAGTTGAATAGCTGTTGCAGTTGAATAGCTGTTGTAGTTGAATAGCTGTTGTAGATGAATAGCTGTTGTAGATGAATAACTGTTGCAGTTGAATAGCTGTTGTAGTTGAATAGCTGTTGTAGATGAATAGCTGTTGTAGATGAATAACTGTTGCAGTTGAATAGCTGTTGTAGATGAATAGCTGTTGCAGTTGAATAGCTGTTGTAGATGAATAGCTGTTGTAGTTGAATAGCTGTTGTAGTTGAATAGCTGTTGTAGTTGAATAGCTGTTGTAGATGAATAGCTGTTGTAGATGAATAGCTGTTGTAGATGAATAGCTGTTGTAGATGAATAACTGTTGCAGTTGAATAGCTGTTGTAGATGAATAGCTGTTGTAGTTGAATAGCTGTTGTAGATGAATAGCTGTTGTAGTTGAATAGCTGTTGTAGATGAATAGCTGTTGTAGATGAATAACTGTTGCAGTTGAATAGCTGTTGTAGTTGAATAGCTGTTGTAGATGAATAGCTGTTGTAGTTGAATAGCTGTTGTAGATGAATAGCTGTTGTAGATGAATAACTGTTGCAGTTGAATAGCTGTTGTAGTTGAATAGCTGTTGTAGATGAATAGCTGTTGTAGATGAATAACTGTTGCAGTTGAATAGCTGTTGTAGATGAATAGCTGTTGTAGTTGAATAGCTGTTGTAGATGAATAGCTGTTGTAGTTGAATAGCTGTTGTAGATGAATAGCTGTTGAAGATGAATTACTGTTGCAGTTGAATAGCTGTTGTAGTTGAATAGCTGTTGTAGATGAATAGCTGTTGTAGTTGAATAGCTGTTGTAGATGAATAGCTGTTGTAGATGAATAACTGTTGCAGTTGAATAGCTGTTGTAGTTGAATAGCTGTTGTAGATGAATAGCTGTTGTAGATGAATAACTGTTGCAGTTGAATAGCTGTTGTAGATGAATAGCTGTTGCAGTTGAATAGCTGTTGTAGATGAATAACTGTTGCAGTTGAATAGCTGTTGTAGATGAATAGCTGTTGTAGATGAATAACTGTTGCAGTTGAATAGCTGTTGTAGATGAATAACTGTTGTAGATGAATAGCTGTTGTAGATGAATAACTGTTGTAGATGAATAGCTGTTGTAGATGAATAGCTGTTGTAGTTGAATAGCTGTTGTAGACGAATAGCTGTTGTAGTTGAATAGCTGTTGTAGATGAATAGCTGTTGTAGTTGAATAGCTGTTGTAGATGAATAGCTGTTGTAGATGAATAGCTGTTGTAGTTGAATAGCTGTTGTAGATGAATAGCTGTTGCAGTTGAATAGCTGTTGTAGATGAATAACTGTTGTAGATGAATAGCTGTTGTAGTTGAATAGCTGTTGTAGATGAATAGCTGTTGTAGACGAATAGCTGTTGTAGATGAATAGCTGTTGTAGTTGAATAGCTGTTGTAGATGAATAGCTGTTGCAGTTGAATAGCTGTTGTAGATGAATAACTGTTGCAGTTGAATAGCTGTTGTAGATGAATAACTGTTGTAGATGAATAACTGTTGTAGATGAATAGCTGTTGTAGATGAATAGCTGTTGTAGTTGAATAGCTGTTGTAGATGAATAGCTGTTGTAGTTGAATAGCTGTTGTAGATGAATAACTGTTGTAGATGAATAGCTGTTGTAGTTGAATAGCTGTTGTAGATGAATAACTGTTGTAGATGAATAGCTGTTGTAGATGAATAGCTGTTGTAGATGAATAGCTGTTGTAGATGAATAGCTGTTGTAGATGAATAGCTGTTGTAGTTGAATAGCTGTTGTAGTTGAATAGCTGTTGTAGATGAATAACTGTTGTAGATGAATAACTGTTGTAGATGAATAGCTGTTGTAGATGAATAGCTGTTGTAGATGAATAGCTGTTGCAGTTGAATAGCTGTTGTAGTTGAATAGCTGTTGTAGATGAATAACTGTTGCAGTTGAATAGCTGTTGCAGATGAATAGCTGTTGTAGATGAATAACTGTTGTAGATGAATAGCTGTTGTAGATGAATAGCTGTTGTAGTTGAATAACCGTTGTAGATGAATAGCTGTTGTAGTTGAATAGCTGTTGTAGATGAATAACTGTTGTAGATGAATAACTGTTGTAGATGAATAACTGTTGTAGTTGAATAGCTGTTGTAGATGAATAGCTGTTGCAGTTGAATAGCTGTTGTAGATGAATAACTGTTGTAGTTGAATAGCTGTTGTAGATGAATAGCTGTTGTAGATGAATAGCTGTTGTAGTTGAATAGCTGTTATAGATGAATAGCTGTTGTAGTTGAATAGCTGTTGTAGATGAATAGCTGTTGTAGATGAATAGCTGTTGTAGATGAATAACTGTTGTAGATGAATAGCTGTTGTAGTTGAATAGCTGTTGTAGATGAATAACTGTTGTAGTTGAATAGCTGTTATAGATGAATAGCTGTTGTAGTTGAATAGCTGTTATAGATGAATAGCTGTTGTAGTTGAATAGCTGTTGTAGATGAATAGCTGTTGTAGATGAATAGCTGTTGTAGATGAATAACTGTTGTAGATGAATAGCTGTTGTAGTTGAATAGCTGTTGTAGATGAATAGCTGTTGTAGATGAATAGCTGTTGTAGATGAATAGTTGTTGTAGATGAATAGCTGTTGTAGATGAATAGCTGTTGTAGATGAATAGCTGTTGTAGTTGAATAGCTGTTGTAGATGAATAGCTGTTGCAGTTGAATAGCTGTTGTAGATGAATAACTGTTGCAGTTGAATAGCTGTTGTAGATGAATAACTGTTGTAGATGAATAACTGTTGTAGATGAATAGCTGTTGTAGATGAATAGCTGTTGTAGTTGAATAGCTGTTGTAGTTGAATAGCTGTTGTAGATAAATAGCTGTTGTAGTTGAATAGCTGTTGTAGATGAATAACTGTTGTAGATGACTAGCTGTTGTAGTTGAATAGCTGTTGTAGTTGAATAGCTGTTGTAGTTGAATAGCTGTTGTAGATGAATAACTGTTGCAGTTGAATAGCTGTTGTAGATGAATAACTGTTGTAGATGAATAACTGTTGTAGATGAATAGCTGTTGTAGATGAATAGCTGTTGCAGTTGAATAGCTGTTGTAGATGAATAACTGTTGTAGATGAATAGCTGTTGTAGTTGAATAGCTGTTGTAGTTGAATAGCTGTTGTAGTTGAATAGCTGTTGTAGATGAATAACTGTTGTAGATGAATAGCTGTTGTAGTTGAATAGCTGTTGTAGTTGAATAGCTGTTGTAGATGAATAACTGTTGTAGATGAATAGCTGTTGTAGATGAATAGCTGTTGTAGATGAATAGCTGTTGTAGATGAATAACTGTTGTAGATGAATAGCTGTTGTAGATGAATAGCTGTTGTAGATGAATAGCTGTTGTAGATGAATAGCTGTTGTAGATGAATAACTGTTGCAGTTGAATAGCTGTTGTAGTTGAATAGCTGTTGTAGATGAATAGCTGTTGTAGTTGAATAGCTGTTGTAGTTGAATAGCTGTTGTAGATGAATAGCTGTTGTAGTTGAATAGCTGTTGTAGATGAATAACTGTTGCAGTTGAATAGCTGTTGTAGATGAATAACTGTTGCAGTTGAATAGCTGTTGTAGATGAATAGCTGTTGTAGTTGAATAGCTGTTATAGATGAATAGCTGTTGTAGTTGAATAGCTGTTGTAGATGAATAGCTGTTGTAGATGAATAGCCGTTGTAGATGAATAACTGTTGTAGATGAATAGCTGTTGTAGTTGAATAGCTGTTGTAGATGAATAACTGTTGTAGTTGAATAGCTGTTATAGATGAATAGCTGTTGTAGTTAAATAGCTGTTATAGATGAATAGCTGTTGTAGTTGAATAGCTGTTGTAGATGAATAGCTGTTGTAGATGAATAGCTGTTGTAGTTGAATAGCTGTTGTAGATGAATAGCTGTTGTAGATGAATAACTATTGTAGATGAATTGCTGTTGTAGATGAATAACTGTTGCAGTTGAATAACTGTTGTAGATGAATAGCTGTTGTAGTTGAATAGCTGTTGTAGATGAATAGCTGTTGTAGTTGAATAGCTGTTGTAGATGAATAGCTGTTGTAGTTGAATAGCTGTTGTAGATGAATAGCTGTTGCAGTTGAATAGCTGTTGTAGATGAATAGCTATTGTAGTTGAATAGCTGTTGTAGATGAATAGCTGTTGTAGTTGAATAGCTGTTGTAGATGAATAACTGTTGCAGTTGAATAGCTGTTGTAGATGAATAGCTGTTGTAGTTGAATAGCTGTTGTAGATGAATAGCTGTTGTAGTTGAATAGCTGTTGTAGATGAATAGCTGTTGTAGTTGAATAGCTGTTGTAGATGAATAGCTGTTGCAGTTGAATAGCTGTTGTAGATGAATAACTGTTGCAGTTGAATAGCTGTTGTAGATGAATAGCTGTTGTAGTTGAATAGCTGTTGTAGTTGAATAGCTGTTGTAGTTGAATAGCTGTTGTAGATGAATAGCTGTTGTAGATGAATAACTGTTGTAGATGAATAGCTGTTGTAGATGAATAACTGTTGCAGTTGAATAGCTGTTGTAGATGAATAGCTGTTGTAGATGAATAGCTGTTGTAGATGAATAACTGTTGCAGTTGAATAGCTGTTGTAGATGAATAGCTGTTGTAGTTGAATAGCTGTTGTAGTTGAATAGCTGTTGTAGTTGAATAGCTGTTGTAGATGAATAGCTGTTGTAGTTGAATAGCTGTTGTAGATGAATAACTGTTGCAGTTGAATAGCTGTTGTAGATGAATAGCTGTTGTAGTTGAATAGCTGTTGTAGATGAATAACTGTTGCAGTTGAATAGCTGTTGTAGATGAATAACTGTTGCAGTTGAATAGCTGTTGTAGATGAATAGCTGTTGTAGATGAATAGCTGTTGTAGATGAATAGCTGTTGTAGATGAATAGCTGTTGTAGATGAATAACTGTTGTAGATGAATAGCTGTTGTAGATGAATAGCTGTTGTAGTTGAATAGCTGTTGTAGACGAATAGCTGTTGTAGATGAATAACTGTTGCAGTTGAATAGCTGTTGTAGTTGAATAGCTGTTGTAGATGAATAGCTGTTGTAGTTGAATAGCTGTTGTAGTTGAATAGCTGTTGTAGATGAATAGCTGTTGTAGTTGAATAGCTGTTGTAGATGAATAACTGTTGCAGTTGAATAGCTGTTGTAGATGAATAACTGTTGTAGTTGAATAGCTGTTGTAGATGAATAGCTGTTGTAGATGAATAGCTGTTGTAGATGAATAGCTGTTGTAGATGAATAGCTGTTGTAGATGAATAACTGTTGTAGATGAATAGCTGTTGTAGATAAATAGCTGTTGCAGTTGAATAACTGTTGTAGATGAATAGCTGTTGTAGATCAATAGCTGTTGTAGATGAATAGCTGTTGTAGTTGAATAGCTGTTGCAGTTGAATAGCTGTTGTAGTTGAATAGCTGTTGTAGATGAATAGCTGTTGTAGATGAATAACTGTTGCAGTTGAATAGCTGTTGTAGTTGAATAGCTGTTGTAGATGAATAGCTGTTGTAGATGAATAACTGTTGCAGTTGAATAGCTGTTGTAGATGAATAGCTGTTGCAGTTGAATAGCTGTTGTAGATGAATAGCTGTTGTAGTTGAATAGCTGTTGTAGTTGAATAGCTGTTGTAGTTGAATAGCTGTTGTAGATGAATAGCTGTTGTAGATGAATAGCTGTTGTAGATGAATAGCTGTTGTAGATGAATAACTGTTGCAGTTGAATAGCTGTTGTAGATGAATAGCTGTTGTAGTTGAATAGCTGTTGTAGATGAATAGCTGTTGTAGTTGAATAGCTGTTGTAGATGAATAGCTGTTGTAGATGAATAACTGTTGCAGTTGAATAGCTGTTGTAGTTGAATAGCTGTTGTAGATGAATAGCTGTTGTAGTTGAATAGCTGTTGTAGATGAATAGCTGTTGTAGATGAATAACTTTTGCAGTTGAATAGCTGTTGTAGTTGAATAGCTGTTGTAGATGAATAGCTGTTGTAGATGAATAACTGTTGCAGTTGAATAGCTGTTGTAGATGAATAGCTGTTGTAGTTGAATAGCTGTTGTAGATGAATAGCTGTTGTAGTTGAATAGCTGTTGTAGATGAATAGCTGTTGTAGATGAATAACTGTTGCAGTTGAATAGCTGTGGTAGTTGAATAGCTGTTGTAGATGAATAGCTGTTGTAGTTGAATAGCTGTTGTAGATGAATAGCTGTTGTAGATGAATAACTGTTGCAGTTGAATAGCTATTGTAGTTGAATAGCTGTTGTAGATGAATAGCTGTTGTAGATGAATAACTGTTGCAGTTGAATAGCTGTTGTAGATGAATAGCTGTTGCAGTCGAATAGCTGTTGTAGATGAATAACTGTTGCAGTTGAATAGCTGTTGTAGATGAATAGCTGTTGTAGATGAATAACTGTTGCAGTTGAATAGCTGTTGTAGATGAATAACTGTTGTAGATGAATAGCTGTTGTAGATGAATAACTGTTGTAGATGAATAGCTGTTGTAGATGAATAGCTGTTGTAGTTGAATAGCTGTTGTAGATGAATAGCTGTTGTAGTTGAATAGCTGTTGTAGATGAATAGCTGTTGTAGTTGAATAGCTGTTGTAGATGAATAGCTGTTGTAGATGAATAGCTGTTGTAGTTGAATAGCTGTTGTAGATGAATAGCTGTTGCAGTTGAATAGCTGTTGTAGATGAATAACTGTTGGAGATGAATAGCTGTTGTAGTTGAATAGCTGTTGTAGATGAATAGCTGTTGTAGACGAATAGCTGTTGTAGATGAATAGCTGTTGTAGTTGAATAGCTGTTGTAGATGAATAGCTGTTGCAGTTGAATAGCTGTTGTAGATGAATAACTGTTGCAGTTGAATAGCTGTTGTAGATGAATAACTGTTGTAGATGAATAACTGTTGTAGATGAATAGCTGTTGTAGATGAATAGCTGTTGTAGTTGAATAGCTGTTGTAGATGAATAGCTGTTGTAGTTGAATAGCTGTTGTAGATGAATAACTGTTGTAGATGAATAGCTGTTGTAGTTGAATAGCTGTTGTAGATGAATAACTGTTGTAGATGAATAGCTGTTGTAGATGAATAGCTGTTGTAGATGAATAGCTGTTGTAGATGAATAGCTGTTGTAGATGAATAGCTGTTGTAGTTGAATAGCTGTTGTAGTTGAATAGCTGTTGTAGATGAATAACTGTTGTAGATGAATAACTGTTGTAGATGAATAGCTGTTGTAGATGAATAGCTGTTGTAGATGATTAGCTGTTGCAGTTGAATAGCTGTTGTAGTTGAATAGCTGTTGTAGATGAATAACTGTTGCAGTTGAATAGCTGTTGCAGATGAATAGCTGTTGTAGATGAATAACTGTTGTAGATGAATAGCTGTTGTAGATGAATAGCTGTTGTAGTTGAATAACCGTTGTAGATGAATAGCTGTTGTAGTTGAATAGCTGTTGTAGATGAATAACTGTTGTAGATGAATAACTGTTGTAGATGAATAACTGTTGTAGTTGAATAGCTGTTGTAGATGAATAGCTGTTGCAGTTGAATAGCTGTTGTAGATGAATAACTGTTGTAGTTGAATAGCTGTTGTAGATGAATAGCTGTTGTAGATGAATAGCTGTTGTAGTTGAATAGCTGTTATAGATGAATAGCTGTTGTAGTTGAATAGCTGTTGTAGATGAATAGCTGTTGTAGATGAATAGCTGTTGTAGATGAATAACTGTTGTAGATGAATAGCTGTTGTAGTTGAATAGCTGTTGTAGATGAATAACTGTTGTAGTTGAATAGCTGTTATAGATGAATAGCTGTTGTAGTTGAATAGCTGTTATAGATGAATAGCTGTTGTAGTTGAATAGCTGTTGTAGATGAATAGCTGTTGTAGATGAATAGCTGTTGTAGATGAATAACTGTTGTAGATGAATAGCTGTTGTAGTTGAATAGCTGTTGTAGATGAATAGCTGTTGTAGATGAATAGCTGTTGTAGATGAATAGCTGTTGTAGATGAATAGCTGTTGTAGATGAATAGCTGTTGTAGATGAATAGCTGTTGTAGTTGAATAGCTGTTGTAGATGAATAGCTGTTGCAGTTGAATAGCTGTTGTAGATGAATAACTGTTGCAGTTGAATAGCTGTTGTAGATGAATAACTGTTGTAGATGAATAACTGTTGTAGATGAATAGCTGTTGTAGATGAATAGCTGTTGTAGTTGAATAGCTGTTGTAGTTGAATAGCTGTTGTAGATGAATAGCTGTTGTAGTTGAATAGCTGTTGTAGATGAATAACTGTTGTAGATGAATTGCTGTTGTAGTTGAATAGCTGTTGTAGTTGAATAGCTGTTGTAGTTGAATAGCTGTTGTAGATGAATAACTGTTGCAGTTGAATAGCTGTTGTAGATGAATAACTGTTGTAGATGAATAACTGTTGTAGATGAATAGCTGTTGTAGATGAATAGCTGTTGTAGTTGAATAGCTGTTGTAGATGAATAACTGTTGTAGATGAATAGCTGTTGTAGTTGAATAGCTGTTGTAGTTGAATAGCTGTTGTAGTTGAATAGCTGTTGTAGATGAATAACTGTTGTAGATGAATAGCTGTTGTAGTTGAATAGCTGTTGTAGTTGAATAGCTGTTGTAGTTGAATAGCTGTTGTAGATGAGTAACTGTTGTAGATGAATAGCTGTTGTAGTTGAATAGCTGTTGTAGATGAATAGCTGTTGCAGTTGAATAGCTGTTGTAGTTGAATAGCTGTTATAGATGAATAGCTGTTGTAGTTGAATAGCTGTTGTAGATGAATAACTGTTGTAGATGAATAGCTGTTGTAGTTGAATAGCTGTTGTAGTTGAATAGCTGTTGTAGTTGAATAGCTGTTGTAGATGAATAACTGTTGCAGTTGAATAGCTGTTGTAGATGAATAACTGTTGTAGATGAATAACTGTTGTAGATGAATAGCTGTTGTAGGTGAATAGCTGTTGTAGTTGAATAACCGTTGTAGATGAATAGCTGTTGTAGATGAATAGCTGTTGTAGTTGAATAGCTGTAGTAGATGAATAACTGTTGTAGATGAATAGCTGTTGTAGTTGAATAGCTGTTGTAGATGAATAGCTGTTGCAGTTGAATAGCTGTTGTAGTTGAATAGCTGTTATAGATGAATAGCTGTTGTAGTTGAATAGCTGTTGTAGATGAATAACTGTTGTAGATGAATAGCTGTTGTAGTAGAATAGCTGTTGTAGTTGAATAGCTGTTGTAGTTGAATAGCTGTTGTAGATGAATAACTGTTGCAGTTGAATAGCTGTTGTAGATGAATAACTGTTGTAGATGAATAACTGTTGTAGATGAATAGCTGTTGTAGATGAATAGCTGTTGTAGTTGAATAACCGTTGTAGATGAATAGCTGTTGTAGTTGAATAGCTGTTGTAGATGAATAACTGTTGTAGATGAATAACTGTTGTAGATGAATAACTGTTGTAGTTGAATAGCTGTTGTAGATGAATAGCTGTTGCAGTTGAATAGCTGTTGTAGATGAATAACTGTTGCAGTTGAATAGCTGTTGTAGATGAATAACTGTTGTAGATGATTAACTGTTGTAGATGAATAGCTGTTGTAGATGAATAGCTGTTGTAGTTGAATAGCTGTTGTAGATGAATAACTGTTGTAGATGAATAGCTGTTGTAGTTGAATAGCTGTTGTAGTTGAATAGCTGTTGTAGTTGAATAGCTATTGTAGATGAATAACTGTTGTAGATGAATAGCTGTTGTAGTTGAATAGCTGTTGTAGTTGAATAGCTGTTGTAGTTGAATAGCTGTTGTAGATGAATAACTGTTGTAGATGAATAGCTGTTGTAGTTGAATAGCTGTTGTAGATGAATAGCTGTTGTAGATGAATAGCTGTTGTAGTTGAATAGCTGTTGTAGATGAATAACTGTTGTAGATGAATAGCTGTTGTAGTTGAATAGCTGTTGTAGTTGAATAGCTGTTGTAGTTGAATAGCTGTTGTAGATGAATAACTGTTGTAGATGAATAGCTGTTGTAGATGAATAGCTGTTGTAGTTGAATAGCTGTTATAGATGAATAGCTGTTGTAGTTGAATAGCTGTTGTAGATGAATAGCTGTTGTAGATGAATAGCTGTTGTAGATGAATAACTGTTGTAGATGAATAGCTGTTGTAGTTGAATAGCTGTTGTAGATGAATAACTGTTGTAGTTGAATAGCTGTTATAGATGAATAGCTGTTGTAGTTGAATAGCTGTTATAGATGAATAGCTGTTGTAGTTGAATAGCTGTTGTAGATGAATAGCTGTTGTAGATGAATAGCTGTTGTAGATGAATAACTGTTGTAGATGAATAGCTGTTGTAGTTGAATAGCTGTTGTAGATGAATAGCTGTTGTAGATGAATAGCTGTTGTAGATGAATAGCTGTTGTAGATGAATAGCTGTTGTAGATGAATAACTGTTGTAGTTGAATAGCTGTTGTAGTTGAATAGCTGTTGCAGTTGAATAGCTGTTGTAGTTGAATAGCTGTTGTAGATGAATAACTGTTGTAGATGAATAGCTGTTGCAGTTGAATAGCTGTTGTAGTTGAATAGCTGTTGTAGATGAATAGCTGTTGCAGTAGAATAGCTGTTGTAGATGAATAGCTGTTGTAGTTGAATAGCTTTTGTAGATGAATAGCTGTTGCAGTTGAATAGCTGTTGTAGATGAATAACTGTTGCAGTTGAATAGCTGTTGTAGATGAATAACTGTTGTAGATGAATAACTGTTGTAGATGAATAGCTGTTGTAGATGAATAGCTGTTGTAGCTGAATAGCTGTTGTAGATGAATAACTGTTGTAGATGAATAGCTGTTGTAGTTGAATAGCTGTTGTAGATGAATAACTGTTGTAGATGAATAGCTGTTGTAGATGAATAGCTGTTGTAGTTGAATAGCTGTTATAGATGAATAGCTGTTGTAGTTGAATAGCTGTTGTAGATGAATAGCTGTTGTAGATGAATAGCTGTTGTAGATGAATAGCTGTTGTAGTTGAATAGCTGTTATAGATGAATAGCTGTTGTAGTTGAATAGCTGTTGTAGATGATTAGCTGTTGTAGATGAATAGCTGTTGTAGATGAATAACTGTTGTAGATGAATAGCTGTTGTAGTTGAATAGCTGTTGTAGATGAATAGCTGTTGTAGATGAATAGCTGTTGTAGTTGAATAGCTGTTGTAGTTGAACAGCTGTTGTAGTTGAATAGCTGTTGTAGATGAATAGCTGTTGTAGATGAATAGCTGTTGTAGATGAATAACTGTTGTAGATGAATAGCTGTTGTAGTTGAATAGCTGTTGTAGATGAATAACTGTTGTAGATGAATAGCTGTTGTAGATGAATAGCTGTTGTAGTTGACTAGCTGTTATAGATGAATAGCTGTTGTAGTTGAATAGCTGTTGTAGTTGAATAACTGTTGTAGATGAATAACTGTTGTAGATGAATAGCTGTTGCAGTTGAATAGCTGTTGTAGTTGAATAGCTGTTGTAGATGAATAGCTGTTGCAGTTGAATAGCTGTTGTAGATGAATAGCTGTTGTAGTTGAATAGCTGTTGTAGATGAATAGCTGTTGCAGTCGAATAGCTGTTGTAGATGAATAACTGTTGCAGTTGAATAGCTGTTGTAGATGAATAACTGTTGTAGATGAATAACTGTTGTAGATGAATAGCTGTTGTAGATGAATAGCTGTTGTAGTTGAATAGCTGTTGTAGATGAATAACTGTTGTAGATGAATAGCTGTTGTAGTTGAATAGCTGTTGTAGATGAATAGCTGTTGTAGATGAATAGCTGTTGTAGTTGAATAGCTGTTGTAGTTGAATAGCTGTTGTAGTTGAATAGCTGTTGTAGATGAATAGCTGTTGTAGATGAATAGCTGTTGTAGATGAATAGCTGTTGTAGATGAATAGCTGTTGTAGATGAATAACTGTTGTAGATGAATAGCTGTTGTAGTTGAATAGCTGTTGTAGTTGAATAGCTGTTGTAGATGAATAGCTGTTGTAGATGAATAGCTGTTGTAGATGAGTAGCTGTTGTAGATGAATAGCTGTTGTAGATGAATAGCTGTTGTAGATGAATAACTGTTGTAGATGAATAGCTGTTGTAGTTGAATAGCTGTTGTAGATGAATAGCTGTTGTAGATGAATAGCTGTTGTAGATGAATAGCTGTTGTAGTTGAATAGCTGTTATAGATGAATAGCTGTTGTAGTTGAATAGCTGTTGTAGATGATTAGCTGTTGTAGATGAATAGCTGTTGTAGATGAATAACTGTTGTAGATGAATAGCTGTTGTAGTTGAATAGCTGTTGTAGATGAATAGCTGTTGTAGATGAATAGCTGTTGTAGTTGAATAGCTGTTGTAGTTGAATAGCTGTTGCAGTTGAATAGCTGTTGTAGATGAATAACTGTTGTAGATGAATAGCTGTTGTAGATGAATAACTGTTGCAGTTGAATAGCTGTTGTAGTTGAATAGCTGTTGTAGATGAATAGCTGTTGTAGATGAATAGCTGTTGTAGATGAATAACTGTTGTAGATGAATAGCTGTTATAGTTGAATAGCTGTTGCAGTTGAATAGCTGTTGTAGTTGAATAGCTGTTGTAGTTGAATAGCTGTTGCAGTTGAATAGCTGTTGCAGTTGAATAGCTGTTGTAGATGAATAGCTGTTGTAGATGAATAGCTGTTGTAGATGAATAGCTGTTGTAGTTGAATAGCTTTTGTAGATGAATAGCTGTTGTAGATGAATAGCTGTTGCAGTTGAATAGCTGTTGTAGTTGAATAGCTGTTGCAGTTGAATAGCTGTTGTGGATGAATAGCTGTTGTAGTTGAATAGCTGTTGTAGATGAATAGCTGTTGTAGTTGAATAGCTGTTGTAGATGAATAGCTGTTGTAGATGAATAACTGTTGCAGTTGAATAGCTGTTGTAGTTGAATAGCTGTTGTAGATGAATAGCTGTTGTAGTTGAATAGCTGTTGTAGATGAATAGCTGTTGTAGATGAATAACTGTTGCAGTTGAATAACTGTTGTAGTTGAATAGCTGTTGTAGATGAATAGCTGTTGTAGTTGAATAGCTGTTGTAGATGAATAGCTGTTGTAGATGAATAACTGTTGCAGTTGAATAGCTGTTGTAGTTGAATAGCTGTTGTAGATGAATAGCTGTTGTAGATGAATAGCTGTTGCAGTTGAATAGCTGTTGTAGTTGAATAGCTGTTGTAGATGAATAGCTGTTGCAGTTGAATAGCTGTTGTAGATGAATAGCTGTTGTAGATGAATAGCTGTTGTAGATGAATAGCTGTTGTAGATGAATAACTGTTGTAGATGAATAGCTGTTGTAGATGAATAGCTGTTGTAGTTGAATAGCTGTTGTAGATGAATAGCTGTTGTAGTTGAATAGCTGTTGTAGATGAATAGCTGTTGTAGTTGAATAGCTGTTGTAGTTGAATAGCTGTTGTAGTTGAATAGCTGTTGTAGATACATAGCTGTTGTAGATGAATAGCTGTTGTAGATGAATAACTGTTGTAGATGAATAGCTGTTGTAAATGAATAGCTGTTGTAGTTGAATAGCTGTTGTAGATGAATAGCTGTTGTAGATGAATAGCTGTTGTAGATGAATAACTGTTGTAGATGAATAGCTGTTGTAGACGAATAGTTGTTGTAGTTGAATAACTGTTGTAGATGAATAGCTGTTGTAGATAAATAGCTGTTGTAGTTGAATAACCGTTGTAGATGAATAGCTGTTGTAGATGAATAGCCGTTGTAGTTGAATAGCCGTTGTAGTTGAATAGCTGTTGTAGATGAATAGCTGTTGTAGATGAATAGCTGTTGTAGATGAATAGCTGTTGTAGTTGAATAGCTGTTGTAGTTGAATAACAATAAAATTGGCCTAAAGTTTTGTCCAGTGGTAAAACATAAAGCATCAGCATTTACTTTTTTTTATGTAGCAATAATTACTGTTTGGTTTGACCTTGAAAGAAAAATTTAAAATGAAAGCACTTGTCATTGTAAAACTTCAATTAGAATTTTTTAAGCTTAGACCTTGAGTGAGAATACTTAGTTTTGCAAACTAATAATGTGAGAACATTTCATTTCTGAAGTTCCCTAGAAGAAATTACTTATTACGCGAGTAGCAGAAAATTAGATAACAAGCAGCAGTTGAGAATAGCATTGCATTGCATTGAGAACTGCTATATAATGTAAGATTAATATTAAGCCATCCAGATTTATCCATTATTAGTACGCTTGCTCAACACCTTTTCAAGGAAATTGATATTCATACTTTGTGGAGCCATAGTGCCGGGTTCATATAAAAGTTGTAAACTGTGAGGCTGATGAATAGCAATAAGTCTTTTGGACAGTACTTGCTTGTTGTGGTGCTTGATTGGACAGTACTTGCTTGTTGTGGTGCTTGATTGGACAGTACTTGCTTGTTGTGGTGCTTGAGTGGACAGTACTTGCTTGTTGTGGTGCTTGAGTGGACAGTACTTGCTTGTTGTGGTGCTTGAGTGGACAGTACTTGCTTGTTGTGGTGCTTGAGTGGACAGTACTTGCTTGTTGTGGTGCTTGAGTGGACAGTACTTGCTTGTTGTGGTGCTTGAGTGGACAGTACTTGCTTGTTGTGGTGCTTGAGTGGACAGTACTTGCTTGTTGTAGTGCTTGATTGGACAGTACTTGCTTGTTGTGGTGCTTGAGTGGACAGTACTTGCTTGTTGTGGTGCTTGAGTGCAAATGGTTCTGTCCTAATTATCCTTTGGGTTTGGAGCCTTTCCTCAGACTCTGTATTCCTCCGCGAAGGTCCATCGGGATTGGCTGTTATCATGAATAACCATGTTCATTCCTCACCGAGCAATCTGCGGTGCTAGTCTCTCTGTACTCTGAGATCGAGGTGACTGTTTCGAAACGCTAAGCTGTTTGTGTCCTAGTTTTTTTCGAAGCCCTTCCAACCGAGGTTCCAGATCTTGGCTGAGCTACAGATTCTTTACGGCCTCTGGTTTTGGGTCGACTAACTCTAGCTCTGTCTGCACTCGATTTCCATCTCCTTTCTTCTGGCCCCTTTTATGTTGGGTCTTTGCAAGGTTCGATGGTGACTGGCGCTCGCCCAACTTCTCTGGGTGGGCATGGTGGGATTTTAGCCGACTCTTATTTTGAATAGAGAATGTTCCCTGGCGTTTTATCCAGCACATGTAATTAGGTTAGGCTTTAATTACCTGATATGGCCTGATGAATTTTGCTTGTAGCTTGGGGTCGTCTCCTCTCTTCTATCACTTATTTACTAGCCATATCCAATCTTCAATAGCGTAGATGGATGGCTCTTCCTTGTCATCCTGTATGATGGCTAACTATTTTTTTCTGAGAGTCGCATAGAATTCCTCTAATCGCTTCAGGATCTCTACCACATAATCATGTGTTGGTTGAGCCTCCATGGGTGAGAGATAATATTCTAGTTGGTCAAGTAAGCGCAACTCTCAGTCAAGCATCTGCAAATTGGCTGTCTCTCTCTCAATGCCAAGTGTGGTGTGCCTCTGTATGCCCTCATCAATTAGGAGCAACCTATCCCATTCTTCTTGGTCTCCGGTCAGCGGCAGTGCTGGAAGTGAGTTAGCCAGCTGCCGGTTATTATGCTCCCCACTCCATTAGCCTGTGGGTGGTGTGCGACTTTGCTCCTCGGTTCATGCGGATCTGTTTGGGCAAGCCCATATCGCAAAAACTCTCGTTCAGAGCGCTAGCCACCACAGGTGCCGTAGAGGAAAATTAATTAATTTTATTGCATGTATCTAATATATTCTATCCTCATTTATTTCCAGAAAGACAAAATTATAAACTCAATTATTAAATAGTCTATGCAAAGTGCATTTTATGTTGTGTGGAGAAATTACCAAGATAGAGCATGAAGTAAATAGTGTGATCTTGATAAATGCAATTAACAGTTTACAATTGCTTAAAGATTTGAATTAAAGAAATTTGAGTTGATGGTAAAAGAAAGTATTTTTTTTTTGTCTATCAGTTGATATGTTGTTTGATGTGTTAGGTGATCTCATTGTCAAGATATTTTAAGATTAAAATCGAAAAAATTTGATCACGGTAAAAATGCTCAGGCCAAAGACTTGCCCAAAATGATGTAACGCGTGATACAACCTGTCTCTATCCCTCGTATTTACATCGGCTAATGCAATAAAAGCCTAGTCCTATGCGGCTCTATTGGCATATATTTTTATTTTGTATTTGCTCATATTGGCTAGAATAAAATTTTAAACTCAGCTACAGATACATTATTATGAATGTTTCAAACGTCTCAAATAAAGGAATTTGAAAACTTGTCATATTAACTTCCTCTAAAGTCTAAATGCTGTGTAAACATTTGAGTACTGACTACCAATTCTACCGGTCTACGGTAATTAGGTCGTTGAGTTAGCTTATTTCATCAAGGCCTTTGTATCAGCTAAGTTCTCAGTTGCTACACGCACACCGGAAACTAGCTACTAAATAAAATAGGCACGCCACCATCTTTCAATTTAATACCATATGTTCGAATATATGGCGAAACCAACTGCATCCCAAAAAGTCATGTATAGTCTACGTTATCTAGTCATTATTAGTAACAATTTGTAGAAAATTTTACTGGTCCCATTGGATTAGTTAATTCAAGTACAAAACAAATGGTTTTATGAGTTGACCGAAATAGTGAACGCAAAACAACGTCAAGTTCGTTGAAATTAATTAACCCACCGATTCTGGCAAAGGTATGAGAAAACCATTCTTGCACCTGGTTGGCGGTTTGTGGACTCCGCTGTTTTTACTTAGTAGGGTGGAACATAAAAGCCAACTCAGGCATTCGAATGATGTAAAACTTTTCCCACAAGCACAAGTTTATATATATATATATATATATATATATATATATATATATATATATATATATATTGTATATATATATGTATCCTACTTGAAATGTATCCTACTTGAAACTAAAATCAGAGTGCTCAACATAGGATGGAGCAGTATAAATTGTGCAATTTATATATATATATAAAAAATTGTTTCCTCACCCCGGATACCCCGCATGGGTGGTAAATTCTGCTCTAACTCGGGTCTCCTACCAGAGGCCTGGGAGTTTGAGCACTCGCCTCAAGATCTTAGCTGTTCCCAATAGCGCACTTTTCTGCAACTCACCTGAGTTGATTGTTGTTGGTATTTGGGCAAGCCACATTTTATGTGCCAGTGTTATTGCGCCCAGTGCCCCAATGACTACTGGGATTACAGTTGTTCTTACATCCCAGCATTTTTCAATCTCCTCTCCAAGAGGGAGATATTTCTCTACCTTTTCTTTTTCTTTGCTGGCTATATTGTAGTCATTGGGTACTGCTATATCTATTATAGTAGCCCTCTTGTTTTCCTTGTCTACCACCACTATATCTGGTTGGTTTGCTAGGACATGCTTGTCAGTTCGGATGTAGAAGTCCCAGAGAATCTTAGCGCGGTCATTTTCATTGACCTTACCAGGAGCTTCCCACCAGTCTTGTGGTTTATTAAGGCCATACTCATCGCATAGACTTCTATACACAACACCTGCGACATGATTATGCCGCTCAGTGTATGCGTTTCCTGCTAGCTGCTTGCATCCACTGATGATGTGTTGGATGGTCTCAGGTGCATCTTTGCACAGTCTGCATCTAGGATCGTCTCTAGTGTGATATATTTTCGTTTAGAGTTGCCTTGTTGGGAGCGCTTGCTCCTGGGCTGCCATGATTAGCGACTCTGTATTGGCCGTTAGATTTCCTTTGTTCAGCCACATTTATGTCTGGTGAAAATTGCCAACCTTAGATATTTGTTGGTGGCAAGCACCATGAAGAGGTTTCGTGTGCCAGTCAATTTCCTCATCATCAGGGCATAGGTCCGTTGTAAAAGCAGCCGATTGAAATTTAGCTAGCAACTTATCTGAAATGGCCATGGAGGCTGCATATGCTTTGATGCTTTCCTCCTCTTCTTTCACTGTCTGCTCTACACTTTTGAGTCCCCTACCGCCATCTTTCCTATCAAGATACAATCTAGTAGTATCAGATTTTGGGTAGAGTGCTCCATGCATGGTCAGCAGTTTACGAGTTGCTATATCTGTTTCTTTGATGGCTTCCTCAGTCCACTTTATTATGCCTGCTGGATATCTTATTACTGGCAGTGCGTAGGTATTTATTGCCATGACTTGGTTCTTGGCATTGAGCTGGCTCCGTAAGACCTGCCGAAGGCGTTTCTTGTATTCGGTAATGGCTTTGTGACATACCTCGGCTTCGTGGTTGATGTTGCTTTGCATAATCCCCAAGTACTTGTACCCTTCTTCTACATCTTTGATGGTACCATTTGGCATTCTTAGGCCATCTGTGAGCATAGAATGGCCTTTCTTAAGAATTAGCCTTCCACATTTCTCAATACCGAAGGTCATTCCGATGTCCTTGCTGTATACCTGAGTGAGGTGTATTAGCGAATCAATGTCCCTTTCTTTGTTAGCGTACAGCTTGATGTCATCCATGTAGAAGAGGTGGTTTATCTTGGTGCCACTCTTAAACTGGTACCCATATTAAGTCTCCTCCAGCATATTGCTTAGAGGGTTTAGGCATATGCAGAAGAGCAGCGGTGATAAGGAGTCATCTTGATAGATGCCTCGCTTAATTTTGACACTCGCCAGCTTTTTTGCCATTAGCTTCCAGTTCCGTCTTCCATTTGGTCATTGACATCTTGATGAATGCCACAAGAGCAGGGGGAACATTGTACATACTGAGGCACTCAAGTATCCAACTATGGGGAATTGAGTCATAGGCCTTTTTGTAGTCAATCCAAGCCATGGCAAGATTGGTTTGCCTTTTCCTGCTGTTTTGACAGACCGTCCGATCCACCAGTAACTGATGTTTGGCTCCTCGGGTGTTGCGCCCAATTCCTTTCTGAGCACTGGTCATATAGTGACTCATGTGCTCTTCCAGTTTGTCTGCAACTATTCTTGAGAGCAGTTTCCAAGTGGTGGGCAAGCACGTCATTGGTCGATAGTTTTTGGGAATCTGCCCCTGCTTTGGATCTTTTATCAGAAGTACAGTTCGTCCTTTGGTCAGCCATTCTAGATGTTCACCTTGTTCTATTAGGCATTCCATCTGCTTAGCCATTCTAGTGTGAAGTGATGTCAATTTCTTCAACCAGAAGGCTTGAATCATGTCATGGCCAGGTGCTGCCCAGTTCTTCATACGCTGCACTCTGCACTTGATGTCCTCTTTGCTGATTGTGAGTCCTTGCTGAGCCACAGTGTGTTGATGGCTCTCTTTAAGCTTCTTCAGCCAATTGGCAGTGGTGTTATGAGTAGTCGCTTTCTCCCAGATGTCCTTCCAGAACTTTGAAGTTCTAGATTGGGGAGGCTCAGACATTGGCCTCTGCAGTTCACCTTTGAACTGGGAATACACTCTAGATGGATTATTGATGAACAGTTTGTTCATTCTCTTGTTATCCTGCTCTTTGGTGTACCGCTTCAGTCGTGCCGAGAGTGCTACTAGCTGCTGTTTGGCAGATTCTAGAGCTTCTATTGTGGCTTCCCTTTTTGGACGCTCCAAACTGTGGTTAGATCTCTCACTGAGCCTACTAACTTTCTTGTGCAAGTCCTTGATCTTATTTTGTAGCCTCAGCTGCCAGGATGGAATGGCTTGAGGCCATTCCATCCTGGCAGCTGAGGCTACCAGGATATATATCCTGGTAGCCTCAGCTGCTTCCTGACATATATATATATATACATATATATATATATATATACATATATATATATATATATATAAAATGTTTAAAATATAAACATTTTATTACTAATAGTTTCATGTGGTACAATAAGTATCACGCTCTTCAGATAAAATGTCTAAAATGAATTTCATACACCAGTAATAAATACGCTGTTATGCAGAGTTAGATAAGCTGATAATTGGATCAGTGTACAGAAGCCAAAAGCCAAATAGTTAAGTGATACAATTACGTAGCAAGAACTTAGATGAATGTCTGCATGATGATAATAGCTCGTTACGTTTATTAAGAGTGCCTAGTAACGAACTGTGCAGCATCCACTTTGTCTATATATATACTGTATATATATATATATATATATATATATATATATATATATATATATATATATATATATATATATATATATATATATATATATATATATATATATATACAGAGTCGCTAATCATGGCAGCCCAGGAGCAAGTGCTCCCAACAAGGCAACTCCAAACGAAAATCTATCACACTAGAGACGATCCTAGATGCAGGCTGTGCAAAGATGCACCTGAGACCATCCAACACATCATCAGTGGATGCAAGCAGCTAGCAGAATATGCATACACTGAGCGGCATAATCATATCGCAGGTGTTGTGTATAGAAGTCAATGTGACGAGTATAGCCTTAATAAACCACAAGACTGGTGGGAAGCTCCTGGTAAGGTCAATGAAAATGATCGCGTTAAGATCCTCTGGGACTTCTACATCCGAACTGACAAGCATGTCCTAGCAAACCAACCAGATATAGTGGTGGTGGACAAGGAGAACAAGAGAGCTACTATAATAGATATCGTAGTACCCAACGACTACAATATAGACAGCAAAGAAAAAGAAAAGGTAGAGAAATATCTCCCTCTTGGAGAGGAGATTGAAAAATGCTGGGATGTAAGAACAACTGTAATCCCAGTAGTCATTGGGGGACTGGGCGCAATAACACCGGTGCATAAAATGTGGCTTGCCCAAATACCAACACAATCAACTCAGGTGAGTTGCAGAAAAGTGCGCTACTGTGAACAGCTAAGATCTTGAGGCGAGTGCTCAAACTCCCAGGTCTCTGGTAGGAGACCCGAGTTAGAGCAGAAACTACCACCCATACGGGTTAACCGGGGTGAGGAAACAATTTATATATATATATAGCGAGTATCTACTGAAAGCTTTCAATTTGAGAGTTAGATAGATTGCGAGTGTAATTTTCAAAACGAATAAATGTTTAACAAAAGCATAAATAAGCAAACCAACAATTTGAAGCTTTGTTTCTAAGAGTTGAAGATGAGCATTAATCAATTGATTTTTCTCACTTTTTACACTCTGAACATAAATTCTATTTATGAATCTAATTTACTAGCTAAAAATACCAAAGAAAATGCTATAGCTAAATGAAGTGATAAAGAGTTGTCAAACGATTAAAAAGTTATGCAACGATGATTCGTGATAGCAAAAAGTTGTAATTTTACTTATTAGTAGATGTATTCAAGACTACTAAAATTATTACCGTTAGTTTAGGATATATGTATAGGATACTCAAAGTTGAAGATAAATTTACCTCCATTCTCTTATCTTCCTCTGCAGCATAGCGCTGCTAACGCCTGTCAGCACTAACCATAACCTGTCTGCATGTCTGATGATTAATGTAAAATAAATATGTCGATGCATGTAGCCACTAGAATCTACTAGTAGTTGGTGCGTGTAACTAGCTAGTAATAAAGTAATCTCCCTAACAACGAGAATCTTCGACATCACAGACTTGTTTTATGAGAGATAACATTTAATATGTCCTATATAAAAATTTCGTCCTGATGATTGGCTAAAAAAGAGATCTGGAATCTGAGCTTTTTAAAAAATGGCCTTGTTCAAACGCATCTGATGTATCTCTGGACAGGGTTAGTCTACAAAGACAAAAATGACATCAAGTTGTAGCTGGTGTTTTAGCCTTTTATTGGTCTTAATTTCATTAAATAAAATTTTTTGACGCAACCACACCTTTAAGCCTTTGCATTAAGTAATTGTCATTAAA
The DNA here is from genome assembly GCF_963576615.1 of Watersipora subatra. Lineage (NCBI taxonomy): Eukaryota > Metazoa > Bryozoa > Gymnolaemata > Cheilostomatida > Watersiporidae > Watersipora > Watersipora subatra. The sequence goes on along the minus strand of NC_088710.1, from coordinate 38,892,371 downwards.
GATTTATTGAGCCTTTCGTGTCCACAAACAACTCATTGAGTTAATCATTAAATTAAAGTAACTAAGTATGATCCTGATAAATGCAATTAACAGTTTGCTTAAGCTTTTTTTTTAAATAAGCAAATAACAGAATATATATCTATATATATATATATATATATATAATATCATATATTCAAACTTTGAATTAACAAGTAGTTCTCAATGAGTGATCATTAATTCCTATAAATACTGGATCACCAATGTATACCATCATCCCACAACCAAACGAGCGGATGCGAAGTTTGGAAGTTTTTATGATAAATGCATGTGCACACAACTTACGAAAATTATTCATCAACAATGAGACGAACCCTTGTATCAAAATTTCATCAACAAATTTAACCATCGTTTTGTAGATTAGTTAAAGTATAATAACGATACAAAACACATATAGGCCTATTTAAATATGTTACCAAGTCTTTGTAAATTGTTGAAATTCTCTAAAAACTTACCCATCTGATCCGATTATACACAAATAAACAGATTTATTTGGACGAAAATTGTCACAAAATGCTTGAAAAGCTTGGTTTAATAAAAGTTAAGACTGGAAATTGAAACGCCGGGCGACAGAGAATAGAAAGATTAAATCGTGCGCATTTTACGAAAAAATAACGTGCACATTTCACCAGTCTATGGCATTGTCGAATTGCTGAAGGTTTCTGTCACTAACGTAGGAGTACTGAAATCGTTTCATCTTTGCCGATTTCAAAGTATCTGACTTTTTAGAAACATTCGAGTACTTTGGTATTCTAACTGATGTCCAACGCAATGTAAGTAAAGGAAATGACGATGATATTTTTTTCTAACGATTCTTATGAGATTACGATATTTAATTATAAGTTTGGATATTATTCTTGATACTTCTTGATATTGTTAGCTATGACGTTTTGAAATGTAAACAAAATTGTGCATTGGTTTTCTATTATTACTGTATTACTATTACTAAGTTTGGATATTCTTTTTGATACTTCTTGATATTGTTAGCTATGACGTTTTTAAATGTAAACAAGATTGTTCATTGGTTTTCTATTATTACTGTATTACTATATTAATAATATTGGTTATTCTAATAATATCAGTGCATTTTACTTCTAATATTGCATTTCTCCTATTGCAGTGGGAGAGATATAAACATATAATCTTTTCCTTTCATTATTGCTGTTTGTCACGACCAAACACTTTTTTAAATAGATTTTCTAAAAATCTATATAAATATCTCTTCTTGATATTGTTAGCTATGACGTTTGGAAATGTAAACAAAATTGTGCATTGGTTTTATACTATAACTATATTAGTAATATTGGTTATTCTAATAATATCAGTGCATTTTACTTCTAATATTGGCCAATATTGCATTTCTCCTATTGCTGGGGAAGAGATATAAACATATAACCTTTTCCTTTCATTATTGCTGTTTGTTATATATAATAACACCCACACCCAGTACATTACAGCTACCATTGCAGTTATCCTATTGTACTGCAGTGCCATTTGACTGCTAATATTGCATTTCTCAACCATCAGTACCCTTTCTTTTTTCCAATATCACTTTGGTCGTGGGCTGTATGACATTGGAATTTCTAGTAATAATAATTTTCACGTTCACCTCAAATGCTACAGCTAATGAGGTACGCTTGCCTTCAGCTGACACATGTAAATGTGTTTTAAGGAGAACCAGGGCAAAGAATCAACCCGCAGAGCCACAAGCACTCCTGGACCTTGTATTCAACGATGAATGGACTCAAACCATTGGAGAGAACCCAGAGAACTTCCTACTCTTCGACAACGGGCCTGATGCTGACAAGCATCAGGCCCGTTGTCTATGTTAATGTTTACAACAGAGAATCATGTCAACATGCTTGCTATGTCTGACAGATGGGCAATGGATGGCAACTACGCTATGGCTCCAAAGATTTTAATGCATTTCTACGTGATCAATGGAAGAGTGTCAGGAGTCTTTTTTCGTCCTGTCTACATTCTACTGGGGAGGAAAACCCAAGCAAGCTATCAGACAATGCTTCGTGTTCTTGAGGATAAAGAATGTGGTCCATCATCAATCATGATCGATTTCAAATTGGCGGTGGAGCGCACAGTGCATGCTGTGTTTGGACCTCATGTGAAAATGCGGTACTGCTCCTACTATCTTACACAATCAACCTGGCGTAAAATCCAGGATCTTGGACTTACAAACACTTACTGAAACGATGAGGACTTTAGGACTGCCCTGTGGACGACTTGATGCATTGGCCCTCCTCCAACCTGATGAAGTGATGGACGGCATGCAGGATGAATTACTCATGCATGAACTACTCTACATTCACGTTGACGAGGCCTATGTGACTAGCAAAGTGCGGTTTCGACAACTAAATGATCACGCAAACGACATTGCCATCCGTTTTCGTCGGATCTCACCACTCTTCCTACCAGTGAACTGAAATCTGCACCAGGTCACTCAGGATGGTGCTGAGAAAACCAACAATGCTTGCAAAGGATGGAACAACAAGTTTGCCTCACTTGTTGGACAAACCCATCCTTCTGTATGAAAATTGCTTGAATGTATTCAAGCTGAGACATCTCGCGTATCTGGAGTCCTTCTGCGGAATGAGCGTGGTGTCCGACCACAGAAAAGGACAGAGAAAGTGTACCATGAGCTACAACGCTGACTGTTCAACCTCTGCCAAGATAGAATTCATGAACAAAAAACCATTTCACAATTCTTACAAGGTGGACAACCAAACAATTAATATTTGTATTAATATTAATTCTTGTTAATATTTTATATATCTCACACTTGTTAAAATTTTTTATACATTTGAACTTACGCAAATGAAACAAATTAGCTTGAAAAAGTGTTTTTATAGTCATATTGAAAAAAAATTATTTATATCAGCCGAAATGTCCTAGGTAAAAAAATATGAAGCCAAAACGTCCGCAGCTGAAACTTCCAGGCCGAAACATCCACAGCCGAAACTTCCGGCTACCACCGAGTATACCATGTATATGGTGTACCTGACGAGCCCAAACCAATGCTATCAAAGCCTGTCCAGACACTTTACAACATCCTAAGCTATGCAAATGACAGACAGGTTAGTCAGAGCTAGACCTCTCGCTCATGAAGAGGTTTATAAGTGCTGAGATACTAAACCTCTCGCTCATGAAGAGGTTTATAAGTGCTGAGATACTAGACCTCTCGCTCATGAAGAGGTTTATAAGTGCTGGGATACTAGACCTCTCGCTCATGAATAGGTTCATAAGTGCTGAGATACTAAACCTCTCGCTCATGAAGAGGTTTATAAGTGCTGGGATACTAGACCTGTCGCTCATGAAGAGGTTCATAAGTGCTGAGATACTAGACCTCTCGCTCATGAAGAGGTTTATAAGTGCTGAGATACTAGACCTCTCGCTCATGAAGAGGTTTATAAGTGCTGGGATACTAGACCTGTCGCTCATGAAGAGGTTCATAAGTGCTGAGATACTAGACCTCTCGCTCATGAAGAGGTTTATAAGTGCTGAGATACTAGACCTCTCGCTCATGAAGAGGTTTATAAGTGCTGAGATACTAAACCTCTCGCTCATGAAGAGGTTCATAAGTGCTGGAATACTAGACCTCTCGATCATGAAGAGGTTTATAAGTGCTGGGATACTAGACCTGTCGCTCATGAAGAGGTTCATAAGTGCTGAGATACTAGACCTCTCGCTCATGAAGAGGCTCATAAGTGCTGGGATACTAGACCTCTCGCTCATGAAGAGGTTCATAAGTGCTGGGATACTAGACCTCTCGATCATGAAGAGGTTTATAAGTGCTGGGATACTAGACCTGTCGCTCATGAAGAGGTTCATAAGTGCTGAGATACTAGACCTCTCGCTCATGAAGAGGTTCATAAGTGCTGGGATACTAGACCTCTCGCTCATGAAGAGGTTCATAAGTGCTGGGATACTAGACCTCTCGATCATGAAGAGGTTTATAAGTGCTGGGATACTAGACCTGTCGCTCATGAAGAGGTTCATAAGTGCTGAGATACTAGACCTCTCGCTCATGAAGAGGTTCATAAGTGCTGGAATACTAGACCTCTCGCTCATGAACAGGTTTATAAGTGCTGGGATACTAGACCTCTTTTCATGAAAAGGTTCATAAGTGCTGGGATACTAGACCTCTCGCTCATGAAGAGGTTTATAAGTGCTGGAATACTAGACCTCTCACTCATGAAGAGGTTTATAAGTGCTGAGATACTAGACCTCTCGCTCATGAAGAGGTTCATAAGTGCTGAGATACTAGACCTCTCGCTCATGAAGAGGTGTATAAGTGCTGAGATACTAGACCTCTCGCTCATGAAGAGGTTTCTAAGTGCTGGGATACTAGACCTTTCACTCATGAAGAGGTTTATAAGTGCTGGAATACTAGACCTCTCACTCATGAGGAGGTTTATCAGTGCTGAGGTACTAGACCTCTCGCTCATGAAGAGATTTATAAGTGCAGGGATACTAGACCTCTAGCTCGTGAAGAGGTTTATAAGTGATGGGATACTAGACCTCTAGCTCGTGAAGAGGTTTATAAGTGATGGGATGCTAGACCTCTTTTCATGAAAAGGTTGGGAATGTTATAGTTGTAGAAACAATGGTAAGGTAAGACAGTGAGTTTATTATTACGATGAACGCACAGAACAGTGAGTCAATATATATGTAGTTAAATTTAAGTGATTCTATTAGCTAAATCTCATTGAAAAATAACAAAAAACTATTTTTAAAATTATATAGGAAATAAATGAATTTGGAATTCATACACAAACATAAATGCAGTGAGTAAAACAAACAAGTGAATAATCAAATGTCTTTAGTTTTTGTTACATCTAAGCGGTATTGATTCCTAGCAAAAAAATCACTAAATTTACTCAAATACCTATTCTTGACAACTAACAGTGTAGTCCATGTGTTCCCTGAACCAAGCAGCAAAAAAATAGCGCTTAGAAAAGGTACCTGCAAAAAACAAAGAACTCAGACTAATAACCACATATAACGTTTACACAGAGGGCCATGACAACAAGACAATGCAGTATACAGTAATGAGTACAATAGATGACATGTTATCAGTAATCCATAAGTACGGTATACAGTAATGAGTACAATAGATGACATGTTATCAGTAGTCCATAAGTACGGTATACAGTAATGAGTACAATAGATGACATGTTATCAGTAATCCATAAGTACGGTATACAGTAATGAGTACAATAGATGACATGTTATCAGTAGTCCATAAGTACTGTATACAGTAATGAGTACAATAGATGACATGTTATCAGTAGTCCATAAGTACTGTATACAGTAAAGTATGGATATACCCAAAACGCTACAACGAAAAAAAAGAGTTAAGACAACTTAAAGACAAGCCCTATGCCACGACTAGCTATGCAATTGCGTATTATGGGCTTCATCACTCTTATCATAAAAAACTTTACTACTGACTGCATTTTGATTTTTAAATAATCTATATACATATCTCAAAGTTTGTCTGTGTGTACTTCGGTATGTCCAGCTTTAGCTATTAAAATTTAGGAATTAAAAGCTCGCACTCTGCTGGATTTGAATGCACGAAGATCACAACCGCAAGATTCGAACCACAAGACTTGAACCGTGCGCTTAGCCACCAAGATACGCTGTTCTCATGATTCTATCACTCTCACCACGCAATGTACATCTTATCCTTGATTGCCCACGCTAAATGGCGTATTAATTGACACTCTATTAACTCTATGAAACACAATCCTTTTTCGTGTTCTCGTAAACTTCTATTTCCGGTTTTTCATAAGGTTCAATTGCTGAATCGGTAAAGGCCAATACTTTTCACGCGAACAATTGTATTATCTAGAGTAGGAACGGCCTCTACATTCTCTCTCCGTTTGGTCAGACAAAGACAGTACGATATCTCAATTTTACATTTGTACCAGTATCATCGTATTCAAAGTTTTGATGGATAGCTTTTGCTGGAACAGCAACCTTTTTTATACACACACGCACGCGCGCGCGCGCACACACACACACACTATGAACGAATTATTATTATTAATTCAACATATGCAGGATTTTAATTTTGTTCTCAGTTCGTATTAATTGTATCATTCCCAAATCATCTTTTATTGTAATGGTAGCAAAACAGATTTAATTTAGCTATTACTAATTATTTCACATTTACATTCAAACACTTTTATGGTTGTTTTATTTCGTTTCTTAATTTATTTGACCTATACAAAACCTTTTCCTCACAATATGATGTTTGAAAGTTACAGTTGTTTGACCAAAATTGAAAACCTATACGTTGTTTTATTTTTCTCTTAATTTATTTAAACAGCACAAAACACTTTTCCCATAATATGTAGTTTGAAAGTTAGAATGGCAACTGTTTTATGTTAAAAACAAATAAATTTTCTGTGCAGAGACTTTTATTACCCGGGCAACGCCGAGCATTCAGCTAGTAGGCCTATATATTTGGCAAGTTTAATTTTATTTTGTTTCAACATTCTCCCGAGACAAAATACTGGTGACTTACGTAATATACATACACAATAATATCGCAATATAAATATCGCAATACATACGCAATACTGGTGACTTGTGGCTACAGACAAAACAGGGTGTAAAACTGCAAATATTCACCTGCCACTCAGTGCATTCTGGCGTCAACCAGAGCTTGTACAAGGTGTAGCTGTTGTAGAACTGGAATGTCTAAAAATAAATGGTGGATATTAGGGATGAACACAATTTCTAGCAAGAACTCTGTAAATACGAATTCGCCTATAGTTTAAGTGATACCGGATGAAACGGTTTTTGTAGGCTGGGAGAATGCGAATACAGCTGTGGGAGAATGCGAGTACAGCTGTGGGAGAATGCGAGTACAGCTGTGGGAGAATGCGAGTACAGCTGTGGGAGAATGCGAGTACAGCTGTGGGAGAATGCGAGTACAGCTGTGGGAGAATGCGAGTACAGCTGTGGGAGAATGCGAGTACAGCTGTGGGAGAATGCGAGTACAGCTGTGGGAGAATGCGAGTACAGCTGTGGGAGAATGCGAGTACAGCTGTGGGAGAATGCGAGTACAGCTGTGGGAGAATGCGAGTACAGCTGTGGGAGAATGCGAGTACAGCTGTGGGAGAATGCGAGTACAGCTGTGGGAGAATGCGAGTACAGCTGTGGGAGAATGCGAGTACAGCTGTGGGAGAATGCGAGTACAGCTGTGGGAGAATGCGAGTACAGCTGTGGGAGAATGCGAGTACAGCTGTGGGAGAATGCGAGTACAGCTGTGGGAGAATGCAAATAAAGCCGTGAGAGAATGCGAGTACAGCCGTGAGAGAATGCGAGTACAGCCGTGGGAGAATGCGAGTACAGCCGTGGGAGAATGCGAGTACAGCCGTGGGAGAATGCGAGTACAGCCGTGGGAGAATACGAGTACAGCCGTGGGAGAATGCGAGTACAGCCAAAGGGAGAATGCGAGTACAGCCGTGGGAGAATGCGAGTACAGCCGTGGGAAATTAGGAGTACAGCCGTGGTAGAATGCGAGTACAACTGTGGGAGATTGCGAGTACAGCTGTGGGAGAATGCGAGTACAGCTGTGGGAGAATGCGAGTACAGCTGTGGGAGAATGCAAATAAAGCCGTGAGAGAATGCGAGTACAGCCGTGAGAGAATGCGAGTACAGCCGTGGGAGAATGCGAGTACAGCCGTGGGAGAATGCGAGTACAGCCGTGGGAGAATGCGAGTACAGCCGTGGGAGAATGCGAGTACAGCCGTGGGAGAATACGAGTACAGCCGTGGGAGAATGCGAGTACAGCCAAAGGGAGAATGCGAGTACAGTCGTGGGAGAATGCGAGTACAGCCGTGGGAAATTAGGAGTACAGCCGTGGTAGAATGCGAGTACAACTGTGGGAGATTGCGAGTACAACTGTGGGCGATTGCGAGTACAACTATGAGAGATTGCGAGTACAACTGTGGGAGATTGCGAGTACAACTGTGGGAGATTGCGAGTACAACTGTGGGAGAATGCGAGTACAGCCGTGGGAAATTGCGAGTACAGCCGTGGTAGAATGCGAGTACAGCTGTGGGAGATTGCGAGTACAACTGTGGGCGATTGCGAGTACAACTATGGGAGATTGCGAGTACAACTGTGGGAGATTGCGAGTACAACTGTGGGAGATTGCGAGTACAACTGTGGGAGATAGTAAAGAATTCAGTCCATTTGCAATTGAATCAAATGATAATGAAATGTAACGAATAACTCGGGTTATGACATGCTTTGAAAGAAGGTTATACAGACAAACAGATTAGGAAACTTGCACCCTGTGGGGCCGAGAGAAATCTCTTCAGGCCAAATGAATATTACCATACAAAAACACTTACATAACCGAAGAAGAGGAAAGGAAGTAAAAAAGAAAAGCCTCGGAACATCCACGAATGAAAACCTTCCAAAGTGATATCCATATCATTGCGAAGACCTAAGGCTCGAAGTCTGTATAGTATGCCACTCTGATAATAGAACATCACCACCTGTACGACACCTGCAAAGAGCAACAAAAACCTTAAACACTTTGAAGCCCGAGATAATTCAGGGCAATGTTTTCCCATCTGACCCTTGACCTTTGCCCAAAAATACTCGGCTGTGTAGTTTTGCTTTGTTATCACTACTTCTGGTTCAGCTAGGAATACCAAATTACCAAATTCCGGTAACTTCGTGCACGATATGTTATTTGTATACAGTAGACACCTTTATAACGCATACTCTCTATAACGTAAATTCCACAAAACGTAAAAAATTTATGCAAAGCTTTTGCTTTGTGCAACATAAAAAATTCCATATAACATCAAATGTCAAGTCGGGACAAATTCTCAAATTCAAAATATTGAACAACGAGAATTTTGTAGTTGGCCTTAAAAATATCACTTTCTCTCTTGTCGCACTTGAGAGAGAAAATGATGATTAGGTCTCTATTATTTATAATGTATATACTAGCACCCTGGGAATCTAGTTCACCGTTACAGATTGTCAGGTGTGCTGACAAAGCGCAGACAATAAGTAGCTACGCAACAATTCTGAGATACTTCGAGGCAATCTATTGGTGCAGGAGTTGGTATGTCGATATACTGTATGTCGATATACTGTATGTCGATATACCAAGCTGAATGTCATGAGTTTTAGCCTCGTCGAAAGCGATCTTTTATCCTAACCTCGAACCATGGCGACAGATAGACAGACGATCAAACAGACACCGCTCCTAATACATATAGTGAAGCTATATTTTTGTTTTGCTTAATATAGACATATGAAATATTTGGCAATATTTTACCTTGACAGAATAGACATTGCTGTCTAAAAAAATGAGAAGTGATCTAAATTGACATTGAAAGTGTTCACTCCCCTGAACTTAATATGTTCGTACAAACCATTAATACTACAGTTACTGAACAGTTTTTAAATTAACATAGTCAATCAAGTCTAGTTTTTTCCATTTCGAAGGGCCAAAAGAGCGATTTTGGGAAGATCTTAGAATGAATTAGACGACTTACATGTATTTTACTGTTCGTGTAAGTCCCTATAACACAAATGGCCTGGAACGGATTATTTACATTGTAGGAGAGTCTACTAAAATCCCCAAGAAACAAGTTGATTGAACTACTATTTCTAATAGCAAAGCCATTTTAAATTGACAGAGAAATAAAAAATGGCTGCTGACCAAATACTAACTTCCAATAACAAACGAATTGAAATGTTTGGTAATGAAAACTCTGAAATAGACAAAGCTAGACAGCTTCTTCGCCTCAACAACATGAGCTTTACACTAAAACTAGTTGTTTTTCTATTCATAACAAATACACAACCTCTATGAGACTCTGTATACATAACAAATACACAACCTCTATGAGACTCTGTATACATAACAAATACACAACCTCTATGAGACTCAGTGTACATAACAAATACACAACCTCTATGAGACTCAGTGTACATAACAAATACACAACCTCTATGAGACTCGGCTTACTACAGTTATTAGCTTTTTCCAACTACGCCTAAAACATCACTTTTTCAAATGTAGAAAAAAACTATTTACCATATCTGATTTCAGTTTCTTCATAGAGTTCTACAAGGTTAGAGTTGCAAAACGATATTCAGTTCAAAAAGAAAGGAATTGTACAAATCTATGCATTTTCAGTTGATAAAAAATCGTTAATATGGCCTCAGATAAGAGGGCCCTTTTACAGGACTAGGCTTTAATTTGAATACGCTTCAATAAATGCGGAAGAGAAATAGCAGCTACACACAGGGTATGACATAAGAATGTACATATCCACAATTAGACATGAAAATACTCACAGATATATACATAGAGTATGACATGAGAATACTCACTGAGATATATACAGAGTATGGTATGACAATACTCACTGAGATATATACAGAGTATGACATAAGAATACTCACTGAGATATATACAGAGTATGACATAAGAATACTCAATGAGATATATACAGAGAATGATATGACAATACTCACTGATATATATATATATATATATATATATATATATATATATACAGAGCATGACATGAGAATAATCACTGAGATATATACAGAGCATGACATGAGAATACTCACTGAGATATATACAGAGTATGACATAAGAATACTCACTGAGATATATACAGAGTATGACATAAGAATACTCACTGAGACATATACAGAGTATGATATGACAATACTCACTGATATATATATATATATATCTATATATATATATACATATACAGAGCATGACATGAGAATAATCACTGAGATATATACAGAGCATGACATGAGAATACTCACTGAGATATATACAGAGTATGACATACGAATACTCACTGAGATATATATATATATATATACAGAGTATGACATAAGCATACTCACTGAGATATATACAGAGCATGACATGAGAATAATCACTGAGATATATACAGAGCATGACATGAGAATACTCACTGAGATATATACAGAGTATGACATAAGAATACTCACTGAGATATATATATATATATATATATACAGAGTATGACATAAGCATACTCACTGAGATATATACAGAGCATGACATGAGAATAATCACTGAGATATATACAGAGCATGACATGAGAATACTCACTGAGATATATACAGAGTATGACATGAGAATAATCACTGAGATATATACAGAGCATGACATGAGAATACTCACTGAGATATATACAGAGTATGATATAAGAATACTCACTGAGATATATACAGAGTATGACATAAGAATACTTACTGAGATATATACAGAGTATGGTATGACAATACTCACTGAGATATATACAGAGTATGACATAAGAATACTCACTGAGATATATATATATATACAGAGTATGACATAAGCATACTCACTGAGATATATACAGAACATGACATGAGAATAATCACTGAGATATATACAGAGCATGACATGAGAATACTCACTGAGATATATACAGAGTATGACATGAGAATAATCACTGAGATATATACAGAGCATGACATGAGAATACTCACTGAGATATATACAGAGTATGATATAAGAATACTCACTGAGATATATACAGAGTATGACATAAGAATACTCACTGAGATACATGTACAGTGAAACATGGATAACTCAAACTTCACGGGACCGAGCGAAAGTATTTGAGTTATCAGAGCATTCAAGTTATCAGAGCACAGTCACAAGTGAATGTATTTATCAGTAGATACATATACAAACTACATGTATATATAAAACTAAAGTATAGGTTGTTTGTTGTAAGTTAAAGGGCATCTGATGTAGAGTTTTAAAGTATTTATCAGAAAGTATAGATATTTTTATACACTTGAGATTTGTGTGTTGTTTTAGGTGATGTGACTGCCAGAACTTTTTCAGATTAAAATTGGCAAAACCTAATCGCGGTTGAAACGCTCAGAAGACATTTTTTCTTCTGAGTGTTTTACTCGAGATCAATTTTGCCAATTTTAATCTTAAAACGTCTTGTCAGTCACATCACCTAAAACTGCAAACAAATCTCAGCCCAATAGAAAAATATCTATTCTTTCTGATAATTTTTAAAACTGGACATCAGTAAACATTTATGACCAATGCAAAAAAGCATGCTTTACATCTGATCAGTTGTTTCATTTAAAAAACTTATTGAGTGTAGTCTGTGACAAGGTATTTTTTTGACAAAGATCAACAGTGTGACTTATTGTAGAAATAGATTTTAAACAGTTATTATAGTCCTTGCACACTCTCGTATCTATAAAACGTCTGAGGACATCTAAAGCGTTGTTTGCATCAGCCAAGGTAGGTGGATCAGGTTCAACAATCTCAGCCTCATCCTCTCTATCGGACTCATCGAGAGTACCACAATATGTCACGGACTGCACAATCTCTGCATCACTCAAATGCTCAGCAACAGTAATGTCTGCATCAACCACTAAAAGCTCATCTGCAAAACCAAACTTGAATTTAAGCTAAAGTAACACTATTTTTAAAACATTTGTTAGGCACCTTAGACAGTCATAAATTTAGCCCTTTATCGGGTCGAGTTCATAATAATGTAACAGCATTGGCTATTTCAAGATTACTTACTTGCTGTCACATTTGATGTATAATCTATGGTGCGTAGTAGAAGATTTAGATTTCTCACAGTGTCACCTTCTTCATTATCATCAGCAGTTGAAGTCGCATCTGTTTGATCAAGGTTGGTATGACCAAACCCGTGGTGAAAACAGTTGGCAATCGTTTCTTTTGTGACACGGCTCCGTGCTCTGTCCACCCAGCGTATTGCTTGCAAAACATTGATAGAAGCATCTGGCTTCTTTCCATGAGTGTCAATGTAATCAACAGTGAATTGCAAAACTTGCTGGCAATAGTAAGATTTAAGTTTGAATGATTCCTTGGTCCATAGGTTGCAGCACGCTTGTGGTATTGGGTGGTGTAAATAGAAGCCTGATTGACATAAGCCCATTCATAGTTGGGTGTGCTGGACAGTTGTCAATTATGAGAAGCACTTTTCTGTTTTTTCTGGTCATCCGGCGATCAAAATCTCTTACCCATGTTTGAAAGATGTCACTCACCATCCAAGCCTTCTTATTGTGGTAATACTGACATGGAAGGTTAGTAACATTTTTAAAACAGCGAGGATTTTTGAACTTTCCTATTACAATAGGAACTTCCTTCTCGATGCCCGACATATTAGCGCAAAGTGCCACAGTCAGTCATTCTTTTGACAACTTCCCTCCACTACACTTCTCCCCTTTAAAGTGCAACGTTTTGTCGACCATGAGCTTGTAAAACAACCCGGTTTCGTCCATATTGAATGTCATCATAAGTGTACGTTTGAAGTAATGGAGTAAGCACCTCTTCTTTCCACTTTTCCACTTCTCCAACATTAACTGCAGCTGACTCTCCAACAACTATCTGACAGCCAATAGAATGCCTTTTCTTCCACCTGTCGATCCAGCCACGAGAAACAGTAGTATCCTTTCCTAAATCCTGTAAAAACTTGTTAGCCTTTTCTAACAAAATTGGCCCATCGATAGGTACGCCTTCACTACGCACTTGTCTAAACCAAGTCAATAATACACCATCCAAATCATCGTGCGACGTTGAACGATCTCTTAGCCTTGATGAATTTTGGTCACATAACGATCTTATTCTTTCTTTTTGTTTAATCCATGTTGACACTGTACTTTTTGGAAAATTTTCTCTTTTTGATAATGCTGATAGCTTTTGTCCTGCTTCGATTTCCTCGAGTACTTTAAGTTTGTCAGAAGGTTTCCACGCTTTTCTTTGCTTGCGTGATGCCATCGTAAAGCGGATGTCTGTTGTAGCGGACGCCAAGCCACGAGCCTATTTGTGACATTTTATCTTTATGTATCCGCATATAATCACTGTTACAATATGTATTTTGCATGCTGTGTCTATCTTTATTAAATTTTTATCGCTAATACCTTCTAACGTTTATAGCTTGGCCGTAACTAAGCGAACGTCTTATAGCGACCCTATTAATCATTTTTATACGATTTTTTTTCGGTTCCATTATACGGTACGGGGGAAATTATATGTACACTATACGTGTATAAAAAGCGCTTTCGTTAAGAAAGCAGAGTAGTCTCAGCTCGGCAACTAGTGGAAACTCCTTCGAAATAAATTGAACGGAAACCACATTTGTGAATTCGGCAAAAAACTGTTCGAGTTAACGGTGCCGAGGTCGAGTTATATAAAGCCATTTATCATTGCGTGGGAACGGACCAAGCAAATCCATTCGAGTTAACCATGTGTTCGATATATCCGAGGGCGAGTTATCCATGTTTCACTGTATATACAGAGTATGACATGAAAATACTCACTGAGATATATATACATATATACAGAGTATGACGTGAGAATACTCACTAAGATATACAGAGTGTGACATGAGAATACTCACTAAGATATGTGCAGAATATGACAAATTGACTCCTAAAGCTCCAATAAGAAGCACCCTCGGGCCTGCAAACAGCATAACAGGAAGACTAATAATAAGGAATGCTAGCACATCATTGAGTTTATTAGTTTATGAACAGATCCACCACTATATCAAATATTGTTAGCATCACATTACAGTAAATCTGAAGCAGCTGTGTGACATACACATCGCAAGACCTCAAGGTTGCTGACTATTTAAACATGAGGGAAAAAAGGTACTTCCGAGCTCAAGATAGACAATTCACTAATTCAAGTAAGCTGGAGTATTACTGAACAGAACAATAGCAGCTGTAATTCCAGTAAGCTGAGGTATTACTAAACAGAACACCAGCAGCTGTAATTATGGTATAGAACGTTTCGATTAAAGTTATTCTTTTTATGCACATTGAAGTTACAAATTTCATAATTTTCTTGGAAAACAATATAGAAATTCTGCTTCACCGAATACGACCAGTGCACCTGCCTTTCCCATTAAGGAAATGGTGAGAATACGTTTGGTGTGTTAATTGTAACAACGATTAACACCATAGAATATGTGAAAGTTGCCTCCAACAAGCGATTAAACATGCAATGTCTATCTGTTTTACAGCTTACGACAACATTTATATTCGACTAGAAAACAATTCCTCTTTGAAATTCAGCATGGCTCCCATAATTAAAAAGAGCAGCCATAGCCTAGTGGTATAGAACCCCTGACCTGCAAACAACAAGTTGGGTTCAATTCCCCAAAGGCAGCAGGTGGTGGCAGGTGGTGGCAGGACTAACATCCAACCTTAAATTGCTCTTTACAACTGGGCATGTCACAAGTTGTCAAAGTTCTCTGCCTCTGGACTCACACGTTGCCAAGATCACAGAGCTATTGTTTGTACAACACGGGCTCTTAAAAACATGCGCTGCCGCTGCTGCCTCTGCTTACAGTGAGCCAAGCAGACATCATACTCGATCCATTGAGGGATTACTCACTATCCCATCATTCCCATGATTACAATTACAACAACAATACCACAAGAAACATTCTTTCAAGAAACATTCAAGAAACATGATTCTAAATGACTATTAGTTCGCTATAAACTGCGCAAAAAATAATTCCAAATGCTTATAGTGTACTGAATGTCACACGATATTCAAATTCTTATGATTACGGGAGATTAAATACAAAACCAGAGAGAGTATTTATGTTTATTAATTTATGTTTGAAGTTTATGTGACCAATTGAGAAATCCTATGACTTCATATGACTACAGAGTGCTAACATACCACATATTGGAGTTCAAATGAGAATGCAATCCATATATATACCATATCTGACGCAATTCTCATGATTTCAAAGCTGCTACATACCAGACAAGGAAAATTCCTGCCGCCAGAGTTGTAATGAAGTGATGCAGCATCCACCAACCTTTGATTCTGAAAATAGGTAGTGAAGAAAAGATTTACCAAAACGTATTTTTAGAAATTGTAGGTGTAGTAAAAATGCAAGTTTGCAAATTGATTTTTATATATTTATTTCAGGTAAAAACGAGCTATGCTGACCAATGAACACTAGCTACTATGACGAACAGATTTAAGGTAAAAAAGAGCTATGAAATTTAAAATAATCTCTGCTACTGGACCTCCGATGACCTCAACTAGTTGCTCTCTTACAGTCTGACCTCAAATAGTTGCTCTCCTACAGTCTGAGCTCTACTAGTTGCTCTCCTACAGTGTGACCTCTACTAGTTGCTCGCCTACAGTCTGACCTCAACTAGTTGCTCTCCTACAGTCTGACCTCTACTAGTTGCTCTCCTACGGTGTGACCTCTACTAGTTGCTCGCCTACAGTCTGACCTCTACTAGTTGCTCTCCTACAGTCTGACCTCTACTAGTTGCTCTCCTACAGTGTGACCTCTACTAGTTGCTCTCCTACAGTGTGACCTCTACTAGTTGCTCTCCTACAGTCTGAGCTCTGCTAGTTGCTCCCCTACAGTCTGACCTCTACTAGTTGCTCTCCTACAGTCTGACCTCTACTAGTTGCTCCCCTACAGTGTGACCTCTACTAGTTGCTCTCCTACAGTCTGACCTCTACTAGTTGCTCGCCTACAGTCTGACCTCAACTAGTGGCTCTCCTACAGTCTGACCTCAACTAGTGGCTTTCCTACAGTCTGACCTCTACTAGTTGCTCTCCTACAGTCTGACCTCTACTAGTTGCTCTCCCACAGTCTGACCTCTACTAGTTGCTCTCCTACAGTCTGACCTCTACTAGTTGCTCTCCTACAGTCTGACCTCTACTAGTTGCTCTCCTACAGTCTGACCTCTACTAGTTGCTCTCCTACAGTCTGACCTCTACTAGTTGCTCTCCCACAGTCTGAGCTCTACTAGTTGCTCTCCTACAGTCTGACCTCTACTAGTTGCTCTCCTACAGTGTGACCTCTACTAGTTGCTCTCCTACAGTCTGACCTCTACTAGTTGCTCTCCTACAGTCTGAGCTCTACTAGTTGCTCCCCTACAGTCTGACCTCTACTAGTTGCTCTCCTACAGTCTGACCTCTACTAGTTGCTCTCCTACAGTCTGAGCTCTACTAGTTGCTCTCCTACAGTCTGACCTCTACTAGTTGCTCTCCTACAGTCTGACCTCTACTAGTTGCTCTCCTACAGTCTGAGCTCTACTAGTTGCTCTCCTACAGTCTGACCTCTACTAGTTGCTCTCACACAGTCTGACCTCTACTAGTTGCTCTCCTACAGTCTGACCTCAACTAGTTGCTCTCCTACAGTCTGAGCTCTACTAGTTGCTCCCCTACAGTCTGACCTCTACTAGTTGCTCTCCTACAGTCTGAGCTCTACTAGTTGCTCTCCTACAGTCTGACCTCAACTAGTTGCTCTCCTACAGTCTGACCTCTACTAGTTGCTCTCCTACAGTCTGACCTCTACTAGTTGCTCTCCTACAGTCTGAGCTCTACTAGTTGCTCGCCTACAGTCTGACCTCTACTAGCTGCTCTCCTACAGTCTGACCTCAACTAGTTGCTCTCCTACAGTCTGACCTCTACTAGTTGCTCTCCTACAGTCTGACCTCTACTAGTTGCTCTCCTACAGTCTGACCTCTACTAGTTGCTCTCCTACAGTCTGACCTCTACTAGTTGCTCTCCTACAGTCTGACCTCTACTAGTTGCTCTCCTACAGTCTGACCTCTACTAGTTGCTCTCACACAGTCTGACCTCTACTAGTTGCTCTCCTACAGTCTGACCTCTACTAGTTGCTCTCCTACAGTCTGACCTCAACTAGTTGCTCTCCTACAGTCTGACCTCTACTAGTTGCTCTCCTACAGTCTGACCTCTACTAGTTACTCTCCTACAGTCTGACCTCTACTAGTTGCTCTCACACAGTCTGACCTCTACTAGTTGCTCTCCTACAGTCTGACCTCTACTAGTTGATCCCCTACAGTCTGACCTCAACTAGTTGCTCTCCTACAGTCTGACCTCTACTAGTTGATCCCCTACAGTGTGACCTCTACTAGTTGATCCCCTACAGTCTGACCTCAACTAGTTGCTCTCCTACAGTCTGACCTCTACTAGTTGCTCCCCTACAGTGTGACCTCTACTAGTTGCTCTCCTACAGTCTGACCTCTACTAGTTGCTCGCCTACAGTCTGACCTCAACTAGTGGCTCTCCTACAGTCTGACCTCAACTAGTGGCTTTCCTACAGTCTGACCTCTACTAGTTGCTCTCCTACAGTCTGACCTCTACTAGTTGCTCTCCCACAGTCTGACCTCTACTAGTTGCTCTCCTACAGTCTGACCTCTACTAGTTGCTCTCCTACAGTCTGACCTCTACTAGTTGCTCTCCTACAGTCTGACCTCTACTAGTTGCTCTCCTACAGTCTGACCTCTACTAGTTGCTCTCCCACAGTCTGAGCTCTACTAGTTGCTCTCCTACAGTCTGACCTCTACTAGTTGCTCTCCTACAGTGTGACCTCTACTAGTTGCTCTCCTACAGTCTGACCTCTACTAGTTGCTCTCCTACAGTCTGAGCTCTACTAGTTGCTCCCCTACAGTCTGACCTCTACTAGTTGCTCTCCTACAGTCTGACCTCTACTAGTTGCTCTCCTACAGTCTGAGCTCTACTAGTTGCTCTCCTACAGTCTGACCTCTACTAGTTGCTCTCCTACAGTCTGACCTCTACTAGTTGCTCTCCTACAGTCTGAGCTCTACTAGTTGCTCTCCTACAGTCTGACCTCTACTAGTTGCTCTCACACAGTCTGACCTCTACTAGTTGCTCTCCTACAGTCTGACCTCAACTAGTTGCTCTCCTACAGTCTGAGCTCTACTAGTTGCTCCCCTACAGTCTGACCTCTACTAGTTGCTCTCCTACAGTCTGAGCTCTACTAGTTGCTCTCCTACAGTCTGACCTCTACTAGTTGCTCTCCTACAGTCTGACCTCTACTAGTTGCTCTCCTACAGTCTGACCTCTACTAGTTGCTCTCCTACAGTCTGACCTCTACTAGTTGCTCTCCTACAGTCTGACCTCTACTAGTTGCTCTCCTACAGTCTGAGCTCTACTAGTTGCTCGCCTACAGTCTGACCTCTACTAGTTGCTCTCCTACAGTCTGACCTCTACTAGTTGCTCTCCTACAGTCTGACCTCTACTAGTTGCTCTCCTACAGTCTGACCTCTACTAGTTGCTCTCCTACAGTGTGACGTCTACTAGTTGCTCTCCTACAGTCTGACCTCTACTAGTTGCTCTCCTACAGTCTGACCTCAACTAGTTGATCCCCTACAGTCTGACCTCTACTAGTTGATCCCCTACAGTGTGACCTCTACTAGTTGCTCTCCTACAGTCTGACCTCTACTAGTTGCTCTCCTACAGTCTGACCTCTACTAGTTGCTCTCCTACAGTCTGACCTCAACTAGTTGCTCTCCTACAGTCTGACCTCTACTAGTTGCTCTCCTACAGTCTGACCTCTACTAGTTGCTCTCCTACAGTCTGACCTCTACTAGTTGCTCTCCTACAGTCTGACTTCAACTAGTTGCTCTCCTACAGTCTGACCTCTACTAGTTGCTCTCCTACAGTCTGACCTCTACTAGTTGCTCTCCTACAGTCTGAGCTCTACTAGTTGCTCTCCTACAGTCTGACCTCTACTAGTTGCTCTCCTACAGTCTGACCTCTACTAGTTGCTCTCCTACAGTCTGACCTCAACTAGTTGCTCTCCTACAGTCTGACCTCTACTAGTTGCTCTCCTACAGTCTGACCTCTACTAGTTGCTCTCCTACAGTCTGACCTCTACTAGTTGCTCTCCTACAGTCTGACTTCAACTAGTGGCTCTCCTACAGTCTGACCTCTACTAGTTGCTCTCCTACAGTCTGACCTCTACTAGTTGATCTCCTACAGTCTGACCTCTACTAGTTGATCCCCTACAATGTGACCTCTACTAGTTGCTCTCCTACAGTCTGACCTCTACTAGTTGCTCTCCTACAGTCTGACCTCTACTAGTTGCTCTCCTACAGTCTGACCTCTACTAGTTGCTCTCCTACAGTCTGAGCTCTACTAGTTGCTCTCCTACAGTCTGACCTCTACTAGTTGCTCTCCTACAGTCTGAGCTCCACAAGTTGCTCTCCTACAGTCTGACCTCTACTAGTTGCTCTCCTACAGTCTGACCTCAACTAGTTGCTCTCCTACAGTCTGACCTCTACTAGTTGATCCCCTACAGTCTGACCTCTACTAGTTGCTCTCCTACAGTCTGAGCTCTACTAGTTGCTCTCCTACAGTCTGACCTCTACTAGTTGCTCTCCTACAGTCTGACCTCTACTAGTTGCTCTCCTACAGTCTGACCTCTACTAGTTGCTCTCCTACAGTCTGACCTCAACTAGTTGCTCTCCTACAGTCTGACCTCAACTAGTGGCTCTCCTACAGTCTGACCTCTACTAGTTGATCCCCTACAGTGTGACGTCTACTAGTTGCAAATTTTTAGCGAATATAAACATTCCTAATGCCAGCTAAAATACTGCATCAGGTTCAACAGAGTGATGCCTTACTTGGAGCCGTTAACCTTGAGTATATGTTCACGGATTGTCAGTGTGCAGTAATACCATACAAACAGGAAATGGTAGGCAGCATCTATCATCCTAAAAGCAAGCATCACTACTTCAGAAAAAAATTATCAAATACAACTTTATATTGAACATGATTGCCTAGCCAGCAGATCCATGTATAAAAACATACAAATCAGTTTTCAGAGAAAAGATTCAGAAACACATTGTATCCTAGGAATGGTATAACCACTTTACTAAAGTTTAAGGAACTAAATAAAAACTAAGAGATCTTTCTCGATCCTTTTGCTGGCAAAGATGTAAATGTTTTCATTTCAAACCCTAAACAGAATTAAACAGAAAAGACCGAACAGGTCCAGCACCCGACATGTGTTCATTACATACCTGCGCATAATCACAACAGTTAAAAAACAAGCTACAATTGGAAATACATTCGAACGGTGAGAACTTCAACTACATACAGAGAATAAGTAGCTACTAGGATATGAGTGCTTGGTCTATGAAAGAAAACAATTCTACAATCCTTTGAGACACAACGGAAGTTGCACAATGGAAAAAGAACAGACTTAGCCGATCAAGTGCATAACCAGGTGATGGTAGAATTTGATTTGCCAAATGCTGTTATACCTTTTGTAACGAAAGATTCAAACTTTCATCACTTTTACAAACTCGTTAAAATTTGAGATTTGAACAAAAACATGAGCTATTCAACTTTACAAATGTATGGCTATACATAATTAGGTCCGATCTTTCGTAATTAGACACAACGTTGGGGTATTAGAAAGACTAGTATATTCTATTAATGTAAACCTGAACTTTTTGTTAAATGAAACTAGTATGTATTGCCGTCGTCTTCAGAGTAGTCTTGCAAGCTCCGCACATGACAAATGTGCAGCCCAAACATGATCCGATACCATTTCATAGTAAATATTAAATTTGCGAGAAAGTATCAATTCTACTCAAAGCAGTATAGGATTATCAAGAAAAAATACATCTTAATTTATAGTCGAGACTGGGATAGGCTGGTAGTGAGGGTTACATGGAATAACTCAATTTATGGTATGCCTCAAGTTTGCCTTGTATATTCAGTTGTAATCCATGTGGATCTTAAATGCATCGAGAGAAATCAACCGGCTACCAAATACAATCGTTATGATGGTATATTACCTAGTGGATAAATCTCCAATCGTTATGATGGTATATTACCTAGTGGATAAATCTCCAATCGTTATGATGGTATATTACCTAGTGGATAAATCTCCGATCGTTATGATGGTATATTACCTAGAGGATAAATCTCCAATCGTTATGATGGTTTATTACCTAGTGGATAAATCTCCAACCGTTATGATGGTATATTACCTAGTGGATAAATCTCCGATCGTTATGATGGTATATTACCTAGAGGATAAATCTCCAATCGTTATGATGGTATATTACCTAGTGGATAAATCTCCAATCGTTATGATGGTATATTACCTAGTGGTTAAATCTACATACGTTATGATAGTATATTACCTTGTGGATAAACCTACAAACGATACAATGGTATATTACCTTGCGGATAAATGATACTACATCCTCTCACAAGCTGTGGCAGAGCGACTCACCTGAACTTAAAAGGGGCTACCAGCAGAATACACGACAGAATGAAGGTGATGATATTTAATACCAGTTTAAAATTCTCATAGTTCTGCTTATAGTTGAGTCTGTCAGCTTTGCTGAGCAATGATACATTCACCTGGCCAAGGATAATGTTCAAGTAGACGCTAAAACAACAGCAAAACAATTGCCAACTGAGTGTTGAAGTCTTGAAGATGTCTGGTACCACCAGAAAACAAATAATAGGGCACTTTAAAGATCCAAAAAAGGCATCTTATTACATAAGTTGTGAAAAATTGGTGACAACTATATATAGACAGAAAGAGGATAGCATGGTGACAACTACATATAGACAGAAAGACGATAACATGGTGACAACTACATATAGACAGAAAGAGGATAACATGGTGACAACTACATATAGATAGAAAGACGATAGCATGGTGACAACTACATATAGACAGAAAGAGGATAACATGGTGACAACTACATATAGACAGAAAGAGGATAACATGGTGACAACTACATATAGACAGAAACAAAAATGGTAGCAAAAAGAAACATGAGTGTGACTTCATTCAAATTACATCAGAAACAAATTGCATGTATAAATGATATAGCAGAAGTAGATCTGTAGTTGTGTTTGAGAATTCAATACCTGACTTGTACTTCCTGCTATTACTTATACATTCAAAACCTAACTTGTACTTCCTGCTATTACCTATACATTCAATACCTAACTTGTACTTCCTGCTATTACCTATACATTCAATACCTGACTTGTACTTCCTGCTATTACCTATACATTCAATACCTAACTTGTACTTCCTGCTATTACCTATACATTCAATACCTAATTTGTACTTCCTGCTATTACCTATACATTCAATACCTAACTTGTACTTCCTGCTATTACCTATACATTCAATACCTAACTTGTACTTCCTGCTATTACCTATACATTCAATACCTAACTTGTACTTCCTGCTATTACCTATACATTCAAAACCTAACTTGTACTTCCTGCTATTACCTATACATTCAATACCTGACTTGTACTTCCTGCTATTACCTATACATTCAATACCTAACTTGTACTTCCTGCTATTACCTATACATTCAATACCTGACTTGTACTTCCTGCTATTACATATACATTCAAAACCTAACTTGTACTTCCTGCTATTACCTATACATTCAATACCTGACTTGTACTTCCTGCTATTACCTATACATTCAATACCTGACTTGTACTTCCTGCTATTACATATACATTCAAAACCTAACTTGTACTTCCTGCTATTACCTATACATTCAATACCTGACTTGTACTTACTGCTATTACCTATACATTCAATACCTGACTTGTACTTCCTGCTATTACCTATACATTCAATAGCTGACTTGTACTTCCTGCTATTACCTATACATTCAATACCTAACTTGTACTTACTGCTATTACCTATACATTCAATACCTAACTTGTACTTCCTGCTATTACCTATACATTCAATACCTGACTCGTACTTCCTGCTATTACCTATACATTCAATACCTAACTTGTACTTACTGCTATTACCTATACATTCAATACTTAACTTGTACTTCCTGCTATTACATATACATTCAAAACCTAACTTGTACTTCCTGCTATTACCTATACATTCAATACCTGACTTGTACTTCCTGCTATTACCTATACATTCAATACCTAACTTGTACTTCCTGCTATTACCTATACATTCAATACCTGACTTGTACTTCCTGCTATTACATATACATTCAAAACCTAACTTGTACTTCCTGCTATTACCTATACATTCAATACCTGACTTGTACTTCCTGCTATTACCTATACATTCAATACCTGACTTGTACTTCCTGCTATTACATATACATTCAAAACCTAACTTGTACTTCCTGCTATTACCTATACATTCAATACCTGACTTGTACTTACTGCTATTACCTATACATTCAATACCTGACTTGTACTTTCTGCTATTACCTATACATTCAATACCTAACTTGTACTTCCTGCTATTACCTATACATTTAATACCTAACTTGTACTTCCTGCTATTACCTATACATTCAATACCTGACTTGTACTTACTGCTATTACCTATACATCCAATACAATACACAATACAACCATTATATATGGGTGAGTTGTGTGACCAATGGATGTGTATATGGAGCTTGCTAGTTTTCAAACGAACAGGCCACACCCACTAATTTTATATAAGCTTTAATAGGGAGACCACAGCGTTGACAAACAAATATAACTCCCATTTGCAGTTGGTCTTAAATTGATTGTTGTATTATATACAATTTGAAAAAGATAAAATTCCCTACAAAATGAGGACAATTTTATAATTTAAGACAAAATAACCCATTTGAAGGTCAAAACAAAGCACCAGGTTTGTATCTGCAACTAGTTTCTTGATTGTGTTTATAGAGAAATTATATGTCTTGACATTTGTGTATAAACCCTAGGTGCTGCTGCTAAACAGTCAACAGATATAGCAACAGAGTGGCTAGCTGCAATATTCATTTAAATACAGTATATGTATGCCTTTCCTTGAACTGCCCGTCTGACAAGTGTGGAAGGTACTTATCAGCTCAAGCAAGAGCACAGCAGCAATTGCAATACAATTTAATTACAAAAAATGCAAAAGACTAGAAAAGTGCAGCTCAGAGTTGGATTTTATTTATATTTTATAGATAATTTATATTTTATTTTTATTTTATTAGCCATTAGGCATATCGCACAAGTATTCAAATGAGTATTAATACCAGCCATTACGTTGTTATCAGGGTTGGGACAATGACAGAAATTGCAATTAAAATAACTCAACAATTAATTGGCAGTTTAAAACCGCGTTAAAATTTAAATAAATTAACTTTGAGTTTGTTAACTTGCATTAATAATTGAATTAACTAATCATTTTCAATTTAAATTCAATTGAGCTTTACTTTACCAAATCAATTTGAAGATTAATTGTGTTATTAACTAAATTAATAAACAACCTTAGAATCCAAACTAAGCATAATTCATGAATAAGTCTAACAAATAAATGCATTGATAATTAAAATACTTAATTAAATGTTGCATACAATTGAATTATGCATTATATTAACAAACTAGTTTCCACAATGATTGTGTTGATATTTGAAATTAATTTCTGTAAAAACTAAATTATGCATCGTACTATCAAACTATATATGTACTATCAAACAAAATATATGTATATATTTATTATATATAGATGTATATATATTCATATATAATACTACCGAATGCCCGGCGCTGCCCGGGTAATAAAAAAGTCTTTGCAGAAAAAATTTATTTTTATTTAACATATGAGAACAGTTAGCCTTCTCACTTTCAAACTTCATATCACGAGAAAAGTGTTTTGTGCAGTTGAAATAAATTGAGAGAAAAAATAAAACAACTGATTTTCAAACAAGATTTTCAAACTTTTTCAAACAACTAACTTCTAAATTTCTTATCATGAAAAGTGTTTTGTGCTGTTCAAATAAATTGAGAAAAAAATGGAACTATAAAGGTGTTTACATGTAAATGTAAAATAATTAGCAAATGGCTATACACAGTCTGTTTTGCTACAATTACAGTGAAAAATGTTTTGTATACAATTAAATGATTTTAATTCAGTTCAGTGTTGGCATCGTAAGTCGAAAATATCAAATAGAGTGGTACAGAAACCCATAGTAATCATCTAATGCAAACACTTCCTGGTAAAATTCATACCAATTTTGTATACAAATTAAAAATTAGTAACAAAACAATATGTTAATCTTAGTGGTTATGATCTGTATAAAAATGTAACATTGCAATGTACTACGTGCAGTACGTACTGTGGGAGTACTTACCATTGATACATACGTATAACATGAACATTGAATTTCACTTTAATGAATTTAGCTTACTAAACACATACTTAAAGCTAAGTTTGAGTATGTATTTTACTAAACTTCAACATAGGCTAAGATTTTATAACTTATCTGTTTTCTAATTCATTTTTACTAAACTTAAAACGACTGATGCTAAACTGAGATAGTGAGCATCGTATATCTTTTTCAGGTGTTGTGGGAGAAACTTTGGCGAATAGCATATCGACATTTTTGTTTTTCCGTCGTAATCAGTACACCGACAGCCAAATTTTAATTTTGAGAAAGCTTTTTGTCGATATCAAATCGTATGGCGGAAAAAAGTTGAAAAAAAATCATCCTCGTCGTAGCCTAACGGGGGAAAAAATTCGTCGAAAAAAAAAATCATGTTCATATAGCAAGGCGATATAATCTTATAACAGGGGCATTGTGACCTGAGGGCACAATTTTTTAATTAATAATAAAAAGTGCACATTTAGTGCAATTGTGAAGAGGATATACAGTATATGATAAGAGCAATGGATGTGATAAGATTGACTTAGCCATGTGGTTATGAATGCTTGTTAATTGACTTGCGATTTGAATGTCGTGAGTTCTAATCCAGAATGAAGGTGATTATCTGCAGGTGATTTTCTGTTGCTAAAACTTTACCAGCTAAGCTGGACAAACAAATTACAGACAAACTTTGAGATTTATACATACATGTATATTGAATTATGCATTTAATTACTAAACTCATTGGTCAAATATGCACTTTCATGATTGAATTAATGAGTTTGCTTTTCTCAAAAGCTGAATTACTTAATAAATTATCAAAATTTGATTAAACTTCATTAATAATTTATTTAATAAAATAGTTGCAAATAATTTACTTCAAAAAATTATTTGCAGGGAAACTGCATTAATCATTAAAGTATCAAACTAAAAATTTTTGCATTAAACTAAACTACGAGAGAATTTAATGAACTTATTATTGCACATTATGAAATGACTACAACCCTGGTTGTTATATCAGTTTACTGTTTACACAGACATCAAAATATATAATTTTTCTAGAAACATAAACCAAAAACTAGTTGCACATACAGACCCTATCAGAACTTGTGTTACATGCCAATTTGGGTCAGACTTGTGCACTAACTTGAGCTTAACAAGCGTTATCCTACCTTAAATTGTAAAATTATTGTCTTATATTTCACACTCATACATAGCACTGAGATATATCACACTCATACACAGCACTGAGATATATCACACTCATACACAGCACTGAGATATATCACACTCATACACAACACTGAGATATAGCACACTCACACACAACACTGAGATATATCACACTTATACACAACACTGAGATATATCACACTCATACACAGCACTGAGATATATCACACTTATACACAGCACTGAGATATATCATACTCATACACAGCACTGAAATATATCACACTCATACACAGCACTGAGATATAGCACACTCACACACAACACTGAGATATATCACACTTATACACAACACTGAGATATATTACACTCATACACAGCACTGAGATATATCACACTCATACACAACACTGAGATATATTACACTCATACATAGCACTGAAATATATCACACTCATACATAGCACTGAGATATATCACACTCATACACAGCACTGAGATATATCACACTCATACACAGCACTGAGATATATCACACTCATACACAGCACTGAGATATATCACACTCATACACAGCACTGAGATATATCACACTTATACACAACACTGAGATATATTACACTCATACACAGCACTGAGATATATCACACTTATACACAGCACTGAGATATATCACACTCATACACAGCACTGAGATATATCACACTCATACACAGCACTGAGATATATCATACTCATACACAGCACTGAGATATATCACACTCATACGCAGCACTGAGATATATCACACTCATACAGAGCACTGAGATATATCACACTCATACAGAGCACTGAGATATATCATACTCATACACAGCACTGAGATATATCACACTCATACACAGCACTGAGATATATCACACTCACACACAGCACTGAGATATATCACACTCATACACAGCACTGAGATATATCACACTCATACACAACACTGAGATATATTACACTCATACACAGCACTGAGATATATCACACTTATACACAACACTGAGATATATCACACTCATACACAGCACTGAGATATATCACACTCATACACAGCACTGAGATATATCACACTTATACACAACACTGAGATATATTACACTCATACACAGCACTGAGATATATCACACTTATACACAACACTGAGATATATCACACTCATACACAGCACTGAGATATATCACACTCATACAGAGCACTGAGATATATCATACTCATACACAGCACTGAGATATATCACACTCATACACAACACTGAGATATATCATACTCATACACAGCACTGAGATATATCACACTCATACACAGCACTGAGAATATACATCGCAACACATACATCATGCAAGCAAACTGAGTGCTAAGAAGATCCATATAATAGCGGAGCAACTAACCTTTTCCATTTGTATCGTATAATTAATCTTTACTATTTTACAAATCAAGAGCATTTGGGAACTTTGTGTTCAGATATTACATTATCGCTGTAGAGCCACACCATGAGAATCACACATGACTACTGTTTACCACCACCTGCTTGCTGCATTACCTCTTATGCTCGACTCCATGAAGCTCTCAACAAACAAAGCCAAAGAGATTTTGCAGCTACACCCTGAAGTTTTGACAACACTTCGGTGTGCATTCACATTTACAAGAATAACTTTTAAAACGTTTAAAAAATTCAACTGCTGTTATATTTTCACGTTATACTCATAGCTAGATCAGTATATTCTTCCCAGTACAGACGGTTCCCTACTTACGAACATTCGAGTTAGGAACAACGGTACATACGAACGTATGTACGTTGTTCGTAACTCGATTAACTTTCGAATTATTTGTTTGAACTTTGTATGAACTTTACATACGTATTGTAAAGAGATTTGCCGGCCTTTACTTGGCAAGATCTATACTAATAAATAAAGAGTGCGTGTAGTTTCATTCAGCTTTTAATTAGCGAAAGAAATTTCACCAGCCGAGGAGCATACGGCTATCTGCTCTGCTCAACTAAATGAGCGCACCCATTTATATACAATAATATCAACCATTCTGGCAAACGGTAAGAACACCGGCTAACAAGGTGAATGAATAGGACCGCTAGCGCGTTGGTATGACAACAATCTAAGTGACGATAAGTGATAGTGTTATGATGGTATATCAGATATAACAATAGCATAACGAGTGAAACAACGATATAATAAACGGACAACACATACTAAAAATAAGACAACAACGATAAGTGATAGCATAACGATTAAAACAACAATATAATAAAAAGGACAAGACATACAATAAATAAGAAATGCAGTGTCATGGCCCGGCGTCCACCAAAGTACTATTTCCATTTTATTAAATATTTTTTTCAGTACAAACCAATACAGGTTACTTATACAAGCCTTAAACATACTTATATAAACCTTCAATATACTTATATAGGCCTTAAACACAAATTATAGTGCTTAGTTGGCAGGTAGACTACCTGCAAATTAATATACAAATGTCTGAATATTATATAATTTCGAAGCAGATTTTTCTGAGCACCCTACCCATTTTTATGTGGAAGAAACTCCTCCATTGATCGAAACTGTTGCTTCTTCTCAGCTATTTCATCCAAAATGGCTGTTTTTCTTTTCAGTTCACTCTCCGTTAACTCCCTATTCAAACATAAAAGTACATCTTACGCAACGGTGAATTAGAGATGATAACTAGTAACTAACCAGACAGCGTTAAGATGAGCTACAGTAACGACAATGTACTTACACTTGTGTGCTAAGGGACTCCGCAATTTTTTTCATTCGATATCTTTGCTTAGATATGAGACCAGTGCACTGATCTTGAAGCGCTTTAACAGCCTTAATTTTCTCCAAGTATGTTGCATGTAGACTCTGTAAAACCATTAGGCCAGATCCCTTAGCAAAACACAACCCAACAAGTCTGCATATAACCCATAGACCTATAAACTATAATAATAGACCTAGACTAATAGACTATATAGACCTATTACTATACCTATTAACTATAGTATAGTTTATAGGTCTATGATATAACCTTTCAACAGATGCTTTCATACCTCTGTCCAAAGATTATTCAGACAAGCAGCCCAACCCAAATGATGAACAAAAATCACTAAAATCTTCTGAGACGATTCAACAGCTTCTGTGGCTAAAATGTTGGTCAAAAATACAGTCAAACTAAACAGTCACTCAAAATTCAGTTAATACGACTTAGGATAGGCCAACTTCATTAAATAGCAAACAAACAACTGCTCCAAGCAATATAAAATTTATGTTATGGCTTCCTAATACTACATTTGTAAGTTTTATAAAATTCAAATTTGCTGTAAAATAAGTCAGATAGCATACTAACGATCAGGTTGAATAATGTATTTTACCTTTACGAGTGTCTAAACATAGTTGCAACACAAAACTGCTTGCTATCTTCAATGATCGCTCAAAATGCAATTGAATACAATTTTATTAATTGTTTAAACACTTGCATGTTTGAATTAATGTTTGAAGCCATTATGACAAAGATATTATGATTATGACAAAGATTTATGTTCAGAAAAACTGCTGTAGCAATATTTAAATAATTTTTGGTAAGCGTGACCTTCTCTTTTCACATTATTAGTTGGTGAAATGCAAACTTGACTCAATAAACTTCATTTGTTCTCGTATTAAAGGGTTGGCTCGGTTTAAACCATCTGAAAAAAGCGGTTTACTGCTTTTTCATTATTTTTGTGAAAAACAATATTTTAAGTTCCCAGTGGTTCCTGTGTGGCAGAACTGCAATGCTATGTAAACCCCTGCTCACAGGGTAACAAAGACGTGTACCAGGGTTGGTACGGTTTAAGCCCAGGGCTTAAACCAGGGTTATGGTTTTTTTTTGTGTTAATAGTTCAAAAAAAAAAATTTCAAGCTTCTAGTGGTTCCTGTGTGGTAGAAATCCGATGCTATGTAATTATCAGCTGTGGAAGTTCGTTTAACACATAGTAGTAAGGTGGTGGTAGAGCTCAAGTTGCGACTACATGAAATCGTAGCACAACAATGAATTAGTGAATTTTATTTTCAATTGCTTTTATTAAGTGATATGATGATTCCTTTACTGGTGAAATGTGAAAACCATGTGAAATATACTAATCCCATCATCGTCTCTAATAATGAATGAATACTTTCACAAGTCTGGCCAGTGAGAGAGGATTGCTTATAATTAGAGATTAAAACAATAAAATCCGTTTGAGAAAAAGCTTTAGGTTTGGAAACTAATATTTCATTTAGTGGGTACAAACAAGCCAAAGTAGTTGGATTGTTAGAATTCAGTTTATCAAGTTTTTTGTATTTCGAAAAATCAACTCTAGTGCTAGCGTCGAGCGAATATTCTCAACATTTGGGTTTGTCCATTCAAAAGTCAGAAATAGACTGAGCACAGAGAAAGCTGAGAAACTTGTATTTATTGATCAACACCTAAGTACGTATTCAGTCACATATTGTATCTACTAATACCCTTACGGATTTACAAATTTTTTGCTTCAATTTTAGTAAATGTAAATCATTATGCTCTGCTATTCATTACCACACAATTAATCACTGGGAACAAAATTCCTACTAGTACACAGAGCTGTATGTAATACAGTCAAACATGGATAACTCGCCCACGGATAGCTCGAACACATGGTTAATTCGAACGGTTTCTTTGGTCTGTTCCCACGTAATGATAAATTGCTATAGATAACTCGAACTCAACACTATTAACTCGAACTGTTGTTTTTGCTCAACGGCTACCGAAACGGTTGTTATCGCTTTAGGAAATCACTTTATTCCAAGCCATAGAGGTAAACCTCAACTTTTCGTAATTCATAAGCGTCGTTATTACTACCATCGGCAAAATATTTTTGTCAATGACTTTTCTAAAGGTTTGGTGAAATTTGATTTATACTAAACATCCGCTTAGCGATCGCCCTTCGGAAGCAAGGTAAAGTGAGGTAATCTTTGCATAAACTTCAAGAAAAATCGACAAAATTGATCGCGGGTAAAACGCTCAAAAGAAAAAGATGTCTTTTCTTTTGAGCATTTCAACAACGATCAAGTTTTGCCAATGTCAATCTAAAAAACTTCCTGGCAATAACATCACCTCAAACAACAAACCAATCTCAAGTGATAGAAAAATCTCTATACTTTTTGATAAAAACGTTTTAAACTTTACATTAGAAGAATTTAATTTGAAACAAGTCATTTGTGCTTTTGATTTATATTATAGTTTGTATATGTACATGTATCTACTAATAAATAAGTAAACACATGGACTTGTGACAGTGCTCTGATAACTTGAACGCTCTGATAATTCGAACACTTTCGCTCGGTCCCGTGAAGTTCGAGTTATCCATGTTTGACTGTATATTCACTTTATGTGATAAGATTTATGCTGTTTATTTCTTCATTCATGTTTGATTAAATGTTCATTCTAAAACATCCATGTTTTATCTCCTTTTTCTCATAACAATGCCCACAGTACCCTCTTTAACAGATGATTCCACATCTGTATGTTCAATATTCAATTATGCAGCTATAGTAAGTGATGTTAATTAGACTTGAAATTGCAAAAACCTTGGTAAAATTATAAAAACCGGTTCAACCCAAAAAACTGGTTAACTTGGTTTTTTCCAACCATGCCTTATAATCAAAGATTGATGAAGGGCATTTAGCCCAATAATCCTAATTTATATGAGAGAATACGAATGTCTCAAAACTCATTAATTTGCTAAGGTTTTTTTATATAATGCTTTATCGATGGTAGCTTCTTTGGCTTAATGTTGATGGCATAAAGTAAAACCTTAATAAAAAGAACCATTAATCTTTAATTGACTAAATATAGTTCAAATGGTGGGCTGATAGGGCATCTATGTTCTAAAATAGACTTTCAAGATGTGTTTGAACATATATCATAATTTAGTGAG
Organism: Watersipora subatra; assembly: GCF_963576615.1. Taxonomy (NCBI): domain Eukaryota; kingdom Metazoa; phylum Bryozoa; class Gymnolaemata; order Cheilostomatida; family Watersiporidae; genus Watersipora; species Watersipora subatra. The sequence continues at coordinate 38,859,142 of NC_088710.1, read as the reverse complement.
TTTCAATTCAGGTTCGTCTAAAATTAAAAGTTGGAACGAATGTGAATTTTTTGCATGCTGCCGAATTGGGATCATGATAGAAGTAGTAGGTAGCATTGAAGCTATGACTGGTGACTTCATTAACAAAAGCCCTACATTACTATCTGTAAATATTGACCAGCGCATTCGATTCTCAAACAAGAACAAACAAAAAAATCTTTTTTAATTACAACATTAAATCTTTTAGTAACTGTTGAATGTACTGTCTCTTAGTTATTGCAATGCAACAACTAAGGACCAACACCTTTGTTAAACGTCTTTCTTACCCTAAAGCAAAAAATGTCTTGCCATACCTCAATCCATTTTTATTTTCTGTAAAGACCAAAAATATGAAAACAGGAAAGCATTTATGCAACAATCAGGTTTTTGCAAAACAATATTATTCACCTGCCAGCAAAATCGGTATTATGCACTAATTAAAAATATTACATAAAAACATCACACTTCTACTTCAAATTTGTTGCTAAATGCTAATGGCCTGATATCTTTATGCATATCGTGGTAGTAAATTTGAATTATCATTAGTTTTGTTACTTTCTTCCTGAAAATGGTTTCAAAAGCAACCACAAGAAGATTGGATGAATATGTTAAGAACTAATCTTTAACATGAAATTAGGCTTTTTTGAAGAACTTTGCAATAAAGCAGAGGAGGGGCTTGCTTCAAGTTTACCTTTATATGAATTTGGATCGATCACCTTAAGAACTTGGCAAATAGCACAGCACATATGAATAATGTGCTATACTCTTGATGCTAAAATTATATTTGCAAATTGTTTGAGAGGTAGAATTAAAAGCAAACTGTTAACAGCGTACTAACATCTCAAATGCCAGCAACTGTATGGCTCTTCAGCAAATATTACACCTAAACAAAAACAAACACCGTTGGAAAAGTATTTGCTGTCCAATGTGTACTTAAAAATTATCCTATACTTGGGCTATCATTGTCTTGTGTCAACTATATTCGATGTGGACAAAAGTGTTTTTCAACTTGCAAATAGAATTATACTTGGTGAATACCTGGCATTGCCTGGGTAATAAAAAAGCTTTTGGACAGAAAATCTATCTTTATTTAACATATGCAACATTTGCCATTCTAATTTTTAAACTTCATATCATGGGAAAAATGTTTGTTCTGCAGTTCAAATGAATTTAGAGAAAAAATTAAACTGTAAAGGTTTACAAACTTTTTCAAACAACTGTAACTTTTAAATTTCGTATTATGGAAGCAGTGTTTTGCTGAAATAAATTAGGAGAAAAAATAAAATTATAAAGGCGTTTAAATGTAAAATAATCAGCAAGTCATGGCTAAATATAGTCTGTTCTGCTATGATTACAATGAAAAATTATTTGGTATACGAATATATGATTTTAGTTCGTTTCAATGTTGGCATCATAAGGAGAAAATATTGTATAGACGTATAGAGTGGTATAGAAACCCATAGTAATTATCTAATGCAATCACTGCCTGGTAAATACCATCATTAAAAATAGTAACAAAACAATATGTCAACCTTAGTAACGATAGTTACCTACAATAACTTTATGCATTTTGTGAGTATGATCTGCAAGAAAATTTAACATTACAATGTACTACGTGCAGAAGTCTTACCTTCAAGACAGACGTGTAACATAAACACTGAATCTAACTTATATGAATTTAGCTTACTAAAAACATACTTGAAGGAAGTTTTAGTATGTATTTTAGTAAACTTTTAATCAAAATTTTATCGCTTATCTGTTTGCGAATCCTTTTTCACCATAACGGTTGACGCTGAACTGCGGTACAATAGCCAAATTTTAATTTCGAGAGAAATTGTTGCTGACATCGTTTTGCGAAAAACAAATTAGCATTAGTACGGCGAGGATGAAAAAGCATCGTGCTTCATAGAGTTAATAGAGTTCTAATTAATACGTCACTTAGCGTGTGAAATCGAAAAAGGGTGTATACAGTATATAGTAAGAGTGATGAATTGTAAGAGCCTTCGTAGACTCATGGTTAGACAGTTGGATTATCAACCTGCAGTTACAATCTTCGTGAGTTCAAATCCAGCATGGTGTGAGATTTTAATTCCAAGATTCAATAGCTATAGTTGGACATACCACACACATACATACTACACACATAGAAACTGAGATTCAATAGCTATAGTTGGACATACCACACTACACACATAGAAACTGAGATTCAATGCTATAGTTGGACATACCACACTACACACATAGAAACTGAGATTCAATAGCTATAGTTGGACATACCTACACACATACATACTACACACATAGAAACTGAGATTCAATGCTATAGTTGGACATACCACACTACACACATAGAAACTGAGATTCAATGCTAGTTGGACATACCACACTACACACATAGAAACTGAGATTCAATAGCTATAGTTGGACATACCTACACACATACATACTACACACATAGAAACTGAGATTCAATAGCTATAGTTGGACATACCACACTACATACATAGAAACTGAGATTCAATGCTATAGTTGGACATACCTACACACATACATACTACACACATAGAAACTGAGATTCAATAGCTATAGTTGGACATACCACACTACATACATAGAAACTGAGATTCAATGCTATAGTTGGACATACCTACACACATACCACACTACACACATAGAAACTGAGATTCAATAGCTATAGTTGGACATACCTACACACATACATACTACACACATAGAAACTGAGATTCAATGCTATAGTTGGACATACCACACTACACACATAGAAACTGAGATTCAATGCTATAGTTGGACATACCACACTACACACATAGAAACTGAGATTCAATAGCTATAGTTGGACATACCTACACACATACATACTACACACATAGAAACTGAGATTCAATAGCTATAGTTGGACATACCACACTACATACATAGAAACTGAGATTCAATGCTATAGTTGGACATACCTACACACATACATACTACACACATAGAAACTGAGATTCAATAGCTATAGTTGGACATACCACACTACACACATAGAAACTGAGATTCAATGCTATAGTTGGACATACCTACACACATACATACTACACACATAGAAACTGAGATTCAATAGCTATAGTTGGACATACCTACACACATACATACTACACACATAGAAACTGAGATTCAATAGCTATAGTTGGACATACCACACTACACACATAGAAACTGAGATTCAATGCTATAGTTGGACATACCTACACACATACATACTACACACATAGAAACTGAGATTTATATATATAGATACATAAAACTAAACTATAACTACCAGGTTCTGACTTTGCCAAAAATTTTGTACGAGTCACATGTAATTTCACGAGCAACCATTTTTCAATGAATTACTAAAAAGCCGTCTAGTAGTTATGGTGAAGAAGAAACTAAAAGTAATATGAATGAATAGTTATACTGCGTGAAAGTAGATATTCTAAATGTGAGTTGAAGATAAACCGTTCATACCAAATAAAAAACAAATGAAGATATCACAGTATATTAATTCAGTTTACATAACATATGTTTGACTAGTTTTATCTTTATCCCTACCACTGCTCACACATAGCCTGCCACTTTATTGCCTACACTACAGCCAAGTTCGCTTCTTTTAAATTTGAAAGTGAACCGACCATAAAAAACTATTTTTATTGATCATGGCTTTACTAATTTAGCTGCTTACAAACAATTTATTTTTTTACATTTAGTTTTTGGGATAGTTTACCTAGTACAAGTTTTAATGCTATATGTAAATACATTAAGAATTTTTTGTTAAAGATTTGTGGAACAAATGCTATAAGATAGTGTATTTTGATGATAATATTTGCTCCAACACCCGATTTAAATACATGAAAAGAATTTTAAAATGACGTCACTTTTTTCTGTTGAGATTTTACTTAAATTACCTTTTGAAAAATGGTTTGCACTATAGGAACTTTTTTGACTAGCGTATTGAATAAAAAAAACGGACAGAATGTGACTTTCTGTCAAATAGACACAACCGTGCTATAGCAGTGCGCTGGCATGACTATTCAAATATCAATACAATGACATTCAAGTTTTTTAATTACAACCGACTATGCATAGGTTTTTGGACATAACTAAGCTAAAATATTCTTACAACTAATCCCACAGGTAGGGTAAGGTAAGTTGGGTCACGCAAAAACAAGTTTTCAAAAGAGTATATTGTCAGTTTGACTGAGGATTAACCATTATGCATTTTTATTAGGAAAGACCACACACCAAACTATTTATAAGAAAGGTTTTACGATTCAAGAGCTTCTACTTTTGTCATAGTGTACATAAATGTTATTTTTAACATATGATGCGTCAACGGATTTAGACTTTTTGGCGACTTTACGACGATTACTACTGTTTTGTAGCTGCGCTAATGACTCGCAGACCCGTTCATGTTCCCTAGATGAGTCACCTTAGTTTTTTTTGTTGTATTCATTATTTTATGATATATGCTATAACATATTCATAGTTGGTCTATATGTTTTAGTTCAGTGTCGGTCAACTGTAATAAACAACTGTATTGAACATTGCATTCTAAATATCAAAATAATTGCCAACGAGTTAGCAAATATGACCTTTACAGAGTAGGTTCTCCTGGCTGAGTTTTACCTGCAATTTTTTGTACTCTTCGTCGAGCTCGTTAAACTCATCGTGCACCGATTCCACACGTCTTAAATCTGGTGCTGCCATTTGTAATAATTCAAAGGTTTTATCATTGAGTCACGTATCTGCAAAAGGTAACTTCATTCGCGACAATTACAATAGAACAGCTGATCTTTAGGTTCCGATCTTTAGAAAAAGAAGGGTAGTATTTTTTATCTTTTCTGTTAGACTGCAGCGTTAAGAAACTATTCGTAATCTTCTTCGAAAGAACACCTACTTATTACGACATATCTTCATTCGATACTGTCATAGTCGTGTTCCATATTCAAGAAAATAAACATCATAGAGAAACTTACATCTGCGATTAACTATCGATTCCATTTGTTATCCACGTTTATGGGACCGTTTATTAATAGTCAAAGTGAAGCTAAAGATTGTTTCATTCGCTACTTGCACTGAATGTAGAGTTTATGTTTGACATATCAGACAATGCTGGTTCTGGTTCCGAAGATTGGCTGCTATAATGCGATAATCCAATGAGAGCTCAATGTTACAACATATTCACATATCAAGGAGTTAGGTGATAAACTATTACTTTTTAATGTTAGATATTGTTGTATGTTCGGCTTAATTTTCCGAACTTAAATCCCGTCTATATAACATGACTTATTTAGTCCAATGTTAATGCAATGTTTGTTGCTGGGTTTAGTTTGTCTCATAACTATAATTGAATTTTCAACACATAAATATGCTATAACCTATATAGAATTCTCGTTTTTTCTTTTTAGCACACACTAAAGCACGTGCAAAGAGTGCGCCTCTTAAATTTAAGTCATAGCCAACAGTTGTCAATTTTATCATATTATATTATGACTGTAGTTATTAGCAGTGTGCTAGAGGTTTTGGTATACCGCTGGTACAGCTAGGGAAAACTCTTTGACTCGAATTGTCTGACGGTGCTTGGAAGGAAGCTATCACAGTAGACAGACTTTTGACAAATATTTTTTGTTTCTCTCTAGTTGTTGCTCTGGTGGAAGGCATTGTTGACGGTCGTACTTGCATTAGTTCACCGTATCAATAAATATAATCATAACATTTCTTGCCAGCACAATACATGGGAAGGTGAAGAAAGAATTTTATACGCAAATGGTCGGGAAGCTTTATCCAATTGGTGTGTCTGTATTCATTTTTAATATATTTCGTTTTCAAGCTCTTGTACTGGTCAAGTTGCTGCAGAGTTGAAATTCATTTTGAGAAACCTAGTTCCTTGGGAGCGAACATGGGTCACTTTCCAACTACTGATGGCAGTTTAAAGGGAGAGATCTATGTTATTTTTTAAATCAACCCCATGTCTCCCCATTGAATTAAAAATCCTTGTGATACTGCAATTGCTAATTTTGCATTGCCATACAAACAAATGCATTCCGTTGGCCTTTTTCTATCATTAATGCATAGTACAGATTTTTTCAGGTAGAAAATGGATCTATAACAAAGAAATGAAGCATTGTTCTAGCTTTTACTATCATTAAATCTACAGGCCTGGCATGTTTTCTCTCCAGTTAGTTGGCTTTAGTTCACTAGTTTTTTGTATCAAAATCACATCGGTGTAATAATTGGGGTTATCTGAAGTTTTGGTTGGGCAGTAGGCCTATGTCTTTCTATATATGTCTTTCTCTATGTATGTCTTTCATAATAAATACCTAGGCAAGTCCACATAAGAATTATATCTTCATTTTACTGGTATTAACTATTGTTTTCATTCATTTTTAGCTATGTATAAATGGGGATACACATGTCAATATTTAATTTAAATAGTCAGAAATGCTTGTACTGAGCTAAATATTTTATTATGCACCTCAAAACAAAATGGCCAATAGTTATTAGTAGCAAGTAGGCTTATGCTTATTTTAGGTATTTAAAAGGGCGCATTTTTTCAAAATATTTTGGTATGAGTATGTTTATGTTGGTCTTCATCATGTATTTTAGGTACTTTAAAAATCTAGATTGATCTTCAGCGCAGAATATTTCTATTTCTGAACAGTCTTGAACTACCATGGAACATAAGGCTTGAGTTGAATAGTGTTTCAGTTTGAAACATGCTTGAATTTTTTTGTGAAAATTATATTACAGTTTACAAGATATTGCATGTATCATTGTCATTTTTTGCATGAATGCGTAGAAAAATGTATGGATTTGTCAGAATTTTGACTTTTAGAAAGGATTTTGTTTTAGCCCTCTTTAAACTTTAACATTAGAGCTTGTTTTGCTGATCAGATAATGAGTTATCTGTTCATCATCGCTTCTGAAAAGAACCAAGTTAATAAATTTTAAACTTCTATATGTTTTTTTCTCATCACATCCCCTCTAGCATATAGTATATAAATGATGTATAGCTTATTTTCTGGCTCATTTGTAAACAATAATTCATATCCTAAAATATCATTGAATTTAACAGATATTTGTATTAGCTTCATGTAATCAAATAGTTGCTGCCTTGTTCTATTATTGTTTAGTTGTTTAATAACACCAGGAATAGTTGCAATAGACACACAAGTAGACACACAAATAGACACACAAAGTGCTTCTGTGATGTAATATCTGCCAGAATAGCTGCCTTGTCTGAAGCATTCACTCACCCATGCCAAATGCTCATACATGCTGCTATGAATAGCTTTTTTATTAGATTACCCTACAGGTTCATGCCTGCTCTCCATTATGAAATGTTGATGTACACCTTACATGTATCTTCGACAGGCCATATTCATAGCAAATAAGGCTTTCAGAAGTTTCCAGAAGTACTTGTATTTATTATTTTCACCGCAGTTGTCCGTAGTTGAGGCATATGTCTAGCAATGTCTAAAGGCTCAAACACACTAGACAATATGTAGCACGATATGTAGCATGATATAGTGCGGCGTGGCGCCTATCTGCGCTGGAACTCGCCCGGCAAGTTGATGCTGAGTGATAACGCTAGACTTCCTCTATCATAACTTATTCGCGCTAGATGCATTTCAATTGGTTGGCTTTTTCCAGAATGCAATGCTCTGGTTGCTAATTTCTTTGTATCAATGTTCACCAACATACAGCAACAACATTTTGCTATATTGTTATGATTGAAACATCAAGACGAACACTGAATTGCTCATAGATTTAATAAGCGCACACCCAGTCTTGTATGACACAACACACAAAATTACAAAGAAACTCAGTTGAAAACCAACATGTGGGAGTCAATCGTTGCGCAAGTCGACCATCTTGAGAATGGTAAATATTTATTATATTAAAAATGTAAAACCACTATGAAGTAATCCATATATATGAAAATCATAAAATATTACTGTTAAAAATACAAGAATCGTTTGTTTTCTAATGTCTTCTTGTAGTGTAGCTACAATCCGCGAAAGTGAGCTAGGCCTATTAACAAAAGCGGAAGTTGTTAAAGCTGTTGTCTAGAAGGCGCCATATTGACCTAAATTTGTTAACAACTCCTAAAAAACTGATGATACGAAATTTTATAGGCAGTTTATGAGCGTGCCCGCGTTATCGTTTGCTGGTGAATCGCTCAAATGTGTTTAGGCACACGCAGGCAATATCTCCGCACTTCTCAGGATGCATGCGATAAAATTGCCTAGTTTGTTTGCACCGTTAGATCATATATTATTCTCATATGGGCTTTATAGTTTATGGTCCTTTGATTTGCCCCTGCAACCTTTAGACTACCTATCCATGGACAATTGCCAAAGTGGATTTTTGCTTTTCAAGAACTACGCTCAGTTAGTTTAACTATCACAAGTTAGGCGATCTCATTTAAAGACATAATCTCATTTAAAGACAAAGACATATGGGGCATAATTTCTGTTCGGTAGGTTAAATCCTGACAGCTAAATACCAGATCTAAGATGTGTGTAAGGGATATTTAGCTTAGGAAGTTGTAAGAATGGAATTGCATGCTTTAGCATATGTTACAGCCCATATTCACTTTTTGATGTGGCATAGTTTGTTGTTTGGGTAATTTTTTTATCATGAGCAGGTAATAACCGATCAAATTTGTTTCTATGAACTGTTCTCTTTGCCAATTTCATAAACACGCTCACTGGTACGCTAGCTAGTATATACCTAACTGCATTGCTAACTTATAAAATTTTATTTATTTAATTTATTATTTATTTAAATAATTTATCTCACACAGGCTACTGTTATAGTTTAAGAGAGACTTGTGACTGATGAACTATTCTTAGCGTAAAGGGCAGACATTGAGTATCATATGCTTCTGGGTTGTTTTCTATTCTAATGATATAGTGTTGTTATCTTTTCTTTTGCATTCATTCACCAGAAACATGGTTTTAGTCAATAAAATTGGTTTGAAACCAAAGCGCAACTTTTCACACCAGTTTTTATTTTACACATGAGTAGCTCGCTGGTGGTTTGCTTGTTATAGCAAGGCTATAACAACCCAGTCCTGAATCCAATCCTGAACCCAGTCCTGAAACAACTCTTTTTACATGGCACACCCAGTGTGCGTGTTATTGTGATCGTGCTATGGTGGTCTATGGGACAGAGGTCCATGTCTTATCAACTGCAGGGAGTGCTGTATAGTTTAACTTTTATCTTAAATATATGTGATTTTTAGGTAGAAGTCACTAAACATGCTTATCAAGGAGTACAGAATTCCCATGCCCTTTACTGTGGATGAATATCGGGTTGCTCAGCTTTACATGATACAGGTACATTATGCATTTAACACGATGCAAAATACAAAATAGCGGATCCATGTAAAAATACATTAAACACGATACAGGTACATTATAATAGCTTGATGTAAGAATACATTTAGCTACATACAGTTCTGCCAATCAACCGATAGTGTACAAAATGAGAACACATTAATTTTCAATTTTGATTTTCGTTGGTTCATTCTTTTGAAATCTCCTCAAATATTTCATTCAGTATTTTTTTAAATAAATTCGCTCTGTTATAACATTATTCTAAAAGTATTTGATCACCTCTGTTATAAAGGTCTCATTTATCAATATTTGAAGTGTAGGTCTTCACTCCTCTATAATAGAATTCATGGCTTGATTACTTTTTACCAGTTTTTAATGCTACAAAAAGGCCAGACAATCTTTTTGATAATCTATATACATGTAAATCTAAAAGTTTGTGTGTCTGTGCTTCGGTCTGTCCAGTTATAGCAATCTCAACGTTTGTGTGTAGCTCGGTTTGTCCAGGTACATACATGTATAATAGCTTTTGAAATTTAGGAATTAACCTCACATTTTTCTGGAGTTGAACTCAAGAAGAACGCAACCGAAGGTTAAAAATCTAAATGTCTAACCACTAGTCTACGAAGACTCTTACGATTCATAGCTTTTGCTGTATACTCTATACCCTTTTCTTGATTGCTTGTGTTAAATGGCGTGTTAATTGAAACTATTATCTCTATGAAAATCTCTTGTTTTTTCGTGAACTTCTATTTCTGGTTTTTCGTAAGGTCCAATTGCTAAATCTGTGGTCAAGGCTAATACCTTTCATGGGGATAATTGTATAATTATTCTTGATTTATTATTATTATTCCTCTCTACATTCGCTCTCCGTGGTCAGACAAAGACAGTACGTTATCTCATTTTTACATATGTACCGGTATTGAGAGGTACCAGTATTGTCGTATTCAAAGTTTTGATGGATAGCTTCTGGTGGAACAGTAACCTTTTTTATACACACGCACTTCTATGCAAGAATTGTTATTGTTAGTTCTACATATTCAGGATTTTTATTTTGTTTTCTCAGTTTGCATTAATTGTATTATTACCGAATCTTTTTTATTGTAATCGTAGCAAAACCGACTTAATTTAGCTTCTAATTTAGCTTGCTAATTATTTCACATTTACATCTAAACCTTTTTATAGTCGTTTTATTTTTCTTAATTTATTTGACCTGCACGAAACATTTTTCTCATGATATAAAGTTAGAAGGTTGCAGTTGTTTGACAAAGTTTGAAAACCTTTACAGCTGTTTTATTCTTTCTCCTAATTTATTCAAACTGAACAAACTCCTTTCTCATGATATGAAGTTTTAAAGTTAGAGTGGTAACTGTTGTTATTTGTTAAATATAAATAAATTTTCTGTGCAAAAACTTTTATTACCCAGGCACTGCTGGGCATTCAACTAGTGCAGTGAAACTCGGATAACTCAAACTTCAAGGGACCGAGCAAAAGTGTTCGAATTATCAGAGTGTTCAAGTTATCAGAGCACTGTCACAAGTCCATGTATTTACTTATTTATTAGTAGATACATGAACATATACAAACTATAATATAAATCAAAAGCACAAATGGCTTGTTTCAAATTAAATGCTTCTAATGTAAAGTTTAAAACGTTTTTTATCAAAAAGTATAGAGATTTTTCTATCACTTGAGATTGGTTTGTTGTTTGAGGTGATGTTATTGCCAGGACGTTTTTTAGATTGACATTGGCAAAACTTGATCGTTGCTGAAATGCTCAAAAGAAAAGACATCTTTTTCTTTTGAGCGTTTTACCCACGATAAATTTTGCCGCTTTTTCTTGAAGTTTATCCAAAGATTTCCTTACTTTACCTGGCATTCGTTAAGAGCAACACTCCGAGGCAGTTCAATTAAAAGTTTTACGAGGTTTAACGGTACATTGTATATCACTAACGTTTTTTGAATGGATACTTATTGAATGTACACACGTATTCTGTGTTTAGGTCAAACGATGAATAGTTTTTTTTAGCTAAGACAACGTATACGTTTTATTACAATTTTTAAGACGTTTTAAACATTCAACATTCCGACGTTGATTCAACTCGGAATCCACGTCGGAAAACTATTCATCACGGGCTAGCCGGGTCACGCACTCAAGGACTTTCGCCACGCAAATACAAAACAAAAACAACATGCTGTTTTTGTTTTGTATGTGCGTGGCGAAAATCCTTGCGCCCGTGACCCGGCTAGCCCGTGCTATTCATCGTATAGTAGTACGTATAAATCAAATTTCACCAAACCTTTAGAACAGTCGTTGACAAAAATATTTTGCCGATGGAGGTAGTAACGACGCTTATGAATTACGAAAAGTTGAGGTTTACCTCTATGGCTTGAAATAAAGTGATTTTCTAAAGCGATAGCAACCGTTTCGGTAGCCGTTGGGCAAAACACAGTTCGAATTAACAGTGTTGAGTTCGAGTTATATAGAGCCATTTATCATTGCGTGGGAACGGACCAAGCAAATCCAGTCGAGTTAACCATGTGTTCGCTATATCCGAGGGCGAGTTATCCATGTTTCACTGTATATCTATATATCTCATAGTTTGTGTGTATGTACCGTACTTTTTGGACTATAAACCGCATCCCTCTATAAGCCGCATCTGCTTTATTTTCCAAAATACGATAATAAAAAAATACATAGGCCGCGCCTTTGTGTAGGCTGCAGAACTCAGGACGGTGCTTTTTAACGCGGCAGCAACTTTGCAGTTTAAAACGGAACAGTGCCTAACGGCACTGTTTCGTATTAATCGACGCTTTTTAACCTAGTGCCTAACGGAACAGTACCGTTAGGCATTGTCTCGTATTTTCTTTCACCACTAGAGGCGCACTAACCGGAGATTCTGGTTAATGCGCCCTAGTGGTGAAAGAAAAGGCCACAGAATAGCCGCACCCTTATATAAGCCGCATGGCTCAAATCAGACAAAAGTAGCGACTAATAGTCCGAAAAGTACGGTATGTGGATATGTGTGTAGTTCCAGCTATGGCTATTAAAATCTTGGACTAAAGAACCTGTATCACAGAAGATTTGATCTCATACCCTCCAGTGCACCAATCTGACACCTTACTAATTAAGCCGCACGAGCTCAATGCATTTGTTAGGCGATATATGTTGCTATATAGGAGCAAATACGCTACCACTCTGCGTCACAACGTAAGGTTATAGCATGACGTCATGAGAAGCGGGTAACTCTTATTAGTAAGCTTGCTCAAATTGTCCATTGGTATTGTGCCAGGCTAATAACAAGTGGCAGGCAACTCTCATTACCTCTCATAGTTAATAAACTGATTTTTAATACCCTGGCAACGCCGGGTAGCACAGCTAGTATATATATATGGGCTTTTCCACAAAACTAGCCCACAGGTGTGTGATTAAACAAATAAAGTATTTCACATTTAAACTATTACAAAGTCAAAACAGTATCATAATTGATCAGTGTTTACTTGGATAGCACCAATCCAAACATCAATTGACACAAAGTACAACTTCCAGCGACCAACACTCATTGATATAAAAATCATTGTTAGTAGTGTCCCCGACAGTTTTTGTTGCAAAAAGTGTGCCATGATAGCACATTGGGGTATGAAATGTATGATCACTGTTATTGTATGTTGGAAGTAACATTACTTCAAATTAATGACATAGTGTTATCATTTGGCAATATTACCAGTGTAACTGGGAATTGGTGTTCTCTTGTGTCTCTGTTACATCGGCAACCTGTATGTATGGTAAGATAGACAATTGTTTATGTCAAGTATATTGTTTGCACTCCATAGTTAACTGTTCTTATGGCATTGTAACCTTATTACCCAAGTATTAAAGCAGGTGAAAGATGATTAAGCTTGTGTCTCTTTGTTTGATGAAAAGGTATGATATGGTGCCCCTGTTACATCGGCAACCTGTCACTGACCTGTTGTAAAAACACCAATATACTGCGAAATTTACACAGCAAAAAACTGTTTTGTTTACAAAATTTGAATAGTTGGCTTCTTAAAAGTAATGCTAAAACTAGTGTAGGGATGGTTTGAGATTTTGACTTTTATGTCACACTTTGTGGGCGAGCTCTATGGAAAGACCCATATATATAATCAAGTGTTTGTCTGTCTGTCGTCATACATGTATATCCAGTTAATAGAAATTGATTAAAATATGGCGGTGTGTTTGTTTTGACATCCATGCATCCGAATGCACGAGTTCAATTCCTGTGAGGTGCGAACATTTTTCTTAACGTTCCCAACTGGTTTCTGTCAGACACAACTCTTATTATAGTAAAGATTAGAATATTAGCTCAAGTTACTAGCTGTAATTGAGTAAAGAAGCTTAGCCAATGGCAACTACAATACCTATCACTGTTTATAAGCTACTTTAAATCTTATGCAGATGTGTGGCAAAAAAAGTAAGAAATGTTTTTCAACGATCTGTGTTAGCTATGCTTAGAGCTTTCAAAATTTGAATTATGCATTGGCCAAACACACAGAATTAAACAAATACCTTCATTTAAAAGTTAGAATGGTAAATGTTGTGTATGTTGATTAAAAATAAATTTTGTATGAAAAAACTGTTTTTAAGGGGTAATGCTAGGGCATTAATCTATTTTGCTATATTCATAATAGCAATAAAAATATTTTATCTGTTCATGGTTTACTGCAAATTGTGTTTCATTCATTACAAAAAGTTGCTAAATAATGATCTGATTAGGAACAAGCAGAAAAACAAAGCAATCAAATGCTATGTTTGTGTGTTCTTGCAACCAAGAGACTCAGCAGGAGTTCACTAGCTGTTGACATTCATTTAATTTGAAAACGTTTTAATTACTTTCTCTATTGATTGGTCTGTACATCACTACATCAGTGCCCGTCAGTGCTCGCATTGCCTGAGTGTTACAATGTAATAGCAATGTTTGGAATAATTCAAGAGAGTAAACCTCCCACCATTCTTAGTGATGAGGCTCAAACTTCGACTCTAGTTATGTTGCCATTATACACCATCAGCAAGTTACCCTAAAACCTCTACTTGAATGCTACCTCTATTTGAATGCCACCTCTATTTGAATGCCACCTCTATTTGACTGCCACTATGAGAGAAGGGTTGAAAATAAAGCGTCACCCTCTATTTGAACGCTACCTCCATGTGACCACAACTTTGACAATCTTTGATCTTTATGAACCCATAATATCAAGTGATCATTAGAAAAGTGTTTCTATAGGTTTCTCTATAGACTCTCTTTATATAAACACTCTATATCAGTTTGCCATCGATATTTTGAGTTGTCTGTGAAAACAGTTTTTTCTGTTGAAATGATTTTTATGCTATTTAGTGAAGTGAACTGCTTTTATTGAATTGCAAGTGATTTAATGGTTTAGTGATTACCTATTTAGTGAATTGCATTTAAAACCAGTTGTCTTTGGAAATTTGGTACCTAATGTACTTGTTTAATCTTGCATCATGTTTTTAGAGCTTGAGTATTGTACGGATCTATTAGCTACTTAGTTTCTAGACTATTCCAGATGTGTGCTGACAGCAGGAACTCATTTTTTTAGTGACAGCAGGGGGACTGATACAATTTCTATGCCATTATCTGTAATAAAGCGATAATCTTTTAATAGTACTATTTGTTAATAACAGGCGATAACCTCAAAGTGAAATGGCCATAATCAGTTTTTTCATTGTTTAACTACTTTACCAGCGTATACAACATACCCTACAGGATGAAAATATTCGTTGGTTATAAAAATTCGCGAATTTTCAATTCCGCGGATTATTAAATTCCGTGAACAATTAGTTCTATTTTTAATCACAAGGGAGAATAACTACTGCATCAAATTAAAAACTGGCCGCTAGGCATAAATACTAAACGTAATTGAGTTCTAAAACATTTTTAAAATCATTGCCTGGGCTTTTAGCTAACACCATTGCCAATGCATCACATTTCTTTACAAAATTATTCAAGGTTGTCACAAGATATTCAGAATGGTGTCATCGCAAAAATAGCCGCTAGGCAGAAGTACTAAACGTAGCCGAGTTCCAAAACTTCTTGAAAACCATCGCCAGTGCTTCGAGTTTTATTGCCATTGCATCAAACTTTACAAAATTATTCAAGGTTTTCACAAGTTAATCGGCATGGTTTAGTCATCGCAAAAAATCTCTCCTAGTCTTTTTACATTGAAATCAACTCCATCAATCTCTAATACCGAAGTTGAGGACGATCATGATTCTGATCTGGACATTATGGTATGTATTTGATTTGCAGTGCAGATACTTTTTTCCATAATTAACTGCATTAGTTAATTCTTTTGTTTAAAAACTGATCGCTTTCATTAATTACTTCAGCTATTGTTTTTGCAGTTGTGCACCACAGCACGTTTTTGCACTTATTAATATGTTTTCTTTTTTGTGTTTACAGCAGATTGAGAATGAAACAACCTACTACGATTACGAAAACTAGAGACAAGTAGTAATATTCATCAAAGCAGGAATATTGGCAGAGAAGCAACCAGTCAACCTAGACCCCTTCATGATATCTATAACAACTCCTTGATATCGCTGCAACAAACACGATTATATTATATATTTTATTTCGTGTATAGATATATTATAATTTATTACAAACTTGAGTGTACAAATAAAATATTTTAAATACAAATAAACTTTGACAATATTGGCAGAGAAGCAACCAGTCAACCTAGACCCCTTCATGATATCTATAACAACTCCTTGATATCGCTGCAACAAACACGATTATATTATATATTTTATTTCGTGTATAGATATATTATAATTTATTACAAACTTGAGTGTACAAATAAAATATTTTAAATACAAATAAACTTTGACAAACAATGAATGGAGTAAATATAAACAGTTCAGTCCATATGGCGGTTATCTAACAACAAAATTAAACTGGTACTTTTGATAAGTGAATACTAGCGTGTAATGGTGCTCTCTGACTGGTTATTTTGGTAATAGCGGCTCCATATTGCTGTCACTGTCTTGGGTAGATGTTGAAGGTGATTCTATCGCTACTGCATGACTGGTAAGGAAGTTATCATCAGAACTTTCCTTGTGGCTTACTATTGCAAAGTTCTGCTGGTTGGCCAAAAATTTGTGCTCGTAAAGGCATTTTTGTTCCTTTTTAAAAACAAATATATATTCTTCTCGTTAGCAGCTGCAGTCACTTCTACTTAATTTCAAGACCTCCCTGAATAATTGGTGACCTTCTAAGAATGACATCTACCACCTTTGTAGTCATGGTGCCTCCGTGTATGATGAAAAATCTCTCTCACACTAATATAAATAACGAAGCGGTAGGGATGGAAAAAATGAATATTGCGTTTTACCGAAGAACCAAAGTAAAATTCAACTAATTTAGTAAATGGGTTTGAAAAAACTCATTACTTACCACAAATCGTTGGTTCATCAAAGGCATCCAAATCGATGAATATTCGTGAAAACCTCTGAGCGCCGCAAAAAATTTATAGCTTAGCACGATCGACTCGTAGTTGCAAGCTGTGGTGTATACCGCGTTTTGGTGTATGCGCACTCGGAAACACGCAATGTGCGCATGTGTAGGATTAACTCTATTGCAAGACGCAATAGAATTAACTCTTCATAGAGAGTGACAGTTTTCAGCCGCGAATAAATTAATCCGCGAATATGCATGAAATGGCAATTTATGCATATTTCGTGCATTTATTAGTGTTCTTAGTTTCAACGGAAATAGTTTAGTTAGACCATAGAGACGACAAGAAACCTAGTAATTTGAATTTATTGCTTTATTTTGACTTTTGATATTTTTCCCTATTTATTTCGGAGTATTCAGGGCGGACGGCAAAAACCGAATTTTACCCAATGATATTTAAGGACTCGGGAAAATTTTTGCAACCCTGCTAAGAAGGGTTTATTGAATCAGTGTTTAAATTTTAAATCGATGTTGTAAGGCAGTTATAAATGGAAAGTTAGCATTGTTAAGATGGCCTTGACCAATGAAGCTGTAATGACGAATCGACAAAAACCTAGGTTGAGCAAATCTGAGCTGTTCACTCTGACTATTACACAGCAGATAGGCTGGCACACCGTTAACAGTATTGATTTGTACAAATGAACAAGAGTTTCGTAATCTCGTCTGCAGCTTGCTAAGTGGTAACTACTGTCTAATTTTAGTCTTGACCAGTATTGCATTGCAGTTCGCTGACACAAAATGACATCAATGTCTACATTCTACAGCGCTTGCTCGTCATCTATTTTCTAATTATTGATTCAGAAATCAATTGCATAGATTTGACATTAAGATCTCCGTAGCACATTGGTAGGAAATGCATAGTAGCAGAATATTCTTGCCAAATGACAGCGTGAGGTTTAAGGAAGGGCAGCAGCAGTAGCTAGTTGGTTATGTGACAAGTTTTATGCTAGAGTATTCAAGAAATCCTCTTCAAGTCTTCATTGGCTAGCGATTCTCACACCAAAGTTTTCAATTACTTTTATATGAACTTATGAAGTACTAGAAAACAGAAATCCTATGACATTGTAAACCTATGTAAACATTTGTTTCCTTTTTTTCAAAAGTGTTCCTTGATTATGTCATCCTTCAAAACATCAAAATGGATAAACCTTGAAAGATTTGATCATTCAATGTACCCTTATTTACGATATTCATTTTTTGTCGAATGAATCTTAAAGGTTGACTTGCAACAAAATTCACATTACAGTTGTTTGGTATCAAAAGATTCACCATGTCTTACTCTGCTGTGTTGTAGATGCAAAATATGTGGAAATGTGATTACAAGCTCTTAAAAGCTCAAAAATGAACAGTTAATCGCAGCCATCATGAAAACGCCGTAGTTTGGAACTCTTCATTTTGATGACGCTGTCAAACGATGTGGTTATTATTTTGATACGCGATGTTATTCCGTGGAATTAAAGATATATATGGTTATGGATATAGACGCGTAATGACAATAGACTTGGTTTTATTGAATGCATGAAGACTTGGTTTTATTGGGTGAAGTATATTTGGGAAAATATTTCGACGAATGAGGTTGCATGAAAGTGTAAACAGAAGCCATCTTGTTCAGCTATGTCTCATCTGGTCCGTTTTCCAATCTACGGCGTTTTTGTGATGGCTGTGACTAACTGTTCGTTTTTGAGCTTTCAAGAGCCGGCAATCACATTTCCACATATTTTGCACCTACAACACAGCAGAGTGAGACATGGTGAATCTTTTGATATCAAATAACTGTAATGTGAATTCTGTTGCAAGTCAATCTTTAAGAGGGTTTCTATGACAAATAGACACTCCAACCTTGAAAGATTTTAGCTGTAGCTGTCGATATCTTGTTTGTAAATTCTGCTGTAGCCCATAACCATTCATGTAAACTCGTTATCACAAAAAAATTGAAAGTTATCTAAAACTAAAACCTTCAAAACTTTTTAAGGTGTTAGAAATTAAAATGAGAATCTGTTTTGTTGTGAAAATTTTATATATTATTAAATTTATATTCAAGTTTGAGACCAGTGGTCTTTCTTAAATTTTATCTGATTGTTAAAAAGTTCCTACTTTTTAAATGATAAGTTTTTTTGCGGAATTCTTTGGCGTTCATTACACTCCTAATATCAACAAACACGATATTATTGAATAGAATTGATGCAAGTAATTTCTCAAAATTCGTTTAACTAATATTTTAAACAAAAGGTTGTACACGTAGTTTATAATAATACTGTTACCTATAATATCTGATCCACTATTACAGCCATTTGTTAACCTTTTAGCGGCCGAGCGGTTACGGGTGGGAAAACCACTAGCGTACCAGGGCAATAACTGGGGCGATTTGAGCTTTTGACACGACTGCATAAAAACTGCACTAACTTACATCAAAATTGTGGCAGTTACATAAATTAACATGCATAGGAAAGCTGAGAAATTTCTCTACAGGCTGATACATTTTCTCTGTAGATAGCTTGCAGATGCTTTCCAGCAGAAGTCTCAATTTGTTGAAGCTATGAATTTTTTTATTTTATACAACCTTTTCAATTGGATTTTTTAATTGATAAAGATAATTGACAATGTTGTATAGGTAAGTAATACTTGCATGGATTCATATCTTCACAACAATTTGCAAAATAAATTGGTCGTTGAAAAGCATTGAAAGTGGAGTTATGAGCTCCTATGCATTGCAGGAGCGCCACTCGAAATTCTCAGGGCTTGCCCCTAATGACCAGCGAAAAATAGAGGCTTGACATGGTCGACTAAACTTGGCTATAACTTGCATGCAAATTGGCATGGAGCTATAAATGAATATATGCATTGGAAAGCTTAGAAATTTCTCTCAACAGGCAGCTATTTATTCCCTTCAAGTTGGCTGTGAACATTTGTCAAAATTCTGATTTGATGAAGTTGTCAGCTTTTTACCATAAAATATCGAAAACTAATACATTTTTTAGAAGCAATAATTCTGTGAAAATGGTTTATGATAAGCATCTGCACAGTGTCATATGTTTGTAAGAGTTTGCAAAAGAAATGGTTGTCCAAGTGCATCAAAAGTTCAGTTAGGCGCTTCGGTGCAATGCGGGTGCAGACCGTTCGAAATGCTCATGACGCCATGTCGATAAACAGTGCAAGAGTTACCTGACATGGCTGCTCAAACTCTGCTATAACTCGCGTGCAAATTGACATAAAGCTGCAAATAAATATGCATATGAAAGCTGAGATATTTTCCTACAGACTGAGATATTTTCCTCCAGGCAGCTTGCGAAGACTTGGAAACTTGAGATCTATATATTTGCAGTCATGATTTTTTGCTGTCAGATTTTTACATATTTCTTGAAACTATAGATTTATGTAACAGTTTTGCATATAAACTCATTGCACAGAATCGTGTGTGTTGCAGCAAAGATTAATGCACAGTAAAAAGTAGAGCTGCTTCTATCTATTTTTCTTTCTATTTTTAATTTTATTAAAAATCAGCGTAGATAATAAAGGATTGTAGACTAGTAAGACAACAGAGTAGGCTTTTTAAGAATACCTATATGCAAAAGTAAACCAATAACTCGGCAAATATATTTATCATCAACAGGCTCCGAAACATCGCAATGTTTTTGAATGCCATATTTATTTGTTTCGTTAAATATAACATTTATAATGGCTAATGTTATAAAAAGCTTTAAATAATAAAAACACTTACCTGTTTATAAATTAGAACTTATACTCCTGCCAAGCTGTCATCAAAATGTAATTATTTTGGTTTTAAATCAGCTCTTTGATATCCATCATTATTCCCTGTTGCAACGCCGGCCGTTTCACTCTCACTTTCACAATCCGCTTCACTCTGCTGATCTTCTTTTTCACTTCCATCGTCTTCTCCACCTTCTTCTGACTTGAAATCCTCTTCTTCACTTTTAAACCAGTCGATATCTTCCCCTAAACGAATTGTTTTAACAGAGCTCAAACAATCGTGTGCGTCCATGATGAATAGCTTTTCATGAAGAAAGATTAAATCTTTACAACGTGTTCTCTTTGTACATGCGTATCAGGGATTATTTATAGCCTCAAAAATGTAGTACAAAGCCAACCGAGATTGCTCAAATTATTAATTTTACATTTTAACGCTGTTTTTAAAATAAATAAAACATTTTAAAAATGATCTATTGAAAACTGAATTCTGTCGGGAGTTTCAGGTTTGGTACGCTGAGACAATGCTCGTAACCCGAAATTTTTCGGTGTTGGTACGCAAAGGGTTAAAGAAGTCTATATCCTTCCAAATTATTTGATTGAAACAAGACCTTCAGCAACTAACAGTTTTATGTACTGCTTTTAACTTATTTCATTATACATTTGTCCAGCATAGATACAGCTATACATCTTCGTTGCGTATACTCTATCCAATGAACTATGTGGGTGTGATTAAAGAGATATTTCTTGTAACATTGCTACATTTATTCCTCGGACCATGTTTACCAACAGGCTCTAATGTCGCTTCATTAAAAACCTGGTTTCTCGCAATCAATACACGTTGTTGTTTTTTCCAAATTTTATTGGCTTGTTGTTTAGCTGATTTAGTTTCATACCCACAAACATAAAAGCTCCTACATTTTGAATCTATATTGAATTACATATACAGTAGACGCTCCTATAACGTAAATAATCCGTTCTAGGAAGTTATATATAGAGTTAATATGGAGTTGCGTTATAAGATCAGAAAAATCCATGTAAATTGCCTAATCCGTTCCAAGATCTTTACTAAACTCTTTTAATTTGTGGGCTGTACCATAACTGCAGAATTATTAGTTTGCATCAACAACTTTTCTCCTTTTTATGATCAATCTCACTGGTTTAATATCTAGCATGATTGCGGGAAATTTACAAGTTGATAGGAACTGCACATTTTCGACGTTCATTTACAACGATTTGCTATTTCTTTATTTATTATTACAGCTTATTTTTCTAAACAGCAGTCTTTTCTGCAAAGGTATTTGGCTGCATTTGGATATGAATGATAAGTAGTTTATCACGAGACCATCAAATACATTATTTTGAATGATTTATTAAGCTTGCAATCGTATAAAAATGATGGGATTAGGGTCATGATTATCAGGCAGCGCGGGTCATGGATTTTACAGTAAGATCGTTGTAACTCGTCCGAATGAACATTCTGAACAGACTATGTTCGGAATGTTCTGACATATAATTGATCTGCTATCTTAGAAAAAGAGCCGAGAAGAGAGTTCTGGGGAAGGCAGTGGAGTGGAAATAATGAAGAATGAGCCATATAAAGATGGTCCTGGAGGCAAAGGCCAGTACACATACAAGATATATCACATAGGGAGTCATTTACCAAGTATGTACCAGTATGTACCGGTTTACTCAGCAATGTATTCAGGTGTTGGCGGAGTACATGTACAATATATACATTTATATATATATACATGTATATATATTATGTATATACATATATACATAATATACATATACATAATATACATATACATAATATGCATATACAATATAGCTACATATACAATAATATACATATAAAATAATATACATATACATAATGTACATATACAATTTTCTGTCTTAGGTTAATTTCTTAAGCTTGGATTAATTGCCTAGGTAATGGTTAGCAATAGATCTCTGGCTGATCAGCCAGAAATCATAAGCATGTAAGATCATACCTTACGTCCGCTATGATCTGTCTCATTTCTATGATCTAGGACCTTACGTCATATGAGCCTTGTGTCTTGGCTAAAGAAATTAAATAAATGCATTGCCGAGGCATAGCATAGTTATTTGCTGTGACAACGCGCACCAACGCGCACCCGACGCTACTAAACAATATGTTATGTTAACAAATAGCTTGACCAATGAGACTTGGTCTTAGTCATGTGACAAGTTTGACCAATGAGACTTGGTCTTAGTCATGTGACAAGTTTGACCAATGAGACTTGGTCTTAGTCATGTGACAAGCTTGCTGGATTTTCAGTGCCATTATTGAAGTATCGTCAGGATATTTGTTTTATAACATTTAGAACCAACAATTTGTGATAGCAATAACAGTTTATGAATCTACTTCAGTTTATGAAGCTACTTGCATTGCTGTATTTAACTCAAAGAAAACTTGGTACTCCACACATTAACGGTGGAAACTGAAGTTCAAAAATACTCTAGGTTCATGACATAAATTCAACTATAGACGAAAAAGGGTTTTAACCTAATTATCGAAAAAATAATTTGAACTGTTTTAGAAACAGTTCAAATTAAGTGACTTTCATATATATGCTGCAAGGGTGAATATATTTGGGTAACATTTTTCATTACGAGAATCCTGAGTAAAATTTGGTGAATTTTCAAGAGTATCTAAACATTTTCAAGTTTTAGTATGTCATGATACAACATCTTAGGCTATCTATCTAAAACTTTAAACAAATTTAAATTCGGCCTATTATTCCATAATATATTGACACGTCTATGATGTCTATTGACACGTCTATGATGTCCCATTGATATGCAAATGTTTACGACAAAAGGGCAGCATGATAGTCATAAGACACGGATCAACTCAATAGTGCAGCATGCTGTCACACCCTATGTTTACTGACTCACAAGAATATAGTACATTGTTCTCGTGTTTTGAATACTTCATCTCTCTTAGCTTGCTTCTTTTAGCTCGGCAAAAATGGCTCGTCAGAATTTTGTGAAGATAAATTTAGCCTTTTTCGGGTGAAGCGAATGTCACCTATATTTTGCCCTCTTTCGGTGGAGTGACCTTTTGGATGCAATAAATCTGCTAACTTACCTCTAACTTGTCAAAGATCTCGAAATGAAATATGCATTGGGAACTTGAGAGCTATCTAGAGCTACCAGTTGCTATTGCTGTTGCTATTGCTTGCAATTAATCTGCAATGATATTATAGCTTTATTATGTGCTTTGCAATTTGTTAGAGGTTTCAATTTTTTATTTTATTCCAAATTTGAAGACATATTTTTATTTTATATTAATATTTAACAATGTTGAATAAAAGCCCATTTTTCTCATTGATATGTTTGCTACACTTTGCAGCCAAAACTAGCTTTTTATGTGCAATAGAAGTGGAGTTGTGATCATCGATCCATTGTAAGCTGTGTTAAGATAGCCGCAAGGATTCTATTAAATAATATGCTATAATTCTGCAAATTTATAAGTTTTATTGTGATAATCGATCAAATGCTACAAATATATATTTTCATAAACAAGTGACATAAACGAATCATACTTACATTACATGCAAATACAAAAACTAATGTTTTTGAAACAAAAATATTTGCATAGTTTGCTCGGATAGCAGCGTTCTGATTGTTGCTTTCGACGGAAAGAGCATCTTCTGGCTGTTCCATACCTTCCACAGTGTTTATGACCTCAACTCTTCTTCTGCACTGCTTAACTAGTTGATATTAGCATCCAAACAATTTTTTGAGCAGAGCAATATTTTGACTCGTTGCATTTTGCACAAATGCAACGCATAAAAGTTTTGCTCGCTAAACGCAACCTTCACCCCAAACCAGTCATTCATCTACCATCGTAAATGTAAACCGTTTTTTCTATGTATGTACTTTGAAGTAACGAAACCATGTTAAACAAGGAACTACTATTAGCCTGAGGCAGTTGTTAATTATTTCTATTGTGTCGCTTTCAAAGTTTTAACAAAAAAAAACGAAAAGCTTTTGGACATGGACAACGAGAGAATTAATTGTTATCGATGTAAACGATTCATTATCTATACGATTTTTGGACACTTTTCTACTGATCAATTGGTATTGTGGGCTCATAAAAATCAAATAATGTCAAAGTGGCAGTCAATTGGAGGGGGCGTTCAAATAGAGGTGGCGTTAGATTTTATATTTAAAAATACAGTTCGGTTTCATGTAAAAGTAAAAACGATATGATATAATATTTATAATCATATTGTTAGAAAGAGAATTAATTAGCGCTCTTTTAATATTTGCTCTATCGTTATTTACTATTATACTATTTACTATCTATCGACTATCGTTATTTAGAAAAGAATAGTAAGTGACAAGAATATGCAAAATCTCGTTAACATAATCAATAGTGTAAGACAAGCACGTAGTTTAAAGTATATGAGGCATATATGAAATCTTTATTTTAAATAAAAAAATTACCAGTCTATGTATTTGTTTGCAACGCAAATCGCTAACGAAAATGCAGTTATATGTACACTAAAACGTAATGACTGTGACGATCATCCCTGCTCATACATCCCCTCATCATTATTACTATATTTAAAAAGATGCAAAGCTAGTCTATGTTGTTGAAACCAACAGGGAGCAATTTATAAATATCTTTTGTACAATTATCTGTATATTCTATTTTGCAAATGAAGCATATATATATGTCTTTTTTACTGTCGAAGTTGGAGGCCATTATAATTTTAAATTAACGCTGATGGTGTGATAATCATAGTTGAATTGGAGTGTCATATTCACGATGCAAATTTTTGCAATGCCGTTGTTTCAAGACTGAATATTATTGTAAAAAAAATTACTGGAAGTGTTAAATTTTCTATTTTACTAAAAGCGTGTCTGGATGGAGTAGTGAGATAATTATAATAATTTTTATAAAGGGAGCCTACTATCGCAGCAAATTTCGATGACCAGCGTGATGCTGTTTTGCAAGTGTTAACAACGGTAAAACTGGTGCGTGGAGATTAAAATGCTTGTGTTAAACTGTATTTAAACTGTAATAAAAGTTGTTTCACTGTAATTTGAGAACATTTTGGAATTTATATTTCATCTTTATACAGAGAACAACAACGATAAAACTGAATGATATTTCCGGATGCACTACCATCACAACCTCAACAACCAACAAAACATTTCTTTCAATTTCATTTATAAGTTAATATTCTTTATATTGTACAGTTTTTATTGTACAGTTTATATTGTACAGTTTATATTGTACAGTTTATATTGTACAGTTTATATTGTACAGTTTATATTGTACAGTTTATATTGTACAGTTTATATTGTACAGTTTATATTGTACAGTTTTTGGTCAAATAGAATGTGGAGCTTATCAAAATAAACAACTTTGTTTTAAAATTACATGTTACAGTATATTTTCAGTCAATTGCTAATAGGAGGTTCCGAAATCTGGTGATTCTCATAACAAAAGGTCTTACCCATTTCTACACATAGAAATACTTGTTCTAGTGAAGCCATGTTGTCATTGCCATTCAAAAGCATGGCAATGACAACATGCGACAAATGCCATTGGTCGCCATCACATTTGTTGGAAATTAAGGAAATTGAATCGACATCGCTATAACTTACTATTTCAACCAATCAAGGATTCATCATTTGGTTTATCTTCACTGACGTAGACATACATGTTCATTTTGAAATGACACATCGATAATGCATTACCAACGTTTTAGCTAGGCAAATGATACATTTCATCTGTGTATGTGGCCAGGCCTTAATCCAGTTAAATAAGGAGTGGTACTCTGCAGCGTTCTACATGAGCATGTGCATGGAGCCATCTGGTTCTGCTGCCATGCATAGTTCGGCTAGCCAAAGAACTAGCAGCAGACTGATCACTTAGTACTTTTCAATGTGACCCTGCAAACTCATGGTAGTCATATACTCTGTTTCCATGATGCACAGTACTTCGATGCAGTCCCCTCCGAAGTCGAAGAGATTGTACATTTACATGCTGCACAGTGGTTTTCAGCAAATTAGCTAGAGAAGAGAAATTGTATAAATCGAATCGCCGGATGGAGACATAGAATTGATCATGGATACCGAATGTCAGAAACGGTCTTTTTATGCTTTGTTCGTCATTATACTTTTATTTACAATACACATTCACAAGGTTTCACAAACCTTAACACAACTTTTACATAGAAATATATTTTTAATAGGTATTTTTTTAAGTAATATATTATTTAAATGTTACTTTAGGACTTGCCACCATTTTTCGAAAAGTGTTGGTATCGATAACAAAGTCCAGGAAAGTAATCACCTCATCATCTTCGTGGTGTGAAGACCATAATTAAACTTAAGTGAAAGAAGATCGGAAGAATAGAAGAAATACGATAAGCGGGATAACTTTTGTACTAGTTTATGGCCCTCGATGAATCTGCCTCCACAGTAAGAGAGCTATGCGCGGCCACTGCGCAATGCCGTTTCCTTGCTGCGAATTTGCAGTGGCTTCGTACTGATTAGTGCGCAGTAATTTCAGTGCGAAGACGGCATTTCCATGATTCAGAGAGAGCGCAACTCCGAAGTAATGTGCATCATGGAAACAGTGATTGAGTACTAGCATTTCATTTCTTCATCAGCATCTATTCACTCACCGTCCTTGAGGGGGAATTGCTTTAGTGCAGATTTATTGGATTTGCTGTTTTTTTTCTTGGAATTCTTGCTCATGCTGGATCAAGCATAGCCTTTTTACCAATCTATAGAGTGCAGCATACGTAATTATGCCCTGAGGCTCCTGTCATTTCATTAAATTTGATCAATACCCACACCAGCAGCGGAACTAGTAGCCGTGCTATGTAGGTTTGATGTCTATGACTGCAGAAAGAGATCAAATGAGTTAGAGGTGAAGACACTCCAATTGATCTCTCAATTGCAAGGGGAAAGGCCCTTGCAATGAGCTGAATCTTTTTTTAAAGAAGCACAACACATGCTCCAAGTTCCGTGATTAGCAAAATGATCAATTCTAATGACATATTTTAAAAGGCTTCTAAGGGAAAATAATCTGTTTTGTTACGAGGATTAATATAAAATTCAAATGTGTAACGGGAGCTTATGTGGCGAAGGTTCTGCGTTTTAAGAATAAAAAATTCTTGGCTTGTTTGCTGAATGGTCTTAGAAAGTTCAAATATTAGTTCGATTAGGAGATTTGTGAAATTTTGACAACAGTTATAAAGTATGACTCGGCAATATAATTAGTTGTTAGCCCTTTTCATTATGCTAGCTAGAATGAAAGGGAAGACAATTTACATTGTTGAATTTGATGGACGATTGAGACGCTACACAACTTAAAAAAATATTTGTTCACTGAACGGGTCATGAACATTTGAACACCTGTTTTTGACCTCATTAGATGATTCAACACTGCGAGGCTGAGGCAAGCAAAACATTTTTATTAGATCATTTTGAAATCAATAAACTGAAAAACCACACTGGCTCACCCCAAAGTTTGGTCAAATAAACTGAAAAACTAAAGAAACATTTTGTGATTCATACTTCCCTCTCCAATTATAAAATTCGATAAATTCCAAACAGTTTAGTTTGTCGCATGTATGGACTTCTCCGTTTTAACTAAACAATTTAAATTAATATTATGAGCAGGAGAAGCTCAACAGCAACCGCAATATTAACTTTGCAGGAACTAAGGCACAAAGCTGAGAAATTGGCTCACTAATAATTTTTTCACCGAAATCTTTCGAGCTTATCGAAACTAACTGCACCGTGTAGCAGATGTATCTGCGAAACAGCACTGGAAACTAGTATAATATTCACCACTGATGTCTATGATATTTGTAACTAAACCAATGAGTCACCAACATCTTCTGCTCACGTGTGTTAAAACAGGGCTCTAAAAGTGCTTTCTAAAAGGAGCTCATGTACATGGCTAATGCCATGACACTCTATTTTTAAACCTTTTTCATATAGTGGCATTTTATTAAAGGTGCCATTTAGATAGAGGGTAGCGCTGTAATTTTTGACTAGCTCGTCAGAATTTTGGGAAAAAAATTTCGTACAAAAAACTGGTAAGGCGATGTTAATGTCGCCTATATTTTGCACTCTCCTTCGGGTGAATTGGTATTAATGCTGTCGGCTCCAGCATTTTTCCTAAACCATTTTTCATATACGTCGAAGTATCAGACCAGGTTCAACAAGAAACTACTTTGATTATAATTTATAAGCGGGATACGCTTCATTGTTAAGAAAACACCATTAAGCTTTGGAGTTAAAAAATGGACATGATCTTTTTAAGTTTAAAAAACACTTTTAACATATTAAAGTTAGAATACACCCCAACAATGGTTGCTATTACATCTTACGGTGTTCCTGAAGAGTATTCTCATCGTTCATCAAAATGTTTTAAAGTCTTCTGTTAAGATTGTGAACCATTTTATGGATGAATCTGAAAACAATGGGTTGGATTTAGATCAAAATGGGTTCGAATCAGAGAGTAATTCTGATGATTATGATGATC
Organism: Watersipora subatra; assembly: GCF_963576615.1. Taxonomy (NCBI): domain Eukaryota; kingdom Metazoa; phylum Bryozoa; class Gymnolaemata; order Cheilostomatida; family Watersiporidae; genus Watersipora; species Watersipora subatra. The sequence continues at coordinate 38,829,962 of NC_088710.1, read as the reverse complement.
CATCTTCTCAAGAACACGTCACTAAAATCATGGCAAACATTACAACAATGAAAGAATTAATTGTTATTGATGTAACCGAATCATTATAAGTACCATTTTATCTACAATTTTCTATTGATTAATTTCTATTATAATGGTTCGTAAAGATGAGAGAATGTCTAAGTGGCATGTCAATAGAGGTGGTGCTCAATTAAAGGGCGGCTGTGCTGTATTTTTCAACCCTTTTTTCTAGTGTCTTTCTATTAGAGGTGGCGTTCAAATGTGTCATTCAATTAGAGGTGTTACGGTACATAGATATATATATATATATATATATATATATATATATAACATCTTCTGAGCACTTCACACCAACCAATAACTTTACAAGGTGTCCACTTATACAGAGACACCAGAACAAAAACTCATTACCTACTTTGTTCGTTTGGTTTACTCACAGTAGTCAATGCCACTTGAGCTAACAACTTTTAGCCAAAAGTTTTTGTAAAATAATTGTTCACACATTCTGTTGAGTATGAGCACTCTCTAGAGAATGTATGAAACATGAACTACAGTCATAGGAGGATAACTAGGTTTATGCTGAAATATATAATATAGTTTTTTTACTGCAACACCTCCATAATACTCTTATCTAAAATGTTTCCATTATTCACTAGTCTTATAGTAACATATAGTATAAGGAATCAGACCCATCAATGGGTTATTAAAGGGTGAAAGGAGAGGCTTACAATTTTTCCCTTGTCAGTGTGTTTCAGAAGATGTACATTTTTCAAACTGAAAATTCTACCTGCTTTATCGTCTACGTCAAAGTTTGTGATATACATTACATGTATTGAAACAAAAAATTATCGTAAAACCTCTATTTAAATACCACCTTTATTTAAATGCCATCTCTATTTGTCCACCACTTTGACATTCTTGGATCTTTACGAACCCATAATAGAAAGTGATCAGTAGAAAAGTGTCCACAAAATTTTACTAATAATTACTCAGTTACATCGATGATAATTAGTTCTTTCGTTGTTATTGTAGTGGTTGCCATGGTTATAGTGACTGCGTACCTGAGAAGATCACTCGTCACAATCATCGAAATTACACTATGATTCGGGGTCACTAAAGCCTAACTCCGATACATTGTCTTTAGATTCATTGATAATGTGGTTTACAATCTGACCCGAAGACTTTAAACCATTTTGGTCTATGATAAGAAATTTTTCAGAAACATTTTTATGGTGTATCGAAGTCCGTTTTCTGACTCCTAGTCTTTATGGTTTTTTCTTAAAAACTTTGAAAACAACACCATTGAAGTTAATAACTGTATCAGGGTACACTACTCAAAGTACATGTTGTTCCTTGTTGAACTCGGTCTGATACTAACCATATGTGTCATGATCACAGAAACCATGGATAAGTCGGGATTATAAGATTTAGAGTTATCTGCATTAACAGGAGAAAATTCTGACAATTATTTTGCAAAAAAATTTTGATTCTTGCTTAATTACAACAGATTTTATGGTCAATAAACTGAATGCATGTTTACCATCAGTGCGAAAACCTAGTTCCGGGAAAACTGGTGTTAAAGTCTGAGAAACGAAAACCGATGCACAGTTTTGTTTACATTTCAAAACGTCATAGCAACCAATATTAAGAGGTTGTGATATTCATCTAGATTTCTGTTTTTATATCAAAAAAATTATGCTGAATTTAAAAATCTAAACAGATTTTGGCTGGTTGTCATAGAAATGGCTGTATATCTATAAGAATATGTATTACCTAATTTTGCAGATATTAAAAACGGCTTGGCAGTGCCGTGATATTGAGCACAACCGTAGTATGATCAACAAAATGTTAAAAAAAATAATAACAGTAACATATTGCACATCATCGGTCACTCTATACTTTGATCTTGCAAATTCGAATAATTTTTCTTATAATCAAATCTTATAAAATCAAATAATTATTCTTATAATTAAATATTGTAAAAATCTTATATGAATGGTTAGGAATATATCATGGTCATTCCCTTTACTTACACTGCTTTTGGCATCAGTTGGAATACTCATTATAAGTGTCCAAAATGTCAGAATTATCCTTCAAATCAACAAAAAAGAAACGATTACGTTTTTCGGACGCCATTTTTCAGTACTTCCTGTTTAGCATAGCAACGGTTTTAAGGGGTTTTTCCGAGGTTTTAAGACATTTATTATCTAAACTGACTTCAGATTCAGAAAGATCACTCTTTGATTGGTCCAGAAGCAAGTGTTACAAAAATCCTTACCAAAATTATAAATTCAGTTAGTGCAACTTTAAAGTCGAATAACTCAACGTCGTGATTTGCGACTTAACCATTGTTTCTGTGACCGCGACCCATATTTGAAAAACGATTTAACAAAAATGCTGAGGTCGATGGCATTAATGTCGCTCCGCCTGAAGGAGAATATAAAATATAGGCGACATTAGCATCACTTCACTTTGCCCGTAAAGTGTTAAATTTATTTTCTTAAAATTCTGATGAGCTAGTGAAAAAATACAGCGCCACCCTTTATTTCAACATCACCTCTAATAAAATACCACTATCATAGGGGAAGGGTGGAAAAGTACAGCATCATGGCATTCAAATAGAGGTTTTATGGTATGCTTCCCTCGTTGCATGTGTGAGAAATGTGTTAACTCATATGTGGATATATCCATAAATAAGGATATCTTTCTGCAAAATTTAAAAACAGGAATTTCATTAAAAGAATGCTTCTCCTATGAAGTATAAACTGTAAATCTTAAAATGAAAAATAATCGTGCGAGTAGTGCTCCGCTATCATCATTTAATAGTTTGCCAAAGTTGGTATGTATGTGAAACAATTCTTTATTGCTATAATGGCAAGATAGTGATGCTTGTATATGGAATGCTTATTCTTCTGAACGCAAATGCCTAATTGTAATGGATTTCACAGTGGCTTTGCTGCCCATCCTTGTATGAATTGTTATTGTGTGCACTAATTCATTGTTGTAAGACAGGGGTTTGGAACCTATGGCTCTGGAGCCATATGTGGCTCTTTTGATGATTGCATCTGGCTCTTAGATGATTCAGTGGAAAAAATAATCCATAATTTTTCTGTTAAATTTATTAACATATACTGTAGAATTTCCTATAACGTATACCTCATATAATGTAAATTACAGATAATATAAATGATTTTGTGAAGTCTTTGCTTCCTACTAGGTAAAAAATTCCATATAACGTGAAGCATGTTATATGGAATTGTCATTATTATTGTCAATCGATATGGAAAATTTGCCCGACATATACATAGCATGTATATGTCAGGCAAATTCTCAATATCGATTTGAATGATAATCTATCTCGCCGCACTCGTGAAAGAAAAACGAGATGCGTATAGCATTATATCTATTATACATAATTATATATACAACATCTATGACACTTTAGTTTGTCGTGATAGATTGTCAGATGTGTCGACAAAACAACGATTAGGTAGCTGTTCAATTGGTAATCAATATCTGGAGGCGATTCATTGGTGCAGGTGTTACAACGTCGATCTACCATATCTGTATGTCACGAGTTGGAGTATTGTCGAAAGTTCTCTTTTATCCTAACCTTGAGTAGTACTGCTTCTTGAACAATATTTTGTTGTTTAGCTTTCTTGTAGACGCATAAAATATTGGTATTAGTTTTCCTATGCGGAACAGACTTTGCTGTTTAGAAAAAATAAGCAAATCGTTGTAAATGAACGACAAATTAATTTTGTTCAAACGTTGAACAAAATGGTTTGTTAGTTAGTTAATACCCTAGGACACTTATGTATTCGCCTCATCTAACTTTCGCGTTTTCGCGGAGTCATCCTCTCGCGAAAATTTCATGTGCGAAACTAAACTATCATAACGAACGAGCGAAAACGCGAAATTAATTAGCTTTGTTCATTGATAGTCCAAGAAACAAATGGCAGCAAGCGATCAAATTGCATTATCGACCTCGCCCACATCATTCTACCTGCGGTTCACAATTACAAACTAGTCCCGAATTGAATTTTTTTTCTTATCGGTGAACCGAACCTGAGGAATCTAATTATGTTTGTTCCACTGCATTTATTTTCACATCACTATATTTTCGCACTCATCAGAGTTGCGAAATTAAGTTGCAGCGAAATTTTACTCTGTATGCTACTCACGAAACTAAATACTAGTGAAATATAAGTGTCCTAGGGTACAACATGAATGAACAAAATAAATCAATTTTTGTTATACTCTAAAATTGCTCAAACACACTAAATTTGCTGGTCTTCCTTTTCCATTTGATGGTTTCCAGATTTGAAATATACATATGGCTCTTCTAGAATTAAATTTTGAAAAATTTGAGTTTTTGGCTTTCTCAGTCAAAAAGGTTCCTGACCCCTGGTGAAGGGGCTTGTTCTTTTATAAGTTGGCATGTTTGAGTAATAATGGTGACAGGAAACATCAATAAGTTTCTGCTACACTTGTATTATTAGTTCAAATTACTTGTAATTTAAATTAATTAAGTAACTTGTTTTCAATGCTAACTTTAAATGCTATAACTAATATCAGTTTTACTCAAACTTGCACCTGTTTCAGTAATTTGTGTAACCGTCACCACTGCTGCACTGTCACCATTGTTACACCCATCAACTCACATAATTACAGGAGTAATTTGAGTGAACTTCACATTTAAAGATAGTTATTAGTGCAATGGTGTTCTCATGTGCGAGTTACTCATTATATTGTAACTTTAAAGGTTGACTTGCAACAAAATTCACATTACAGTTATTTGGTATCAAAAGATTCACCAGCAGCTAGCTCTTCAAAAGAGCGTATTAAGGATAGCAACTAGCTCTTCAAAAGAGTATTAAGGATAAGCAACTAGCTCTTCAAAAAAGAGTATTAAGGATAAGCAACTAGCTTTTCAAAATGCACAGTGAAACACTTACTAGAAATCTTCTCAGTAAAAATCAACTTTGTCCTTACATATTATACATCATGTGAAAGAGCTCGTGGAGCTCTAAGTTAATAACTGATTTAAAATCATTTTAATTGCAATACCAATATTTTATAAATAAATAAAAATCTTGCCTCGTATCTGGTCTTGTTAGTTATTAACCCAAAACAAATAAAACGCCTTCTTCTCTGATGGCCAACTGTGACTTCCACCGACACAGATCTAATGTGTAAGCTTTGCTTGTCTTGGCCTCAGCATCTCTAACAGGCATATCTATTTTACTAACATCCATGCACTTGCAAGCAGCGACGAGTATAATGTTATACCCTAGATTGGTTCCGAGCTATATTACCCAAGTCCGCGCTGAGAGTTGAGGAGGAGGCTTGGAATGCTTACCCCTACACAAAAACCGTTCTCAAGTGTCCTTTTATCGAGAAGTTTTCCATCACAATTGAGACCGTTTACCATCAGGATAGTGGCACTCAGGAGAACGTATTCAACCTCAGCCAAGCGCAACTTCGCAGCAGAACTGTTGGTATGTATGGTTTAGAGCCCTTTTTGCCTTATATCTTGTATGAGGTGAAATTGATTGGCTGGTTAAAGGCACGTATGAAGTCTTGTTTTAAGCCTCTAGTCACTCTTTAGCCTTCAAGTCAATAAAGCTGCCTAGTTCTTTTACGTGTACAAGTATATCTATACATATATATGTATATTTAAAAGTCATTAGCTGTCTAGTACATGTGTGTATACGTAAAATATTGTTATTTCCTTATTAACAATTCAAGAACATTCAAGTCATTAGAATGTATTTCTATAAACAATAAGTCAGCATAAAGCTTTAGAAGTGGCCAACTCAGCTGTTTGCGAGTCACACCGCCTGCACTCATTAAAAATCACTAGATATCCATCTGTTCTGAGTGCGTGCGATGGTTTTTCTGTGATTACACACATATTCACATGTATTTGTGTGTTTTCTGTGATTACACATGTGTATTTACATGTGCATCTATTTGTGTTGTTGCATAGACATTTCTATTTAGGGTATATTTTACAACATTAATAATTTGAATTTACAAATGAACATCATGAATTCTGTTGACCAAAAATAGTGCACATAATAAATTGTGTGTCAACTATGTTTAAATATTTTTAAGGGGTGTGACAGCAGAAGCTGCCTCTCTCAACGCCTAATTAAACCTAACTCAAGTTGTGTTTGAAGATTTCATGTGTCTTCCCATTTATATTAATAGTTATTGCTAAACTAATTAATTCATAAGTGCTCATTATCAGTTTTTGATGAAGAGCATTTCTAAAGTAAAGTGCATTTATATAGGACATTGCTGCAAGCTGCCTTGCTCAGTATTCAATCTCTCAGCCAGACTCACTTAAGGCTCTTATAATAGACTATCATTTGACCATCCATCATTTGAGTGCCTAAAGTGGCTACTTTATGGGTCCTTAATAAAGGTTGGATTTTCTATCGAAGGCGAATTTTTATATTGCATTTTGCGTTTTTTGTGATACTGATGGCACTTACAAGCATTTTTACGTTTTTCATCGTTTGTTACGTTTATTACTCGGTTTGTTATGACGTGTAACAGACATAAGTCACCTCTATCAGGTTTGTACGCCATGCCTAGGTTTGCAGTCGAATGTGAGGGTTTTGAGAGTTTTCTGAAGATTCTGAAGAAGAAACCTAGGATTCATCATTTAGGTTAGTCCATGTCTGGTGAGTCATTCTTAATTTACATGTTTTATTAGAATAAGTATTGCAAGTAATTAAATCATTCATGGCAAGATTTGGTAGATGCTTTTTTATGTTGTAGTGACTGTGTGAGGTAAAGATCTTGCCATATCGTAACATGTATCACAAAAGAAACTTTTATCATAGAGGAGCAGAGTTGTATATTTGGGTTACTAAAAACTTAATAAAATATTTGCTGTCATATTTTAGTTTGATTTTGGCATCATCATTTATGTATTCAAAATAAGTTGCATTTTAACAGCCGTGAATACAAGCTAGTTTCTCGTGGGGACCAAATTTTTTTGTTAACATTTTTATTACTAGGCATAAAAAAATTTGCTTATTGTTCAATTCACAACTACATGGCTGTTTTTAGGCTACATTGTTCTGTTACAGATCGCGATTACTAGCTTGCTGTTACCCTGACACGTAGCATTCCACTTTATAAAATATATCAGGTGTGGCTAGTAGTATTTACCACTATTGTTTTGCTTGTCGTTTGTTTACTCAATGACTTTGCTTTCTATTTGATGGCTCCTGGTAAACACTATTATTATTGTGTGACTTTTATTGTTGGTAGCAGGCACAGGAACTTGTATCAATTTTGTTAGTGGAGCTCGAGTTATTCTGAATATAAAAGTTTCATTTTGGTACTACCTTGTTTGATCTTGGTTTTTCATTTGTGCCCATCACTCGATTGCGTGTGTCTATATAAACCAAATCATTTATGCACGTTAATACCTAACATATATACAGGTTAACATATAACCTGTATATACGCTATTGTAAAAAACATGCGGAAAGATGGAGTAACGCAGACTGGTAGAAGTCTCATTGATGCAAACTGGCATAACCTGTTGCTCTTACTTCAGCTAGTAACAATAGAGGTATTCCGTTTACATACATGTACATGTGCCTGCTCATCTTCTCCGCTCATCTTCTCTCCGCTCATCTTCTCTCCGCTCATCTTCTCTCCGCTCATCTTCTCTCCGCTCATCTTCTCTCCGCTCATCTTCTCTCCGCTCATCTTCTCTCCGCTCATCTTCTCTCCGCTCATCTTCTCTCCGCTCATCTTCTCTCCGCTCATCTTCTCTCCGCTCATCTTCTCTCCGCTCATCTTCTCTCCGCTCATCTTCTCTCCGCTCATCTTCTCTCCACTTATCTTCTCTGCGTGTTTATCATTACTCCTCATACCACTCATCGGCTTAAACACTCTTCACAGATTTCTTGTTTCGAGTTCGAATTGGCCAGATGCTGAGTGAGTAGTATCCACACTTGAACAACCCAAATGCTCATGGCTGCAGGACTGAATGCTGGCTTTTATACAAGACCCACTGAACTTAAAACCCCTGGAATGGCAATCACGTGACTTTTACGTTGATAATAATACGTAAACGTATGCGCCATATTGGAGAGCTAATCGAATGCTAGTTCCGTTTGTAAACAAACGGTGAAAAATGACAGAAATGTACATGTTGAATAGTTATTTTCCAGCTGGGTGTTAATGAAAGCTACTCCTACACAACGTTTAAGCCGTGGTCACACGGGCACCGTACCGAACTAAATGACGCAAAACGACGTCGTTTTCAGCTCTAAAAAGTTCGGCTGAGGACATTTCTGGCCGAAGCGAACTATTTCGGTACTGCTCGAAATTTCGTGCCGAATCCTTGCTCTTATTGGCTGGTTAAGATTCTAGAATTCTAGCGAGCACGCGTCACATTTTTTCTTACGTGCGTGTGAGTAAAGTTAAAAAAGAAATGGGACGATACTTTTATTTCGTTAAATAAACAACATGAAGCAATTTACGACAAGGTTCACCCGGACTTGTGATTGGGTTGCATAAATGTAAGATGTTGCACTTAAGTTTTGCATAAATGTAGGGGAATGGTTGTGATTTTCTTTCGTGTAGAATATAAGTAATGTGTCATATTCATCCTGATGAACTATCGTTGACTGATTTATTTATGTAAAACCACAGTACTATGATAAAGACTGTTTTTGTTTGTTATGTACTCAGCATAGAAAAACATTCATATGTTAATAAAAAAATATAATTATGTTGATGGGAAGGGTTAGCAAAATATTTGTATCGAGTGATTTATTTTGAGCAGCCGAACGATCTTCTGATAAATCTGCTGTGTATTTATGATTTATAATAGTTCCTCAAAGTTTTTTGTTTACAATAGAAATATTTAACTCAAATACATAAAAACTACTAATGAAACCGTGTCCTGCCTCTATACGTATGGTATCTAAGAAGCGAAGTTACTTCGGTGGCCGTGTGACATGTGCCACGAACCGAACCAGCCTCCGAACCGAACCGATCCTACGTCGGTTCGGTGCTCGTGTGACCACGGCTTTAGAGTGCCCTGATAGAAGAAAACCTATTTATAACATATGGAGTAGGATATATCAAATGATAAGTAGATGTATAATAGATTTTCGTGGACCATGTTACTCATACAAACTGTTGTATTACAAATGCATAAACCCAGCAAATGATATATTCAGGCAAATAACAACTGTTCCATTATATTAAAATTTATATTACATATGCATAAATGCATATGGAAAAACTTAGCACATGAAGTATTTCGATAAAAACAACACATAGGTATGCTGCCAAAACAGACACTGTTTTCAAGATTTAAGTGATAATAGCTTATGAATGTATGATATGTATAATACAGTATCTGTAAAAGATGGAATGAACTACTGCAACAACTAAACGGAAATTAACAACCGTTGTAATAGAGAATAATCAAAATAATGCAAACAAGGAAATGCAGGAATTAGTGTAATCAGATGATTAAACTTATACATACACGTTACAGAAACTGTGTAAAAGGAGATTTGTATAGAAGTGGATATTGAGCCAAGGTGCATCAGTTTCTTAGAACTAAATCAGATTAGGAATAACAGCACAACAACAGCTGCAGATGAATATTACAGTGATTATATTATTACTGGCCTTTAAAAAATACTACTTTAGTATTGTATGCCACAAAGATGCACCTTGCAGTTTGAGTGCAGGATTTTAGCATAATGATGCTGTCGGAGATCATAAAACGACTGAATAAAGTTTTTCATCAATGACGCAGTGGTTGGATATGCCATCTGCCGTATCCGCAAGGTGTTTCCCAAAGCATAACACATCACTAGACCTTACACTACTGATAAAATACACCACACAATGGAGTGGATTTGGCTTTGTATGAATACGAAAGTGTTGATCTGCAACTAGCAGGATCCTGATGACATCGTCTGATGGACGCACCAATCCTCCATTGTTTTGTAGCTTGAGTAGAGTATAGAGATGTCGCTACTGGATATTTGACTTAGTGGTAACCAGCAACTGACGGCCAATGTCACGACAGCACTTTAGTTAGCTTTTGCACAATGTAGCCAGCTATATAGACTATACTGTTACCTATAACAGAAATTTGACATCTGAAATCATTGAGTTCCACAAACTGATCAACTTCTGGAGTAGCCTGTATGATGAGAATCTTGTTTTGAGCAGTAACATTACCTGTCTTACTAGCATCTGATTCTGCACCACATTTGATGATAAGTCTGCGAAGGTAGCCTTAAACTGAGTAACAGTGGGATTATTATTCCAACCCCCTAAACAAAAGCATCAATTATAACAATTACATAAAATCAACAAAAATGAATGTCTTATTCACATAAACATAGTACCCTTAATAAACAACCATACAAGTAATAAAATAAATGAAAATAAAACAGCTCAAAATGCTACCATATCGCTATGTAAAATGAAAATGTAGCAATTTTCACTGGAAGTCATTCACACCCATCTTAGGCATAAAGCTTAATGGTTGACTTGCAACAAAATTCACATTACCGTTATTTGATATGAAAAGATTCACCATGTCTTACCCTGCTGTGTTGTAGGCAGGGTTATTAAAAATCGATGATTTTTTTTAAATCAAAAAAATCGATTTCTATTGTTTTATTTGATTTTTTTTATTTAAATCGATTTTTTTGATTTTTTTTGTTCCAAAAAGATGTTTTGTGTTCTAAATTGCAAGTTATTGCTATCAATTTGGAATTTATGATTTGCAGGAGTATTATGTAGTTTTATTACAACAACTAGGAAATGAAAAAAAACATTTACACAGTTAACATTTGATAAAAAGGACAACATAATTTATGCGTTGGACATTAAATCCCAGAAACGAAGATGAAGAATCACAGAGAACAGATCACACAACTGCTAAGCTGCAGACATATTCATAGGCACTTGCTGTGGCAGCTGTCACTGTTTTGGGTGCTGTTTGAGGTTTCTAAATTTTTTTTAGATTATAGCTACTTTAAGTTGAGCAACCTTGCAGCACTGTGCTTGACAATATGGTTTTAAATTTAATCATTAAAAAGTATCATTCAACATTGAAAAATATTACCTTTAAATGGCTTCAGTCGAACGTTTTAACCTGCTGTTAAAACATGGATCATGGAAATGTTCGTTGCAGATAAGTGCTCAAGGATCAGGCTTATTCACTCTTCTGCGGTTGCGATACCATTGTAAATAACGAGAGTTCTCAGTTGCTTTGTTTGGAAATCTAAAAATTAAAATGAAACTGTAGTAGTTAATTAGCAACAGTAGTAATAACAATAGTATTATTACTCTTATCTCCTTACTGCTAGCTAGATCCAGGTACAACAATAAATAATATTATAAGCACGACAAACACTTCCTTCAAATATAAATATTTAGAAATAACCTAATGGGTTGTAGTTCTAAAATATTAATATAAAAAAAAATCAAAATTTAAATAATAAAAAGCCTTCGTTCTGAAGGAAGAACATTTCACTCACTAGCTTATAAATTTATCTAATCACCGACAAAATACAGTCAAACTCGTACACTCAGTAGTGACACTGATCGACTCTCACTCACCCAGTGACTAGTGTAGTAGAACTAACTAGTGGCAGTACTAACTAGTAGTAACACAACTATTAGTAGTCGTAGACTTGAGCAATAGTAACAGAACTAGTAGTAGAAGTGACTCACTTGTGAAATGTCATGCCTTTTCCTTTAAAAGTCCATTCTTGCAGTTTTTGCAGTTCATGGAATAGCAATAGCACTGTGCACCTACACCCTTATCTCTCGTACATAAATTATTAGTAGCAATCTCAGTAGTCTGTTCCTTTGATTGAGCGGTGTATTCGTGACCTTCCATAGCTGTTAAATCTGAAATTAGATTTCTTTCTCACATTGAACACAATGAAATTAACTTGAACATTAACTGATAATGGCGTCGACCGGATTTCCGTACTCGCGAATGACCTCTTGCCATTCCAGGGGTTTTAAGTTCAATGACAAGACCCATCATTCATCAATGCTTGATTCAACATTGCAATGTTCTCCATGGATGTTGTGCCGAATGGCTATCTTTGCTTATAACATCTTCCCTTCTTGTAATTATTTTCGGATTTTATTCGTTGTGTTGGTTTTAGTTTTGCTAAATGAATAACCTATTGCACCCTTATTAACAAGTTTCTTTATTTGAGTCACTTCCTGCCGCTGTCTTGACAGTCATTATCGCCTTGTCTGTTTGAATACACCTATAACTTGATGCAGAAATGTTTCTACCAGTGTTTTCACTACAATTTACTACAGTAAGCTGTTTATTAAGCGCGTGAGATTTCATTTTTGTGAAATTGTGAAAATTCCTTTTTTGTTGTTGATTTGGTGTGGTTTTATATACCTAAGGAAAGAAGGCAACTTCATATTTTGCTAATTTTTTTAGATATTATTATCTTCACTCTCCTTGTTTTCACACTACCTCATCTAGGCCAACTCCCTTCTTTGCCTTCGTGTTTTAATCTGCTCTTCTCAATGTACCTCTGTTTTGTATATACACTACATGTATAAGTTGCTGTTGTGGTGTTATTCTTGTGAAATTGGTGTGGCCAAAAGATTGCTGTTGCTTTTGATTTATTACTTCAACACACAGTTTTAGAATGTATTGATAGTTTAACACACAGTCGTAGAATGTATTGATAGTTTAACACACAGTCGTAGAATGTATTGATAGTTTAACACACAGTCGTAGAATGTATTGATAGTTTAACACACAGTTGTAGAATGTATTGATAGTTTAACACATATTTGTAGAATGTATTGATAGTTTAACACACAGTTGTAGAATGTATTGATAGTTTAACACACAGTTGTAGAATGTATTGATAGTTTAACACACAGTTGTAGAATGTATTGATAGTTTAACACACAGTTGTAGAATGTATTGATAGTTTAACACACAGTTGTAGAATGTATTGATAGTTTAACACACAGTTGTAGAATGTATTGATAGTTTAACACACAGTCGTAGAATGTATTGATAGTTTAACACACAGTTGTAGAATGTATTGATAGTTTAACACACAGTCGTAGAATGTATTGATAGTTTAACACACAGTCGTAGAATGTATTGATAGTTTAACACACAGTTGTAGAATGTATTGATAGTTTAACACACAGTTGTAGAATGTATTGATAGTTTAACACACAGTCGTAGAATGTATTGATAGTTTAACACACAGTTGTAGAATGTATTGATAGTTTAACACACAGTTGTAGAATGTATTGATAGTTTAACACACAGTTGTAGAATGTATTGATAGTTTAACACACAGTCGTAGAATGTATTGATAGTTTAACACACAGTCGTAGAATGTATTGATAGTTTAACACACAGTTGTAGAATGTATTGATAGTTTAACACACAGTTGTAGAATGTATTGATAGTTTAACACACAGTTGTAGAATGTATTGATAGTTTAACACACAGTTGTAGAATGTATTGATAAGACCTTGATTACTGATTACTGATACTTGATTTTGACCTTGATAAGCACATAGCAGGTAAATGACTAGCTCGTCAAGGCAAGTTTTTAACAAATTCGGGTGTATAATATTTTAGGTAGTCGGTGGAATTATTTTGTTTATGGCCCAATAATGTAGCTTATGGAGAGAAATTTCTATTTGCTCCACCTTGATAGCGTACATGCCCCTGACAGTGGATGTTCTTTCGTACTACATGTAAATGTTTAAGAAAGCTGACCTTTGCGCTTGTTGATGAAATAGTTAAAGTACTGCATGTTCAGATTGGGCTCATATGTCTGGGATTCAAGGCGTAAATGTATTTTAGGGCAATACTTCATGTTTTATAAATAACTGAATGATGCACATCTCATCTTAAGTTTATGGTCAGAAAGTTTGCCATCAGATATCAGTACTTAACTCTTTCACTACTGCTCTAAATTCGCTATTTTGACCTAATTAATTCAAACAGATTTTTGAAAATTTGACATACCGCTAGTATTTATGCAATATCTCGAAAATCAATGAAAATATCATTTTACTGTAAAATGCATCTTATTCAGAACAAAATTCTCTGCGAGATAAGTACAAAAGTGTTTAGTGAATCCCACTCCAGCAAATATCTGACGCTTCCTCTGCATTGAACGAACGTGGTCGATTTATTTTTGCCATGACAATAGTGATCTGGTTTTCCCGTTTTGAAAGATAAGTAGAAATGGAATTGCTTAGCAAAGAAAATTCGATTGGTTTCACACGATCAGCAACAAGGTTGTTTCGTTGGGAGCAAAATTTGATTGGTCTAGCTAATGCGTAGGCTTCGTAATGAAAAAAAAACGTGAAACCCTATTGGTTAGCCGATTCATCGGTTTACGGTCTGTACTTTTATTTCCGCGATTGCCGAAAATTCATCGGCTCACGGTAGTGAAAGAGTCTATAGCATCATAAATACCAGAGACATCAGGCTAACATATTAGCTCATTCTAGTTTTTAACCTCAATATTCGGTGATGCCTGAAAGCTTACACAAATCTTGGGATACACTAATCTATGGTAGATATTTTACTCATGACTGTCTTAATTATCTTGTACTCATGACTGTCTTAATAATACCTAGGCATCCGGACATCCATAGTCATTTGACTGCAATGGAGTTTACAAGTTGCATTTTGAAACACCACTTTATTTCAAGTGCTGTTCATGGTATGTTTTCCAAGCTTTTGTTGTCAGTTCGCAAAGTCATTTTTCGATTTCATTAGCTATTCAACCGCAGTCTTTTATTACTGAGTCATATTATATATTTATTCATAACTTTCTCTGTTGAATACATTATGACTATTTCAACAAAAATATTTGCGGTAACTAGGAACACTTATGTACCTAGTTACCCCGAAGCTCTCTGTTACACCAGAAAGCTTTGTGTTAATCACATTGATATTCCAAGAAGACTCAAGCCTTTTTCTCAAAAATAGTAAACATGTTTTGGCTGTTTGATGGAAGGGGCTAGGTTCAGTGTGAATCTGATCTATGAATTTTATGCAACCACATAGCAGTAGATAGAAGAGCATGATGCAACCACATAGCAGTAGATAGAAGAGCATGATGCAACCACATTGCAGTAGATAGAAGAGCATGATGCAACCACATAGCAGTAGATAGAAGAGCATGATGCAACCACATAGCCAGTAGATAGAAGAACATGATGCAACCACATAGCAGTAGATAGAAGAACATGATGCAACCACATAGCAGTAGATAGAAGAGCATGATGCAACCACATAGCAGTAGATAGAAGAGCATGATGCAACCACATAGCCAGTAGATAGAAGAACATGATGCAACCACATAGCAGTAGATAGAAGAACATGATGCAACCACATAGCAGTAGATAGAAGAGCATGATGCAAATATTCTATTGATTATAACTCTACATTAAAAATCTTCCATCTTCATCTCCCATCTTCAATTAAAAAAGTTTATTCCCTTTCATCTTACGACTGTTTGAATCAAACTTCTATCTTTAAGGAAGGGGGTAGATACTAGATTGTTAATTAGTAACTGATGTCTTGGTGATCTACATGCAAGAAACAATCATGTCTTGGGTAGTTAAAAGACGAATTTGAGTATTACGCTACAATCTGTATGGCTGAACTTCCTAATAAGAGCCATGAGAGCAAGCTTAGACCATTGCGTAATCCAGAATGCTGCGCGTATTTTAGACGACATAATGAGACATAATGACCCATATCACCCAATGAATCATTGCATCCCGCATAGCTCAATCGGTAAGGATATCACCTGGTTATTGGGAGGTTCCAAGATTAAATCAAGCATGAACTGACTATTTCATTCCTGGTTTTAATAGCTACATGTCTATCTGGACACACCGAATGACAGACTAAAGATTGATATACAATATATATATATATATATAAGATATATAGATATGATCTTTATATTAATATATTGTCGTTGTTTATTTATAAACCACGACGTTATATTATCTTTATAGTGTCGCAGTTTATCTCAAAACTAAAGACTGGCATAATTAGCTGCCTAGTAAGAATTAAAAAACACTAACTCATTCAACTAGTAGTTATTTTCTTAATGGCGGCGCATATGCGCTGCATACATCGGTATGCAGAACGTTTCAAGAACGTAAGACATTTCAACAACCATGCAAGAACGTAAAAGGCAAGAAACTTTGCAAATCTACATGTTTCATAGAAGGCCCTGATGTGTATCTAGTAAATCATTTCGTGATACCATACATTATGGTAGTAATATAGAAACAAAATTCTGGCTTGTTTTTATCACAATTAGTGGAAACCAAATATTTTTCACTTTTGCCACCACATTCACCGCAACATGTATCAACAAAGATTAACAGGAAACGATTTAATTTACAATTGGAAGTTATCTTACCTTTTAAGATTGGACTAACGGCTCATTTTTATTGTAACACCCAAATCCATTGACTGTGTGGTAATGATGTCGGTGCATCCTGGTTGTTGTAGAAAATTGCCATTTTAGTACTTTATATTTGAAGATGTCCTCGACTTTGTTAAGGATCCCGTCTCTGCTGGTGACTATAAAAAAGAGGAAGATCCCAAACTATACGTATCAGCAGCCACTGGGCGAGGTCCACTCACCCACGAATGGGTAAAAGAGAGAACGGTGAAGGGAGTTCATTCGGCACCCATCATGTGTGCCTACAAACTCTGTTATGTAGAGTTTAAGTATTGGGGAATGCAGACGAAGATAGAGAGGTTCATCCATGATACAGGTAAACACTCGACATGAGTTCCTTTTTTCCACAATAAAGTATTTGTCAGCTTCTTCAATTTTGTTCCTGTTCCCGAGACATGCAAAGCCCACTCCTATTGCAGATTTTTTCTTGACTTTTGTCCAGCTTGCGCCTGGAATGGCTTCGGCGTTATTAAACAATCCATTGCTTACAACCCCTGCGATGAAATACATTTTTAGTTTACTAATTGAGTTCTCTCATACAAGTTTAGAAGAAACTAATATAGAACCATCGCATTTTAATTTTCTGGAAATACACCCAAGTTTTGAAATTTATAAGCTGTCATGCTTAACTACCATTTTTAATAGTCAAGAGACAAAAAGCTTTCCGTGAGAGAGCACCTATGAAATACTTTCCCAAACACAATATCAGGCAATTCCTTAATATTAACTCAGCCAGTATAGTAGAAAAAGAAAACACGTACGTACAATGATCGTAAAAATGCACATAAAAATCATATACACAATGCATTCTGGGTGTGCAGGCTGCCGGGGCAAAGTTCTCACTACCGGTGACATCCTGCAACCTATGCCGGGATCATAAAAAAGTTCAACTCGCTGAGCTTTTCCGATGGCCACCGCCCGCAAAAAAGTTGCCATCAGATCCCGCTGGACTGCTGTTTCTTAAGCCTGTCAGTACCTGTCACCTAAATGTCTCCTTTCTAGTTAATTCTTTCTAATCTGAACATCTGGTTATCTTGGAGTTTTTTTTAGAATAAATATCAGAAATAAAATAGAGAAACATAATATTTATTTTGCACACTCATTGATGTCTTCATCAACTGATCAAAGTTTTATTATACAGTAGAAACTCCTACAAAGGAAATACTCCATTCCAATAGCGTTTATGTTATAGGAATTTGACATTATACGGACATTAAAATACAAGTAAAAATCCTAATCCATTCCAAGATCATTTAAGGTCCAAACTCACCTGTTTATCCCTTCAAATAGGCAAAAAGTAAACCTAGTTAGTAACTGTTGTATTATCGGTTTATGCTTACAACATTTCTCTTCTTTCTTATTACTTTATCTTGGTTTAGGGTTCATGATTACGGTAATATATCGTCCAGTTGAGTTGAGCGCACACCTTCAATGTCAATTAATTTAAATGATTTTTTTTCCTTTTTTCTGACAGTTAGGTTAATAGTTGAAAAAAAGATGAAGACTATTGTATATGTTTAAAATATAACAAAAGTTTATAATTTACTATCGTAAAAGTTATATCTATCTGTTTGTTTCGGAAGCTAGGGTTAGAGGTCAAGGTTAGAGGTTAGGATAAAAGATTGATCTCAATGAGGCTCCAATTTGTGACATTCAGATTAGTAGAATCATACTCTAACACCTGCACCAATTGACTGCCTTCAAGTAGCCAATTGCCGAATAGTTGTGCTGCTACTTATTCTCTTTGCTTTATCTGTGAGTCTACTCGTGGGAACGGCTAGACTCACAACCCCCGAGTCACCGAGCCGACTCGGGATCGACTGGGTCCGGCTCGAGTAGGATCGGCTCAGCCCGACTTGGCTCAAGGATGAAAAGGCGGAGCCTGTTACAGAACAAACATAAGATGACGTGATGGACCAGAGAGACAGCCAGTTTGCATGTGCTTATGAATTTTTGTATTCTGTACAACATAATATATAAACTAAGCAAATATATATTAAATTATTAGAGTTGAAACGTGGCGCTGGTAGAGGAGCCGTGCAGGCTTCCTTTACAGGCACTCCTGACAATCACTCACGACAATCTAAGCTTTGAGGGTATTAGTATATCTATATATATCCTATATCTATATACAGTAGGCGCTCCTACAATGTAAATAATCCGTTTGAGAAATGTTTATATTATAGGGAATTTACATTATAAGCACAGTAAAATACATGCGAATTGTCTAATCCATTCCAAGACCTTTCCAAACCCACCCCCTTTGATCATGCAAAAATGAAAAACTTGACTCAACTACTAATTTGTGGGCTGTACCATAACTGCAGTATTATTGGTTTGCATTTACAACTTTTCTTCTAATAAATCTACAAGTTTAATATAATAGGCCATGATTGCTGTAATTTTTACAATAAGTTGATGGCAGCGCATATCTTCGGCGTTCCTTTATAACGCTCTGCTTATTTTTTCTAAGCAGCAAAGTTTATTCTGCAAAGTAGAACTAATAATAAATATTTTATGTCTACAATAAAGCAAAACAACAAAATATTTTTGCTATAAAAAGCGGTATTTCCTGTTCGTCGTCTATCTGTACCCAGGCATCAAGGCTAGTATAAAAGAAACTTTCGACGATACCCCAACTCATCACATTCAGGTTGGTCGACCGATCCTGTAACACCTGCACCAATTGATCGCCTTTGTATTTATGAACAATTTCATAGCAACTGTTCTCTATTTTGTTGACACATCTGATGATCTATCACGATGAACTAGAATGTCTCGAATGTTGTATATATAATAGATATAACTTTATGCGCATGTCGTTTTTTTCTCGCAAATGCGGCGAGATTGAGTAATCTTCAAATCGAATTTGAGAACTCGCCCGACCTGACACTTTCCGTTGTATGGAATTTTTTATGTAGTAGGAAGCAAAAACTTCACATAAATTCTCTACGATATCAGATATTTACGTTATAAGAGGTATACGTTATAGGAGCATCTGCTGTACTACATTTCTTCTAATCCCTTAGCAACCCTTCATAGTTCACCAAGAAGGGTTTATTAGTTATTACCATTAATGACTGACCTGCTAATAGCAACACAATATTTGACCATTCCGATGCATTTCTCCTAAAACTGCTGTCTTCATGCATATCTGTAATTTGAATGAACTGTCACTTCCTAGCTCTGCGGAAAACAATGGTGAGGGCTCACAGACAAGTTTGGGCATGGCAGGATGAGTGGATGGAGCTGTCTATAGATGACATTCGGAAACTAGAAGCTGAGACACAGAAGGCTCTCGCTGAGAAAATGGATTTCTCTGGGGACCAATCGTCCACCTCTGAAGTTTCAGTATGATCAATCATTTTTGATGTTTAAGAGGAAAATATATTTAGGTACTGCATTAAAGATGTTAAGAGATGCGTAAGAAGGTGTATTAGAACCTATAAGTGATTATGGCATCTGCAGATATTTGCTGTCTTGCTGCTAGAATAGTGAGAAGGAAGATAATTTAATGAAGAGTTCAAATTTTCAATGTCAAACAGGCAGCCAGGCTCCCAACCGCAAAATACAATTTCTTGTAATTTCAATGTTTTGCTTTAGCAAAAATTGTCCAAATTCCTAGCAGAAGTCAAACTTTGATTTGCCTTTTTAAGTGCAAGAGTGCTGTTTTATTCCTACTTAGGCGTTTTGCGAGCTACAGTATATT
The DNA here is from genome assembly GCF_963576615.1 of Watersipora subatra. Classification (NCBI taxonomy): domain Eukaryota; kingdom Metazoa; phylum Bryozoa; class Gymnolaemata; order Cheilostomatida; family Watersiporidae; genus Watersipora; species Watersipora subatra. The sequence goes on along the minus strand of NC_088710.1, from coordinate 38,809,724 downwards.
GAAAACCAAAGTGCAGCATATATGTCAGTAATTAGGTAAATGGTCAGCCAATGCACAAGAGTTTGTATCGAAATGATGCAAAAAACGCGACTCCAAAATTACAGACTGAAATAGTGTGTTTGCACAGGTCTTAAAAGAACCACAACTATCTACAGCTATAATATATGTTATTTTTATCATTTACGACATTATTTATGATTTTATCTTTTAGAGTAGACTCTAAAGTCTGTTCATGAGATTGCATTTCTGTTTGCCTTGAGTTAATATGTTACCTGTTACCTGTTCAATTCTCTTAATTCTCATGTTTACCTCGTCTTTGCTTAACCAAAACACTAATGATTGCAAATCGTTGGTCAACCAATTATGTGGTTGCTCACTTAACGGTTGACTTGCAACAAAATTCACACTACAGTTATTTGGTATCAAAAGATTCGTCATGTCTTACTCTGCTGTGTTGTAGGTGCAAAATGTGTGGAAATGTGATTGCAGGCTCCTAAAAGCTCGCAAACGAACAGTTAATCGCAGCCATCACGAAAACATCAGATTGGAATCCCTTTCCAAAATGGCTCAAATGGGACATAGATGAACACGATGGCTTCTGTTTACACTTTCGTGCAACCTCATTCGTCGAAATATTTTCACAAATATACTTCACGCATTCAATAAAACCATGTCTATTGTCATTACGCGTCTATTTCATCATCATCGTAATGCTGTCACTTTGAGCACTGATATTTCAAAACCTACCATAAAAATTCGTTTAATTTTTAACATTAACTTGAAGTAGTGCATATCATCCTTTGATAAACATGAGGAGCCTGTTGGTCACCTGTGATAGTCGAAAAATAATGCAGAAATTGTTCACGCTGTTTGGCAAAAAATATGGGTCACATGATCAGATTACGACTAAACGATTAGACCAAGCCGAAACAAAACTGTAAAGTAGCGAGCATCTATATTTGATACAGGCTTTTCAGTAAAACCTAAGTTGTTTGTCATAAACTAGTGCTACAAGAAGTTTTATATTGAGCCTTTTATTGGCCTTTCAATTCACGTGATAGCATCACATGTCAAAACAATAACCAAATTGCTTAAGTACGTCAGAGAAATTAAGAGATTACAGACTACGGCATTTTCGTGATGGCTGCGATCAGCTGTTCGTTTTTGAGCCTTTAAGAGCTTGTAATCACATTTAAACGTATATCACACCTACAATACAGTAGAGTAAGACATGGTGAATCTTATGATACCAAATAACTATAATGTGAATTTTGTTTCAAGTAAACCTTTAAAGATTTTTCAGGAGCTATAATCTGCAGAAGTTAGCAATCGTCTCCCCCCTTTTAGTCAATTTCATTGCAAAATTATGTGATCAGATTTTATCGACTTCTCTATTTGTAGCAAGCTATTGGCGAGATTGAGAATTTGGCAGCTGCAGATGGCATGTCAGTTGTGTCTGAGAATGACAAACAACCTTCAGTTGATTCAGTGCAGCAAAAGAGAGTCCAGTGGAGAGAGTATCATTCTATTTCGTCGAAGACTTTGAGTGAGTAACTGTTTTAATTTTATTCTTCATGTGGACGGGAATGTGTACATTCCGTAGAGGCTAAACAAAGGAGTCACAGTATCTTTGGTGCAGAGAGAGGAGTGTGGCAGTGGAGGGTCTCTGATAGCTAGAAAGATGTCAAGTACTTGAAACAGTTTGGACATCAGATTCACTATTTGTACTTTATGCTATTTATTAATAGCATAAAGTAAACACTTATCCTGTGCGCGATATCGTGTGCTCGATATCGTGTACTCGATATCGTGTGCTCGATATCGCGCGCTAGATATCGCGCGCTCGATATCATGTACTCGATATCATGTACTCGATATCATGTACTCAATAACATGCAGCATTTAGTCGTAAAAGTGTTCTTCTAAGATCAGCGGTGATAGACTTACAGGGAGGATCATAATTATGGACCCACTTAAAATGAACACATCTCTTATTAATTCATAGTTTGTTACGTATTTATTAGATAAATTATTTCAATATGCGCATCAATGGAAAGCTAAAGATGTTCTACACATGAGTATCGACTGGTATTTGTATTTCAGTTTGGTTTTGGTCTAATTACTCTGCACATTTTGAAAAAAAGATCCAATAAAAACTAAGTTTGTATTTGTTGACAAAATTGGCTAAATTTATGATTAACACATAGAATTACTGTATTTGATAGTAAATTTAAGATTAACACATAGAACTACCGTATTTGATAGTAAATTTAAGATTAGCACATAGAACTACTGTATTTGATAGTAAATTTAAGATTAACACATAGAACTACTGTATTTGATAGTAAATTTAAGATTAGCACATAGAACTACTGTATTTGATAGTAAATTTAAGATTAACACATAGAACTACCGTATTTGATAGTAAATTTAAGATTAACACATAGAACTACCGTATTTGATAGTAAATTTAAGATTAGCACATAGAACTACTGTATTTGATAGTAAATTTAAGATTAACACATAGAACTACTGTATTTGATAGTAAATTTAAGATTAACACATAGAACTACTGTATATGATAGTAAATTTAAGATTAACACATAGAACTACTGTATTTGATAGTAAATTTAAGATTAGCACATAGAACTACTGTATATGATAGTAAATTTAAGATTAACACATAGAACTACTGTATATGATAGTAACTTTAAGATTAACACATAGAACTACTGTATTTGATAGTAAATTTAAGATTAACACATAGAACTACTGTATTTGATAGTAAATTTAAGATTAACACATAGAACTACTGTATATGATAGTAAATTTAAGATTAACACATAGAACTACCGTATTTGATAGTAAATTTAAGATTAACACATAGAACTACTGTATATGATAGTAAATTTAAGATTAACACATAGAACTACTGTATTTGATAGTAAATTTAAGATTAACACATAGAACTACTGTATATGATAGTAAATTTAAGATTAACACATAGAACTACTGTATTTGATAGTAAATTTAAGATTAACACATAGAACTACTGTATTTGATAGTAAATTTAAGATTAACACATAGAACTACTGTATTTGATAGTAAATTTAAGATTAACACATAGAACTACCGTATTTGATAGTAAATTTAAGATTAACACATAGAACTACTGTATTTGATAGTAAATTTAAGATTAACACATAGAACTACTGTATTTGATAGTAAATTTAAGATTAACACATAGAACTACCGTATTTGATAGTAAATTTAAGATTAACACATAGAACTACTGTATATGATAGTAAATTTAAGATTAACACATAGAACTACCGTATTTGATAGTAAATTTAAGATTAACACATAGAACTACTGTATATGATAGTAAATTTAAGATTAACACATAGAACTACCGTATTTGATAGTAAATTTAAGATTAACACATAGAACTACTGTATTTGATAGTAAATTTAAGATTAACACATAGAACTACTGTATTTGATAGTAAATTTAAGATTAACACATAGAACTACTGTATTTGATAGTAAATTTAAGATTAACACATAGAACTACCGTATTTGATAGTAAATTTGAGATTAGCACATAGAACTACTGTATATGATAGTAAATTTAAGATTAACACATAGAACTACTGTATTTGATAGTAAATTTAAGATTAACACATAGAACTACTGTATTTGATAGTAAATTTAAGATTAACACATAGAACTACCGTATATGATAGTAAATTTAAGATTAACACATAGAACTACTGTATTTGATAGTAAATTTAAGATTAACACATAGAACTACTGTATTTGATAGTAAATTTAAGATTAACACATAGAACTACTGTATATGATAGTAAATTTAAGATTAACACATAGAACTACTGTATTTGATAGTAAATTTAAGATTAACACATAGAACTACCGTATTTGATAGTAAATTTAAGATTAACACATAGAACTACCGTATTTGATAGTAAATTTAAGATTAGCACATAGAACTACTGTATTTGATAGTAAATTTAAGATTAACACATAGAACTACCGTATTTGATAGTAAATTTAAGATTAACACATAGAACTACCGTATTTGATAGTAAATTTAAGATTAGCACATAGAACTACTGTATTTGATAGTAAATTTAAGATTAACACATAGAACTACTGTATTTGATAGTAAATTTAAGATTAACACATAGAACTACCGTATTTGATAGTAAATTTAAGATTAGCACATAGAACTACTGTATATGATAGTAAATTTAAGATTAACACATAGAACTACTGTATTTGATAGTAAATTTAAGATTAACACATAGAACTACTGTATTTGATAGTAAATTTAAGATTAACACATAGAACTACCGTATATGATAGTAAATTTAAGATTAACACATAGAACTACTGTATTTGATAGTAAATTTAAGATTAACACATAGAACTACTGTATTTGATAGTAAATTTAAGATTAACACATAGAACTACTGTATATGATAGTAAATTTAAGATTAACACATAGAACTACTGTATTTGATAGTAAATTTAAGATTAACACATAGAACTACCGTATATGATAGTAAATTTAAGATTAACACATAGAACTACTGTATTTGATAGTAAATTTAAGATTAACACATAGAACTACTGTATTTGATAGTGAATTTAAGATTAACACATAGAACTACCGTATTTGATAGTAAATTTAAGATTAGCACATAGAACTACTGTATTTGATAGTAAATTTAAGATTAACACACAGAACTACCGTATTTGATAGTAAATTTAAGATTAACACATAGAACTACCGTATTTGATAGTAAATTTAAGATTAGCACATAGAACTACCGTATTTGATAGTAAATTTAAGATTAACACATAGAACTACTGTATATGATAGTAAATTTAAGATTAACACATAGAACTACCGTATTTGATAGTAAATTTAAGATTAACACATAGAACTACTGTATATGATAGTAAATTTAAGATTAACACATAGAACTACTGTATTTGATAGTAAATTTAAGATTAGCACATAGAACTACTGTATATGATAGTAAATTTAAGATTAACACATAGAACTACTGTATTTGATAGTAAATTTAAGGTTAGCACATAGAACTACTGTATTTGATAGTAAATTTAAGATTAACACATAAAACTACCGTATATGATAGTAAATTTAAGATTAACACATAGAACTACTGTATTTGATAGTAAATTTAAGATTAACACATAGAACTACCGTATTTGATAGTAAATTTAAGATTAACACATAGAACTACTGTATTTGATAGTAAATTTAAGGTTAGCACATAGAACTACTGTATTTGATAGTAAATTTAAGATTAACACATAGGACTACCGTATATGATAGTAAATTTAAGATTAACACATAGAACTACTGTATTTGATAGTAAATTTAAGATTAACACATAGAACTACCGTATTTGATAGTAAATTTAAGATTAACACATAGAACTACTGTATTTGATAGTAAATTTAAGATTAACACATAGAACTACCGTATTTGATAGTAAATTTAAGTTTAGCACATAGAACTACCGTATATGATAGTAAATTTAAGATTAACACATAGAACTACTGTATTTGATAGTAAATTTAAGATTAACACATAGAACTACTGTATTTGATAGTAAATTTAAGGTTAGCACATAGAACTACTGTATTTGATAGTAAATTTAAGATTAACACATAGAACTACCGTATATGATAGTAAATTTAAGATTAACACATAGAACTACTGTATTTGATAGTAAATTTAAGATTAACACATAGAACTACCGTATTTGATAGTAAATTTAAGATTAACACATAGAACTACCGTATTTGATAGTAAATTTAAGATTAGCACATAGAACTACTGTATATGATAGTAAATTTAAGATTAACACATAGAACTACCGTATATGATAGTAAATTTAAGATTAACACATAGAACTACTGTATTTGATAGTAAATTTAAGAATAGCACATAGAACTACTGTATTTGATAGTAAATTTAAGATTGACACATAGAACTACTGTATTTGATAGTAAATTTAAGATTAACACATAGAACTACTGTATATGATAGTAAATTTAAGATTAACACATAGAACTACCGTATATGATAGTAAATTTAAGATTAACACATAGAACTACTGTATTTGATAGTAAATTTAAGATTAGCACATAGAACTACTGTATTTGATAGTAAATTTAAGATTAACACATAGAACTACTGTATTTGATAGTAAATTTAAGATTAGCACATAGAACTACCGTATTTGATAGTAAATTTAAGATTAACACATAGAACTACTGTATTTGATAGTAAATTTAAGATTAACACATAGAACTACTGTATTTGATAGTAAATTTAAGATTAACACATAGAACTACTGTATATGATAGTAAATTTAAGATTAACACATAAAACTACTGTATTTGATAGTAAATTTAAGATTAGCACATAGAACTACTGTATTTGATAGTAAATTTAAGATTAACACATAGAACTACTGTATTTGATAGTAAATTTAAGATTAGCACATAGAACTACCGTATTTGATAGTAAATTTAAGATTAACACATAGAACTACTGTATTTGATAGTAAATTTAAGATTAACACATAGAACTACTGTATATGATAGTAAATTTAAGATTAACACATAGAACTACTGTATTTGATAGTAAATTTAAGATTAGCACATAGAACTACTGTATATGATAGTAAATTTAAGATTAGCACATAGAACTACTGTATTTGATAGTAAATTTAAGATTAACCCATAGAACTACTGTATATGATAGTAAATTTAAGATTAACACATAGAACTACTGTATATGATAGTAAATTTAAGATTAACACATAGAACTACTGTATATGATAGTAAATTTAAGATTAACACATAGAACTACTGTATTTGATAGTAAATTTAAGATTAACACATAGAACTACTGTATTTGATAGTAAATTTAAGATTAACACATAGAACTACCGTATTTGATAGTAAATTTAAGATTAACACATAGAACTACTGTATATGATAGTAAATTTAAGATTAACACATAGAACTACCGTATTTGATAGTAAATTTAAGATTAGCACATAGAACTACTGTATTTGATAGTAAATTTAAGATTAACACATATAACTACTGTATTTGATAGTAAATTTAAGATTAACACATAGAACTACTGTATTTGATAGTAAATTTAAGATTAGCACATAGAACTACTGTATTTGATAGTAAATTTAAGATTAACACATAGAACTACCGTATTTGATAGTAAATTTAAGATTAACACATAGAACTACTGTATTTGATAGTAAATTTAAGATTAGCACATAGAACTACCGTATATGATAGTAAATTTAAGATTAACACATAGAACTACTGTATTTGATAGTAAATTTAAGATTAACACATAGAACGACTGTATTTGATAGTAAATTTAAGATTAGCACATAGAACTACCGTATTTGATAGTAAATTTAAGATTAACACATAGAACTACCGTATTTGATAGTAAATTTAAGATTAGCACATAGAACTACCGTATTTGATAGTAAATTTAAGATTAACACATAGAACTACTGTATATGATAGTAAATTTAAGATTAACACATAGAACTACTGTATTTGATAGTAAATTTAAGATTAACACATAGAACTACTGTATTTGATAGTAAATTTAAGATTAACACATAGAACTACCGTATTTGATAGTAAATTTAAGATTAGCACATAGAACTACCGTATATGATAGTAAATTTAAGATTAACACATAGAACTACTGTATTTGATAGTAAATTTAAGATTAACACATAGAACTACTGTATTTGATAGTAAATTTAAGGTTAGCACATAGAACTACTGTATTTGATAGTAAATTTAAGATTAACACATAGAACTACCGTATATGATAGTAAATTTAAGATTAACACATAGAACTACTGTATTTGATAGTAAATTTAAGATTAACACATAGAACTACCGTATTTGATAGTAAATTTAAGATTAACACATAGAACTACCGTATTTGATAGTAAATTTAAGATTAGCACATAGAACTACTGTATATGATAGTAAATTTAAGATTAACACATAGAACTACCGTATATGATAGTAAATTTAAGATTAACACATAGAACTACTGTATTTGATAGTAAATTTAAGAATAGCACATAGAACTACTGTATTTGATAGTAAATTTAAGATTGACACATAGAACTACTGTATTTGATAGTAAATTTAAGATTAACACATAGAACTACTGTATATGATAGTAAATTTAAGATTAACACATAGAACTACCGTATATGATAGTAAATTTAAGATTAACACATAGAACTACTGTATTTGATAGTAAATTTAAGATTAGCACATAGAACTACTGTATTTGATAGTAAATTTAAGATTAACACATAGAACTACTGTATTTGATAGTAAATTTAAGATTAACACATAGAACTACTGTATTTGATAGTAAATTTAAGATTAACACATAGAACTACTGTATATGATAGTAAATTTAAGATTAACACATAAAACTACTGTATTTGATAGTAAATTTAAGATTAGCACATAGAACTACTGTATTTGATAGTAAATTTAAGATTAACACATAGAACTACTGTATTTGATAGTAAATTTAAGATTAGCACATAGAACTACCGTATTTGATAGTAAATTTAAGATTAACACATAGAACTACTGTATTTGATAGTAAATTTAAGATTAACACATAGAACTACTGTATATGATAGTAAATTTAAGATTAACACATAGAACTACTGTATTTGATAGTAAATTTAAGATTAGCACATAGAACTACTGTATATGATAGTAAATTTAAGATTAGCACATAGAACTACTGTATTTGATAGTAAATTTAAGATTAACCCATAGAACTACTGTATATGATAGTAAATTTAAGATTAACACATAGAACTACTGTATATGATAGTAAATTTAAGATTAACACATAGAACTACTGTATATGATAGTAAATTTAAGATTAACACATAGAACTACTGTATTTGATAGTAAATTTAAGATTAACACATAGAACTACTGTATTTGATAGTAAATTTAAGATTAACACATAGAACTACCGTATTTGATAGTAAATTTAAGATTAACACATAGAACTACTGTATATGATAGTAAATTTAAGATTAACACATAGAACTACCGTATTTGATAGTAAATTTAAGATTAGCACATAGATCTACTGTATTTGATAGTAAATTTAAGATTAACACATATAACTACTGTATTTGATAGTAAATTTAAGATTAACACATAGAACTACTGTATTTGATAGTAAATTTAAGATTAGCACATAGAACTACTGTATTTGATAGTAAATTTAAGATTAACACATAGAACTACCGTATTTGATAGTAAATTTAAGATTAACACATAGAACTACTGTATTTGATAGTAAATTTAAGATTAGCACATAGAACTACCGTATATGATAGTAAATTTAAGATTAACACATAGAACTACTGTATTTGATAGTAAATTTAAGATTAACACATAGAACGACTGTATTTGATAGTAAATTTAAGATTAGCACATAGAACTACCGTATTTGATAGTAAATTTAAGATTAACACATAGAACTACCGTATTTGATAGTAAATTTAAGATTAGCACATAGAACTACCGTATTTGATAGTAAATTTAAGATTAACACATAGAACTACTGTATATGATAGTAAATTTAAGATTAACACATAGAACTACTGTATTTGATAGTAAATTTAAGATTAACACATAGAACTACTGTATATGATAGTAAATTTAAGATTAACACATAGAACTAATGTATATGATAGTAAATTTAAGATTAACACATAGAACTACTGTATATGATAGTAAATTTAAGATTAACACATAGAACTACTGTATTTGATAGTAAATTTAAGATTAACACATAGAACTACTGTATTTGATAGTAAATTTAAGATTAACACATAGAACTACCGTATTTGATAGTAAATTTAAGATTAACACATAGAACTACTGTATATGATAGTAAATTTAAGATTAACACATAGAACTACCGTATTTGATAGTAAATTTAAGATTAGCACATAGAACTACTGTATTTGATAGTAAATTTAAGATTAACACATATAACTACTGTATTTGATAGTAAATTTAAGATTAACACATAGAACTACCGTATATGATAGTAAATTTAAGATTAACACATAGAACTACTGTATTTGATAGTAAATTTAAGATTAACACATAGAACTACTGTATTTGATAGTAAATTTAAGATTAACACATAGAACTACCGTATATGATAGTAAATTTAAGATTAACACATAGAACTACTGTATTTGATAGTAAATTTAAGATTAACACATAGAACTACCGTATTTGATAGTAAATTTAAGATTAACACATAGAACTACTGTATTTGATAGTAAATTTAAGATTAACACATAGAACTACCGTATTTGATAGTAAATTTAAGATTAGCACATAGAACTACCGTATAAGATAGTAAATTTAAGATTAACACATAGAACTACTGTATTTGATAGTAAATTTAAGATTAACACATAGAACTACCGTATTTGATAGTAAATTTAAGATTAACACATAGAACTACTGTATTTGATAGTAAATTTAAGATTAACACATAGAACTACCGTATATGATAGTAAATTTAAGATTAACACATAGAACTACTGTATATGATAGTAAATTTAAGATTAACACATAGAACTACCGTATATGATAGTAAATTTAAGATTAACACATAGAACTACTGTATATGATAGTAAATTTAAGATTAACACATAGAACTACTGTATTTGATAGTAAATTTAAGATTAACACATAGAACTACCGTATATGATAGTAAATTTAAGATTAACACATAGAACTACTGTATTTGATAGTAAATTTAAGATTAACACATAGAACTACCGTATATGATAGTAAATTTAAGATTAACACATAGAACTACTGTATATGATAGTAAATTTAAGATTAACACATAGAACTACTGTATTTGATAGTAAATTTAAGATTAACACATATAACTACTGTATTTGATAGTAAATTTAAGATTAACACATAGAACTACTGTATATGATAGTAAATTTAAGATTAACACATAGAACTACTGTATATGATAGTAAATTTAAGATTAACACATAGAACTACTGTATTTGATAGTAAATTTAAGATTAACACATAGAACTACTGTATATGATAGTAAATTTAAGATTAACACGTAGAACTACTGTATTTGATAGTAAATTTAAGATTAACACATAGAACTACTGTATTTGATAGTAAATTTAAGATTAACACATAGAACTACTGTATATGATAGTAAATTTAAGATTAACACATAGAACTACTGTATATGATAGTAAATTTAAGATTAACACATAGAACTACTGTATATGATAGTAAATTTAAGATTAACACGTAGAACTACTGTATATGATAGTAAATTTAAGATTAACACATAGAACTACTGTATTTGATAGTAAATTTAAGATTAACACATAGAACTACTGTATTTGATAGTAAATTTAAGATTTACACATAGAACTACTGTATATGATAGTAAATTTAAGATTAACACATAGAACTACTGTATTTGATAGTAAATTTAAGATTAACACATAGAACTACTGTATTTGATAGTAAATTTAAGATTTACACATAGAACTACTGTATATGATAGTAACTTTAAGATTAACACATAGAACTACTGTATTTGATAGTAAATTTAAGATTAACACATAGAACTACTGTATATGATAGTAAATTTAAGATTAACACATAGAACTACTGTATTTGATAGTAAATTTAAGATTAACACATAGAACTACTGTATTTGATAGTAAATTTAAGATTAACACATAGAACTACTGTATTTGATAGTAAATTTAAGATTAACACATAGAACTACTGTATTTGATAGTAAATTTAAGATTAACACATAGAACTACTGTATTTGATAGTAAATTTAAGATTAACACATAGAACTACTGTATATGATAGTAAATTTAAGATTAACACGTAGAACTACTGTATTTGATAGTAAATTTAAGATTAACACATAGAACTACTGTATTTGATAGTAAATTTAAGATTAACACATAGAACTACTGTATATGATAGTAAATTTAAGATTAACACGTAGAACTACTGTATTTGATAGTAAATTTAAGATTAACACATAGAACTACTGTATTTGATAGTAAATTTAAGATTAACACATAGAACTACTGTATTTGATAGTAAATTTAAGATTAACACATAGAACTACTGTATTTGATAGTAAATTTAAGATTAACACATAGAACTACTGTATTTGATAGTAAATTTAAGATTAACACATAGAATTACTGTATATGATAGTAAATTTAAGATTAACACATAGATCTACTGTATTTGATAGTAAATTTAAGATTAACACATAGAACTACTGTATATGATAGTAAATTTAAGATTAACACATAGAACTACTGTATATGATAGTAAATTTAAGATTAACACATAGAACTACCGTATTTGATAGTAAATTGGTGGCCTCCGGAGTATTAGTAGCCCCTTCAATATTTAGTTGGCCAGTTCTTGTTGTTAATTTCATTAGAGGATAAAATGGGGGCCCAATAAATATCTTATATTTCCTGAGAATACATGCAGACAGAGTGTCTACAATACTTGCTTCTCAAATACATCTATGTATAGTGTGTATGGTCTGAGATGGTATATAGAGTGAGCTTATGTCATCAATGACGGAGAGCATGAAAAATATTGGTAGGTGGTCTCATAATTAGAGTCACAACTGCGTTTGCAAACTTTGACTCACTCGGAGAATCTTTACCATTTCCATAAAAAGCCATGAAATTCTTAAATAATGCATTGCGTATAAAACTATGGTGTTGCTGTGAAGGTCATTCGTTTTCAATTGATAACCATTACGTATCAATTATTAATAAAAAGTATTAATAAAGTATACTGTGTATAATACAGGATACTGTTTACAATACAGTATACTGTGTATAATACAGTATACTGTGTATAATACAGTATACTGTGTATAATACAGTATACTGTGTATAATACAGGATACTGTGTATAATACAGTATACTGTGTATAATACAGGATACTGTTTACAATACAGTATACTGTGTATAATACAGTATACTGTGTATAATACAGGATACTGTTTACTACACAGTATACTGTGTATAATACAGTATACTGTGTATAAGACAGTCTACTGTGTATAATACAGTGAATAATAATAAAATTTTTATCCTTTTGGCATATTGTGTTAAAGATGTAGTTGCGTCAAAAAATTCGATTTAATGAAATTAAGACCCATAAAAGGCTAAAACATCAGCTACAATTTGATGCCATTTTTGTCTTTGTAGACCAACCCTGTCCAGAGATATATGCGTTTGAATGAGGCCCTCTTTTAAAAAGCTCACGTTCCAGCGGGTGCTTCTTTCGTGACGTCACAAGCAATATATCTGAAAAGAAACCACAAGCGATAAATATGAGGTCGCTTCCTTAGCCAATCATCAGCGCGAAATTTTTGTATAGGCCATAATAAATGTTATCACTCGTAAAACGTGTTGTCTGTGATCTCAAATTTAGGGATTTCACTCTTATTATTAAATCGCATGGACATCGATATTTACTAAATTAATTAACATCGTTACTTTAATGAATTACTCGATCGACACGTTTTATTGGCGAACAATATACATGTAACTGTAAAATTGCTGTAAAGTTACTGCGAAGGTGACTCTGAGTTTTCTTGGCATCAGGTAGTTAAAGTTCTACGGAGGAAGATCAGAGAATGGAGGTAAATTTATCTTTTATTTTGAGTCTCCTATAGAGTTTCCTGTTGAGTTTACATTCAGATTATATTTCCCTGTTTGAGGCTAAAATGTAATTTCCTGCGCGTGCGAGATACGTATGTATAGTGTGTTCTTGACGGCTTCTTTTTAATCTTCAGCATCTAGCTGTACAATGGCTTAGATTGATGAATATACTAAAGGTAATATTTTAGTACTCATTAATACATGTACTAATTAATAAAATTATAACTTTTTGCTATCACTAATCATCGTTTTATATTTTTTTATCGGTTCACCTAGCTACATTTGCTTCAAATTTTCTGCGGCAGCTTTATCTAGTAAATTAGATTTATGATTTGACATTAGATGTTCACTTTTCACTTGTAAAAAGTGAAGAAAATCGATTGATCAATGCAAATCTTTAATTTCCAGAACCAAAGCTTCGAATCGTTGGCTTGGCGTACTTGTGCCTTTGTTAAACGTTTATTCGTTTTTAAAATTACACTCGCAATCTATTTAACTCCCAATTTGAAAGCTTTCAATAGATACGCTTTAGAATGAAATATTTATGAATGACATATATTTATTGCATTCGTTTTACTGATTACAGAATGTTTATGTCGTCCCACCAGCCGAAGCAGCTTTGTCAGTGTGGAAACTGCCATAAAGGGGAAAGAGAGACTTGAATGTGTGCTGCATAAACCATGATGTTTTGTTTGAGTTTGTTGCAGTAGATGAATTGTCTTATTGTATCAGCTAAAACTATGTGAGTGGCCATGACTTGATGAATATCTTTGATAAAAGCTTTATGCCGAGATGAAAATATTTTTGCTTGTAAAAATTATATAATAAAATAATATTGTTGAAGATAATGCAAAACATGATTTGCAGAATACTGTAGTGAATTGGATATGGTATATGGATGTTCACAGAACTGGAGAATGTGAGTTCAAATTCAGTTTGCAGCAGACTTCTCATCTTTAAAACTCTATCCCTATGTACATGTATATTCTTTTCAAAGACGCGGCTCGCTTACTTACGACAGTAAGAAACTAGTAATCGTCGGTGTAGGCAATGATATACAGCCCCGCCCCAAGGATAGGCGACAGACATAAGGTGGGCGGGACTTATGGGAGGCTGTATATCGTTAGTATGGGTAGCGGCGAAACTGTGCTGATACAAAGATCTTAATCTACATAGTTAGCTTGACAGAATTACCGTAGACCGGTAGAATTGGTAGTCGGTACCCAAATGTTTACACAACATTTGGAGAAAGTGAGTAGAACAAATTTTCAATTTTCGTTATTTGATGCCTTTGAAACATTCATAATAATGCATCTGTAGCTGGATTAAAAATTTTATTATAGCCAACATGAGCAAATACAAAATGAGATATATGCCAATAGAGCTGCGTAGGACTAGACTTTTATCGCAAATAGCCGATGTGAATACGAGAGATAGAGACAGGTTGTATAAGGCGTGACATCATTTTGGGCAAGTCTGGGCACGTTTTTGTGGCCTGAGCGTTTTTACCGTGATCAGATTTTTTCGATTTTAATCTTCAAATATTTTGGCAATGAGATCGCGTAACACAACTTATCAACTAATAGAGAAAAAAATGCTTTCTTTCAAGATCAACTCAAATTTGACGCAACCACATCTTTAAAGGCTATATCTTTCATAAGCTTTATTCAAGTATAAACAATAAATCGGGCTCATCATTGTTTTACTAAGTTCTTTTTTGATGCTAAATATCTTTTAGGACCAAAACAAAACTTTTAAATGAAAACTCATGGTTATACAAAATAAAACCCAATGTAGGAATGAAAAGAGGAAACATTGCTGTACCAACATGGATTAAGAATAGAGAGTAGACAATTCTCTCCTACTAATCAAATGCAATATATAACACAAATGTCTGAAGAAATCAACCCATGTCCGCTGTTACCATTTTCCTTTCCTGGCGATTTTAATCAACCTATTCGACGCATTTACCAAATTATTATAAGCAATTTTCATGGTGTTTATCTATAAACTACTCGAGTTGAAACCTTTTTGATAGACTCGCACATAGACTTGCACGATGTTTCGGTTTGATTCCGGTGGTTACGGTTAATTTCTATCAAATCGAGTCAAATCTTTTATTTTTTGACATCGGACAAAACCGGAAACTCCGGCTAACCGGTGCGATTTTTCGGTGCGGTTTCCGTTTCCATATCATAAAAACTGTGTCTGCGTGCTCGGACCGGATACACAGAATCATCCATGGAAATTGACACTATTTTCTCTTGGAAGGTTTTTTAATCTTTGCTTTACATATATGTAGATATCACATCCATTCTTGAAAGCTATTTATAATTCATTACAAAAATCTGAAGTTAAGGTTCATGAAATGAGGATGTTCAGGTGGCCTCAGTGTCAGGTTAACCGCAAGCTATTGTGACATCGTTTGACACCGTGGTGAGTCATCATGTGTGTCGGGTAGAAAAGGTGTTCGATTGAAGTTGAGGTCTATAACCGATTTGGCCTGGGGAGACAAATTTTGCAGGTCTACTCGCACATGTTGCTAGTATTTTAGACAATTTATCAAGCAGATTTTAAGATAGACGTGAAATGGTATTTTTCTAAGATGTTGATGTGGAGGGGTGGAGTGGCCAATCTATCTTCGAAGGTCTAAAAACTAAAAAGAATGGAACGGGAGATTTCACAAAACGAAGAAAGTGAAAAAAAATTATGGGATATTTGTTTCTCGTTGATCAAAAAAATACTTCTATCCATAGAGTGATCACATGTGATACATAGAGTGATCACATGTTACACATAGTCAACTTGCGGGTCATAATACTTGTATGCATAAAGTGATAACTTGTTACACATAAAGTGATCACATGTTACTCATAGAGTGATCACATGTTACACATAGTCAGCTTGCAGGTTATAATGGCAAAGCGCAAGTTATCATATAGGATATTGCTTATAATTTTACCTACATGCAATTAAAATGATTCAACTAGGTTCATCAAGGGTGACTGGACTCTGCTATATCTCAAAAGTTAAAAGATGTGTGTAGCTTCTTTGCCTGCCATACGATTTGCATCGTGATTGACCTCTACTGAAATACATTTCATTTAAGTGTTGTGTTGCCCTTGTAGCTGGAAGTCCACCTGGCTCGAGGCTCAGTTGGTGCAGTCTTGAGAGGATTAAAGATGACAGTGATGATGATGATGAATTCTTTGATGCTCATGGTAAACATGTGTCATTATAATTCATATTTTTTGCGTTGTCTATGCCCTACTGATGTTCACTTGCATAGACATATGTACGCACGCACGCTTTATAGCTCTGCATAAACATTTGTACACACGCTTTATAGCTCTGTAAGTATTTTGTGAACAGGTTTTACTCACTTGCATTAGCCTTTTATTTTTATTTATGGATATTAATGGTGACACAGATATGATATTGCATATTCATGTAGTCCTCAGTGGTGACACAGATGTGATATTGCATATTCATGTAGTCCTTAGTGGTGACACAGATGTGTTCTTGCATATTCATGTAGTCCTTAGTGGTGACACAGATGTGATATTGCATGCCTGCATTCAGCTATTACTATATTGAGGTTTGTCAACTAGTTGTTTGGTCTAATATTACGGATTCACTGAAGCACTTGGGTAGCTATGATCTCAGATGGAGCAGCTGGGGAGCTGGGCACGAGCAGCTGGAGAATGCCAGTTAATATGCTACCAGCTCATGTACTCCGTTGAATGTTGCAGACGAGTTTGATGAAATTGTAAATCATCTTGACACAGAGATGGCACTGCAACAGCCCAGTTCATTTGAAGATTTATCTGCCCATGATGAGTTCTCCAGTACATCACCAAACTCTAGCAGCTGTGAGTTGTTTCTCTGATATTGGCAGCTTAATTATTCTCTCTTCCTACTCCCGTGATTGGTTCTTCGCTTGCTTGTATGTAATTTCTCCACTCATTCAGTGTTTTGTTTTTATTTTAAAAAACATTGCACAATTTTTTCGTTTTTGATTCTCATGTATCCTATGACCCTACCTAATCACACTATTTTGCTTATGGCAAAACATGCACTTTAGGGCTGTGAATTTTTGATGGAGGTGGTATAGGTTGCCTTGGCAATTTTGGCATGGCCATAGTTTCACTCTCTTTTCTTTCCTTAAAAATTGACTTGCAACAAAATTCACATTACAGTTATTTGATATCAAAATATTCACCATGTCTTACTCTGTTGTGTTGTAGGTGCCAAATCCGTGGAAATGTGATTACAAGCTCTTAAAAGCTCAAAAACAAAAAGCCGCCGTAGATTGGAATCTCTTTATTTCTCTGACGTAGCCATTACAGTTGGTTTATCGTCTTGTCACGTGATGTTCTCAAGTGAATTGAAAGGCCAATAAAAAGCTCAATATAAAACTTATCGTAGTACTAGTTTATGACAAACACTTTGGGTTTTACCGTAGACCCCTTATCAAATATAGATGCTCGCTACTTTACAGTTTTGTTTCGGCTTGGTCTAATCGGCAAGTCGTAATCTGATCATGTGACCCAATACTTCGCAAATATTTTCTGCAGCACTTTTCGAGTATTACAGGTGACCAACAGGCTCGTCATGATTATCAGACAATGATATGTACTCCTTCGAGCTAAGGTTAAAAAGTTTAACGATTTTTTACGGTAAGTTATAAGATATCAGTGCTAAAAGTGACAGCATTACAATGACGATAAAATAGACGCGTAAGAACAATAGACATGGTTTTATTGAATGCGTGAAGTATATTTGTAAAACTATTTCGATGAATAAGGTTGCAGGAAAGTGTAAACAGAAACCATCTACCACAACTACGTCACATTTGAGCCGTTTTGGATAGAGAACCCAAACTACGGCGGTCTCGTGTGGCTGCGATTAACTGTTCGTTCTTGAGCTTTTAGGAGCTTGTAATCACATTTCCACATATTTGGTACCTACAACACAACAGAGTAAGACATGGTGAATCTTATGATACCAAATAACTGTCATGTGAATTTTGTTGCAAGTCAACCTTTAAAGCCTGTTCAAGACAATCAAGAGTAGTTGATAATTTTACTGGTTGGCACAGATAGTTTCTATCATTTTCACATGCTCTATGTTGATTCACTGCCAAGTTGACTACAAAAAGTTGTGTAGTTCACCTAAGCTGTAATATTGAATGATGGAGTTACCTTCCATAGATTTTTTATTACTTTTTAGCATTCCTATGTTATATAGTTAACTCTATTGTCTGACAGGAAATACAATACCTAAATCATAGTGTCTCTTGATGGCCCGGTTCGGTAGTTCAAAAGGATTAGTGTCGATCCAGCCTTATCATCCCATATATTTTAAAAGAATGATAGAAATAAAAATCTGCTAACTTATTGTTTGGAAGGTCACATTTGCCAAGGTCATACTTGCTAAGGCCTGAGCCGCCATGCTGAAATAGCCGATGTCTACAGTGTACTTTTTACCCATTGCCACTGTGTTGATCAGTTACTCTTTCTAGAGAAGGTCATGAGCTAATGTTGCATCTACTATTCTCTAAATCTGTAATTGTTTTACGTGTTCACTAGGAGGATGTAGCAGGTTTGAGGCCTATAAAGGATGTGTAAAAGCTGAAAACAATTTCCGTGCAGACCATGCCTTTTTAATTATGACTAATTTCCTCTTGAATTAGTTTATACTAATTTGCCTTGCTTGCGCAGTAACAGTCATGCAGGTAAATTACCAATGCAGGTATTGTTGTTATAGTTACAAAGTTACTATACATGTAGATCGTTAATAGGCTTGAAGTCCGAGGTAATGCATTTTCACCTATCTGCTGTATTTTGTTCGACATTTTTTATTGTTCAACGCTTAGTTGATGATATCCTACTATCTATCACAAATATAAATCCTATCGCTAATATATTCTGCGAGTGACATATTATATTATTGTATATAGAACATGCATTTCTATTTAATTCTCTGGCACTCGAGTCTATTGCCAGTCATTTATCTATTGATCGGAGCAATTTTATGTTGCTATGGCAATAGTACGAAACACAACGGCATTTAATATTTTTGGAATCTTTGTTTTGTTTTCATCAAACTTGTTTAAATGTTATAAAAACAGCACATGCCGAATCTCCAATTTTTAGCTGCGCTGTAAATATGTAATTCAGCCGCTGGTTAATTATCCGCCATTATCCATATCCGCCTACACAAAGCCTTGGTAGGCATCAGTCGCAATGCCTCACCGACACCAGTTGAATATACCAATAAAGATGTGATTGCATCAAATTTTAGTTGGTTTTAACAGAAAGTATCAATTTTCTCTATCAGTTGAGATGTTGTTTGTTGTTTTAGGCGATCTCGCTGTCAAGATATTTGAAGATTAAAATTTACAAAAATTGATCGTGGTAAAAACGCTAAAAAAAGATGTGCCCAGACTTGCCCGAAATAATGTATATAGTGAAACAGTCTGTCTCTATCTCTCGTATTCACATCGGCTATTGCGATAAAAGTCTAGTCCTACGCGGCTCTATTGGCATATATTTTAGTTTGTATTTGCTCATGTTGGCTAAAATAAAATTTTTAATCTAGCTACAGATACATTATTATAAATGTCTCAAATGCCTCAAATAAGGGAATTAAAAACATGTCATATTAGTTTCCTTTAAATGCTGTGTAAACATTTGAGTACCGACTACGATTCTGCCAGTCTACGGTAATTAGGTCGTCGAGTTAACTTATTTTATCGCAGCCTTTGTATCAGCAAAGTTCTCAGTTGCTACTCACACCGGAAACTAGCTACTAGATCAAATAAGCAAGCCGCTTCTTTGAAAATAATATGTTGGAATATTTAGCGAAACCAACTACATCCCTAAAAAAGTCATGTATAGTCAATGTTATCTAGCCATTATTAGTATCAGTTTGTAGGAAAAAATTTACGGGTCATGTTTGATTAGTTGATTCAAGTACTAAACAAAAGGTTTTATGAGTTGACCCAAACAGTGAACAACGTCAATTTCTTTGAAATCAATTAACCCACCGATTCTGGCAAAGGGTTAGTAAAGCCATTCTTGTACCTGGTTGTCGGTTTGTGGACTCACCCATTTTCACTTAGTAGCGTGGAGCATAAAATTTTTTGAGCTCCTAATCTTTGGTCAGTTAGAATTGAGTCGAGCTATTCAAAAATACCTGTCAATACAGCTCTGACTACACTTCATAAATTCATGTATCAGACAAGATTTTAGCACATGGCAACAGGGCTATGATATATTCCATATGTTCTGCAAATCATGTTTTGCATTATTTTCAACAATATTATTTTATTAAATAATTTTTATAAGCCAAAAACTTTCATTTCGGCATAAAATTTTTGTTAAAAACATTCACCCAAGTCATGGTCACTCACATAGTTTCAGCTCATATAATAGGACAAATTAAACTACTGCAGCAAACTCAAACAAAAAAATATCATGGTTTGTGCAGCACACATTCATGTCTCTCTTTCCCATTTATGGCAGTTCCCACACTGACACAACTGCTCCGCTGGTGGTGCCACATAAACATCCTGTAACCAATAAAACAAATGTAATAAATACATACATGTATTTCAGGAGACCATTTCCGGAGACCGTTTCCGTGTAGGAACCTAAAAACTTCGATTTGTATCAAACTTGACATGTTCTTTAAGATGGAACTAGTTTTGAAACAATCTGTGATGAGCCAGCACACACTTTGGTGAAACCTGATGGAATGGTCCATGTCATTTATAGATATGCCATTCTAGTCCTTTATATCCACTGAAAGTTTTTAATTTGGGAGTTACAGTAGATAGATTACGAGTGTAATTTTAAAAATGAATAAATATTTAACAAAAGCATACCGTAATTAAGCCAAGCCAACAATTCAAAGCTTCGTTTCTGAGAGTTAAAAATGAGCGTTGATCAATCCATTTTTCTCACTTTCTACAAGTGAGAAGTAAACATAAATACTAATCATCAATCTAATTTACTAGCTAAAACTGCCAAAGAAAATTTGATGCAAATATTATAGCTAGGTCAAACGATAAAAAGTTATGAAACAATGATTGGTGATAGCAAAAAGTTATAATTCTATTAATCAGTAAATGTATTCATCAGTACTAAAATTATTACCTGAAGTATATATATACGAGACTCCAAGTTGAAGATAAATTTACCTCCATTCTCCTATCTTCCTCTGCAGAATAACGCTGCTGACACCTGTCAGCTCTATCCATAAGCTGTCTGCCCCAATATTTAACCACCTGATGCTCAGAAAACTCTGAGTCACCTTCGCTGAAACTGGAAGCATTATTACATTTCTGTTGTTCGTCAATAAAACGTGTTGATGCAGTAATTCAGTAAATTAATGATGTCAATTAGTTCAGTAAATTGAATAACGATGTCTGTGCGTGAACTAGTAATTAAGTAAAATTCCTACCGACGAGAATCTTTGTGATCACAAACAACATGTTTTACGAGCGATAACATTAATTATGACACATGTAAAAGTTTGGTGCTGATGATTGGCTAAAGATGAGATCTCATATTTATCGCTTGTGGACTCTTTTCATATGTACCACTATATACGTCACGAATAAAGCACCCGCTCGGATCTGAGCGTTTCAAAAA
Source organism: Watersipora subatra (assembly GCF_963576615.1). Classification (NCBI taxonomy): domain Eukaryota; kingdom Metazoa; phylum Bryozoa; class Gymnolaemata; order Cheilostomatida; family Watersiporidae; genus Watersipora; species Watersipora subatra. The sequence continues at coordinate 38,787,160 of NC_088710.1, read as the reverse complement.
ATGATCTCATTCAAACGCTTATTGCTCTGGACAGGGTTTGTCTACAAAGGCAAAAATGACATAAAATTGTAGCTGATGTTTTAGCCTTTTATTGGTCTTAATTTCATTTGATCGACTTTTTTGACGCAATCACATCATTTCACATAAGTACTGTACATATTCAAAATTAGTAACAATTTAGCATGTTAATCTTAGTAGCTATAATTATATACAGTAACTTTAGGATATTTAGTAAATTTATTGGTTATGATTCGCATTAAAATTTAATGCTGCAATATATTATGGGCAGTACTACGTCCCTTCAAGACAGACATACGTATGACATAAACTTTGAATTCACTTCAAATAAGTTTAGTTTACTAAACACACATTTGAAGCTAAGTTTTAGTATGTATTTTTAACTATTTTACTGAATTTCAACTTTTTATCACTAAAATTTTATCACCTATCAGTTTCGGTCATTTTTACTATAACTTTTAGCCGATCTTATTTAAACCGTTTTCAACCTAACTTGCCAAGAAATTCCTAGGGATGCTGTTCTCGAAAACGTTTCGTTTATTACGTAATAAAGTAAATTTTTGTTAGCAGGTTAATAGAAGTTGTCTCACCACTGACTTTTTGTTAGAAGGGATTGCAACTCCCACTTTGCTACTGGTTTTAAGGAAAAATATTCCCGTTTTTCACACAAGAAATGTTGAAAGAAGAGAAATCGGTTATTGTGTCACTTTCAGCGAACGTATTCGGCGAACAGCATTTTTGTGTCTTTGTTATTTCGATGTATGTAATAAGCACACCAACTGCTAAATTTGAACTGGGGAAAAAGTTCTGTTGAATTCATATGGTGAGATAATATTCATGTTGAGGTAAAAAATCATCTTGTTCCATTTCGTAAGCTGAAAAAATTGTATATCAGGGTAATCTGATATACAATATACGATCAGGGTATCTTGGCAGCTACTATTTTCAGTGCATCCTGAGGGTGCACTGTAAATGGTAGCTGCTAAGCTGCTTCAACAGATTTGAATATAAGATAAAATTATTACCGCATAAAGTTTATAAAGTCCTCATCTCACTTTTTGAAGCAATGAATTATGTCATGACTTGCATTTTTGACACATTCATCTGCTCATCGTATTCAGCAGTGCAGGTTGTTGTCAACTTATGACTGGGTTGCATCCAGACCGACAACTCGAAAGACGGTCTGGATGTAAGTTGAGCTCTTAAATATTGTATTAATCACACGACTCTTTAAATATTGTATTAATCACACGACTCTTTAAATATTGTATTAATTACACGACTCTTTAAATATTGTATTAATTACACGACTCTTTAAATATTGTATTAATTACAGGACTCTTTAAATATTGTATTATTTACACGACTCTTTAAATATTGTATTAATCACACGACTCTTTTAAATATTGTATTAATTACACGACTCTTTAAATATTGTATTAATTACACGACTCTTTAAATATTGTATTAATTACACAACTCTTTAAATATTGTATTAATTACACGACTCTTTAAATATTGTATTAATTACACAACTCTTTAAATATTGTATTAATTACACGACTCTTTAAATATTGTATTAATTACACAACTCTTTAAATATTGTATTAATTACACAACTCTTTAAATATTGTATTAATTACACGACTCTTTAAATATTTTTTTACTGTAAGTTATCATATATAGTGTACATTAAGGTTATTTTACCAAATAAATTCTTATAATCTTTGGGCTATTTAAAAAGTTTTTAACTTTTTTAAATAAAATATTTTTAGGAGTGAACTAATTCGTAGTCTAGGCTACGCATTAGTTTGCTCTTAACAATGTTTTATAAGTTAAAGTCAAATCGTTGTCTTATTTACATTTGCTTTATTTACAAAATATGTTAAATCATACAAATGCAATAAAAACCAGAACGAAAGTTATTTTCAAAGCAGACTTCTTTTTGTTTACTGCAGCGAACATTCTTAACAATAGACAACCGTGTAGGATAAACAAAGTTCGCTTTATTTTGCCTTAAGTTCTGGCTGCGTAAAATAATGGTAGATGTACTGCACCAGCAGGCATACCCTAGGACACTTATGTATTCGCCTCATCTAACTTTCTCGTTTTCGTGGAGTCATCTTCTCGCGAAAATTTCATGAGCGGAACTTAACTATCATAACGAACGAGCGAAAACGCCGAATTAAATAGCTTTGTTCATTAATAGTCCAAGAAACAAATGGCAACAAGCGATCAAATTGCATTATCGATCTCGCCCACACATTTCTACCTGTGGTTTACAATTACAAACTAGTCCCAAATTGAAAAATTTTTTCTTATTGGGGAACCGAACCTGAGGAATCTAATTATGTTTGTTCCACTGCATTTATTTTCACATCACTATATTTTCGCACTCATCAGAGCTGCGAAATTAGGTTGCAGCGAAATTTTACTCTGTATGCTACCCACAAAACTAAATACTAGCGAAATATAAGTGTCCTAGGGTATCTAATCACTCCTCTACAAAATGTTAAATACGTGGTAAATACATGTATTGTAAAATATTATAAATTGTAGTCACAGCAGTTGTAAAGTTGGTCAATAGTCACCTAGGTTGTAAGTTGATGATGACAGATAGCTGAATGGTTTCAGGCTAGTATATCGATGACATTACCTCTCGCTAGTGACACTTCACACTAGACATGATCCAGTTTCTAGAGCTGGTGAATTCCTGAAATTTGGGATCAATGGAGAATTAGGTAATAAGCCAATTCTAGGCCCCAGGGCTGTGAACATGGGCAACCAATTAGGATTGTTATTGCATGCATAGGACATGTCTGCAACACATGCTACGCACAAATGGGTATGCCCAGACATTGCAGACATTTAGTTTGTGTTTTAGGACTAGCTGGTGAGTCTGATTCAAGTATACCTGCTTCTTGTCTAGCCTTATCAGCTGTTAGGCCTGGTCATGCACTTGTTAGGCCTGGTCATGCACTTGTTAGGCCTGGTCACACACTTGCCAAAAGCTTAATAAGGGGCTGAAGGGCAGTTATTGTGACAAATAAAAACTATTTTGCTTTTCTCATTTTTCGTGTCGAGAAGGTAGCTAAGAAATGTGGATGAGGAGCTCAATCATTCAATTGCTTGCTTCGAGTCTGCAAACCAAAAACAAAGACTATTGCTACCATTTTAAAACCATGTTTCTCTATGAAAGATCTTTGATTATTTAATAAACAGCCCAAAAACATTAAATAGATACTCACCATCAGCGAGATGCAGATCAACAAAAGACCGAAGACAAGCTTTTCATCTTCGATAAACGTCTGCTCAAATGATCTCAAATGGTTTTGTTAAATGAGAGCATGACCGATATCTCGTCCCTCATTCCTCACTGCCTAGTAATAAGTGAATGACTGGGCCACAGTTACTGCTGCTTCTCTGTTCAGTCGCTCTGCTCTCCTCCCCTCAAGCGCTTATTCTATGTTAGGAATAGTCGCATCCTTTGAGTCGGAGTTGTTCCTCCGCTCCTGCTTTGTCTCGGTGGTCTAAAGAAGCTGACTTCATTCAGTAATTTGATGGATGGTCATATGTAACCCATTTTCCTCCCATGATTCATACATTTTTCTCTTATTGGGTGTGGGAGAAACCTTGGCATCATGGAAACACTAGGGTAACAGCACCTTTGACCGCTTTCGATCTGAGTAATGTTTACATATAATTGTCATAGTTCTAATTGCATGCCGGTGAGGGGGACGATCATAGCTAGGTCCATGCAACTAGTGCATTCCAGGGATTTGTCAGCCCTGTGATGCTTTATTCTCGGCTAATGTAAATATGACTGGCGATATATTTTGTGATGAAATGAATTGTGATCATTGGAGTTTAAAGACAATTGTCTCCTCGCTCGCCCCTGCAGATTTTTTGAGAACTTCATGTGCAGCATATTTCAAACTTAGATGGACAAGTCATCATCTATCTGACATCATCTATCAATTATTTTCATACTTGAATAGTGTAAGTTAATTTCTCATGAACTTCTGTTGGCCTGTATTCTGAAATGAGCTGAAAAGTGATTCATGATGTAACAACGCAGTTTAGGTAAATACTTGTTGCGCTTTTTTGTTGTTACGTAAACATCGTAGAGACAAAGATGCTGGTTTGTACACAAAAAATCGTGTAAGGTAGAAAATAGTCGTTTAATTCTTTGCTATCTGGTTGCAAGCTCCATATACCTATGGGTCCATAGACCTATAGACCTCCATGGACCTATGAATCCATAGACCTATAGACCTTCATGGACCTATGAGTCCATAGACCTATGAGTCCATATACCTATGAGTTCATAGACCTCCGTGGACCTATGAGTCCATAGACCTATGAGTTCATAGACCTCCATGAACCTATGAGTCCATAGACCTATGAGTCCATAGACCCATGAGTCCATAGACCTATGAGTCCATAGACCTATGAGTCCATAGACCTCTAAGTCCATAGACCTATGAGTCCATAGACCTATGAGTCCATAGACCTATGAGTCCATAGGCCTATGAGTTCATAGACTTATAGACCTCCATAGACCTATAAGCTTAATTAATATATTTCTGTTTTTCACATTAGGTGGAAGCCCAACTAAGCAGACCTTCCTGCATTCACCATCATTCATGGATGAAATGGATGGGACATCGTGTAACATTTCTGTTCTCTTCATTGTGTTACATGGAGGTGAGTCTAAAAGAATGTTTCATTGAAGTGACAATAAGACATTCCATTTGCTTATATGACAATATTGCATAAGCTACTGAACATACTTATCTATCTGCGTAGATCATTACATCACTGTACATTACATCACTGTACATTACATCATCACTAGATGATGCTATACGTCTAATTTGAGTATCATCAGTGTATTAGTCTACCCTAGGACACTTATGTATTCGCGGCATCTAACTTTCGCGTTTTCGCGGTGTCATCCTCTCGCGAAAGTTTCATGTGCGAAACTAAACTATCATAACAAACGAGCGAAAAAGCGAAACTAAATAGCTTTGTTCATTGATACTGTATAATTGAATTTTATAACGACATTTATTTTAACGTTTTTAACGACCACTATAGCATCGTTAAAATATAAACCGACAAAATAATTTGACTGTCAAAATTTATTACGTTATTATTTTGCAATTATTTAGGATTATTTTCCCATTAGGAATGATTTATAATGATAGGAATTTGATGTCAATGCACATGCATTAGTTAGCGTTATCGTTTGCTGGGGACATCAATCAATGCAGTGAGCACCGTGTGTTGAAAGAAAATAAGACACATGCACTGACACTCGCAGTACTACACAAGCAGCATGGCTCTGGAAAGGTTTGGATTCACCACTGACACCTCTTCAATAACTTGTAATTTTTTGAGATTTGTTTTGTTTTAAGTGATGTGACTGACGAGACGTTTTTAAATTAAAATAGTCAAAACATGTCCGCAGTTAATACGCTCAGAAAAAAAAAACATCTTTTTCTTTTGAGCGTTTTAACAAAAATCAATTTTGCGGATTTTATTTTAAGTTCATTCGGAGGCTTTTACTCTTTCGATGGGACACGGCCAAGCGGGTGATTGATAAAACTTAATCTTTTGCAAACCTTTATAAAAGTCGTTAACAAAAATATTTTGCCTCTGATGATGATAATAATGATGCCTAAGAACTACTAGAAGTTGATGTTTGTCTTTATGGCTTGGAATGAAGTGACATTCTACAGTGATAAAAACCGCGTCCATGGCCGTTGGGCAAATAACTTTTCGAATAAAGGATGTTGAGGTCAAGTTATCTGAAGGAATTTATCATTGCGTTGGAACTGACCAAACAAATCCGTTTGAGTCGAACTTGCGTTTGAGATGAAATGTTACATTTTATCTGAGGGCGAGTTTTTCGAGTTGGACTGTACTTACCGTAAAAAATTCCCAAAAAAGTTGGGGCGGCTCAGCCGGCCAGCTGCCCCAGTGAAAACTGGCCTGTTGATAGTCCAATAAACAAATGGCAGCAAGCGATCAAATTGCATTATCGACCTTGCCCACACCATTCTACCTGCGGTTCACAATTACAAACTAGTCGCAAATTGAAATTTTTTTTATCGGTGAACCGAACCTGAGGAATATAATTATGTTTGTTCCACTGCATTTATTTTCACATCACTATATTTTCGCACTCATCAGAGCTGCGAAATTAAGTTGCTTCGAAATTTTACTCTGTGAGCTACTCACAAAACTAAATACTAGCGAAATATAAGTGTCCTAGGGTATATATTGTTGCTACTCTACAATATTCGATAGCAATAGCCTCTGTTCAACTTATTCAACTGTCCTATTTTTGCCCAAGGACAAAGGCTAGGTATTAACAGTGACATCCAGCTAACTAAAAACAGAAGAATCCTTCTTCCTTCTTTCTGTCACGTTCAGCCAAAGGGTTATCCTGAAATGTTTTATGAGCAGTTACAATTAATAGCAATGGCCTTCGCTTACCTCCTGGACATAAGAATATCTTTATTCATACGTAATAGTTGTTCACACGAAGATCTGTCGTCACCATACAAAAATCGATTCGAAATAAAAGAGTGTGTAGTAGAAATGAATAAAATGGAATCGGATATCGGAATTGGCCAATTGTCCTGATGACCTGGCCTTGGCTACATGTTGGTTACACAAACACGACTTTTCATAGATGCGTGCGTTTATAAATACGCTAGACTTATATAATAATGATCAAAAGGAATACTTTATAGTTTTGAATAAAAGAATGCTAGTTCAAACTGCAGAGTAGAAGTTTTAAGGGGGGATTAATCACTATGTTTACATGACTCACATGATATGCATTTGGGACTGCAAGCAAGTTCAGTAATGCCTGGTTCCCATATCGATTGCGAGGCCCCTGCGGTAATCTTGCGCAGCAAAACGCTTGCGACGCTAGGCTCGACAGCTTCTGTTCACATAAAGCTGCATCGCTGATAACCGCATAAAAATGTTCGCTCGCCGTGCCGTTTCAATAATGCTGACCTTCACCTGTACAGTGCATTTTGGGATTGATTTGCCTGCGGCTCATCGCGAAATTTGAACAGCACCAAACTTGCGTTGACCGTCGGCAACTACCGACGGTACGTGGCGCGTAGGTTCACATTTCATCGCTGATAGCCTGCGGTGCTGTTGCCGGCGCTTTGCGGCATACATGAGAACCAGGCTTTACTTTGCAATGGAGCGTTTCAATAAACACCTGCCCGATGATGCGATGATGCGCATAGCATATAACACGCAGCCAGCGCTTGACTCCATAAGTCAAGTATTAGCCTAATTAATGACTCTATAAATAGCTAGGCAGTCTTGTCACACTAAGCTTAGCAGCAATCGTTCGGAACATTGGCACATTGAGACTGCACAAATAGAAATAAAAAACAACTGAAGTGTGAGAATGTTTATATTGGAATAGCCAGTGATATTTTAATGCGCATCCTTTGCAAGTACCATTTCCATCTTTCACAAGCGTGATGGATGCGATAAACTTTTGCGGATCGCAAAACTCGCTTAGCTTGCGGATTTATGCTGTTTCCATGACGCGGATAACTTGCGGATTGGCTCAAATTTGCGACTCATGCGCATCATGGAAACACAGTGATTATGAGGGAAACTCTCACTATCTATTTACAATAGGATACTGATTCCTTATATCTATTCTTTAACCATTCAGCGGATGATGAGCAGCTTTGGTTGCCTTTTAAGCACTTTCTATTCTGTTTGCAATCCCGGGTGATTGTAAACGTCAGATCTTGCTTGATTCACCAAAAAATAGCATACCGGTATGTTTTAATTGAATATTTATGTTGACTATAGGCAATGCCCTGCTGGTTGAGTCGGACAAGAATGCCAAACTTAGTGATCTCTCCACATGGAGGTTGACCTTTGACAAGGTTGTCTCGCGACACTATCCTAACTTTCTACACCGCTACTCTATTAAGCTAGTGCCATGCCCAGCCATTCACTCTGATTCTCTGAATATGCTTGCAAGGTGTGCTTTTGTTCACTTTCGTTTTTCATTCTTTTTTAAGGATCATGCTATGTTATATTTTTACTTTCCAATCAACGCAACAGTGATGCTCGTTATATGCACTTGCGCTAAAGCATTTCGTGGCTCCTGAAAATATCATCATTCCAGCTATTTCCTGTCCTATTTTCATCTGACTCAGTTTTTTACAAGTAATTAAGATCAATAATGCTATTGTGAAGAACTAGAGGAAACACTGCATTGGCTAATTACAGCATCAGTTACTAATTTAATATCGAGCAGCTGCAACAGCTATGTGAGTGTGTAACTGTGTATGATGAGGTGTGTCAAATATGTGCTGATATTTGTTTCATTGTTCTTCCAGTCCCATTATGTCTATCATTATGTCTATTATTATGTCTATTATTATGTCTATTATTATGTCTATTATTATGTCTATTATTATGTCTATTATTATGTCTATTATTATGTATAATAATATGTCTATTATTATGTCTATTAATATGTCTATTATTATGTCTATTATTATGTCTATTATTATGTATATTATTATGTCTATTATTATGTATATTATTATGTATATTATTATGTCTATTATTATGTCTATTATTATGTATATTATTATGTCTATTATTATGTCTATTATTATGTCTATTATTATGTCTATTATTATGTCTATTATTATGTCTATTATTATGTCTATTATTATGTCTATTATTATGTCTATTAGTATGTCTATTATTATGTCTATTATTATGTCTATTATTATGTCTATTATTATGTCTATTATTATGTCTATTATTATGTATAATAATATGTCTATTATTATGTCTATTATTATGTCTATTATTATGTCTATTATTATGTCTATTATTATGTCTATTATTATGTCTATTATTATGTCTATTATTATGTATATTATTATGTCTATTATTATGTCTATTATTATGTCTATTATTATGTCTATTATTATGTATATTATTATGTCTATTATTATGTCTATTATTATGTCTATTATTATGTATATTATTATCTCTATTATTATGTCTATTATTATGTCTATTATTTAGCATTAATCCCTACTGTCAAGGCAGCGACAGCGGTAGTCATCTCCACAATGATTATTTCCCCATCAGCGCTGTGCCGCTTCTCGCCTTCCAATCGGCAGATTATCAAGACGGCCTAAAAACTGTTTCCAACCGAGCCAACAAAGCATACCGGGATTTCCTTCTTTCTGATGAGGGCCAAGGTTTCAACGGTCAGGTGCGCTTCATTTATCACTGCCTTTGCTGTGAGCTGTTAGCTAGTTAACTGGATATGTAGAGCATGGCTGTTGTGGTTCACATTCGCGCAAGAGGCGAACTTGTAGAAGACTGATCTCAACAAGATTTGTGCAATAAAATGAAAAACTTTACTTTTTTTATGCGTTATAGATACCAAACATTGCTCAACTAGGTTACCTGATTTATAACAAATCCCTCTGAAGTATGCGTTAAAAAGAAAGCATTTTTGAGCCATCTATGAGTTCGCTGCCAATGGCTTCAAGCTGACAGCTGTACACATGCTGTGAATAGTCGTAGTTGATTCGCTCATCTTCTCGCAGGTCATTCTGATTGGAGATTGCATGGGTTCAGTGATGGCCTTTGACATCATTTGCTCTCTCCAAAATGACCTTTCCTGCTCAACGAGTGAGAGTCTCAATGATAAGAAGAAGTTTGCTAGTGACACTGACTTGAGCAACTCCACGGATAGTCATGATCCCCTCGACTTCAGCGGTAAATTTCCTTTTTGTAAAGTCTGCCTTCGTAATGTCGCCTGCAAAAGTTAAGGGTTAGCCTTGTAACCATTCTCTAAAAATACAAGGTCTGATCCAAAAGTTCCCGGAATGGAGTTGTATACACTTGCATATTTGCACGATGGAAAACCCATTGCAGTGTTTGCTGGGAAACACCTTCGGAGTGTTGTCACAAAATTTCAGGTTACTATGACAACACGTTCTCACGCGAGCCGACGATATGTCAAGGTCTGTCAGGTGCTTTCAGCGATTTTTTAACAAATTTATCGTCATCCCATGACCAAACACGAGCGAAGCGATTGTTTGGGAACTTTATGATAAATGCATATGCGCACACAACTCCCAAAAAATTATCCGTCCACAGCCGTGACCAAACCCTTGTACCGAAATCACATCAAAAAATTTAACCATTTCTGTGTAAAGTCGTTTCTGTGTTAAGTATAATAATGATACATAACACATATAAACCTATTTAAATATGTCACCAAGTATTTGAAAAGTTACCGCAATATCCTAAAACTCACCCATCTGATTGGATCATACATAACTAGACAGATTAATTTGGCCTAAAATCGCCATAACTTGACAAGCATTTTTTAATCAAATTTAAGACCGGCAAACGAAACGCCGATACGGCTGTGTGACAGAGAGTAGAACAATTAATTTGTGCGCATTTCACGAGAAAAACGTGCACATTTCGCCAGTCTATGGCATTGTCCAATTGCCGATGGTTTCTGTAATTAACGTGGAAGTATTGAAAAGTAATCGTTTCTTTTTTTGCCGATCCTAACTGACTCTAACATTTTGGACACTTATAATCAGTACTTTGGTATTCCAACTGATGTCCAAAGCAGTGAAAGTAAAGGAAATGACGATGATATTTTTCTAACGATTCTTATAAGATTATTACAATATTTAATTGTAAGAATAATTATTTGATTTTATGAGATTATTATAATATTTAGTTATAAGAATAATCATTCAAATTTACAAGATCCATAGGTATATATATCTATGACAAGATCGAAGTATATAGTGACAATGCAATATGTTACTGTTATTATTTTTCTAAAGATTTTGTTGATGATACTGCGGCTGTGCCCAATATCGCCGTACTGCCAAGCCGTTTTTAATATCTGCAAAATTAAGTAGTAGGCCTACATTTTCTTATAGCTATACATATATTTCTATGACAACCAGCTAAAATCTGTTTAGATTTTTAATATCAGCATAATCTTTTAGATATAAATACAGAAACCTAGATAAATATCACAACTTCTTGATATTGGTTGCTATGACCAATGATATACAGCCCCCCAGCCTGTGTATATTACACAGCAGCTTGCCATTTTACTTCTAATATTGCATTTCTCCTATTGCAGGGGAGAGATATAAACATATAATCTTTTTCTTTCATTATTGCTGTTTGTTGTACATAATAACACCCAGTACATTACAGCTACCATTGCAGCTACCATTGCAGTTCTCCTATTACACTGCAGTGCCATTTGACTGCTAATATTGCATTTCTCAACCATCAGTACCCTTTCTTTTTCCATTCTCACTTTGGTCGTGGGCATTATGACAGGGGAATTTCTAGTGTCTAATCAATCAGAACAGCGTATTTGCATTAAATTTTGTGTGAAATTAGGAAAAACAAGTACTCAGATAGTTGAAATGTTAAATATTGCTTTTGGAGATGCTGCTCTAAAAACACAAATTTTTGAGTGGCACAAACGTTATTGTGAAGGTAGAGACAGCACTGAAGGTGATGCAAGGTCTGGCAGATCAGCGTCGGCAAGAACTCGCGCGTCAATCAACAGTGTGGGGTAACTAGTCATGGCAGATCGACGTTTAACCATTAGAGAGATATCTGGACTTGGTTTTGGAACTGTTCAAAAAGTTTTAACTGACGATTTAAACATAAGATGAGTCGCTGCAAAGTTCGTGCCACGATTGCTAACTGACGATCAAAAGTAGCTCAGGATGCACGCTTGCAACGATTTTAAGAAAGCTTTTAGGAATGATCAAAATTTTATTTCGAAAGTCATTCATTATATCCTTGTTTTCCTTAATTTCACACAAAGTTTAATGCAATTACACTGTTCCGGTTTATTAGACATGACGATAAAAAAATTTTCAAGTCGCCGAAAACACCTGACAGACCTTGACATATCGTTGGCTCACTTGAGAACGCGTTGTCATAGCAACTCGAAATTTTGTGACAACACTCCGGAGATGTTTCCCTGCAAACGCTGCAATGGGTTTTTCCATCGTGCGGATATGCAAGTGTGTACAACTCTATTTCGAGAACTTTTAGATCAGACCTCGTACATGCTGTCTAAAGGTTAGCTTGTACAAGCTGGTAGCATTCGTAATCTAATAAAGTTGGGGTTGCTTTGCATAGTTAGTTTTGTTTTTGTTCATTTTGTATTTGATACATTTACCTCTTCACATTTACCTCATCACATTTACCTCTTCACATTTACCTCTTCACATTTACCTCTTCACATTTACCTCTTCACATTTACCTCTTCACATTTACCTCTTCACATTTACCTCTTCACATTTACCTCTTCACATTTACCTCTTCACATTTACCTCTTCACATTTACCGCTCCTATATGGCAGCTTCAACTTGTCTGTATCACGCGCTTATAGTCGCCTTTATTTGGATATATATAGCGATGCACTGTAAGTTTCCTTGTGAAGCTGTTCATTAATCGTGTACATCGCGTTATTCAAGAGTTATCCAGTCTCCACATATCTACAAACATGTGACTTCCTTTTCCTATTGAACCCAGTCAATCATAAGCACAAGTAGTCTGACCAGCCCATAACCACTCAAAAGTATCAGTGCATTCCCTGCCTTTAAATACTAGGACTGAAGTTGAAATATTAACAGAAACTCGATCAGGAAAACTTCAATTCATCTATTTATTATTTATGAAAGTCACACAATGTGCAGAAAACAAAGTGGCTTTGCAGTGCGTATAGTCTCTTCTTAGGAACTGGCCTCCCAGCCAGCTCGTTCTTGTCAGCGATGAAAGTAGAGTCTACTCCAAGAATAGCTCGAGTTCGATGTTGAACTAGTGATTGAAATTACCGTATATACTCAATTATAGGACGCACTTTTTTGACCTGAAAATCAGCCTACATTTCACCTGCGTCTTATAATCGCAACATACCACGAGGGGCCATGTGTTTCTATGAAGCAGCACCGATTATCAGGCCACTGCTATACCGTATACCATGTATACGAGAGGGGAATGGACACTCAGTAGACGGAAGACAATCGCGGCGATTTTAACTGTTTTTAACTCCACTTATTGCTCGCAATATAAAAAGAATATGAGAGAATAAAAATTGCAATGAATTTCATATTTCTATGTCTGAGTGAGGTGATAAATAAATGGAATTATGTTTTTATTTCACATTTTCGTAGCTTTTTATTATTGAGTCAAACGGACGCCTTTATAAGGAAGATTAAGAATGATTGCTCACTTCCAAGAAATAGTCACGTGACTGATAAGAAAATAACAACCAGATTCGTTTTCGAAAGATTTATTCATGACAAACAAAAACAACACAAAAAAAACAGCGCATGTGAAAAGATTTATTGATTCCAATTACAAAATTGATTGCCGGCAGACTTCAGTTGAATTCACTCCAGCGTTAAAACTTACCTGTCAGTCAGTCAACTGAGCCCTAAAAGTGAGAAAACAATCGATTGATCGTGCGAAAATTTCACTTGTGAAGAGATCAATTGAAGTGCGTCCTATACTTGAATTACCCTTTATTCTCAATAATTGGCTGAAATTTATGCTGCATCTTATACTAGGGTGCGTCCTATAATTGAGTATATACGGTAAACCATTCCTCCTTCATCTACAGAGATTCACCAATGAGTGCTTTCCATCATTTGCTTTCCATCATTTGCTTTCCATCATTTGCTTTCCATCATTTGCTTTCCATCATTTGCTTTCTCACTGATAAGCTCAAGAATATTTAAAATTGACTTTACCTCTTTGACTTTTATTCCAGTCATGCTTCACCCTTCAGTTCTTATTAATCTTTTACGTACTTCAGTATCTTCAATTTACTTACGCGTATAGTGATTGTATATACAAGTTACTTACAGGTATAGTAATTGTATCTTCAATTTACTTACACGTATAGTGATTGTATATACAAGTTACTTACAGGTATAGTAATTGTATCTACAATTTACTTACAGGTGTAGTGATTGTATATACAATTTACTTACAGGTTTAGTAATTGTGTCTACAGTTTACTTACAGGTCTAGTGATTGTATCTACAATTTACTTACCGGTATAGTAATTGTATCTACAATTTACTTACAGGTATAGTGATTGTATATACAATTTACTTACAGGTATAGTGATTGTATATACAATTTACTTACAGGTATAGTAATTGTATCTACAATTTACTTACGGGTATAGTGATTGTATATACAATTTACTTACACGTATGGTGATTGTATATACAATTTACTTACAGGTATAGTAATTGTATCTAAAATTTACTTACACGTACAGTGATTGTATCTACAATTTACTTACACGTATAGTGATTGTATATACAATTTACTTACATGTATAGTGATTGTATATACAATTTACTTACATGTATAGTGATTGTATCTACAATTTACTTACAGGTATAGTAATTGTATCTACCATTTACTTACAGGTCTAGTGATTGTATCTACAGTTTACTTACAGGTATAGTAATTGTATCTACAATTTACTTACAGGTCTAGTGATTGTATCTACAATTTACTTACAGGTATAGTAATTGCATCTACAATTTACTTACAGGTATAGTGATTGTATATACAATTTACTTACAGGTATAGTAATTGTATCTACAATTTACTTACAGGTATAGTAATTGTATCTACAATTTACTTACAGGTACAGTGATTGTATCTACAATTTACTTACAGGTATAGTGATTGTATCTACAATTTACGTACACATATAGTGATTGTGAAATGTTAGAAGTGTTCTCAAGTATTAAAAGCAATGCTCAGCTTTTAGAAAAAGATTTGTTGGTTTATCTGGAATGTAACCCCCACAAAGTAGGGAGAATTATTGTACCAGAGGTTTTTTACTTGCTTTTGCATTCACAGCTGCAATGGCAGACATGCCATCTTGCTAACTACGTTTAGAAACTACGAAAACTTCAGTTTTCAACATTGCTAGTACTAATGACAATTAAATCTATCACTCATACATTATATGCTATCAAATTCTCTTCTTTGATTTAGCTAAATGACTATATTTGTCCTTATGTAAAATAATTTTCCAAATATTTAACGTATTATGTATCTAACTGTTGTTGAACATACACGTAGAGCTATTGTTATCAGTTAACAGATAACTACACACTTACAGGTATGTAGAAAGGCATTGTGACTGTATGTACGTGACAGAAGATTTTTTATTACTCTGCATACCATATGAATGATGTGTATTACTAGTTGAGTCTCTAGTAATAGTTGAGTCTCTAGTAATGCTTTGGTAGAGTTTATTACACAGATGAACGTAGATGTTGGAAGAAGCTCCTCCTGAGCAACAGTTAGACAGAAAAGTGCATGTATGTATAAGTATAGGAGGCTCTGTATAGGTCCTATACTGAGTCTCCTATACTTAGCCACAGGAGGCCTCAGTTACTGAGCCTATAGGAGGCTCAGTTACTGAAACTGCAACATTTTTGCTTTACTGTTTTTGAATTGGCATTCTTATGCCTGTTCCGTTTTCTCTATAATTATTCCCTTTTTTGGGTTTGGTGATGAATCGATTGTTCGGATAAATGTTGCTGCCTTTAATCAATATTGCTGTCTCAAACCAATATTTCCGCCTCTAACAAGTACTGCTTTCAGCAATTTTGTTATGGCTCTAGATTTATAATTTTTTACAAAATGGAGCATGTAAGGTATTCTGAAAGTCCTCTAAAATACTACACAATTTTTTTTGTTAGTACTGTTATCTGTGTATTCCAATACATCAGTAGAAACTAAGATTTTGGGAGTTATCCCAACTAGCAAGCAATTTCTATTCCTCTTAACTATATATCTTCTATAGAAACAGATGTTGTCTAGTTGGAACTTCCATAATCATGACAAAGTCTCTTTTCATAAAATTGTATGGCAGAATTCTAAGAAGTTGTCCACTCATCAACAAGTTTTGTATCGTTTAGATGACGCCCAGCAAACCTCGTACAGTCGATACGGTAGCGGAATGAGTATGCAAATATGTTTGCTGTGATCCCAGTGTGGTTGCCTTTGTGCTGTTTATTAGAACGTGGGAGGTGCAGTTCTTGTCACCCTCTAACTTGTATTAACTGTGTCTCCATTTTACGGTCAGCTTCTAGAAGTCAAACTAGGCATTGGCTTAAAACTGCCAGAATCTTGGACATGGGTAGGAAAGTTATACTGATCTTTAAAATAGCTTGCTGCTCCAAATCTTTACTCCTCACTCTGACTCTGCGCTGACTATTTCATCTTGCCCTGCTGTTATAACCCTTGTTGTGCTGTCATGATATTAGCGTGCTTCTTCAGTCGTGTAGCATTTGTCCTACCCTAACATCTTAAAAAATTAATTTTGGAAGTTGCAAATATGTAATATTACAATATTATGCCTTTAATACCAAGCCTCTCACAGAACACACGTTATGCCTTTAATACCAAGCCTCTCACAGAACACACGTTATGCCTTTAATACCAAGCCTCTCACAGAACACATGGTGCCTTTAATACCAAGCCTCTCACAGAAGACTCTCACAGAACACACGGTGCTTTTTAATGTGTCTTAGACACTGAGACTGTTGTGCTTTTAATCATTGATTATCTTCTTACCAAAATGACCCAAATATGTGTATGAAAGTTCATTTCAACAGTCGACCTCACCACCAAATATTTGACATAGTGTTAATATGTGAGTCTGTAAAAAATGACTAGAGCTGTTTGATGTCTACCCGCACTATGCATTCAATTTCAGAGTTATTTTCTCCTGAAAACTGAATGAAACCGAATCTTCATTTATTACTTCGGTTCACTCAGATGGGCATTATGAACCGCATCGAACCGAGATTTGTATATTTATTAATAAATAGTAAACTAATAATTAATATTTGCAAACAATATTTAAGTAATGGTGACATTTTCAATTATATCAATTAACCAATACAATTTGAAAAATGTTATCCTTTTTAAAATTTAATAAAACAACATCAAATTAATTTAAAAACAATTGAATAAATAACAAAAATTACAATATGCTCAGGACAAATACAATCAATGAAGATTAATACTGTAATAAGATATTACAAATATAAGTCTCTTAACTACAAAACATCACATGAGTTAATTTGGCAAAAGTCAAGACTATTGCTACAATTTGGATTAAAAAAAACTAAACAAATTTGCTGACCGATCAATGCTCTCACGAAAATTTCCTTAGAAAGCTGCTGCGTGGGCGTTCGCAAACACTGAATCGAATCGTTATGTAAAATTCGTTTCATACGCAGTTGTCTTCTCCTTTTGAATCGATGAACCGAGAGAGAACAACTATCGCAAAACTGAATGCACTCGAATCGTTATCCAGCACTAAAAAGGACTTTGTTCTCTGTAATGAATCTAGAACGCACAGGTACCACTACACTGAATCTTTCATCAACTATCTCTCTGAAGCGTCTGAATCTGCATAACTTTGCGTTAAAATGCTGCCAATATTTGGAATGGTACTTATGGTTAGCGTTTTAGGATTGATAGCATCTATCACCGCTTTATCTATCAATCCTTACAAGCCAATAGATACTGGCATCTTCTGCCAATCATGGTATCCGTTAGTAACTGCTGTTATGAATGTCTTCATCTACCTATATAGCTACTGCGTTACACTGATTGTTGCTGGCTCAGTTTCACCGCATTCTATCTTATACAGCTGGCATGAAGCTCGCCCTCAGGCCTACTAAGTCAGCAGGGCCTGCTTCTACTACAGGTATTTTCCTGTCTTTTCATTCTCCTGTAGTGTTTCATTTTATCAAAATTATTTAATGTCTGTCTCGTGTAATTTTGTTTGAGTCTCACAGTGAGTGTCACAAATGCATGTTTCTAAATCTCAAGCTAGATGAATGAGCTATTTTTATGTTAAATTTCTGATAATCTAATGAATAAAAAACCCTAGTTGTTCAAACCAAGTTTTTTACATGCAATACTTTTGTTTGATAGACGTTTGTTTTATTTCGGAGTCTTTTATCTTTAAATAAAACTACCAAGACTTTATTTTGAAACCTCTGGTGTAAGAAAAGAATAGATCCGGTGAAATCTGAAACATGAACAGGGAATAAGAGTTTGTGATAGGCTCTCCAGACTAAACAGACCTTGAACTTGAAACAAGCATAAAAGAATATCTTCATTGGCTTTGGAGAAACTACTCTCAGATATAAATAATAGAAGACAACTTTTGGAACATGATAAGAAGGTTCTATCGTAATATTTAAGTAGTCATTGACTCGGCATTATTATGATTTGGTTGTAGTTTTCCCCTTCTGACACGCAATATTGTTACATCTCCAACTATAAAAACAACAAGTTTTCTTGTGCTGACTTTTGCTCGAGATACGCAACATTTTAAACTAGAGTTTATATACCACCGCATTAGGTGGAAACCGAAATACGAGCAGCGTATCATTATTTTTATAGTGAGTTCAGCTGCTTTTAGAATATACACATTGAGCTGGCGTGAATGTATAAACTCTTTACAAAGTCTTAGAGAATAATACCTTTTTACAGCAATGTTTGTTTTGCTAGAAAATAATATAAATAGAAAAATCTTTAAATAACCTCGGTAGGTCTGGTATGCAATTACGGAAGTTAGCCAAATAGTTTTCAAAAAGGCCAGTTTTTCCAAAAATACTCTTGCCATTTCATATCAAGCCATACTCTGTTAATCTAGCTGTTGTTTCTATTAGGCTACTGCAGCTAAAATCCAATCTATTCAGGCCTAATTTGAAAATTTACTTTATCAATAATAAGGTTCACATTCTCTGTCTTCTGTTGCTCACATAGTATCACTGTTTTGTTCAATGTTGTTCAAAACTGCTTGTAGCAGTCATAATTGTGCTAGTTAATAAGCTATGCCCTACTCGGTGTATACTAACACTAACTGTCACCAGAGGGCTTCTATATCTCGTCAACAGGAGTTTGTATAGGCCGAAACCATTTTAGAAGTTTGCTGCAAAACTTAGAAAGTTACTACATAGTTTATGAGTGTCTATTATTCCCTTCTAGCATTCAGCTCATTATTGCTGGATGAATAATACTTATACCTATACATATAGGTGAAACATTGCCTAAGGTTGTCCGCTCTTGGCCACATTTGATAAAACTCCCTTGAGGGGATTTATAAATTAATATACATATTAGAATTATGCTGTTCACTTTATATGTCGCTAAGAAAATAGATAGTTTGTAATTTTTCCATGTTCGCCGATTCCCAGAATAGACTTACTTTGAGGCCAGATCTTATACAAATGGTTATCCACAAGGACAGCATCAATTATTCTATAGCATGTAATTAAGATAGGTTGTGGACGGCTCCTTAAATAGGTTGTGCGCGGCTCCTTAAATAGGTTGTGGGCGGCTCCGTAAATGCATCAGGTTTAAAATATTTCACAATTGCTCGTGAGTATCGGTTAGATTGTTGGCAAATTATGGACCTTGTGTTCGGAGAGACTCTTACTTGTGTACCAGTTTTCCTAGGTGAAATCTCTAAAACATCAAAGTAATAACTTGTGTAGAAATATAATTATCTACAGGTTAGTTCTCCGAATTGCATAACCAGTAATAACAATTAACATTGCTGATGTAAAATGTGTTGTGTGTACTAACCTTGACCTATGGTCTTGTAATTTTGATCTCTTAAGCCTAATCCTAGTTACAACTTCGTAGGCGACTAATAGTTTACTCGGTAGAGCTTGTAAGATCTTTCTCATGCTATAGGCTCTTTAAATGTATACCTATGTCTATGAATAATATATTTGTGAGGCTCTCTTTTCTAATCGAGTTCATCTTCGAGTTCTGGATGAATGTGTCTCATGTTATTCTTTCATTTGTGTTGTAGCGCTGTTACACGCTCTTCATCAGGTTGTGAGCCATATTAGTTCTAGTTCCCTTCCTTCTGTTTCACTTTGCGCATGTGTTATGCACTCCGCTACTTATGTGCTTATCGATGCGAATTGTTGCTAATGTAAACTAGGTTGTTTGTGTGATCTCGTTCTTTCCGTTCTCATAGCCATTCTGTTCATGCATATTTTCTACCAGTCAACCTTTGAGGAGACAACGCAAAAGGTCGGCATGGTGGCTAATTGCAGTCGATACCAGGTGAAATCGCTTGTCAGTCGTTTCGTTTAGCGGTTGAAGCAAGAAACTTGGCAAACAATGTTTGAAACAGTTTTGTCAAGTTTAAACTACTAGCCAATGAAATGTGAGGATGTCACAAATATTCACTCAAATCCAAAAAAATTTTTGTTACTGAAAATAAATGTTATTTTGCCACCTTACTAAGCCTTTCTTTCTGCAAAGCGACTTTTTATTAGTGTTGACATTTAACACGTCGGATCAGCAATCAAGCTCTCAAATTAAGAGCATATATTCCTACCTTTGTGCTTCTAGCTGTCACATGTTTTGTATGCTTTGATATTGGCGAGGTTTAGACATGAAAAACAAACCATATTACAATGTATCAACTCACACGGGATTTCATGAAATTTTTTGTTTCCAACAGATGGGAAAATATAGATCTTTTAAGTATATTTTACATTTATGAAAGGAAAAATGTTTTTTGCAAGTTGAAGCTTAATATGGAAAATAATTTTTGTTTTTGTAAGTTTGTGACACAGGAAGTACATGTACTCGCGAGTGTGGCTCAATATTTTTCATTTATGAGTACCTATGTATATTGGCTTGGAAATTTTACCTGAAGTCGTCAATGTTCCAGGTCCAATCATAGCAGCTTCGACCTTCAGCCATCTGTCATGTTTCCTTTCTTTTAGATCCGATTTATTCAAACTGATAATTTTGAAACTAGACTAAAACAAGCAAATTATTGTAATGCAAAAGTTTTACACTAAATACCACATTTCGCCTCAACTTCAAATAATATTGATAGACAGACAGACATTCAACTGTCTGATCCTAGCTAGGTTACTGCTATATTGAGATAAAGTATTAGGTTTTGTTACATTCTTTAGAAAATCAGCACACATTCATATAATTAATATGTGAACATCATGTGTTTTTCAAATCTAAACCTCTGCGCTTTTCATGTTTCTATTTCAAAGTATGTATAGTTGCTGATAATTTCTCATGGAGTACTGTAACAAATATTCTTAATTTTGTATATTTTGCAATCCTTTTCAATGAACCCACGCTGGTTCACCAGTATGTAAGCATGTATTTTGAACTTGTAGCATCAATGCCTTCCTCTCGGTTGAGCAAGCTTGTATCAACCAATGGGCTGCAGAGTCCTGCAAGCTCCGCACATCTCAATCAACACGACCAAAGACCAGATGTAATACGCTTTGACTTTGACGTCGGTGACTTCTTCATGCTCGGCTCACCACTCGCACTTGTGCTGGTCAGTCGTAACATCATCAATGGAACAGGTGTGCTTGCTGACTTTGGTTTATAGTTTGAAATGCTGTCGGCTGTAGGTTTAGGCCATCCGACTAAACCTATGCTTTTCTATGACATAATACGCAATACGCAGTGATCGCTCACTTATAAGTGTTAATTCGAACCAGCACTGACCTCTAAAAATGAGAAACTGATGTCGCGGCAAGCCTTCATTTTAGATCATATGTATTTAATAAGCTCTGAACCAGTTTGAGTACAGTCATACTTCGACTTACGAGCTTAATGCGTTCCGAGCTCACCGAGACTGAGCTCGTATGTCAATTTACTCGCATGTTGGTGCAATTTACTGGTTGGTGCAGATTTACAATTTGGTGCAATACTCTAAAAAATGCAAATAAAACACTCAAAACAAGATATTGTAACAGAAAAAACATGTTGGTTATTGTCCTAACTTACCACATGCTTTCAAAAAGCAACAAATTAAAAAATAATGCAAGAAAATGTGATTAATTAAAATGTAAAATTAAATACATACAGTAGCAGCTAATGCTAGCATTTGACAGGGAGGGAAATATAAGTGTTATCCTTCATTACAACAGTTGAATTTGATAAATTTGGATTTTATCAAAGTCTTAAAAAACAAACTTAAAAGCAAACCTAAAAGCAAACTTTCATTTTTAACTTAATGTAATTAAAGTTTCTTCGGCGTTCATTGTTGGAAGTTTCTCGCTGGTTAGCTAATTTTTCCTTTGTTTCGCTTTCACGACTAGTCGGCCGTTTTAAGATAAACCTATCTAAGGGCGTTTACCTTTGTCGCTCTTTCGACGTGTTGCGATTAGGACTAACACTGGTGTCGTCACAAAGGGTTAATGCACGACCACTAGCCAACTTGTTCGAAAGTCTATTTTTATAATTTTTATAGATAGCACCGGCCTTTTCACATAGGCCTTTTTGCCTTTTAACCACCGGCCTTTTCGTCTTTATTGAAACATCGTTCAGTTACGCTGTCACCGGCCAATTGTTTATCTTTTATCCAATGCCTGAGCAGTCTCTCCATCAGCGGTCGTGAAGATCGCTGCGTCGTTTAGAAAATATGGCTAGTCCTTTTGCAAACTAAATGCCCTGAATATAACCCTTCAGTTTGATAATTGTGGATGTATTTCTGTCATATTGCTGAGCTAGCTCAATCATGCATACACATTTCGCATATTTTACAATAATTTTCCGTTTAATATTAATTGTTATCATTTGCTTTTCTTGCCGTTAACTTTCATTTTACTGGCAAACTTTTGGTCTACGCACCGTACTTTTAATTCACATAATTCTGCACTGAAAATTGCGCACAAAATACACGGTACAAAAGTATAACCTGAGTAGTTGAAAAATACAGAGTGATGCTGTTCTCATAAAACACCTCCGGCATGCTTCGCAACTGACTCGTGTGCTCGTATCTCAAACATTGCTCGTATGTTAGTGCTAAAACGTGCTTAAAATCTGGCTCGTATCTCAAGTTTCTCGTGCGTTAGAGCACTCGTAAGTTGAAGTATTACTGTGAAAATAAATGCAGTCTATCATTAGAATAATTAGTTTACCTGAAAACAACACGTTCTGTTCTGAACAGAACATTAGTTCATCTCAATGTTAAAGTTTGACTTGCAACAAAATTCACATTTTGGTTTTTTGGTTTCAAAATACTAACCATGTCTTACTTTGCTGTGTTGTAGGTGCAAAATATGTGGAAATGTGATTACAAACTCTTAAAAGCTCGAAAACGAACAGTTATTCGCCGCCATCACGAAACTGCCGTATACTAGAATTTCTTTCCAAAACGTCTCAAATGAGACGGAGTTGAACGAGATGGCTTCTGTTTACACTTTCAAGCAACCTCATTCATCGAAATATTTTCACAAATATACTTCACGCATTCA
The DNA here is from genome assembly GCF_963576615.1 of Watersipora subatra. Lineage (NCBI taxonomy): Eukaryota > Metazoa > Bryozoa > Gymnolaemata > Cheilostomatida > Watersiporidae > Watersipora > Watersipora subatra. Next base: position 38,763,715 of record NC_088710.1, on the reverse strand, counting down.
ATAAAACCGTGTTAATTGTCCTTATGTGTCTATTTCATCATCATTGTAACGCTGTCACTCTGAGCACTGATATCTTAAAACCTACCGAGAAAGTTCATTTAATTTTTTAACCTTAGCTCGAAAGAGTACATATCATTCTCTGATAAACATGACAAGCCTGTTGGTCACCTGTGATAGTCGAAAAATGATGCAGAAATTATTTTGCCTTATTTAGCAGGAAGTATGGGTCACATGATCAGATTACGACTAGACAATTAGGCCAAGCCGAAACAAAACTCTAAAGTAGCGAGCATCTTATATTTGATACGGGCTCTTCGGTAAAACCCGAAGTGTTTGTCATAAACTAGTGCTACGAGAAGTTTTATATTGAGCCTTTTATTGGCCTTTCATTTCACATGAGAACATCACGGGACAAACAATAACCAAATGTAATGACAACGTCAGAAAAATAAACTGATTCCAATCTACAGCGGTTTCGTGATGGCGGCGATTAACTGTTCGTTTTTTAGCTTGTAATCACATTTTCACGTATTTTGCACCTACAACATAGCATAGCAAAACATGGTGAATCTTTTGATACCAAATAACTGTAATGTGAATTTTGTTGCAAGTAAACCTTTAAGAAATATGGTCCTAGGAGATGCTGCAACAAAACAATTTGGATCATTTGCTCGTGAAGATATCATTTATTTTAGGATTTGGCTGCATTTGCACATATTTGGCACAGTGGTTATTTAGCATACGCTTTTGATAGCATCAATACTGAGAATGCCATGTTTGTGTTTGTATTGACTGCCTCTCGTTGGGTACTAGTGACTGAAAATGATGAGCTGTTGGTGTTTGTATTGACAGCGTCTCGTTGGGTACTAGTGACTGAAAATGATGAACTATTGGTGTTTGTATTGACTGCGTTTTGTTGGGTACTAGTGACTGAAATGATGAACTGTTTGTGTTTGTATTGACTGCCTCTCGTTGGTACTAGTGACTAAAAGTGATGAGCTGTTGGAGTTTGTATTGACTGCGTCTCGTTGGGTACTAGTGACTGAAATGATGAGCTGTTTGTGTTTGTATTGACTGCGTCTCGTTGGGTACTAGTGACTGAAAATGGTGAACTGTTGGTGTTTGTATTGACTGCGTTTTGTTGGGTACTAGTGACTGAAATGATGAGCTGTTTGTGTTTGTATTGACTGCGTCTCATTGGGTACTAGTGACTGAAAATGATGAGCTGTTGGTGTTTGTATTGACAGCGTCTCGTTGGGTACTAGTGACTGAAAATGATGAACTATTGGTGTTTGTATTGACTGCGTTTTGTTGGGTACTAGTGACTGAAATGATGAGCTGTTTGTGTTTGTATTGACTGCGTCTTGTTGGGTACTAGTGACTGAAAATGATGGGCTCATCTCGATGATTCTTTACGTCGCTAATAATAAAGACGCGATAAATAAAAATATAGAGATGGCTGTATACTCGATATAACCTTTCTAGTATCTTGATTTATTCGCCCATTCCCGCATGCTGCTGCAAGTCCCCTTTTAGTGAGCCCATTTAAATCTATAAAGTTGGATACGCCAGTTTTGTTGTAATATTTTATTTTTGTTGAATAACATAGAAACTAATATTTCACTTTCGTTTTCAGTTGATGATGCGTTCAACCCATATGTACGAAAGAATCCTTTTTTAAATGTTTCATCATGTTTTTGTATTTTAGATGTTCAGCCTCGTCCTTCCTGTTTTCAAATATACAATCTTTTTTACCCAACGGATCCTTGCGCTGGTCGTCTGGAGGCTCTTCTTGAGTCGAGTTTTAATCAGATAGACACTGTCAAAGTTCCTCGCTACCAATACTTTCCTCTTGGTGATGGCCAGTCTACCTCGCTCTGTGAGTAGCTTATATCCTGTTGTACAGGTTTGTTTTTGCTATGAAGAGCTTTTGCAGCTCTTATTTCAATAATCACTTTGCATGCTTTTCATATGAGTATTTATTATTTATTGAGATATCATGTGTTCTTCATGTGAGTTTTTATAGTCGCTTAGAGTGCTTTTCAAACAAGTCATACATTGTGTTTGCATATGACTTTTTGAGCACATTAGTGTTTCTGCTCATGTTCACTGTCAAGACTCTTTGGTTGAACACAAATTTTCAATTTAAGAAGTTTGCAGCTTTCAAAAATTATTAGCGGAGGCTCAGTTCAAACGGTTTTACCACATCACTCGAACATTTGTCTGTTTTTCCGTGCGCAGTTGACTGCCTGAAGAGGTACGGAATGTTTTCGGACGGTTATGGCAGCCCTCGAGCTGCCTCACTCATGCGACAGGGCAGCAATGCCAGCTATTTATCCACAGCGTCAGTCGATCTCAATCTAGAAAGTGTTTCCTCAGGTCAGTGGAAACAAGTCAATGTTTATATACTTGTTCACAGTGTACCGTTGTGTTCTACCTGAGCATCTCATTGTATTCTACCTGAGCATCCCATTGTATTCTACCTGAGCATCCCATTGTATTCTACCTGAGCATCCCATTGTATTCTACCTGAGCATCCCATTGTATTCTACCTGAGCATCCCATTGTATTCTACCTGAGCATCTCATTGTATTCTACCTGAACATCTCATTGTATTCTACCTGAGCATCCCATTGTGTTCTACCTGAGCATCCCATTGTATTCTACCTGAGCATCTCATTGTATACCTGAGCATCCCATTGTATTCTACCTGAGCATCCCATTGTATTCTACCTGAGCATCCCATTGTATTCTACCTGAGCATCTCATTGTATTCTACCTGAGCATCTCATTGTATTCTACCTGAGCATCTCATTGTGTTCTACCTGAGCATCCCATTGTATTCTACCTGAGCATCCCATTGTATTCTACCTGAGCATCTCATTGTATTCTACCTGAGCATCTCATTGTATACCTGAGCATCCCATTGTATTCTACCTGAGCATCCCATTGTATTCTACCTGAGCATCCCATTGTATTCTACCTGAGCATCTCATTGTATTCTACCTGAGCATCTCATTGTATTCTACCTGAGCATCTCATTGTATTCTACCTGAGCATCTCATTGTATTCTACCTGAGCATCCCATTGTATTCTACCTGAGCATCTCATTGTATTCTACCTGAGCATCTCATTGTGTTCTACCTGAGCATATCATTGTATTCTACCTGAGCATATCATTGTGTTCTACCTGAGCATCCCATTGTATTCTACCTGAGCATCTCATTGTATTCTACCTGAGCATCTCATTGTATTCTACCTGAGCATCTCATTGTATTCTACCTGAGCATCTCATTGTATTCTACCTGAGCATCCCATTGTATTCTACCTGAGCATCTCATTGTATTCTACCTGAGCATCTCATTGTGTTCTACCTGAGCATCTCATTGTATTCTACCTGAGCATCCCATTGTATTCTACCTGAGCATCCCATTGTGTTCTACCTGAGCATCCCATTGTATTCTACCTGAGCATCCCATTGTGTTCTACCTGAGCATATCATTGTGTTCTACCTGAGCATCCCATTGTGTTCTACCTGAGTATCTCATTGTATTCTACCTGAGCATCCCATTGTATTCTACCTGAGCATCCCATTGTATTCTACCTGAGTATCCCATTGTATTCTACCTGAGCATCTCATTGTATACCTGAGCATCTCATTGTATTCTACCTGAGCATCTCATTGTATTCTACCTGAGCATCCCATTGTATTCTACCTGAGCATCTCATTGTATTCTACCTGAGCATCCCATTGTATTCTACCTGAGCATCCCATTGTATTCTACCTGAGCATCCCATTGTGTTCTACCTGAGCATCTCATTGTATTCTACCTGAGCATCCCATTGTATTCTACCTGAGCATATCATTGTATTCTACCTGAGCATCCCATTGTATTCTACCTGAGCATCCCATTGTATTCTACCTGAGCATATCATTGTATTCTACCTGAGCATCTCATTGTATTCTACCTGAGCATCTCATTGTATTCTACCTGAGCATCCCATTGTATTCTACCTGAGCATCCCATTGTATTCTACCTGAGCATCCCATTGTATTCTACCTGAGCATCTCATTGTATTCTACCTGAGCATCCCATTGTATTCTACCTGAGCATCTCATTGTATTCTACCTGAGCATCTCATTGTATTCTACCTGAGCATCCCATTGTATTCTACCTGAGCATATCATTGTATTCTACCTGAGCATCCCATTGTATTCTACCTGAGCATCCCATTGTATTCTACCTGAGTATCCCATTGTGTTCTACCTGAGCATCTCATTGTATTCTACCTGAGCATCTCATTGTATTCTACCTGAGCATCCCATTGTATTCTACCTGAGCATCTCATTGTATTCTACCTGAGCATCTCATTGAATTCTACCTGAGCATCTCATTGTATTCTACCTGAGCATCCCATTGTATTCTACCTGAGCATCTCATTGTATTCTACCTGAGCATATCATTGTATTCTACCTGAGCATCTCATTGTATTCTACCTGAGCATCTCATTGTATTCTACCTGAGCATCCCATTGTATTCTACCTGAGCATCTCATTGTATTCTACCTGAGCATCTCATTGTATTCTACCTGAGCATCCCATTGTATTCTACCTGAGCATATCATTGTATTCTACCTGAGCATCCCATTGTATTCTACCTGAGCATCCCATTGTATTCTACCTGAGTATCCCATTGTGTTCTACCTGAGCATCTCATTGTATTCTACCTGAGCATCTCATTGTATTCTACCTGAGTATCCCATTGTGTTCTACCTGAGCATCCCATTGTATTCTACCTGAGCATCTCATTGTATTCTACCTGAGCATCCCATTGTGTTCTACCTGAGCATCCCATTGTATTCTACCTGAGCATCTCATTGTATTCTACCTGAGCATCTCATTGTAATCTACCTGAGCATCTCATTGTATTCTACCTGAGTATCCCATTGTGTTCTACCTGAGCATCTCATTGTATTCTACCTGAGCATCCCATTGTGTTCTACCTGAGCATCTCATTGTATTCTACCTGAGCATCTCATTGTATTCTACCTGAGCATCTCATTGTATTCTACCTGAGCATCTCATTGTGTTCTACCTGAGCATCTCATTGTGTACCTGAGCATCTCATTGTATTCTACCTGAGCATCCCATTGTATTCTACCTGAGCATCCCATTGTATTCTACCTGAGCATCTCATTGTGTTCTACCTGAGCATCTCATTGTATTCTACCTGAGCATCTCATTGTATTCTACCTGAGCATCTCATTGTATTCTACCTGAGCATCCCATTGTATTCTACCTGAGCATCTCATTGTATTCTACCTGAGCATCTCATTGTATTCTACCTGAGCATATCATTGTGTTCTACCTGAGCATCTCATTGTGTTCTACCTGAGCATCTCATTGTATTCTACCTGAGCATCTCATTGTATTCTACCTGAGCATCTCATTGTGTTCTACCTGAGCATCTCATTGTATTCTACCTGAGCATCTCATTGTATTCTACCTGAGCATCTCATTGTATTCTACCTGAGCATCCCATTGTATTCTACCTGAGCATCCCATTGTATTCTACCTGAGCATCCCATTGTATTCTACCTGAGCATCTCATTGTATTCTACCTGAGCATCCCATTGTATTCTACCTGAGCATCTCATTGTATTCTACCTGAGCATCTCATTGTATTCTACCTGAGCATCCCATTGTATTCTACCTGAGCATATCATTGTATTCTACCTGAGCATCCCATTGTATTCTACCTGAGCATCCCATTGTATTCTACCTGAGTATCCCATTGTGTTCTACCTGAGCATCTCATTGTATTCTACCTGAGCATCCCATTGTATTCTACCTGAGCATCCCATTGTATTCTACCTGAGCATCCCATTGTATTCTACCTGAGCATCTCATTGTATTCTACCTGAGCATCCCATTGTATTCTACCTGAGCATCTCATTGTATTCTACCTGAGCATCTCATTGTATTCTACCTGAGCATCTCATTGTATTCTACCTGAGCATCCCATTGTATTCTACCTGAGCATCTCATTGTATTCTACCTGAGCATATCATTGTATTCTACCTGAGCATCTCATTGTGTTCTACCTGAGCATATCATTGTATTCTACCTGGGTATATCATTGTATTCTACCTGAGCATCCCATTGTATTCTACCTGAGCATCTCATTGTATTCTACCTGAGCATCTCATTGTGTTCTACCTGAGCATATCATTGTATTCTACCTGAGCATATCATTGTGTTCTACCTGAGCATCCCATTGTATTCTACCTGAGCATCTCATTGTATACCTGAGCATCCCATTGTATTCTACCTGAGCATCTCATTGTATACCTGATCATCCCATTGTATTCTACCTGAGCATCCCATTGTATTCTACCTGAGCATCCCATTGTATTCTACCTGAGCATCCCATTGTTGTCTACCTGAGTATATCATTGTATTCTACCTGAGCATCCCATTGTATTCTACCTGAGCATCTCATTGTATTCTACCTGAGCATCTCATTGTGTTCTACCTGAGCATATCATTGTATTCTACCTGAGCATATCATTGTGTTCTACCTGAGCATCCCATTGTATTCTACCTGAGCATCTCATTGTATACCTGAGCATCCCATTGTATTCTACCTGAGCATCCCATTGTATTCTACCTGAGCATCCCATTGTATTCTACCTGAGCATCCCATTGTATTCTACCTGAGCATCCCATTGTATTCTACCTGAGCATCTCATTGTATTCTACCTGAGCATCTCATTGTATTCTACCTGAGCATCTCATTGTATTCTACCTGAGCATCTCATTGTATTCTACCTGAGCATCTCATTGTATTCTACCTGAGCATCTCATTGTGTTCTACCTGAGCATCCCATTGTATACCTGAGCATCCCATTGTATTCTACCTGAGCATCTCATTGTGTTCTACCTGAGCATCCCATTGTATTCTACCTGAGCATATCATTGTGTTCTACCTGAGCATATCATTGTGTTCTACCTGAGCATCTCATTGTATTCTACCTGAGCATCCCATTGTATTCTACCTGAGCATCTCATTGTATTCTACCTGAGCATCTCATTGTATTCTACCTGAGCATCTCATTGTGTTCTACCTGAGCATATCATTGTATTCTACCTGAGCATCCCATTGTATTCTACCTGAGCATCTCATTGTATTCTACCTGAGCATCTCATTGTATTCTACCTGAGCATCCCATTGTATTCTACCTGAGCATCCCATTGTATTCTACCTGAGCATCTCATTGTACTCTACCTGAGCATCTCATTGTATTCTACCTGAGCATCTCATTGTATTCTACCTGAGCATCTCATTGTATTCTACCTGAGCATCTCATTGTATACCTGAGCATCCCATTGTATTCTACCTGAGCATCCCATTGTATTCTACCTGAGCATCCCATTGTATTCTACCTGAGCATCTCATTGTATTCTACCTGAGCATCTCATTGTATTCTACCTGAGCATCTCATTGTATTCTACCTGAGCATCTCATTGTATACCTGAGCATCCCATTGTATTCTACCTGAGCATCCCATTGTATTCTACCTGAGCATCTCATTGTATTCTACCTGAGCATCCCATTGTATTCTACCTGAGCATCCCATTGTATTCTACCTGAGCATCCCATTGTATTCTACCTGAGCATCTCATTGTATTCTACCTGAGCATCTCATTGTATTCTACCTGAGCATCCCATTGTGTTCTACCTGAGCATATCATTGTATTCTACCTGAGCATCTCATTGTATTCTACCTGAGCATCTCATTGTATTCTACCTGAGCATCTCATTGTATTCTACCTGAGCATATCATTGTATTCTACCTGAGCATCTCATTGTATTCTACCTGAGCATCTCATTGTATTCTACCTGAGCATCCCATTGTATTCTACCTGAGCATCCCATTGTATTCTACCTGAGCATCTCATTGTATTCTACCTGAGCATCTCATTGTGTTCTACCTGAGCATCCCATTGTATTCTACCTGTGTATCCCATTGTGTTCTACCTGAGCATCTCATTGTATTCTACCTGAGCATTTCATTGTGTTCTACCTGAGCATCCCATTGTATTCTACCTGAGCATCTCATTGTGTTCTACCTGAGCATCCCATTGTATTCTACCTGAGCATCTCATTGTATTCTACCTGAGCATCTCATTGTATTCTACCTGAGCATCTCATTGTATTCTACCTGAGCATCTCATTGTGTTCTACCTGAGCATCCCATTGTATTCTACCTGAGCATCTCATTGTATTCTACCTGAGCATCTCATTGTATTCTACCTGAGCATCCCATTGTATTCTACCTGAGCATCCCATTGTGTTCTACCTGAGCATCCCATTGTGTTCTACCTGAGCATATCATTGTATTCTACCTGAGCATCCCATTGTATTCTACCTGAGCATCCCATTGTATTCTACCTGAACATCTCATTGTGTTCTACCTGAGCATCTCATTGTATTCTACCTGAGCATCCCATTGTATTCTACCTGAGCATCCCATTGTATTCTACCTGAGCATCTCATTGTGTTCTACCTGAGCATCCCATTGTGTTCTACCTGAGTATCCCATTGTGTTCTACCTGAGCATCTCATTGTATTCTACCTGAGCATCCCATTGTATTCTACCTGAGCATATCATTGTATTCTACCTGAGCATCTCATTGTATTCTACCTGAGCATCTCATTGTGTTCTACCTGAGCATCCCATTGTATTCTACCTGAGCATCCCATTGTATTCTACCTGAGCATCCCATTGTATTCTACCTGAGCATCTCATTGTATTCTACCTGAGCATCTCATTGTGTTCTACCTGAGCATCCCATTGTATTCTACCTGAGCATCTCATTGTATTCTACCTGAGCATCTCATTGTATTCTACCTGAGCATCCCATTGTATTCTACCTGAGCATCCCATTGTGTTCTACCTGAGCATCCCATTGTGTTCTACCTGAGCATATCATTGTATTCTACCTGAGCATCCCATTGTATTCTACCTGAGCATCCCATTGTATTCTACCTGAACATCTCATTGTGTTCTACCTGAGCATCTCATTGTATTCTACCTGAGCATCCCATTGTATTCTACCTGAGCATCTCATTGTGTTCTACCTGAGCATCCCATTGTGTTCTACCTGAGCATCTCATTGTATTCTACCTGAGCATCCCATTGTATTCTACCTGAGCATCCCATTGTGTTCTACCTGAGCATCCCATTGTATTCTACCTGAGCATCCCATTGTGTTCTACCTGAGCATATCATTGTATTCTACCTGAGCATCCCATTGTATTCTACCTGAGCATCCCATTGTATTCTACCTGAGCATCCCATTGTGTTCTACCTGAGTATATCATTGTATTCTACCTGAGCATATCATTGTATTCTACCTGAGCATCCCATTGTATTCTACCTGAGCATCTCATTGTATACCTGAGCATCCCATTGTATTCTACCTGAGCATATCATTGTGTTCTACCTGAGCATCCCATTGTATTCTACCTGAACATCTCATTGTGTTCTACCTGAGCATCTCATTGTATTCTACCTGAGCATCCCATTGTATTCTACCTGAGCATCTCATTGTATACCTGAGCATCCCATTGTATTCTACCTGAGCATCCCATTGTATTCTACCTGAGCATCCCATTGTATTCTACCTGAGCATATCATTGTATTCTACCTGAGCATCCCATTGTATTCTACCTGAGCATCTCATTGTATACCTGAGCATCCCATTGTATTCTACCTGAGCATCTCATTGTGTTCTACCTGAGCATCCCATTGTGTTCTACCTGAGCATCTCATTGTATTCTACCTGAGCATCCCATTGTATTCTACCTGAGCATCCCATTGTGTTCTACCTGAGCATCCCATTGTGTTCTACCTGAGCATCCCATTGTATTCTACCTGAGCATCCCATTGTATTCTACCTGAGCATCCCATTGTGTTCTACCTGAGCATATCATTGTATTCTACCTGAGCATATCATTGTATTCTACCTGAGCATCCCATTGTGTTCTACCTGAGCATCCCATTGTATACCTGAGCATATCATTGTATTCTACCTGAGCTTCCCATTGTATTCTACCTGAGCATCCCATTGTATTCTACCTGAGCATCCCATTGTGTTCTACCTGAGCATCTCATTGTATTCTACCTGAGCATCTCATTGTATTCTACCTGAGCATATCATTGTATTCTACCTGAGCATCCCATTGTATTCTACCTGAGCATCCCATTGTATTCTACCTGAGCATCTCATTGTGTTCTACCTGAGCATCTCATTGTGTTCTACCTGAGCATCCCATTGTATTCTACCTGAGCATCTCATTGTATTCTACCTGAGCATATCATTGTGTTCTACCTGAGCATCCCATTGAATTCTACCTGAGCATCTCATTGTATTCTACCTGAGCATCTCATTGTATTCTACCTGAGCATATCATCGTGTTCTACCTGAGCATCTCATTGTATTCTACCTGAGCATCCCATTGTATTCTACCTGAGCATCTCATTGTGTTCTACCTGAGCATCTCATTGTATTCTACCTGAGCATCTCATTGTATTCTACCTGAGCATATCATTGTGTTCTACCTGAGCATCTCATTGTATTCTACCTGAGCATCCCATTGTATTCTACCTGAGCATCTCATTGTATTCTACCTGAGCATCTCATTGTGTTCTACCTGAGCATCCCATTGAATTCTACCTGAGCATCTCATTGTATTCTACCTGAGCATCTCATTGTATTCTACCTGAGCATATCATTGTATTCTACCTGAGCATCCCATTGTATTCTACCTGAGCATCTCATTGTGTTCTACCTGAGCATCCCATTGAATTCTACCTGAGCATCTCATTGTATTCTACCTGAGCATCTCATTGTATTCTACCTGAGCATATCATTGTATTCTACCTGAGCATCCCATTGTATTCTACCTGAGCATCTCATTGTGTTCTACCTGAGCATCTCATTGTATTCTACCTGAGCATCTCATTGTATTCTACCTGAGCATATCATTGTGTTCTACCTGAGCATCTCATTGTATTCTACCTGAGCATCCCATTGTATTCTACCTGAGCATCCCATTGTATTCTACCTGAGCATCTCATTGTATTCTACCTGAGCATCCCATTGTATTCTACCTGAGCATCCCATTGTATTCTACCTGAGCATCCCATTGAATTCTACCTGAGCATCTCATTGTATTCTACCTGAGCATCTCATTGTGTTCTACCTGAGCATCTCATTGTATTCTACCTGAGCATCTCATTGTATTCTACCTGAGCATATCATTGTGTTCTACCTGAGCATCTCATTGTATTCTACCTGAGCATCCCATTGTATTCTACCTGAGCATCTCATTGTGTTCTACCTGAGCATCCCATTGTATTCTACCTGAGCATCCCATTGTGTTCTACCTGAGCATCTCATTGTATTCTACCTGAGCATCTCATTGTATTCTACCTGAGCATATCATTGTGTTCTACCTGAGCATCTCATTGTGTTCTACCTGAGCATCCCATTGTATTCTACCTGAGCATCTCATTGTGTTCTACCTGAGCATCTCATTGTATTCTACCTGAGCATCTCATTGTATTCTACCTGAGCATATCATTGTGTTCTACCTGAGCATCTCATTGTATTCTACCTGAGCATCCCATTGTATTCTACCTGAGCATCTCATTGTATTCTACCTGAGCATCCCATTGTGTTCTACCTGAGCATCTCATTGTATTCTACCTGAGCATCCCATTGTATTCTACCTGAGCATCTCATTGTGTTCTACCTGAGCATCTCATTGTATTCTACCTGAGCATCCCATTGTATTCTACCTGAGCATCTCATTGTGTTCTACCTGAGCATCTCATTGTATTCTACCTGAGCATCCCATTGTATTCTACCTGAGCATCTCATTGTGTTCTACCTGAGCATCCCATTGTATTCTACCTGAGCATCTCATTGTATACCTGAGCATCCCATTGTATTCTACCTGAGCATATCATTGTGTTCTACCTGAGCATCTCATTGTATACCTGAGCATCCCATTGTATTCTACCTGAGCATCCCATTGTATACCTGAGCATCCCATTGTATTCTACCTGAGCATATCATTGTGTTCTACCTGAGCATCTCATTGTATACCTGAGCATCCCATTGTATTCTACCTGAGCATCCCATTGTATTCTACCTGAGCATCCCATTGTATTCTACCTGAGCATCCCATTGTATTCTACCTGAGCATCCCATTGTATTCTACCTGAGCATCCCATTGTATTCTACCTGAGCATATCATTGTGTTCTACCTGAGCATCTCATTGTGTTCTACCTGAGCATCTCATTGTGTTCTACCTGAGCATCTCATTGTGTTCTACCTGAGCATCCCATTGTATTCTACCTGAGCATCCCATTGTGTTCTACCTGAGCATCCCATTGTGTTCTACCTGAGCATCCCATTGTATTCTACCTGAGTATCTCATTGTATTCTACCTGAGCATCTCATTGTGTTCTACCTGAGCATCTCATTGTGTTCTACCTGAGCATCTCATTGTGTTCTACCTGAGCATATCATTGTATTCTACCTGAGCATCTCATTGTATTCTACCTGAGCATCCCATTGTATTCTACCTGAGCATCTCATTGTTGTCTACCTGAGTATATCATTGTGTTCTACCTGAGCATATCATTGTATTCTACCTGAGTATCTCATTGTATTCTACCTGAGCATCTCATTGTGTTCTACCTGAGCATCTCATTGTGTTCTACCTGAGCATCTCATTGTGTTCTACCTGAGCATCCCATTGTATTCTACCTGAGCATCCCATTGTATTCTACCTGAGCATCTCATTGTATACCTGAGCATCCCATTGTATTCTACCTGAGCATATCATTGTGTTCTACCTGAGCATCTCATTGTATACCTGAGCATCCCATTGTATTCTACCTGAGCATCCCATTGTATACCTGAGCATCCCATTGTATTCTACCTGAGCATATCATTGTGTTCTACCTGAGCATCTCATTGTATACCTGAGCATCCCATTGTATTCTACCTGAGCATCCCATTGTATTCTACCTGAGCATCCCATTGTATTCTACCTGAGCATCCCATTGTATTCTACCTGAGCATCCCATTGTATTCTACCTGAGCATCCCATTGTATTCTACCTGAGCATATCATTGTGTTCTACCTGAGCATCTCATTGTGTTCTACCTGAGCATCTCATTGTGTTCTACCTGAGCATCTCATTGTGTTCTACCTGAGCATCCCATTGTATTCTACCTGAGCATCCCATTGTGTTCTACCTGAGCATCCCATTGTGTTCTACCTGAGCATCCCATTGTATTCTACCTGAGTATCTCATTGTATTCTACCTGAGCATCTCATTGTGTTCTACCTGAGCATCTCATTGTGTTCTACCTGAGCATCTCATTGTGTTCTACCTGAGCATATCATTGTATTCTACCTGAGCATATCATTGTATTCTACCTGAGCATCTCATTGTATTCTACCTGAGCATCCCATTGTATTCTACCTGAGCATCTCATTGTTGTCTACCTGAGTATATCATTGTGTTCTACCTGAGCATCCCATTGTATTCTACCTGAGCATCCCATTGTATTCTACCTGAGCATCTCATTGTATTCTACCTGAGCATCTCATTGTGTTCTACCTGAGCATCTCATTGTGTTCTACCTGAGCATCTCATTGTATTCTACCTGAGCATCTCATTGTGTTCTACCTGAGCATATCATTGTATTCTACCTGAGCATCCCATTGTATTCTACCTGAGCATCTCATTGTATTCTACCTGAGCATCCCATTGTATTCTACCTGAGCATCTCATTGTATTCTACCTGAGCATCCCATTGTATTCTACCTGAGCATCTCATTGTATTCTACCTGAGCATATCATTGTATTCTACCTGAGCATCTCATTGTGTTCTACCTGAGCATCTCATTGTGTTCTACCTGAGCATATCATTGTATTCTACCTGAGCATCTCATTGTATTCTACCTGAGCATCTCATTGTATTCTACCTGAGCATCCCATTGTATTCTACCTGAGCATCTCATTGTATTCTACCTGAGCATCCCATTGTATTCTACCTGAGCATCTCATTGTATTCTACCTGAGCATCCCATTGTATTCTACCTGAGCATCCCATTGAATTCTACCTGAGCATCCCATTGTATACCTGAGCATCCCATTGTATTCTACCTGAGCATATCATTGTGTTCTACCTGAGCATCTCATTGTATACCTGAGCATCCCATTGTATTCTACCTGAGCATCCCATTGTATTCTACCTGAGCATCTCATTGTGTTCTACCTGAGCATCTCATTGTGTTCTACCTGAGTATCTCATTGTATTCTACCTGAGCATCTCATTGTATTCTACCTGAGCATCCCATTGTGTTCTACCTGAGCATCTCATTGTGTTCTACCTGAGCATCTCATTGTGTTCTACCTGAGCATATCATTGTATTCTACCTGAGCATCTCATTGTATTCTACCTGAGCATCCCATTGTATTCTACCTGAGTATCTCATTGTGTTCTACCTGAGCATCTCATTGTGTTCTACCTGAGCATCTCATTGTGTTCTACCTGAGCATCTCATTGTGTTCTACCTGAGCATCCCATTGTATTCTACCTGAGCATCTCATTGTATTCTACCTGAGCATCCCATTGTATTCTACCTGAGCATCTCATTGTATTCTACCTGAGCATCCCATTGTATTCTACCTGAGCATCTCATTGTATTCTACCTGAGCATCCCATTGTATTCTACCTGAGCATCTCATTGTATTCTACCTGAGCATCTCATTGTATTCTACCTGAGCATCCCATTGTATTCTACCTGAGCATCTCATTGTATTCTACCTGAGCATCCCATTGTATTCTACCTGAGCATCTCATTGTATTCTACCTGAGCATATCATTGTATTCTACCTGAGCATCCCATTGTATTCTACCTGAGCATCTCATTGTATTCTACCTGAGCATCCCATTGTATTCTACCTGAGCATCTCATTGTATTCTACCTGAGCATCTCATTGTATTCTACCTGAGCATCTCATTGTATTCTACCTGAGCATCCCATTGTATTCTACCTGAGCATCTCATTGTATTCTACCTGAGCATATCATTGTATTCTACCTGAGCATCTCATTGTGTTCTACCTGAGCATCTCATTGTATTCTACCTGAGCATCTCATTGTATTCTACCTGAGCATCTCATTGTATTCTACCTGAGCATCCCATTGTATTCTACCTGAGCATCTCATTGTATTCTACCTGAGCATCCCATTGTATTCTACCTGAGCATCCCATTGAATTCTACCTGAGCATCCCATTGTATACCTGAGCATCCCATTGTATTCTACCTGAGTATCTCATTGTGTTCTACCTGAGCATCTCATTGTGTTCTACCTGAGCATCTCATTGTGTTCTACCTGAGCATCTCATTGTGTTCTACCTGAGCATATCATTGTATTCTACCTGAGCATCCCATTGTATTCTACCTGAGCATCTCATTGTATTCTACCTGAGCATCTCATTGTATTCTACCTGAGCATCCCATTGTGTTCTACCTGAGCATCTCATTGTATTCTACCTGAGCATCTCATTGTATTCTACCTGAGCATCCCATTGTATTCTACCTGAGCATATCATTGTGTTCTACCTGAGCATCTCATTGTATTCTACCTGAGCATCCCATTGTATTCTACCTGAGCATCTCATTGTATTCTACCTGAGCATCTCATTGTATTCTACCTGAGCATCTCATTGTGTTCTACCTGAGCATCTCATTGTGTTCTACCTGAGCATCTTATTGTGTTCTACCTGAGCATCTCATTGTATTCTACCTGAGCATCTCATTGTGTTCTACCTGAGCATCTCATTGTATTCTACCTGAGCATCTCATTGTGTTCTACCTGAGCATCTCATTGTGTTCTACCTGAGCATCCCATTGTATTCTACCTGAGCATATCATTGTATTCTACCTGAGCATCTCATTGTATTCTACCTGAGCATCCCATTGTATTCTACCTGAGCATCCCATTGTATTCTACCTGAGCATCTCATTGTATTCTACCTGAGCATATCATTGTGTTCTACCTGAGCATCCCATTGTATTCTACCTGAGCATATCATTGTATTCTACCTGAGCATATCATTGTGTTCTACCTGAGCATCCCATTGTATTCTACCTGAGCATATCATTGTGTTCTACCTGAGCATCCCATTGTATTCTACCTGAGCATCCCATTGTATTCTACCTGAGCATCTCATTGTATTCTACCTGAGCATCCCATTGTATTCTACCTGAGCATATCATTGTGTTCTACCTGAGCATCTCATTGTGTTCTACCTGAGCATCCCATTGTATTCTACCTGAGCATCCCATTGTATTCTACCTGAGCATCCCATTGTATTCTACCTGAGCATCTCATTGTATTCTACCTGAGCATCCCATTGTATTCTACCTGAGCATCTCATTGTGTTCTACCTGAGCATCTCATTGTATTCTACCTGAGCATCCCATTGTGTTCTACCTGAGTATATCATTGTGTTCTACCTGAGCATCTCATTGTGTTCTACCTGAGCATCTCATTGTATTCTACCTGAGCATCCCATTGTATTCTACCTGAGCATCTCATTGTGTTCTACCTGAGCATCCCATTGTGTTCTACCTGAGCATCTCATTGTATTCTACCTGAGCATCCCATTGTATTCTACCTGAGCATCCCATTGTATTCTACCTGAGCATCCCATTGTGTTCTACCTGAGCATCCCATTGTATTCTACCTGAGCATCTCATTGTGTTCTACCTGAGCATCTCATTGTGTTCTACCTGAGCATCTCATTGTGTTCTACCTGAGCATCCCATTGTATTCTACCTGAGCATCTCATTGTATACCTGAGCATCCCATTGTATTCTACCTGAGCATATCATTGTGTTCTACCTGAGCATCTCATTGTATACCTGAGCATCCCATTGTATTCTACCTGAGCATATCATTGTATTCTACCTGAGCATATCATTGTGTTCTACCTGAGCATCTCATTGTGTTCTACCTGAGCATCTCATTGTATTCTACCTGAGCATCTCATTGTATTCTACCTGAGCATCTCATTGTGTTCTACCTGAGCATCTCATTGTATTCTACCTGAGCATCCCATTGTATTCTACCTGAGCATCTCATTGTGTTCTACCTGAGCATCTCATTGTGTTCTACCTGAGCATCCCATTGTATTCTACCTGAGCATCTCATTGTATACCTGAGCATCCCATTGTATTCTACCTGAGCATATCATTGTGTTCTACCTGAGCATCTCATTGTATACCTGAGCATCCCATTGTATTCTACCTGAGCATCCCATTGTATTCTACCTGAGTATCCCATTGTGTTCTACCTGAGCATCCCATTGTATTCTACCTGAGCATCTCATTGTGTTCTACCTGAGCATCTCATTGTATTCTACCTGAGCATCCCATTGTATTCTACCTGAGCATCTCATTGTATTCTACCTGAGCATCTCATTGTATTCTACCTGAGCATCCCATTGTATTCTACCTGAGCATCCCATTGTGTTCTACCTGAGCATCCCATTGTGTTCTACCTGAGCATATCATTGTATTCTACCTGAGCATCTCATTGTATTCTACCTGAGCATCCCATTGTATTCTACCTGAGCATCTCATTGTGTTCTACCTGAGCATCCCATTGTGTTCTACCTGAGCATCTCATTGTATTCTACCTGAGCATCCCATTGTATTCTACCTGAGCATCTCATTGTATTCTACCTGAGCATCTCATTGTATTCTACCTGAGCATCTCATTGTGTTCTACCTGAGCATATCATTGTATTCTACCTGAGCATCCCATTGTATTCTACCTGAGCATCTCATTGTATTCTACCTGAGCATCTCATTGTATTCTACCTGAGCATCCCATTGTATTCTACCTGAGCATCCCATTGTATTCTACCTGAGCATCTCATTGTATTCTACCTGAGCATCTCATTGTATTCTACCTGAGCATCTCATTGTATTCTACCTGAGCATCTCATTGTATTCTACCTGAGCATCTCATTGTATACCTGAGCATCCCATTGTATTCTACCTGAGCATCCCATTGTATTCTACCTGAGCATCCCATTGTATTCTACCTGAGCATCTCATTGTATTCTACCTGAGCATCTCATTGTATTCTACCTGAGCATCTCATTGTATTCTACCTGAGCATCTCATTGTATACCTGAGCATCCCATTGTATTCTACCTGAGCATCCCATTGTATTCTACCTGAGCATCTCATTGTATTCTACCTGAGCATCCCATTGTATTCTACCTGAGCATCTCATTGTATTCTACCTGAGCATCTCATTGTGTTCTACCTGAGCATATCATTGTATTCTACCTGAGCATCCCATTGTATTCTACCTGAGCATCTCATTGTATTCTACCTGAGCATCTCATTGTATTCTACCTGAGCATCTCATTGTATTCTACCTGAGCATCTCATTGTATTCTACCTGAGCATCTCATTGTGTTCTACCTGAGCATCTCATTGTATTCTACCTGAGCATCTCATTGTATTCTACCTGAGCATCTCATTGTATTCTACCTGAGCATCCCATTGTATTCTACCTGAGCATCTCATTGTATTCTACCTGAGCATCTCATTGTGTTCTACCTGAGCATCCCATTGTGTTCTACCTGAGCATCTCATTGTATTCTACCTGAGCATCTCATTGTATTCTACCTGAGCATCCCATTGTATTCTACCTGAGCATCTCATTGTGTTCTACCTGAGCATCTCATTGTATTCTACCTGAGCATCCCATTGTATTCTACCTGAGCATCCCATTGTATTCTACCTGAGCATCTCATTGTATTCTACCTGAGCATCCCATTGTATTCTACCTGAGCATCTCATTGTGTTCTACCTGAGCATCTCATTGTATTCTACCTGAGCATCTCATTGTATTCTACCTGAGCATCTCATTGTATTCTACCTGAGCATCTCATTGTATTCTACCTGAGCATCTCATTGTATACCTGAGCATCCCATTGTATTCTACCTGAGCATCTCATTGTATTCTACCTGAGCATCTCATTGTATACCTGAGCATCCCATTGTATTCTACCTGAGCATCCCATTGTATTCTACCTGAGCATCCCATTGTATTCTACCTGAGTATCCCATTGTGTTCTACCTGAGTATCCCATTGTATTCTACCTGAGCATCTCATTGTATTCTACCTGAGCATCCCATTGTATTCTACCTGAGCATCTCATTGTATTCTACCTGAGCATCTCATTGTATTCTACCTGAGCATCTCATTGTATTCTACCTGAGCATCTCATTGTGTTCTACCTGAGCATATCATTGTATTCTACCTGAGCATCCCATTGTATTCTACCTGAGCATCCCATTGTATTCTACCTGAGCATCCCATTGTATTCTACCTGAGCATCCCATTGTATTCTACCTGAACATCTCATTGTATTCTACCTGAGCATCCCATTGTATTCTACCTGAGCATATCATTGTATTCTACCTGAGCATCCCATTGTATTCTACCTGAGCATATCATTGTATACCTGAGCATCCCATTGTATTCTACCTGAGCATATCATTGTGTTCTACCTGAGCATCTCATTGTGTTCTACCTGAACATTTTATTGCGTTTTTGCTGAAGATTTCAACATTCCCTTGTCCTTGAGCATTGGTCATTATATCCCACAGATATTTCAGTATCCGTGAGACATTATTTAACGTGGTCAACATCCCTCATTCTTTTTAAAGTCAGTACTTTAAAAATTACACACACTGCAGTTATACACTGCAGCCATACACTGCAGCCACACACTGCAGCCATACACTGCAGCCATACACTGCAGCCATACACTGCAGCCATACACTGCAGCCACACACTGCAGCCATACACTGCAGCCATACACTGCAGCCACACACTGCAGCCACACACTGCAGCCATACCCTGCAGCCATACACTGCAGCCACACACTGCAGCCACACACTGCAGCCATACACTGCAGCCATACACTGCAGCCATACACTGCAGCCACACACTGCAGCCATACACTGCAGCCATACACTGCAGCCATACCCTGCAGCCATACACTGCAGCCACACACTGCAGCCACACACTGCAGCCATACACTGCAGCCATACACTGCAGCCATACACTGCAGCCACACACTGCAGCCATACACTGCAGCCACACACTGCAGCCATACACTGCAGCCACACACTGCAGCCATACGCTGCAGCCATACACTGCAGCCATACGCTGCAGCCATACACTGCAGCCATACACTGCAGCCATACACTGCAGCCACACACTGCAGCCATACACTGCAGCCATACACTGCAGCCATACGCTGCAGCCATACGCTGCAGCCACACGCTGCAGCCATACACTGCAGCCATACACTGCAGCCACACGCTGCAGCCATACGCTGCAGCCACACGCTGCAGCCACACACGGCAGCCATACACTGCAGCCACACGCTGCAGCCACACGCTGCAGCCACACGCTGCAGCCACACGCTGCAGCCATACGCTGCAGCCATACGCTGCAGCCATACGCTGCAGCCATACGCTGCAGCCATACGCTGCAGCCATACACTGCAGCCACACATTGCAGCCATACACTGCAGCCACACCCTGCAGCCACACGCTGCAGCCACACGCTGCAGCCACACGCTGCAGCCACACGCTGCAGCCACACGCTGCAGCCACACGCTGCAGCCACACGCTGCAGCCACACGCTGCAGCCACACGCTGCAGCCATACACTGCAGCCACACACTGCAGCCATACACTGCAGCCACACACTGCAGCCATACACTGCAGCCATACACTGCAGCCACACACTGCAGCCATACACTGCAGCCATACACTGCAGCCACACACTGCAGCCATACGCTGCAGCCATACACTGCAGCCACACACTGCAGCCATACGCTGCAGCCATACACTGCAGCCATTCACTGCAGCCACACACTGCAGCCATACACTGCAGCCATACGCTGCAGCCATACGCTGCAGCCATACGCTGCAGCCACACGCTGCAGCCACACGCTGCAGCCACACGCTGCAGCCACACGCTGCAGCCATACGCTGCAGCCATACGCTGCAGCCATACACTGCAGCCATACACTGAATATTATGATTAGACTTATGCTTCTAGTTAGACTAGGTTTCTTTTACATGTAGTTGCCAGGAAGTGGTGGGGCAACAAAAGACTGGACTATGTTAGACTAGGTTTCTCTTACATGTAGTTGCCAGGAAGTGGTGGGGCAACAAAAGACTGGACTACGCTAGACTAGGTTTCTCTTACACGTAGTTGCCAGGAAGTGGTGGGGCAACAAAAGACTGGACTATGTTAGACTAGGTTTCTCTTACATGTAGTTGCTAGGAAGTGGTGGGGCAACAAAAGACTGGACTATGTTAGACTAGGTTTCTCTTACATGTAGTTGCCAGGAAGTGGTGGGGCAACAAAAGACTGGACTACGCTAGACTAGGTTTCTCTTACATGTAGTTGCCAGGAAGTGGCCAGGCAACAAAAGACTGGACTACATTAGACTATGTTTCTCTTACATGTAGTTGCCAGGAAGTGGTGGGGCAACAAAAGACTGGACTACGCGATGTACTGTCCTGATGCTCTGACTCACTTTCCTACGAATGCGTTGCCTCACCTGTTCCATGCCAGCTTCTGGGAGTCTCTGGATGCAGTTAGCTTTATTTTACGCCAGGTAAGTCTGTCGAAAGTTCAACTCTGGATGCACATATTTTCCCTTTTTCAACTTAGCCACGTCTGTTGTATATCCTAGCTAGTTTCGTGCAAGGTTTCACTTCAATTTTATTTCTTGCACTGTTTTTGCTGCATCGTTAGTACGTCAATGAGATTTGTATTTTGGTTTTGTATTCGTAGCAAGGCATATTAATGTAAAATACTTTTTTATTAGACTTTGAAGAATGATTGTTTCAGCAAAGCCCAGGAGAATGCTGTTTCAGCCAAAAGCATTCTCCTGAGCTGCTCCGTTTCAATGTGATTACATCTAAAGGTGAAAGGAGTGTGTTTTGACACCACATATAGTTTGTATAGCCAAAAAAAGGGCAGTTGTAACCATAATTACAGCAGTCAGTTACGGGATATAAGTTGGCTTAATAGTTTTTGAATAGAACTGATCCATTCTTACGGGTTAAAGTGGTGGGCAATTATATGAGTTTGGTTCATGTGAGATGTGTTTTACCCGATATGTGGAACTTCGTTCATGTGAGCTGTGTTTTACCTTGTTATGTGGAAATTCGTTCATGTGAGCTGTGTTTTACCTGGTAAGTGGAAATTCGTTCATGTGAGCTGTGTTTTACCTGATACGTGGAAATTCATTCATGAACATGCGTTTTACCTGATACGTGGGAATTCGTTCATGCACATGCGTTTTACCTGATATGTGGAAATTCGTTCATGTGAGATGTGTTTTACCTGATAAGTATGAATTGGTTCATATGAGCTTCATTTTATCTGGTAAGTGGAATTTTGTTCATATGAGCTTTGTTTTACACGGTAAGTGGAAATTCATTTATATAAGCTGTGTTTTACCTGGTAAGTGGAAATTCGTTCATATGAGCTTTATTTTACCTGGTAAGTGGGAATTGGCTCACACCAATGATATACAGCCCCCCCAAGGCTAGGCGACGGGCAGCATGTGGGCGGGGCTTAATGATCGAGCTCCGTTGGGATGAACCCGAACACGGCACCCGAACAAACAAATATGCTGAATAAAGCCCCTTGTAAGTTTACAAATATTATGAACAATAGTGGTTATTTTACTGATCTGTTGGTTTCTTTTGATGTCAAATAAATATAGTTGCCCAATATTGTCTCCGTTATGATCAGTCAGTTGCCATTCACAAGCATTGGCGATATTAATAGTCGCAATCGTAAAATAGCCCAAATTCGATTTCTATTGTGAATTGCGGGGCCTACTGACTGAATGAGCTAATGACACGATAACAGCGAGTCGTGTTTTCCAAAACTTAACAAGGCAATGCAATCGCCCCGCGAGAATTGTGTTAGCTCCGAAACCCAGGTTAGCACAATCCTAACAGCAACGATCATTAAACCCCACCCATATGATAGCCGTCGCCTATCCTTGGGGGGCTGTATATCATTGCTCACATGAACTGTTTTTTGCTTAAATTAGCAATTTGAGATATTGGGATGTTTTGAAATAATTCTAATCTTGAAACATCCTGACAGTCAGATCACCTCAAACATCAAAAACAATTGCAACTGGTGAAAAAGGTAGATACTTTCTGATAAAATCTACTAAAATTCTCTGTAAGATCAGCCTTAACCAAGATAATTACTTGCAAAATGTTACCTTGATTAAAATTATGTTTTGATTCTTTACACAATGTGCTTTACAAATATAGCTCAATGTTTGTTTGTTTATTTTCATCTATAATATAACTACAAAAATAATATGAAGAGTATTTCTCACAGTATAAATGAACAAAAGAAATATAATAAAAAAATGTCACTCCAGGGAAGGTGATGATGAGGTCCCTGTGCCTAATAGCAAGGCTAATCAAGACGCGGAACCTGAAAGTAGAGTCAGCAGAAGTCTGTCTAGTACTCTAGTTAGTTTAGTCTAGTCTGGTTGTCTGAGGTAGCGCTTCAGTTCACTGTGGCTCCAGAGTTCATGTATCTTAATGTTTGACACCCAAATTTCTTATTAGAATTCTATTTTAGCTACACCATTCATAGTTTTTACCATCTTCTTCACTGTTACTCATGAAATTAATCTTTCAAAAAAAACACTTCAAACATGTTAAACTTGAATACTAATTCAACTTACATTTTTTTAGGAAAATTTTCATCTTGAGGTAATTGCAAGTAGAGATTTAACTGTGTATCGACGTAAAATACAAATCAATTCACTCTAAGCTAATATTCAAAATAAAATAACTTTTGCAAGATGCATGAATAGAATTGGTAAAAATGTATTAAGAATAAGAAATAATAAACAGGATTTTAGCCTGTAAAATCCCATGATTTTTTTTCTTCCAACCTATGTAAGATCGGGTATTTTTTATAGATACTGGCTCATGATGGAGTGACTACCGCCGACCTGCCCAGTGGTAGTACAGCGGAGAGCCAACTTTTTCAGCCTTACCAACCGAGAGAGAAGTGGTTGAACAGGCGCACTGCCCTAAAAACTAAGGTACAGACAGCCTTGACGTAGACTGAACAATTCGAATCGTGAAGCGTTACTCTGCGGCAGCAAAATGTGTTATCTTATGGCATATGTATGTAATTGAAATAATGTTTTTTTGCAGAACATAGCTTCCAATCACCGTGGTAATGATGTGCTGGTCACTGAGGATAAACCACAACGAATTTCAGCCAGGTTCATGTACGGACCTCTTGACCTTGTAACTTTATCTAATGAGAAGGTGGATTTGCATATAGTCAGAGATTTGAATAGCAAGCAGTGGGACTACATGGGTACATCCATCACAGACAAATATGGCAGGATAACATTCCAGATACCTATTGAGAATCGTCTTCCGCAAGGTCTCTACCCGGTTAAGATGGTTGTAAGGTGCGTCCCTCCCTCTCGTGAAAAATGAGTCCTTTCTGTTGAGCTTTTATAACTCGGCTGTAGGTCATTCAAATGTGGTCATTGCTTAAAAATTACTGTAGGGTACAGTCTCATAAACTCGTACATTCTTGTAAGTCCAGTCTCATAAGTCCAGTCTCATAAGTCCAGTCTCATAAGTACGGTCTCATAAGTACGGTCTCATAAGTCCAGTCTCATAAGTACGGTCTCATAAGTACAGTCTCGTAAGTCCAGTCTCATAAGTACAGTCTCATAAGTACGGTCTCATAAGTACGGTCTCGTAAGTTCAGTCTCATAAGTACGGTCTCATAAGTACGGTCTCGTAAGTACGGTCTCGTAAGTCTAGTCTCATAAGTACGGTCTCGTAAGTCCAGTCTCATAAGTACGGTCTCATAAGTCCAGTCTCATAAGTCCAGTCTCATAAGTACAGTCTCATAAGTACGGTCTCATAAGTACGGTCTCTTAAGTACGGTCTCGTAAGTCCAGTCTCATAAGTACAGTCTCGTAAGTCCAGTCTCATAAGTACAGTCTCGTAAGTCTAGTCTCATAAGTACGGTCTCGTAAGTCCAGTCTCATAAGTACGGTCTCATAAGTACGGTCTCATAAGTCCAGTCTCATAAGTACGGTCTCATAAGTACGGTCTCATAAGTCCAGTCTCATAAGTACGGTCTCATAAGTACGGTCTCGTAAGTCTAGTCTCATAAGTACGGTCTCATAAGTTCGGTCTCATAAGTACGGTCTCATAAGTACGGTCTCATAAATCCAGTTTCATAAGTCCAATCTCATAAGTACGGTCTCATAAGTACGGTCTCATAAGTCCAGTCTCATAAGTACGGTCTTGTAAGTACAGTCTCGTAAGTCCAGTCTCGTAAGTCCAGTCTCATAAGTACGGTCTCGTAAGTCCAGTCTCATAAGTACGGTCTCATAAGTACGGTCTCATAAGTACGGTCTCATAAGTACAGTCTCATAAGTACGGTCTCGTAAGTCTAGTCTCATAAGTACGGTCTCGTAAGTACGGTCTCGTAAGTACGGTCTCGTAAGTCCGGTCTCGTAAGTACGGTCTCGTAAGTACGGTCTCGTAAGTTCGGTCTCGTAAGTCCAGTCTCATAAGTACGGTCTCATAAGTCCAGTCTCATAAGTACGGTCTCGTAAGTCCAGTCTCATAAGTACGGTCTCGTAAGTCCAGTCTCATAAGTACGGTCTCGTAAGTCCAGTCTCATAAGTACGGTCTCGTAAGTCTAGTCTCATAAGTCCAGTCTCGTAAGTCTAGTCTCATAAGTACGGTCTCGTAAGTCTAGTCTCATAAGTCCAGTCTCGTAAGTCTAGTCTCATAAGTACGGTCTCATAAGTACGGTCTTTTAAGTACGGTCTCGTAAGTCCAGTCTCATAAGTACAGTCTCGTAAGTCCAGTCTCATAAGTACGGTCTCATAAGTACGGTCTCATAAGTACGGTCTCATAAGTACGGTCTCGTAAGTCCAGTCTCATAAGTACGGTCTCATAAGTCTAGTCTCATAAGTCCAGTCTCGTAAGTCTAGTCTCATAAGTACGGTCTCGTAAGTCTAGTCTCATAAGTCCAGTCTCGTAAGTCTAGTCTCATAAGTACGGTCTCATAAGTACGGTCTCGTAAGTCCAGTCTCATAAGTACGGTCTCGTAAGTCCAGTCTCATAAGTACGGTCTCGTAAGTCTAGTCTCATAAGTCCAGTCTCGTAAGTCTAGTCTCATAAGTACGGTCTCGTAAGTACGGTCTCGTAAGTACGGTCTCGTAAGTACGGTCTCATAAGTACGGTCTCGTAAGTACGGTCTCATAAGTCCAGTCTCATAAGTATGGTCTCATAAGTCCAGTCTCATAAGTACAGTCTCATAAGTACGGTCTCGTAAGTCCAGTCTCATAAGTATGGTCTCGTAAGTCCAGTCTCATAAGTACGGTCTCATAAGTACGGTCTCGTAAGTCCAGTCTCATAAGTACGGTCTCGTTAGTCCAGTCTTATAAGTACGGTCTCGTAAGTCTAGTCTCATAAGTCCAGTCTCGTAAGTCTAGTCTCATAAGTACGGTCTCGTAAGTCCAGTCTCATAAGTACGGTCTCGTAAGTCCAGTCTCATAAGTACGGTCTCGTAAGTCTAGTCTCATAAGTCCAGTCTCGTAAGTCTAGTCTCATAAGTACGGTCTCATAAGTACGGTCTCATAAGTACGGTCTCGTAAGTACGGTCTCATAAGTACAGTCTCATAAGTACGGTCTCGTAAGTCTAGTCTCATAAGTCCAGTCTCGTAAGTCTAGTCTCATAAGTACGGTCTCATAAGTACGGTCTCGTAAGTCCAGTCTCATAAGTTCAGTCTCGTAAGTCCAATCTCATAAGTACGGTCTCATAAGTACGGTCTCATAAGTACGGTCTCATAAGTACGGTCTCATAAGTACAGTCTCGTAAGTCCAGTCTCATAAGTACGGTATCGTAAGTCCAGTCTCATAAGTACGGTCTCATAAGTCCAGTCTCATAAGTCTAGTCTCATAAGTACGGTCTCGTAACTACGATCTCATAAGCACTTAAAATACATTTCTAAGATAGACTAGGGAAAACTGTTCCAACAAGGCTAATAGGGACCCGTTCCAACAAGGCTAATGGGGACCCGTTCCAACAAGGCTAATGTGGACCCGTTCCAACAAGGCTAATGCGGACCCGTTCCAACAAGGCTAATGTGGACCCGTTCCAACAAGGCTAATGTGGACCCGTTAAAGCAGGTCCTCCGTGGCCTTGATGGAACGGGTCCGCATGGTTGCAAAATCTTTAAACATGGACTCAACTGGTTCTACTGAATTTTCATAATATTAAAATGCTTGCTTAGTAACTTTATCAGTCTCATTGCAGAGGTGACCATACCTTCACGGATATCTCCCTTCTTGTCCTCCCTCCCAACACCAATGTTGTTCTATTCTCCATTGATGGCTCATTTACTGCCAGTGTTTCTATCATGGGAAAAGACCCAAAAGTTAGGCCAGGAGCTGTCGATGTCGTTAGGTCAGTTTTCTCCAAGGTGTTAAACTAGCATGTAAGCAGTTAGAGTTCACTGAACTGTTAATAAGAGTAAATGGCTGGTCATTGAAAGTGCTAAGAGTGCACTAACTACTAAGGGCTAAGTCTTTTATTGTATTCAAAGCTCCTGAAGCAGGTGTGACAGCACAATGTGCTTATTTTACAAAAGCTGGTCCAGAAGCAGACAGCTTCATTTTTGCTAATAGTTTTCACATGGAATAATCCTCATGTTTGCCCACAAACAGCAATGCACACCAATGAACAACACATACACTTGTTATCATTATCTAGTCAACTTTTGTTTACTCGACTAACCAAAAGGTTTCTTGTACTGAGCAGGAAATAATACTGTAACATTTTCTGTTGTCAAAAGCTCGTAGAAAGTGTTTTTTATTAAAATAGCCTAATATTTGTAAAAAGAAAACAAGTTGTATCAGGAATATAGTTAGGGGTGGGCTATCATTTCACCTAATTCTTTAGATACACACTGGGAACATAGTCTTCTGTGTACCGCTGTGTAAGAATACAAGCAATGGTATAATGTTGCCACAAACATAGTGGGCTATAGACTGATATAGTGTGCTACAGACTGATATAGTGTTCTATAATAGTCTGATATAGTGTGATATAGTCTGATATAGTGTGATATAGACTGATATACTGTGCTATAAACTGATATAGTGTGTTATAGACTAATATAGTGTGATATAGTCTGATATAATGTGCTATAGACTGGTATAGTGTGCTATAGACTGATATAGTTTGCTGTAGACTGATATAGTGTGCTATAGACTGATATAGTGTGTTATAGACTAATATAGTGTGATATAGTCGGATATAATGTGCTATAGACTGGTATAGTGTGCTATAGACTGATATAGTGTGCTGTAGACTGATATAGTGTGCTATAGACTGATATAGTGTTTTATAGACTAATATAGTGTGCTATATACTGATATAGTGAGTTATAGACTGAAATAGTGTGCTATAGACTGATATAGTGTGTTATAGACTGATATAATGTGCTATAGACTGATATAGCATGCTATAGACTGATATAATGTGCTATAGACTGATACAGTGTGCTATAGACTGATATAGTGAGTTATAGACTGATATAGTGTGCTATAGACTGATATAATGTGCTATAGACTGATATAGTGGGTTATAGACTGATTTAGTGTGCTCTAGACTGATATAGTGTGCTATAGATTGATATAGTGTGCTATAGACTAATACAGTGTGCTATAGTGTGTTATAGACCGATATAGTGTGCTCTAAACTGATATAGTGTGCTATAGACTGATATACTGTGCAATAGACTGATATAGGGTGATAGCGGCACTACAACTTAACATTTTTCCCTTATCTATTAGTAACAGCTGTAGAAGGTTCCATACATTTTAAGTTGATAAGTGAGAGAATAATGTTGGTTGCTGTAACAAACATTTTAAGACTCGTATATCCTTTTACAGATACTGGCAAGACAGAGGCTACTGCATCCTTTACATCTCAGCCAGGCCTGACATGCAACTCGGCAAAGTGAGAACTTGGCTTGCCCAGCATAATTTCCCCCATGGGATGCTCGCATTTATGGATGGTGTATCTGCTGAACCAATGAAACAGAAGGCCCAATACCTTAAATCTCTCGTAAAAGAGGTATTCTTATCAAATACGTGTTTCATAAGACCTGGTTTAGACCAATGTCGTATGTATGGCATGCGATGGCGTGCTAGGTGCTGCCCCCTGCTGTGCAAACTTAAGCAGGTGTGCGATTGATGTGAACCAAATAATTATGAAATCGCAGGATGGTGCAACTAGATTGTGCGTGCACTCCACAAGAGCATTGTCTTGTATAGTCGTGGATTTGCCACGCTAGGCTAAGATTAATGTGAATGGGGTGCGCCTCATAAATTCAGGCTCATGTGGTTTGTCCCTCCGCTACACAAGAGATGCATCAAGGACTTAGTTCGTTTACTAACAACATAAGGTCTTCACTTCTAACTGTTTCTTGTAATTATTATGTCTTCCATGAATGTGGAGGATTTTGCCACTGTTGATGAAATACAATTCATGGAAGAGATATATGCCAAATACTCATCTCATAAACGAGGGACAGTCAATCATTCTATTTCGTTAAAAACATGCCTTACTCTGTACATATATCAACACATGTAAATGTTGAATAATTTCTGCCTGTTGCATTACACCTGCAAATAGAGGCAATTTTCATATTACTACAATATCATCATCATTATCATCACCATCATGGAAGCAACGAACATTAAAGTCTGGTTCACACTATATCGCCATTAGTCAGCGTTTTCCTTTCGGCGTTCATCATCGAATATGTGAACTGTGAACCAATGGCATCGACGAAGCATCGCGGACACACTGAGAAAGTTTGCAGCTGTCAAATTTTTTCCGATATTTCGCCGAGCATCGTCGACCATCTTTCAAATGTGAACTATTTCGGCGATAGTAGTACACGGTCGCGGATGTCGAGATTTATTCATATCCGTCTATGGTAGTCGCTGCGGGACTAGTTTTTTATTCTAGCACGCGAAAACAAAGACGTCTCTTCGCAAAAGTTTTAAAAAAAGGTGATAACACTGCGTCACAGAGTATTTTCCGATGCAAACGCGAATGGTCTGTAATAATGTGAACATCATTATCATCGACAATCACCGAAGTATTGTGGCATCAGCCCCGAGATACGGCGACATAGTGTGAACTAACCGTAAACAATATTGTTTAATGCTTGTGTTAAATAAATGTATTGAACATTTATTTGCTGCATGTTCCTTTTTGTGTAATCTTTTTAATTATGGAAAAGCAGCAATTCGTTTTTTGTCCATTGCAAAGCAGGATCTTTAATAGCATTAAATAGTGGAAGAGGCTTGTAATGATGTCAACAGGTTGTCTGTATGGCCGAGTATTATTGTCAGCAGACTGTCTGTATGTATGAGTATTATTGTCACAGGCTGTCTGTATGTGTGAGTATTATTGTCACAGGCTGTCTGTATGTGTGAGTATTATTGTCAACAGGCTGTCTGTATGTGTGAGTATTATTGTCAACAGGCTGTCTGTATGTGTGAGTATTATTGTCAGCAGGCTGTCTGTATGTGTGAGTATTATTGTCAGCAGGCTGTCTGTTTGTGTGAGTATTATTGTCAACAGGCTGTCAGTATGTGTGAGTATTATTGTCAGCAGGCTGTCTGTTTGTGTGAGTATTATTGTCAACAGGCTGTCTGTATGTGTGAGTATTATTGTCAGCAGGCTGTCTGTTTGTGTGAGTATTATTGTCAACAGGCTGTCAGTATGTGTGAGTATTATTGTCAGCAGGCTGTCTGTATGTGTGAGTATTATTGTCAAAAGCCAATCTTAAATTTTAAGTAAACTTCGTAAATTACAAGAAGTTATTTTTAAAGTAATTGTTGAAAGTTACTTTTTGGTTTGTTTTCTATTGTAATATATGCATTACGTTTCAGTCATCCATAGATATAGTGGCTGCATATGGAGCGTACAAGGACATCGCTGTCTACCAATCACTTAACCTTGACTCTAAGAGAATCTATGTGGTTGGCAAGGTGCATAAGAAGGCTCATGCCATTTCCCAGGTAATTAACCGCAACTGGCAATACAATGATTGTGCAGAAAACAGTGAATATTTGTCTATTGTGATGTCATTGTTGGCAGCGCACACTAAAGTATTTAGTAGGTTGAGATGGTTCGTCGAGAGCTTGTTTGACCATTGTTCATAATCTTGAAGGATACTGCAGTGTTATTGGTAGAACATCTCGAACTCTTAAGGCTCTGCAGTTTCACCAGTAATACCCACTTATTATATGATAGTATAAATGATATCATACAGAGTTAGTGGTGTCATACAGAGTTAGTGATGTCATACAGAGTTAGTGATGTCATACAGAGTTAGTGATGTCATACAGAGTTAGTGATGTCATACAGAGTTAGTGATGTCATACAGAGTTAGTGATGTCATACAGAGTTAGTGATGTCATACAGAGTTAGTGATGTCATACAGAGTTAGTGATGTCATACAGAGTTAGTGATGTCATACAGAGTTAGTGATGTCATACAGAGTTAGTGATGTTTGTGGTTTACAAATCTCATTTGTAGAAAGTTATTGTATTCTTTAAGGTTCTGGAAGAAGGCTATGCTACTCACCTTAAAAATCTACAGCTCACTTCAGAGATTCGTCCCGCCACTGGAAATGCCCGTCTATTCCTCCAGAAGTCGTCATTCCTCCTCCCAGGGCAGAAGTATAAAAAATCAGCTAGCAAAGTGCAACAACGCAGCAATCCTTTGTGCAGTGGTGATATCATTCCTGCAATAACTATAGATCGCAGTGGCAACACTAGCATAGATCCTGGAGCCGCAGGAGGTGGAGGTAACTCCAGTAAGGTCAGAGGTCGCTCTCCGAGACTCGTTGCCTTACAAAAACTGACAGAAGACTCGATGTCTAACTCAGCATCATGATGGCTAACTAGTTAGCCCTTTGTGTTAATATGAAATATTTATGACTGATTTCCGTATAACCTGTAGCTGATTAGCTCATGAAATGTCAAGTAATCCCCATTTTGTCTACTTGTCTCATTCAACTTATGTTGATTCATCAATTCAATACTTTTAGTGGCCATTTTATTGGTCATTTCATTGTGATCTTGGCAGCTGTGTGAAACCATAACAGACGTTTCTTATACGTTGTATGGATATATATATATATATATACATTTTATGGGTATTATACATTGTATGGATATACATACATGTATGGATATACATACATGTATGGATATATGTACATGTATAGATATTATACATTGTATGAATATATATACATGTGCATGTATGGATATATATACATTGTATGGGTATTATACATTGTATGGATATTATACATCGAATGGGTATTATACATTGTATGGATATATATACATTGTATGGATATACATACATGTATGGATATATGTACATGTATGGATATTATACATTGTATGGATATACATACATGTATGGATATATGTACATGTATGGATATTATGCATTGTATGGATATACATACATGTATGGATATACATACATGTATGGATATATGTACATGTATGGATATTATACATTGTATGGATGTATATACATGTATGGATATAATACATTGTATGGATATATATACACGTATGGATATTATACATTGTATGGATATATATACATGTATAGATATAATGCATTGTATGGATATATATACACGTATGGATATTATAAATTGTATGGATATATATACATGTATGGATATATGCACATGTATGGATATTATACATTGTATGGATATATATATATATACATGTATGGATATAATACATTGTATGGATATATATACATGTATGGATATTATACATTGTATGGATATATATATCTATCTATGAATGCTATACATTGTATGGATATATATACACGTATGGATATTATACATTGTATGGATATATATATCTATGAATGCTATACATTGTATGGATATATATATAGATGTATGGATATTATGCGGCTTGTACGGATGGCTTGTGTATAATCAAGAAGTTGCTCAAGGTGACCCATTCTGTTTTTGTATTTTACTTAGTCATACTAGATCCAGTCTGATTGTCAGTGTCTCGCTATCCGATGTTGATGATGTATATTTTTTATCATAAAATATATGTCTTCAAGGATAAAATTAGTTGTTTAAGATGGCTGTCGGTAGTTTCCATTATACTATGATAAACCCATTTATTATCAGTGACTACGGTTTGTTTATTAGTTCGGCGTTGAATGGTAATATAGCGTTTTCTATGTTTCCTTTCCTACTAGTTTCAGATTTTATATGTTTTCCAGCTTTTACCGCTACTAATGAGTTAGTTTATGTTTTTGGTTATATCTTTGAGGCATAGAAGAATGTTTATTCTCCCATATCTGTGTTTCAAGTTTTATTTTTATGATTACATGTATTTATTTTCCTAGCCATGGTTCAAAGGTTATCACTCTACTTGCACTAGTCAACTTGAGTGTATATATTATATACACAGGTGTATAGTCAACTTTAGTGTATATATTATATACACAGGTGTCTAATCAACTTGAGTGTATATATTATATACACAGGTGTATAGTCAACTTGAGTGTATATATTATATACACAGGTGTATAGTCAACGAGTGTATATATTATATACACAGGTGTATAGTCAACGAGTGTATATATTATATACACAGGTGTATATTCAACTGTGTTTTGCTGATCCCCCTTGTTGTCATCACTTCATTTCCCTTCAGCATTTCTTCTCTCGCAGGTTTATACGGATCCAAGGCAGTGGCAAGATTTGTATCACCCACCTGAATTTTTGCTATACAGCTTGGTTGGTCTTCAAGTTTAATCAGGCTCCCTCACCATATAACAAAATTCAGGCTCATCTGAAGACCGCTTCCTAAAATATGTGAACAAAGATAACATAGGTTTTTCAAAACTCATAATGGTCAACATCGCATTATTGGGTTCAGAAGTTTCAACTCGCTCAAGGCTGTGAGCAATTATGAGGGTTGTCAGAGGATTTATGTGCTACTAGCTCCTGCTGTGTTGCAGGTTGTATTATGTAATCTATTTTATCGCATTAAATGAATGCAGTTTCCTCTCATTTCCAGTTCAAATATAATAACAATTTATGTAGCAGGAATTGTGGTCTTTTTACTTGGGAAGATCTTTGTAGCCTAACTATCTTTGAACATTTCAAATAGGTTGTGATGCAGTAAATGAGTTGCGTAATACTCACATGTTTATATAAATATAATGCAACAATAGATGTTACAACTACCACAAAAGTGTATGATGATAATGCTCAACTACTGCCTTAGATTGTCACAAGTTATTTTGACAAGAGAGATCATGAGCTAATAATGGAATGTACCAACTGGTCAAGGACAAACATAAGCACAAGCTTTTGTAAAATCACAGAATCCACAACATGATTGAATCAAAAACTTTCCATATACATGTGTATAAATATACATATATACTGTAAACCATTATTTGAATGCCATGGCGCTCTATTATTCCACCCTTCCTTTATAGTGGACGACCAAATAGAGGTGGCGTTCAAATAGAGGCAGGCGTTGTGTTTTCCAAATGGCTCATCAGCATTTTGGGACAATCAATTTAACCCTTTTACTGGCGATGTGAATGTCGCCAATATTTTGCACTCTTTGCCTGATTTATCCTTTTAGATGCAAGAAATCTGTTAACTTAGCTCCAACTTGTCATAGATCTGAAAAATAATTAGGCATTGCGAAGCCGAGAAATACCTCTGCCAGTTGATATCTATTGCATGCAATTAACCTGCGATGATCTTATAGCCTGTGCCCTGCTTTACAATTTGTTGGAGCTTTCAATTTTTCATTTACTTCTACATTTAAAGGCATATTTTGGTTTTATAGCTATATTTAACAATGTTGTAAAAGAGCTCATTGCACTTATTGATATGTTTACTAGTTTTGCGGCCAAAACTGGCTCTTATCTTTTAAATGCTGCAAATATTAGAGAACAAGTGACACCATATTTATAATACATGGTGAAACAAAAATATTTGTATTATTTGATTGGCCAAGTACGTTCTGATTGTTGCTTTAGTTTGGAATGATTTTATCTTCTGGCTGTTCAACACCTGTTCTGGCTGTTTTGACCTCAACTCTTCTGCTGCACAGCTGAACTAGTTGATAATAGCATCCAAACAATTTTTTAGCAGAGCAAAACTTTTACGCGTGGCATTTCGTGCTAATAATGAGAAACTTAGCCATGCGGGCGCGTAGATCAACTTTGAGTCTAAAACTAGTGGTACTCATATCATCGTATATGTAAACTGTTTTTCACATACGTCGAAGTATCCTAAAGACCATGTCTAACAAGAATCTACTATTAGCCTGATAGAGTTAATACTTAATAATTATTTCTATGGTGATGCTTTCAAAGTAACGAAAAAACTGCAAAGATTTGGCGTTAGATAACGCACTCCGATTCAAACAGAAACAGCAAAAGAATTAATTGTTATTCATGTAACCGAGTTGTTATTAATACGATTTTGTGGACACTTCTGTACTGATTGCTTGCTATTATGGGTTCATAAAAATCAAAGAATGTCAAAGTGGCGGTCATATAGAGGTAGGGTTCAACTGAAGGGTAAGCGCTCTATTTTTCAACCCTTCTATTATAGTGGCGGTCAAATAGGAAATAGAAGTGGTGTATAATTAGAGGCTTTACAATGTGTATATATATATATCTATATATACATGTATATATAAATAACTATATATATATATATATACACCGTAAAACCTCTAATTGAACGCCGCCTCTTTTAGGGCACTATGATTAAAATAAGGCATTCAAGTGGTGGTCAAATATTTAAGTCTATGATTGATTTGTAACTAGGAAAGACCCAAGTTATCAGAAGTATATTTTGTCTGAAAAATAAGATAAAAACTAGTTTTTGGGTAATTGTCTTCTACTGCCTACAAGGATACCTGATCTTGCGTCATGAAGTTGTGATACTTGCCATAAATCATTGTGACTGATGAGCGTTTGTGGAGAAAAGTCATGCTTGAGTTAGTAGCATTTTTATAGTAAGGTAAAGACTGTTCAGTCACCTAAAGATACCGCGTACTTGTCCTTACTTGTCGGATGGAATTTTTGTCAACCAGGTGGCTAGTAATAACATATACATGTATATGTAAAAGAGGATGGTCGAGCGGTATGTGTCAGTTTCCTAGATTCATTGTTTGCAGTTGCAATAGATTATTGATCTTTTCGACTATGATCGGTGTGTCTCGACTCCAACCACAGTAGAGCTGCTTTTCTCTATTAGAAAAAACTATGATGAACTGGCGGCTGACTGACTTCACAAGCATAAGTGCCGCCAGCTGTAGTCATTTTTTACGTAGACTTAAATTCATGTTGCTAATATATCACTGTACAGATGACCATTTAAAAAGAGGGATGGACCTACAGTTTATTTATGACTTTGTAAGAGAATATCTTATTTGCCTTCGCTGAAGCGCAAGTATGTACTCTATCTGTACGCCCATTTGTGACTTGCTACACATTTTTATAATTTGATGCCAAAACTTACTGATGATTCGATTTACAAGTCACAAAAGGATGTCAAATGAAAGCCTCGCTTGCCAGCGAATCAGTCTAAACTGAATCTATCTAGTTTGCATGCCCCGGATTTCACTTCACGCTTGGGCTTTCTCTAACTGCTTCCTAGGATACTATAGTTTTAAATCATGCTTTTTTTGAGCATTCGTTTAACAGTTTATTCCATTTCTATTGAACTGTATTGACTGGACTGGTTGAGAGTCCCACTCTCTAACAACATCTCCGTCAGATAACAATCGCTGCAATCGCAGAAACATCGCTGACAATGCCGTGTACATCGCTGACAATGCTGTGTACATCGCTGAAAATTATGTGTACATCGCTGGCAATGCTGTGTATATCACTGACAATGCTGTGTATATCACTGACAATGCTGTGTACATCGTTGACAATGCTGTGTATTTCGCTGACAATGCCATGTACATTGCTGATAATGCTGTGTACATCACTGACAATGGTATGTAAATTGCTGACAATGCTGTGTGCATCGCTGACAATGCTGTGTATATCGCTGACAATGCTGTGTACATCGCTGACAATGATGTGTATATCGCTGACAATGCTGTGTACATCGCTGACAATGCCGTGTACAGCGCTAAAAATGCTGTGTACACCGCTGACAGTGCTGTGTACATCGCTGACAATGCCGTGTACATCACTGACAACGCCCTGTACATCGCTGACAATGCTGTGTACATCACTGAAAATCTACTATATAAACAGCAATCGTTGTCTGTCTGTCCGGCTTATAGAGTATCGTACTTTTCGGACTATTAGCCG
The DNA here is from genome assembly GCF_963576615.1 of Watersipora subatra. Classification (NCBI taxonomy): domain Eukaryota; kingdom Metazoa; phylum Bryozoa; class Gymnolaemata; order Cheilostomatida; family Watersiporidae; genus Watersipora; species Watersipora subatra. Next base: position 38,726,003 of record NC_088710.1, on the reverse strand, counting down.
CTACTAGGTATCTAGAGCGCATTAACGAGAATCTCCAGTTAGTGCGCCTCTATACATAACCTATTCATCGTTTGCGTTTTCACACAAAAATGATGTAATAATTACAACTATGACTTTCCTTTAGCTTCATGACATGCAATGCTTTTTTTTCCTCGACGTATTAGGGCTAATTTGTTTCGGCAAAACGGTATCGACAATAGACCTTCGCGATATTAGAATTTGGCGATTAAATTTTATTAACTCTATGAAACACGATGCCGTTTTTGGGAACCTCTATTTTTGGCTTTTCTTAAAGGTTGACTTGCAACAAAATTCACATTACAGTTATTTGGTATCATAAGATTCACCATGTCTTACTCTGTTGTGTTGTAGGTGCAAAATATATGGAAATGGGATTTTACAAGCTCTTAAAAGCTCAAAAACAAACAGTTAATCGCAACCACATGAGACCGCTTTAGTTTGGATTCGCTTTCCAAAACGGCTCAAATGGGACAGGATGGTTGTTACAGGATGGTTTCTGTTTACACTTTCATGCAACCTCATTCGTCGAAATATTTTCACAAATATACTTCATGCATTCAATAAAACCATGTCTATTGTTTTTACGCGCCTGTTTTATCGTCATTGTAATGCTGTCACTTTTAGCACTGATATCTTATAACCTACGGTAAAAAATCGTTAAACTTTTTAACCTTACCTCGAAGGAGTATATATCATTGTCTGATAATCATGACGAGCCTGTTGGTTACCTGTGATAATCGAAAAGAGCTGCAAAAATTATTTGCGAAGTATTGGGTCATGTGATCAGATTACGACTTGACGATTAAATAATGCCGAAAGAAAACTGTAAAGTAGCGAGCATCTATATTTGATACGGGGTCTTCGGTAAAACCCGAAGTGTTTGTCATAAACTAGTGCTACGATAAGTTTTATATTGAGCTTTTTATTGGCCTTTCAATTCACGTGAGAACATAGGTGACAAGATAATAACCAAACTGTCATGACTACGTCAGAAAAATAAACAGATTCCAATCTACGGCGGCTTTTCGTTTTTGAGCTTTTAAGAGCTTGTAATCACATTTCCACATATTTGGCACCTACAACACAACAGAGTAAGACATGGTGAATCTTTTGATACCAAATAACTGTGATGGGAATATTTGGCACCTACAACACAACAGAGTAAGACATGGTGAACCTTTTGATACCAAATAACTGTGATGGGAATTTTGTTGCAAGTCAACTTTTAGGGTACAATTTCTAAATCGCTGTTAAGGTCACTACTTTTAACGCGAACAATTGTATTATCTCGAGCAGGAATAGCATCTAGATTCTCTCACCTTCGATCAGACAAAGACACTACATTATTTTATTTTTACATAACATATCGTCGTACCAGTATCGTCGTACTCAGAGTTTTGATGGATAGCTGTTGGTGGAACAGTAACTTTTTTATAAACACACTTCTATACAAGAATTGTTATTATTAATTCAACATATTCACGAATTTTATTTTGTTTTCTCAGCTTGTATTAATTGTATCATTGCCGAATCATCTCAAGTTGTAATCGTAGCAAAACAGACTCAATTTACCTATTACGTGCTAATTATTTCACTGTTACATCTAAACCCTTTATAGCCGTTTTATTTTTAAAATTTATTTTACCTGCATGAAACATTTTTCTCATGATATGAAGTTTAAAAGTTGTTTGACAAAGTAAGTTTGAAAACCTTTACAGTTGTTTTAGGTAGAATGGCAAATGTTGTTATATGTTAAATACAAATCAATTAGCTTTTCAGTTTTTTTATTACCTGGGCAACGCTGGGTTGTACAGCTAGAGGTATTAGCTTACACATCTTTCCTGTTAAACCTAACCAGCTAGTTTTTCGTAATTAATTTCACATTTTACAACAAACATTTGTAAGATTTATCGTGTAAGAATGCAAGTATCAGTTATTCTCCACTCTCTTATATTTACATACATTTACATACTTTGAGAAATAGATATATATTTAAATTCTCTTATTACATTTATAAACTTCTTATGACTTTTGAAGTTTATAATATAAGTTTTTTTAAATTTGTTTCATCGTTGTTATTATTTCAACTTGCATTCTTTTAAACATAAATTGAGTATCGTGTTTGAAGTTTAAACATTATTCATTTTTCTATCACTGTTATTATTACTTGATTAGTTTCCAACCTTTATTATTAATATTATTCTTTTATTCAACCATTTTTGGCAGACATTGTTTTAATAAAATTTGAACTGCAAAATACTATGATATTCTGTCATATATTTTAGTATCATCGTATTCAAAGAATTGATGGATAGTTTTTGGTGGGACAGTAACCTTTTTATACCTACACACTTTTATGCAAGAATAGTTACTATTAATTCAACATATTCATGATTTTTATTTTGTTTTCTCAGTTTGTATTAATTGTATCATTACCGTATCATCTTTTATTGTAATTGTTGCAAAACCGACTTAATTTATCTATTACTTGCTAATTATTTGAAATTTTCATCTAATCCCTTTTACAATTGTTTTATTTTTTTAATTTATTTGACCGTCAGAAAACCTTTTCCTCATGATATGAAGTTAGAAAGTTACAGTTGTTTGACAAAGTTTGATAAACTTTACAGCTGTTTTTATTTTCTCTCAAATTATTTCAACTACACAAAACACTTTTCTCATGATAGGTTATCTATCATGTTTTCTCATGTTACCTATGTAGTTTGAATGCTAGAATGGCAAATGTTGTTATTTATGTTAAAAATACAAATAGACTTTCTGTGCAAAGACTTTTTTATTACCCGGGTACAAGTACAGTTTACGGTGTAAAATGTTGAAAAAATACTCTACCGAAGTTGTTTTCTCGCCTTGAAGCAGATTAAAATTTACGCTATTTTATTTTAATGGGAAAAATTGTTTCAGATCTCAAACTTCTAAAACTGATTATGTTCGAGAACTGAGGTTCCACTATACGTTATCAAAAAATATAGGTCGCTAAAAGTTATGAAATTTGGTCTGGAATATTGGTTTAAAAACCTTTACAGTTGTTTTATTTATTTTTAAATCAGTTGTCATGCACAAAACCTTTTCCTCATAATATGAAGTTTGAAAGTTGTAGTTGTTTGAAAAAGTTTGAAAACCTTTACAGTTGTTTTATTTTCTCTCTTAATTTATTTCAACTACACGAAACACTTCTTTCATGATATGTAGTTTGAAAGTTAGAATGGCAAATGTTATTATATGTTAAATACAAATCAATTTTCTGTGCAAAGACTCTTTTTACTACCCGGGCAACGCCGGGTAGCACAGCTAGGCTTGGGGCTGTGGCGTCACTCGGGGATGCGCGGGAGACCTTTTTCGCCCCGAGTACAGCGAGAGTCTCCAGGCGCGGCTTTCCGGATGAATGAGTTGGCGAGTGCGTGGCAATTGATTGCAAAGCGATTGAGTGCTAGGCGATTGATTGCGAGTGCAAGGCGATTGGTTGTGAGACGATTGGTTGCGAGTGCGAGGTGATTGATTGCAAGGCGAGTGCGAGGTGATTGATTGCGAGGCGAGTGCGAGGTGATTGATTGCGAGGCGATTGATTGAGAGGCGAGTGCGATGCGATTGAGTGCGAGGCTATTGATTGCGAGGCGAGTGGGAGGTGATTGAGTGCAAGGCGATTGATTGCGAGGCGAATGGGAGGTGATTGCAAGGCGAGTGCGAGGCGATTGATTGCGAGGCGACTGATTGCGAGGCGATTGATTGTGAGGAGAGTGCATGGGCGATGGATTGCGAGGCGGGTGCGGGCCGATTGATTGCAAGGCGAGTGCAAGAGCGCGATTATCAACTGCGAGGCGGGTAAAGACTGGTCAACCAAGGCGAGGGCTCAGCGGCAGAAGTGCGCGATCGTCAACTGCAAATATTGACGGGTATGAACGGATGCATGAATCTAGACATATGAATCTAGAATATTTACTAGATTTTACACGCATCTAGCTGTAAAACACATTGCAGATTTCCATTGTTCTCCCCAACATTGACATGTATACGGGCATGCATACTCTGATCAGGACAACAATTTCAGTAGACTGCATATTTGGAGTTGTTTTACAGTATGAAAGACAATTCTCAATAAACTTTATGCTGCACGTGAATCTGTTCCTGTAGCCGGGTAATGCAGCTAGCCTACTGCATAAACGGCAATTGTTGTATGTGTGTGTGCGTGCGTGCGTGTGTGTGTGTGTCCGCCTTATAGAGTACTGTACTTTTCGGACTATTAGCCGCTACTTTTTTCTGATGGTTTGTGAGCCATGCAGCTTATATAAGGGTGCGGCTATTATGTGGTTTTTTCTTTCACCGCTAGGGTGCATTAACAGGAATATCTGGTTAGTACGCCTCTATACATAACTTATTCATTGTTTTTACACAAAATTCACGTGATCTCCGACTAGCCCGCCTCTTTACAGTGCCCAACGGCACTGTTCCGTTTTAAACATCAAAGTTCCTGCCGTGTTAAAAAACACCGTCTTGTGTTCTGTGGCCTATACAAAGGTGCCTATATAGCTATACAAATGTTCTTCTCATTAAATTAAATAAATTAATGAGTAGTAATTTACATGCAATTAATATTTACTGCCTACTTGTACCGAGAACGTCACGTAAACGTTTGTTTCTTGCGGCCACTGAAAAAACGCAGTTCTCACCTACTAAATTTCCACATCCAAAAGGTAAGTACTTCTTATTCAATGTTGTATCGTCTATGAATTGCCACCCTTGCAATACATAACCCTTTCACTTGCGTCCATGTATAATTTTAGCTATCGGCCTACTGCCAGCAATTTTGTCAATACTGCTTCATAATATTTTTTTCAATTTGAAACTCCATCTAAAACGTTTGTTTTAGTTATATCGTAGATTTTGCCAACATGTTAACAAACACTGCTATGCAAAAAATGCATTGTACCTATACTTTGTGCATTGATAAAGCGATGTGAAGTTACGAAGCTAAAACGAACCTCCACAATGTTCCTTATTCTTACTTTCACCACCATCAAAGTCAGTGCTGCTATTACTATTTTCATTATCTGTGTAATCAAAAAAATCTGGGTCGGCTATAATGTCATCAACATAAGTAATTATTTGTTTTCTAACTCGGTGGCGTTTTCAAAGCTTACACAAAAAATGTTTGTTTTTAAGTTGGAAATTCTCAAACAAAAATTTAAAATTAAGTTTTAGGCTAATTTTATAGAGAAATCTTTGAACAACACTGTCACTACCATAAAAGTCTTAAAGATCGTTGGTTATGTTATCAACGAATAATAAAAAATTCAGTTACTAGCAATTGCTGGGAAAGTTGCAAAAATATGTCTATGGCAGTCGACCATAGAAAACGCATAAATGAGTCTACTTCAGTGAAAGGGTTGAAAACGTTGGATTTGCTACTGTTTGTGATGGTAAACATTTTCATTTCCTTCTGCAGCTGAGTTACTTTTACTTTTTTTCCAGCTGCGAGTACTACAGCTACTACAGAACTTGCACGGGCACTCCGAGCGTTGCGACAGGCGACGGTGAGAAGAAAGCGAGCAGCGTATATTACAAAAAGGCACATATCTCATTCACTTTTAGAAACACGAAGCAGTACAATGCCTCCCAAAAAGCCTACTGCTCAAACGCAAGAACAGAATGATTCCCGAAGAGAAAGAGACCGAATTCGCAAAGCAGCAGCTAAACGAGCAGAAACTGCTGAGTAAACACAGCTACGCCCACAACGAAACAGAAGTGCTACTGCAGCTGCTAGAATTGCAGAAACTGCAAAGCAAACACAGCTACGCCTACAACAAAACAGAAGAGCAGCTCCCAAACGTGCAGAAACCTCCGAGCAGTTGCAGCGGCAACAAGAACATGATGCACTAGCTACAACAGCTGCTCGGCGAGCTAAATTTTCAGAGCAGATGAAACGCCGACAACAGCAAGATGCACTAACCACAGCAGCTGCTACCGGGCACCGTGTATGGGCAGAAAACTTCGCACTTGACTACAGTCCTGCAACACAGTTTAGGGCCGCATTTTTCTACGGGACGAATGTTTAAAAATGCTCCAGATGTAATGCCTTATGTTGGAAAGGCGAGAGGCCATATAAGTAGTTTATATAGTAAATTTTATTGATAATAAATTTTATCAACACAACCACATTGTTGCTGCACAGTTTGTATATACCATGTCAAATCACAGGCTATAGACGAAGAACTGGTGAGTCATGATTAGTGTTTTAAGCATGTAGAAGTCGCAATTCAATAAATGCTGGCGATAGCTTAGCAGTGCAATAGCAAAATATTTTCTAGAATTTCTTAAAATATGTAAAACTTTTCAATACTTCCAGTTTGAAAAACTTCAGTTTGTCTAGCAACGTCAATTTCATTATCAGTTCTATGTACAAAATTAGGACAACTCCGGTTTGAGTGGTTCGAGACTGATGCATTGCAGACTAGCTGTAAAACATTGCAGAACATTTCCATTGTTCTCTCCAACATTATTGACATGTGCGACTGCATATGTGTATGCAGTCTGATCAGCACAAAAATTTCAGTAGATTGCATATTTGGAGTTGTTTTACAGTATGAAAGGCAACTCTCAATAAAACTTGCTTTACATAAATCTGTTCCGGAACACGGGTAATGCAGCTAATGCTGTATAAATTCCTGGCAAAGGACAAACACAGGTCATAGTTTAAGTCATAACATATTCATATCTTTACATATCTTAAAGGTTCTGAAGAAGACATATATATAACATATTTTGGATGCTGCTTTTTTAGACTCGCAAACATCTTAAAACCGTATTTCGGTTTTCTTCTTTTCATTTGCTCCTCCTTATGTCGAGATGATCAATGTAGCATCATCATTGACTCATTGACTGATGGAGAACACGGTGAGTACCTTTACATCAGCTATAAATTATACCAATTGGCCTAAGATAAGAAATGATTTCTACTTCTATCGGGTAAAAGTACTTATAGATTCCCAGCATTTGACTACCTTTAAGTTTGCTAGTTAGTGCACCGCTAGGCGAAGCATTTGCGCTACTGCGTTACGCTGGGTGGCTTTCTCAGCCGTTGTTTATCTCATCTGGAGTTACGTGTGGTGAAGATAAAGTTGTGGTACAAGGAAATGAAGCATCCGATTTGATACTTATGGCATTCATTAAAGTGTTAATTATAGCATCCAATAAATTATTAATGTCATGTTTTTTGTTTCATTGTCATCCAGCCGAGAGTAATTGAGAAAACAAGTATCACAAGCTAACTAATGCCAATTCTGAGTTCATATCCATAATTGCAAGGACTAGCTACAAACATACGGATGCTATTAAAAACCATTGCTCGGCTCTGCCGCTATCAGTGTGAATAGTATATAATTAAACAGTATATGTAAAGAGCTGTAGGTGTAAGGGTGTCCAGTAAATATTCAAACAACGAATAACATTAGGCGTGTCAAATGAAGGCAAAACAGTAAATTTCTATTGCTCAGTTGATAAATGAGCAGGCTGAAAGTAAAGGTGTGAGGCATTAACAAGCTGAGCAGATATTTACAGTTAGGGGTGGATTGTTGTTTCTATTTAGACTTCATCTACCCACTTAGTGGTGGATTGTTGTTTCTATTTAGACTTCATCTACCCACTTAGTGGTGGATTGTTGTTTCTATTTAGACTTCATCTACCCACTTAGTGGTGGATTGTTGTTTCTATTTAGACTTCATCTACCCACTTAGTGGTGGATTGTTGTTTCTATTTAGACTTCATCTACCCACTTAGTGGTGGATTGTTGTTTCTATTTAGACTTCATCTACTCACTTAGTGGTGGATTGTTGTTTCTATTTAGACTTCATCTACCCACTTAGTGGTGGATTGTTGTTTCTATTTAGACTTCATCTACCCACTTAGTGGTGGATTGTTGTTTCTTTTTAGACTTCATCTACTCACTTAGTGGTGGATTGTTGTTTCTATTTAGACTTCATCTACCCACTTAATGGTGGATTGTTGTTTCTATTTAGACTTCATCTACCCACTTAGTGGTGGATTGTTGTTTCTTTTTAGACTTCATCTACTCACTTAGTGGTGGATTGTTGTTTCTATTTAGACTTCATCTACCCACTTAGTGGTGGATTGTTGTTTCTATTTAGACTTCATCTACCCACTTAGTGGTGGATTGTTGTTTCTTTTTAGACTTCATCTACCCACTTAGTGGTGGATTGTTGTTTCTTTTTAGACTTCATCTACTCACTTAGTGGTGGATTGTTGTTTCTATTTAGACTTCATCTACCCACTTAATGGTGGATTGTTGTTTCTATTTAGACTTCATCTACCCACTTAGTGGTGGATTGTTGTTTCTTTTTAGACTTCATCTACTCACTTAGTGGTGGATTGTTGTTTCTATTTAGACTTCATCTACCCACTTAGTGGTGGATTGTTGTTTCTATTTAGACTTCATCTACCCACTTAGTGGTGGATTGTTGTTTCTTTTTAGACTTCATCTACTCACTTAGTGGTGGATTGTTGTTTCTATTTAGACTTCATCTACCCACTTAGTGGTGGATTGTTGTTTCTATTTAGACTTCATCTACCCACTTAGTGGTGGATTGTTGTTTCTATTTAGACTTCATCTACCCACTTAGTGGTGGATTGTTGTTTCTTTTTAGACTTCATCTACTCACTTAGTGGTGGATTGTTGTTTCTATTTAGACTTCATCTACCCACTTAATGGTGGATTGTTGTTTCTATTTAGACTTCATCTACCCACTTAGTGGTGGATTGTTGTTTCTGTTTAGACTTTATCTACCCACTTAGTGGTGGATTGTTGTTTCTATTTAGACTTCATCTACCCACTTAGTGGTGGATTGTTGTTTCTTTTTAGACTTCGTCTACCGTGATGGCACTGTAATATCACTTGAACCAGCGGGAAGAAAGGTTTTGGAATGCATCCCTGAGAAAAAGGGGCATTATGGTGCTGCGCAGTGCTTCTGGTGGCAAAATGGACATGGTTGTAAGTAGCTGGGCCACTTTACAAATAAAAATATTTTTACGCAGAGTTCTCTGTCAAAAAATAATAGAAAATCCTTGTTAAAGTCAAACTCTAGTTCTGAGAAACTTTGACTATAGATTTTAGAGTTATGCTCTTTGCTCATATAATATGTGATATAAGACATTTATGGCAAGGGAGGGTTTGTGTGATGTAAGTCATTTATGGCAAGGGAGGGTTTGTATGATGTTAGTCATTTATGGCAAGGGAGGGTTTGTGTGATGTAAGACATTTATGGTAAGGGAGGGTTTGTGTAATGTAAGACATTTATGGCAAGGGAGGGTTTGTATGATGTAAGACATTTATGGCAAGGGAGGGTTTGTATGATGTTAGTCATTTATGGCAAGGGAGGGTTTGTATGATGTAAGTCATTTATGGCAAGGGAGGGTTTGTATGATGTTAGTCATTTATGGCAAGGGAGGGTTTGTATGATGTAAGACATTTATGGCAAGGGAGGGGTTGTATGATGTAAGTCATTTATGGCAAGGGAGGGTTTGTATGATGTAAGACATTTATGGCAAGGGAGGGTTTGTGTGATGTAAGACATTTATGGCAAGGGAGGGGTTGTATGATGTTAGTCATTTATGGTAAGGGAGGGTTTGTGTGATGTAAGTCATTTATGGCAAGGGAGGGTTTGTATGATGTTAGTCATTTATGGCAAGGGAGGGTTTGTATGATGTTAGTCATTTATGGCAAGGGAGGGTTTGTATGATGTAAGTCATTTATGGCAAGGGAGGGTTTGTATGATGTTAGTCATTTATGGCAAGGGAGGGTTTGTATGATGTAAGACATTTATGGCAAGGGAGGGGTTGTATGATGTTAGTCATTTATGGCAAGGGAGGGTTTGTATGATGTAAGACATTTATGGCAAGGGAGGGTTTGTGTGATGTAAGACATTTATGGCAAGGGAGGGGTTGTATGATGTTAGTCATTTATGGCAAGGGATGGTTTGTGTAATGTAAGACATTTATGGCAAGGGAGGGTTTGTGTGATGTAAGACATTTATGGCAAGGGAGGGTTTGTATGATGTTAGTCATTTATGGTAAGGGAGGGTTTGTGTGATGTAAGTCATTTATGGCAAGGGAGGGTTTGTATGATGTTAGTCATTTATGGCAAGGGAGGGTTTGTATGATGTAAGACATTTATGGCAAGGGAGGGTTTGTGTGATGTAAGACATTTATGGTAAGGGAGGGTTTGTATGATGTAAGTCATTTATGGCAAGGGAGGGTTTGTATGATGTAAAACATTTATGGCAAGGGAGGGTTTGTATGATGTAAGACATTTATGGCAAGGGAGGGTTTGTGTGATGTCACTGCCAATGCTCAATGGTTCATCAAGTTATTTTAGCAATAGAGTGAACTGCAGCAGATGATTTTGTGCTCGATGTACATTGCACACTTTATTTACTGATTCTTCTAAATAGTGTATGACGATCCTGGTCCTGCAAACCACTTCAGCTCCAGTCGTTGTACAGTATACGTGTTTGACAGTCATGTCAGTAACATCTTTACAACGGGAGGCAGTGCCCGGAATAACTACACTTGCTATACATACGACAGCTCCACTAATACAAAGACAGTGATGAGCTACATTCTCTATGCTTTGCGTGAGTAAATTTTGGACCTTTACCGACAACATCTTTCTCTATACTACCTACTCTCTATCAAAATATCTACTCTCTACTACTACCTAATATCTATGTATTTCCTAATAACTTAAACCTAAATTTTCCTACTATCAAGTCTTACAACAAAATCATTGTACAAACAAGCGCCAAATTTGGGTAACATATTGACTGAGTTTATGGTGTTCATAGATGACCTTACCTCACACAATATTTACTACTTAACACATTGCACTTTACTACTTAACATATTGCACTTTACTACTTAACACATTGCACTTTACTAATTAACACATTGCACTTTACTACTTAACACGTTGCACTTTACTACTTAACACACTGCACTTTACTACTTAACACACTGCACTTTACTACTTAACACACTGCACTTTACTACTTAACACACTGCACTTTACTACTTAACACATTGCACTTTACTACTTAACACATTGCACTTTACTACTTAACACATTGCACTTTACTACTTAACACATTGCACTTTACTACTTAACACATTGCACTTTACTACTTAACACATTGCACTTTACTACTTAACACATTGCACTTTACTACTTAACACGTTGCACTTTACTACTTAACACGTTGCACTTTACTACTTAACACGTTGCACTTTACTACTTAACACGTTGCACTTTACTACTTAACACGTTGCACTTTACTACTTAACACGTTGCACTTTACTACTTAACACACTGCAAGTTTGGGCTTATAATTACAGTTTATTTATGTGTTACCACACGCGGGACATATATCTATATATGTGTATATGTATATATATTTTTTGTATACAGTTACGCACGCATGCTTATGTATACATATGTATCTGTATGTATACATATGTATACGTATATATATATATTACATAAAATAAACTAGCTCTTTGCAAAACTGATCAATGTCCAAGTTTTTAAACTTTAAAATGGCTATATCTCGTGCTTGAGCATTGTGACATTGATCGTTTTTCCGTTGAGGTCTTCATATGTACACATATTGTATATGTATATGTAGCTATGTATTCATGTATATATACATATATATGTGTATATATGTATATACGTATATATATACATGTGTATATATATGTATATATACATATATATATACCTATATCTACACATATATCTGTATATATGTATAAATAAATCACACACATGTGATTTTTTTATACATAGATACAGATATACACATGTGTGTGTGCGTGCGTTTGTGTGTGTGCGTGTGTATGCGCGTGTATGTGTGTGTGTGCGTGCGTGTGTGTGTATTTATTTTCATCAACAGAAACAATACAAAAAAATAAACTGCATATTAGTAAATATATCAGGTTAAATACAAATTAGTGAGAAAATGAAAAAACTATAACAAAGTTCACTCAACCTGTGCACGAAATAATGATGATGAAGCCATAGGTGCACTGTAGCCCAGCTAATGTCGCGCAAACCCCCAAAACAGCCAACAGCAGCAGAACGAAGGCAGGCCTCAGCCCACCCTAGTCAGAGAGACAGGAGATAGCATTTTACTTGTTTTTTAAAGTCAAATTTGTTTACAATTTTCTTCAATCTGTCAGGTAGGTTATTCCAATAGACGGTTGTTTGATATTGAATAGTTTTTTGCCCAGCACTAGATGTAAATAAGGGAATATGAAGATTTAGATGTAACGTGTATATGTATAATGCATATATGTATAATTTATATATGTAGCCTATATATACGTATGTGTATAATGTTTATTCGTACAATATGCTTAACGTATAATATGGATAATGTTTATATGTATGTATTTTTATGTATTTTTATGTATGTATGTGCAGTATGTATATATGTATGTATGTACAGTATGTATATATGTATGTATGTACAGTATGTGTATATGTATGTATGTACAGTATGTATATATGTATGTACAGTATGTAAATATGTATGTGAAGTATGTATATATGTATGTATGGCGGTTCACGCTAAGTCCGAAGCTTGCCAGTGTCTAAAGGTGGAATTAAATCACTGATTTTGTGATGACCCATTGCTGTTGTATTGAATCACCACCAAAACCATGACATCTACAATTGAACAACATACTTACGATAAGATCTTCCACAGCAATACAAAAAACAAAGAATAAAGAATAAATGTCAAAATGTTTTGATAATAAAAGTTGTCTATTAATCATCAGCTGTGTGTTGCTCGTTGGAATTCAAAAACCGTAATGCCAAGCTTGGATGGAGGGTCACTATCGGAAATAAAAACGTGTCGAAACACAGGGCTGGCCACCGAAGACAGTTTGATACCACTGCCACAGCTGACGCCAAACCACAACCACAGTTGTCCGAACACACCACACGCTGAAACAACTCTCGTGGCCTCTTGGATCAAACACAACGATGTTATAATGAGCTGAGGACAATAAAATTGGAGAGTAATAGACAAAAAAGGCGACTTGAGTTTTCTTACACTCCCACCAAATATAAATTTTAATAAATTTTATATTTCCACTGCATCATGTTAGTAATCAGACATTATTTTTTTTGCAAAATTCTAGAAGTAATGCCAAGCTCATATTCTAATAGAAAACAATAAGTTCGAAGGTTGCATTTATAATACAAAATATATATAAAGTTCCTTTCTAACAAAAGTTACCTAGCTTCAATGTTGAATTAGTATTACAAACAGAAATTGCTATTAAACAATATACTACGGGTAACATAAATAGGCATTATCTATGCTCTGAGAATTTTACTAGCTTCTGTATTGGACGTTGAAGATAAGTTGGTTCTGGGATCCTTTGCCCTTTGTCCAAGTTACAATTTCTTAGCCTCACAGCCACTTTGCGGACCAAACCATCTTTACATGTAAACACCTTTTCAACTCGCTCTATTTGCCATATGTCTCTTGGTTCATCGGATTCGATTATGAGTACAACATCTCCGACTTTCATACTGTCTTCAACTTTCATCTAGGTTTGATGCCGTGTTATATTATCTAAATATTCCACCTTCCATTTTCTCCAAAACTATTCAGCCACCCACGTACCCTTTTTCATCTAGTATGATAGTAGATTGCTTCATCAAAGTCTCCAGATGGTGGTGCAGTGGGTTCCTTTCTTCCTGACAGAATCATGTTTGGAGTAATTGGTGTCGCTTCATGGTTAGAGATGTTTGATTGTTCCTAAGGGTCCGTTGTTGCCGTTCTTAGAGACGCACTGTCAAGTCTAGAAGTCTGCCTTAATATGTCATTGAGAACTGCTCTGATGGTACGAATCTGTCTCTCCTAAACGCTTCCCTGGTGGCTTGCCGTCTGGGAATTAAATACAGATTCTATGCTTCTATCGCTTAGGCATCTCTTTGCTTCTACATCCAACAGATTCTTGGCACCAACAAAGTTTGTTCCATTGTCAGAATAGAGCCTTATCACTGAACCCGGTGAGGCGATGATACAACATAGTCCATTGAGAGAGACATCAGCCGTTAAATTGTCCAAAACTTTAATGTAGAGAGCCCTGCTATATAAACATGTGAAGACTAATCTATACTTATTTATTACTGCATATGGGCGAAAACAATCCATTCCTGTGTGTGTGCGTTTGTGTGTACGATGGTGCACAGCTGGTTCAGTCTTGAGGTAACTCTCCAACTCGCTGTCTCATAGGCTTTCTTTTTATCCTAATGAAGGTCGTGCACTGGCTTAATTGTTTCTTTACTGTTCTTATACCCAACATGAGCCAAAGGCTCCTTTGGCCCATGGATGTTAGTGTGTAGGAAGGTGCCATGTGGTGAGAATTTTCATAGTAGTAGTTAACAAATAGCTTACTTAGGTAAGAGTTCTTTGGTAATATTATTAGATGTTTCTCTAACTCGGTAAAAGATGTAAAGTTTCTTGTTTTTCCACCAATTCTTATCAAGCCATGTTGATTTAAGTAGAGACTTAGTCAAAGCAATGAGTTTGTTTTCATCATTCGGTTACCCTTTCTCAAAACTCTGACCTCATCTTGGAACTATTTCACCTGTATTATTTTCAACACTAATCTTTTGGCAGCTTCAATATCTTCAAGTGATGGTTGCGTGAGAGAAATCTTTAAGGACTTCTTTTTTGCTATCTGGAGTAAATAAGCAAAGGCTCTAGACAGTCCCTTAAGCGTGCCATACTTCTTCAACTTGTTGTACATATCTGTGAGTGTTGAAATCTCAGTTGCTCTGACAACTTGTACCCTTTTAACTTCTGGATCATTCTCTCCCACTTTTCTTTGTGTTGACCTATCTAACTGCAATCTATGTTGAAGTTCTAGCTGCAATTGTAAAAACTTAGGACCCGAAAACCATACAGTGCATTTCAATTTTTCGGCATCCATCCCTCGCAAAGCTATGTTGGCAAAATTCTCTGCCTCAGGAACGTGGCACCATTGTTCGGGGTCAGATGATTGTCTAATCCCATAAAGTCTGTTTATCACAAGCATGTGGAATTTCCTCCTATCATTGCAGATGTAGACAAGCATGGTAGTTGCTAGCGTATTGTTGAGTTGTGTAGCTAGGAGAGCGCCTTGTAGTTCTAGTCTCAAGATTGTAGTTACCCCCTTAGCTGGGTACAACTTTTGCTTTTGCTAATACAAGATTAATGCAAACATTTCCTTGATTTTTAATGGGTAACAAATATATGCAGGCTTTAATGCCCTCAAGTGACGCATCTGAAAATATGCGCAACTCATGCACGCACTGCCTTTGCAACCTATCTAGGCACCTTGGTATTTCTAGTTGGAGTTGTGATAGCTTAGTAACCCATCTGTTCCATGTTTGTTTCATTTTCTCATTGAGAAGTTCATCCTAATCAACTAAAGTCTTGTTGACCTTCTGAAGTACATTTCTATCCTGGTGGGTGAATGGTGCTAAGAAACTGGTGGGATTAAAGAGTTGACCGACTGCCTACAGTATGCCACGTCTTGTGACAGGCCTGGCTTTTACATCACTTCCACTGTGTTTGAAAAATTTTTTGTTAATATCCCACTTCAATCTTAAGGTGCGTTGAGGGGACAGATAATCAGCAACCCAATCGACTCCTCCCTCCGACACGATAATCGATGATAAAACTTACAAATCATTGCTAATGAACTTTTAGAGTCTTAAATTTCCTGTTGCGCCAAGAGCCCAACTGAATGCATCTTCAATCAGTTGCTGGTCTTCTTCAGTAGTGTTCATACTTGTAATACTTTTATCAGCATAGAAGTCTTTCCGTACAAAATCTGCAGCTTTTGGGTACTCCCCAGGATGGTCATCTGCTAAAGTTCTCAGGCCATAGGTAGCAACAGCTGGTGAGGATGTTGCCCCAAACAAGTGTTTTGTCATCCGATAGTCTTTGACTTCCCCTCCTGTTGTTTCCATAAAAAGCGCAAATAATCTGTCGGAAGGAGTAACATGAAAATTGAGAAACATTTTTTTGATGTTGCTAGCAATTGCAACTTTTTTTTTCTCTAAACTCACACAAAATCTCAAGCATACATCAAATCAGGGCCTTGAAGCAGATGCTAATTTACAGATGTTCCTGAATGTGTAGCTGCGCAATCAAATACTACACGATGTTTGTTTTCCTTTTGGTGTTTAATTGCAAAATGTGGTATATATCACACACAACCTTTTTAGGGAACAATATTGGTAGCTTTTTCAGGATGGCCCCTAGAAATCATTTCCTGCATTAATTGTACATACTGTAGTTTAAACTCGGGGTCGCTCTCAAATCTTCTAAATAATGAAGAGAGGCGTCGTTCAGCTTGACATTTGTTGTCTGGTAAGTGTGGTTGCTGTCCAAGTGGCAAAGCCATCTAGTAAGAAGACCCTGATGGTAGCACTTCAGTTGTCTGTTCCATGATGTTTAAAAATGTTATGTCTTTTTGAGATATACAGACACGGTCGTCGAGTTTGATGCTTGCATGGTTCGTAGTGAGCCTCCTATATTCATGTTGTCTGCTCTAAAGACAGTCCACCCCAACATGGATTTTCTGTCATACAGCAAACCTTTGTCTTGAACTAGTACTTCTAGAGAGGAAAAAGCCTCGGGGCAATTAGCTCTTATTAGCAACGCAATGGTAATGTCCATCAAAGGTGGCAATTTTCTTGCAAACTCTTTGAGAACAGAGCGTTCTGCCACAATATTGCTGTGAGGAATGTGCTACCGATTGCATGCAATCTCCATTCAGCCATATGCATCCAGGTAAGGGAAGTCTGCTTGTTCGTATCCTTGAATTCTAATGTCTTGATATAAAGTGACCCACTCTGTTTATTCTCCTGTAAGAGTTCTACTGTCACTAGTTCTTTTGTGTGGTCTGGTTAGAGATACGTAGCCAAGCTTGTATTGATGTAGAAGTGGTCCTAACCTGAATCAAGGAGCGCGTATACGAGTAGCATTTTTGAAGGTGATTTGTCAATAGTTATATGCACTGACAAAATCATGCTGAGGTAATTGTCATGCTGAGGTAGTTGTTATGTTCTTCACTTGGTTTTTGTTTGACTGAATATTAGTGCCAAGCATTGACGTAGTCGAGTTTTTTTCATTTGGTGTCTGTGCAATAGCAGATTGTCCTTGGTTTCTCCCCAGGTTGGATGTTGTTAAAAAGTCGATGTGTAGGACATTTGGGTGTCTTCCCACATACTGTCTTGGAGCAGATAGCTCTGTGTGGACACTGACTTGATAGGTGTCCTCTTGTAGTACAGCCAAAGCAAAAACCATTCTTTTGAAAAAATACATTCTTCAGTTTCTTTGGCAACTTAGCAAGTGCCCAACATTCGTTGGTTGGATGGGTTTTCCTACTGTAAAGACTTTCTTTAACTTGAGAGGTTCCTGCTAAATAGCTTTGTAACTTGATTGGATTAGATAGGGCATGGTCTTTTGTTTCATTAAAATCTGGCTTATGTTAGTAGTTATGACTTGCTCCCTGTTTGCTGATTTTTCGTTTTTCTCCCATGTCTTCAGCTTGCTTTTTGACGAATTCGACAAAATCATTAAAAGTGGGATAACTGCTGTATTCTTTTACACAGGTTCTCACCTTCTTGGCTCAGGCTCCCAACATCTATTCCAATAATATTCTAGCAATAATCTCATTTTGGTTTCTGTCATTCAATAGGCGCGTTTCATCTCAGCCTCGCATCACAGATTTGATGTGACTTGGAAAATTTGCATATTTTCTCAGAGTCAGCATCCCTTATGCCAATCTTTTGAAAGTCCTCAAGCTTTTTTTTAATCTAAGGGCAGGGTCATACTATTTGCCAAATCTTTCTATCAAATATTTTCTTGCGTTCCCATAAGCATCCACTGTGTTGGTAAGAAAATACCCACTGATTGCATCAAATGCTTTGCCAGAAATAAACCTCTTGAGGTGTCTTAGTGGCTGTAGTCCTGTTAAGCCTTTTGATTTAATATAGGCGTCGAAGTCTATTTCTCAGACCCTGAACATAGTAGGATCACCCTTGAAAACACTGGGCTCAGGGGTCGAGCGCTTTGCGGACTTCACCATTGCAATCAATGCTTTGGTGAGGGCTTGCATTTTACTTGAGCCGAGGTTGTTAGTTCTTGTCTCAGAGTCTGAAGCTGCAGGTCTCATCTCTGTTTTTGAAGAATGATTTTTACTGTTGCTTATAGTAATGTTTTAAAAACTCCCTTGCCTTCTTTCTAGCTATTAGTTGCTGAAACTTTGCAGCCGCCTCTCCAAGCTCTATTTTCAGTATCACTGTCATCTTCTGATGAGTTGATCCTACTTACCTCTTATATTGTCTCTGCTAGCGTCCTCCTGTTATCATCAACAGTTGACCCATAATACTCAAACATCTTATATAGTGTGGTTAATCTTTCCTTATCATTAGTCGGTTTACACAATTCGACCCATTTATCCTGTATTTCACCAAACATATTCTTGATAGAAGATGAAAAATCTTGCATTTTTACCTCAGTATGCATATCCATCAAAAATCCTCAATTTTTTTCCAATTCAGTATTTATCAAGTTTGAGATATCTTTGAGTAATGTAGACTTTTGATATGATCTGGTGTTCCAAAAGGTAAGTGTGTTATACGTTTTGTGGCCACTACCTGTTTTGAACGCGTGCTCTTTCAATCTGACATCCTGCTCTGAATTCATTATGATGTTCAAAAGTGTAATAACGATAATACCCTCAGTATGTTATGTTTATAATTATAGAAAATCAGAGTAAGTACCCTGCCAATTCGATAACCAACATGCGTACATACATACATACATACATACAAACATACATACTGTAAGAGAACCCAAGTACAGTAGCCTTTTCTGTTTATTACTCACCAATTTTATTTTCCGTAGTTATTTAAAACATCGTTGTGTTCGAGTCCAAGGGGCCGCGAGAGTTGTTTGGGTGTGTGGTGTGTTCGACCAATTGTGGTGGTGGTTTGACAGTTGTGTCGGGTTGGCTCAGACTGTCATTAGTAGCCGGCCCTGTCTCGACATGTTTTTACTTCTGGTATTTACCCTCCATCCAAGCTGGCGCTATGGTTTTAGAATTCCAACGAGCAACACACAGCTGATGATTAATAGACAATTTTTTTGTTCAAAACATTTTGACATTTATTCTGTTCATTTGTTTTGTTGGACTTGAATTAGCTCTGTAATTGTTTTTTAAAGACGGCAAGAGGTTTGTGTCAATAATTTTTCATCTTTTATAAATCATTCTTCTTTTATTGCAGTGGAAAACTTATCGCAAATATGTTTTTCAATTGTAAGCTTTACGATTTCGGTGTTGATTCAATACAAAAGCAACAAGTAATTTCCAAATCAGTAATTTAATTTGTATGTCCATGTACATACGTACGCATGTATGTATATACATACATATATTTCTTAAAGTTTGTCGTTGTATATGTCCAGCTATAGCTATTAAAATCTTAGAATAAAGAATCTGCATCACAGAAGATTTGATCTTGAAATCTCCTGTCCGACGCCCTACCAATTTAGCCACAAGCTTGATAGATTCGCTAGGCAATATATGTCGGTATATGGGAGCAAATACGCTACGCTTTCGGTCGCAATGTTACGTCATGAGGTGCTGTCGCTTTTAATAGTAAGCTTACTCAAACTATCCATTGGCAAGGTGCCAGGCTAATAACAAGTGGTAGGCAACTCTCATTATTTCTCATTGTTGATAAGCTGATCTTTAACACCTGGGCAATGCCGGGTAGCACAGCTAGTACATACATATATACGTACATATATATACATACATATATACATACATATATATGTATGTACAATGTATATATATATACATACGTATATATGTATGTATATATTATATATACATGTATACATATGTATCTATATATACACACATATATATATACATATGTATATATGTATGTATATATATACGTATGTATATATGTATGTATCAGCTGTGCTAGCTTGCGTTGCTCGGGTATTAAAAATCAACTGATCAACAATGAGAAGTAATGAGAGTTGCCTGCCCCTTGTAATTAGCCTGGCAGATTGCCAATGGCTAATTTGAGCAAGCTAGTAAACTTACTAATAAGGCCCGTGAGAGCAAGCATCAATAATGGAAACCGGTATCCATATTTTCACCCACATAGCGACATATATTGCCCAATGAATCCATCGATCTTGCGTAGCCTAATTGGTAAGATATTTGCCTGGTAAACCGGAGGTTCGCAGATCAAATCTTCTGTGATACGGATTCTTCATTCCAATATTTTAAAAGCTATAGCTGGACAGACTGAAGTACACACACACAAACTTTGAGATTTATCTATATAAATATAGCATAAACTTAATTAAACTTATAGCACACAGGAATAAACAAACATCTGTATTTAAAAGCTAAATGGTAAATGTTATATACAGTGATCCCTTGTTTATCGCGAAAGTTGCGTTCCAACAATAAGCCGTGAAAAGTGAAATCTGTACATGTAGTCATCTTTACTTTTTATTATTTTACAATGCAATACTGTACTATAAAAAGAAACCAAATAGCAAACCCTGTTTTAAAGCCTAAATTTTGTTAAAAAACATTTTTATTATAGTAATATTCAAATTTTTCAAAGATTGGAAAAATTCAAAATTATTTGAAGATTCATTTATACCGTAATGAAGCTCTACAGCCACATACCTTTTGCCTTCCTTTAGCTTGTTCAGAAGTGTAACTTTTTTTGCAATGGTTAGCACATTCCTCGGCCTCTTTGGCGTGGCTGGAGGCCCCTTTGTCGAGAAAGAAAATTTATTTGACATTGTGGGCTTTGTCACATAAAAAATTTGCAAACATAAATTTGGCAGAATGTACAGAAACGAAAACTGTTGACAAGTAAAAACAATATAGTAAGCATCAATATTTTACTTCTGCGACTCATATCGCTCAATGAGTCCATCTATGTCGAGTAGCTCAATGGTTTAGCGTATTGTCTGCAGAATGGGAGGTTCCGAGATCAAATTTTATTTGATACGGATTCCTCACTCCATGGTTTTAATAGCTGATAGCTGGGGACACAGAATCACACACAAACTTTGAGATTTATATATAGATTAAAAACAAATTTTCTATGCAAAACCCTTTTTAATACCCGTGCAACGATGGTCATTCATCTAGTAACATATATACATGTATATAAAAAATTGTTTTCTCATCCTAGTTTACCCATATGGATCGGAATGTCTACTCAAGCTTGTGTCTCCTAACCAGAGACCTGGGAGTTTGAGCTGGCCTCAAAATCTTGATGCCCAGGTGTTATTGCACACCATGCTCCAATGACAACTGGAATTACAGTTGTTATTACATGCCAGCACTTTTTAAACTCCTCATCAAATAGGAGGTTTTTTCCACTTTTTTTCCTTTGCTGGCTATGTTATAGTCATTGGGGTGCTTATACACATTTGTATATGTTATAGTAGCCCTTTTGCTTTCCTTTTTACTGCTGCAATATCTGGTTGGCTTGCAAAACCATGCTTGTCAGTGTGGATGTAGAACACTTCATGAATGCAATTATTTTCATAACTTTATTAAGCTATTCCTACTACAATTACTAAAGACATGCTTTTGGATCTCTTCACCAGGTTTTTTAATGTAACTTGTCATTACAGCCCCAGAAAGTACAGTGGTTGGCTATCTACCTGTTGTCTATGACAGACCGGCATCAAAAAATGCTGAGCTAGAGAAATATGTGAGCGTGCCTTGCGAGACAAGTGTCAGTCAGGCATCCTCATTGTTCCACATAAACTGGTATTTGGTAAATGATGGAAGTTGGATTGACGTGAGAGACATTCCAGACCACAAAGTATCAATGTGTGGAAGATCAAGGTACATTAAGAGTGGAAGCGCTACTACATATCTGTAAACGACCACTGCTCCTATATATATATCTGTAAACAACCACAGCTACTATATATATATATCTGTAAACAACCACTGCTATACCGTAAGTCCTCATGCTCAAGCCGCGCGGCTTGTGCTCAAAACCACATGATTCACGAAAGAAAAAATAATCATCCAACAAGCCGCGTATGCCAACAGACCGCGGCTAATGACCGAGGTTTTGTCGTCTTTGACCCCTTCAGGAGCGAGAGTGTTGAGAAGGGTTTCACTATACCCCGTCCTCTTGAATAAGAAAACAGGTTACATCAGTACACGTGAAAAGAATTTTCTTGCATCAAGAACTTACTTGCCATGTCTCAGCAAGATTTTTATTGCGCTGTTAGAGGGCTTCACGTTTATGGAAAGATGCCAGTCAGAAATGACTGTAGAAGAAACTGTGGTGAGTTAAACATTGGCGATAAATTCTTCGTTAGTCTAAAGTATTCCATAAACATGACCCTGAAAAGAAACGAGTAGGTCGCAAAAATCCCGTATATAAAAATGTATCATGACTGGGATTCTATGGTTATAGCGCGGAACTGAGCAAAGACCGCATTTATCCAGAAGCTGCCCTAGGCCTAACGTAAGTTTTAAAAATTTGGCTTTAGCCGCGGCCTATGACCTTAAACCAGAAGCCGCGCCCAACGACATGCCGCGCGGCTAGAGCATAAGGACTTACGGTATATATCTGTAAACAACCACAGCTACTATATATATATATATATGTAAACAACCACTGCTACTATATATATATCAGTAAACAACCACAGCTACTATATATATCTCTAAACGACCACTGCTATATATATCTGTAAACAACCACTGCTACTATATATATCTGTAAACACCCACAGCTACTATATATATACCTGTAAACAACCACTGCTACTATATATATCTGTAAACAACCATTGCTACTATATATATCTGTAAACAACATAGATATATAAACCTAGTAGATTGGCCAATAATAGCTATTCCCATCGGTTGCCTTGTCAGACTTAAATAGCATAACGTAACGTCATTGTATTGTACCTCATGCTTGACTGCACTGTTGTTCACAATGGAGCTAATGAGGAGAAGCTGACAAAATCACATTTATTTTCACATAAGAACCTTCTTGGATACATAATCCAGTAAACTAAAGCAATTCTGTGATAATATCTGATAACCACCATAGATTAAAACTATAAAAGCTATAAATTGTTGCACACAAATCATGAGCCATCAGGGCTATATTTGCCATCCTCTCCTATCCCCATTCTCTCTTTTCCCCTTCTCCAAAGAAGAAGTGAGAAGGGGAGAAGAGAGAAGGGGGAAAGGAGAGGGGGCAAATAGCCCACTCACTCAAAGAGCCAGGCCCTGGCTAGGTAAATAGACTAATATCATGCTGAACTAAACATCACGAAATATGATGAGTATGCAAGTATGTCTCAAGTCGAAAATGAGACAGAATGATTATTTTACGACTGGCTATGTAGCTGGCTAGGTCAACAAAGCTGAAGTGTAATGATTGTATCACTAGCATCGTGGATATTACCAACTATGATGTAAACCAAGCAACGAATTCCCTAATCACAGTTAAGAATCAGGGTGGCTTGACTTTGTCTTCGCCTGTGGTGATTGAGGTTTGCAACCACAGTGAGAAGCGACGAGAGTGTTGTTTAGTAGTGCTGGATTGGGGAAAAACCTTCCCAGGCTAGTACTAATTGCCACCATGGAGAAGTTGCTGAGATCCAACATCATGCTATTGTTTAAGTGTAATCATCAAGCCAGTAGCCTAGCTCGTGAGATAGCAAAGAGATATATTTCGATTAGGGCGCATTATGAAGCTAAGAATAGAGCTGGCACGGGTAGCTCATCTGGTCTTGACTCACTGGGTCAGAGGTGCCCGGGTTGAGCCACCTGACCCTCAGGTCTTCCTATACAAAGACACAGGTAGGTTTATGGCTAAACAGCAGCGGTTGTATATCGCTTTTTAAGTGCGATTGAAATGAAGTCGCGTATAGTCCTAGCGCGGAAGGACCAGGCGAAATAAAACAAGGTGACTCAAGACTATATTTTTACGTCTACGACAATAGTCTTTGGACTATAGGTTTTACCATGTTTTTCGGCAAGAAATAATCAACATGTCAGTGGTCCGGGAGTTCATGAAGAAGCCAGTCACGAAAGGAAAATACCAAGTTATTTGTAAAATATGATGTCAAAGCAAGTTAAAGGTTGACTTGTAACAAAATTCACATAACAGTTATTTGGTATCATAAAATTCACCATGTCTTACTTTGTTGTGTTGTAGGTGTGAAATATATGGGAATGTGATTACAAGCTCTTAAAAGCTAAAAAACGAACAGTTAATCGCAGCCACACGAGACCAACGTAGTTTGGATTCGCTTTCCAAAACGGCTCAAATGGGATGTAGTTGTTACAGGATGGTTTCTGTTTACACTTTCATGCAACCTCATTCGTCGAAATATTTTTGCAAATATACTTCACACATTCAATAAAACCATGTCTATTGTTTTTACGCGTCTGTTTTATCGTCATTGTAATGCTGCCACTTTTAGCGCTAATATCTTATAACTTACCGTAAAAACTACCGTTAAACTTTTTAACCTTAGCTCGAAGGAGTACATTTCATTGTCTGATAATCATTATGAGCCTGTTGGTCACCTGTGATAATCGAAAAGTGCTGCAAAAACTATTTTCGAAGTATTGGGTCACGTGATCAGATTACGACTTGACGATTGAATAATGCCGAAACAAAACTGTAAAGTAGCGAGCATTTATATTTGGTAAAACTGGTAGTTTTGATATTTTGGTCTTCGGTAAAACCCGAAGTGTTTCTCATAAACTAGTGCTACAATAAGCTTTATATTGAGCTTTTTATTGGCCTTTCAATTCACGTGAGGACATCACGTGACAAGACAATAACCAAACTGTTATGATTACGTCAGAGAAATAAAGAGATTCCAATCTGCGGCGGCTTTTCGTTTTTGAGCTTTTAAGAGCTTGTAATCACATTTCCATGTATTTGGCACCTACAACACAACAGAGTAAGACATGGTGAATCTTTTGATACCAAATAACTATAATGTGAATTTTGTTGCAAGTCAACCTTTAAGCTACAAAGAAGGGTCCACCTCAATACTAATGAGGCATTTACTGCGAGGGCATCCTGAGGAACTTAAAAGCCCGTCTAAGAACCTTCAATCCAGCAAATTTATTTTATTTTTAGTTTCTTTCCCTAATACTAGAAGTTTTAGGGAAGTGATGGATTGTTGCTTTCCACTATGCTGGGTTATCTATTTCTATATTTGTAAAGTATTTCTTAACTAATCTCTTGTTGATTATAATAGCAATTGAAAATAAAATCAGTAATAAAACACTAGCCAAATCATGCCATTAATCTATCACCCATTGAATAGCATTGATCCACCAATGTATAGCCGTAAATTGTAGATTGCATCTATAAACCAAGCCACAAAATATAACGATTGCTGTGATAATGGTTTCTTTTATCTTAGTTTATAGATATCACAACATTAGGCTGTAATAGAACTATCTCTTAACCTTAAATGAATAGTAAATCGCGCCTGCTGACCTGGTCCGACTCGATCTTGGCCCTCATTGCTGACCCTGAGTCTGGTCCGACCCTGCATTCCTTGGTCTCGTTCCAGCTCTAGCTAAAAAAGCCATTGATTCCATTTCCCTGATCAGATCAAAACTTCACAGGCTCATCATATTTAGTCATGTTTAGTTCAACATGATATTAGTCTTTTACCTAGCCAGGGTTTGGCTCTTCGGGTAGGTGGGCTATTTGCCCCCCTCTCCTTTCCCCCTTCTCTCTTTTCCCTTTCTCACTTCTTCTTTGGAGAAGGGAAAAAAGAGAATGGGGATAGGAGAGGGTGGCAAATATAGCCCTGCTGGCTCATGATTTGTGTGCAACACTCCATAGCTTTTATACTTTTAATCTATGGTGGTTATCAGATATTATCACAGAATTATATATATATAAATATATATATATATTTATATATAGTACTTTATTGGCAATAATTTCATTTCACTTTAGTTTACTTTGCTTTAGTTTACTTGATTATGTATACAAGAAGGTTTTTATGTGAAAATAAATGTGATTGTTCAGCTTCTCCTCATTAGCTCCATTGTTATCAACAGTGCAGTCAAGCATGAGGTACAATACAATGATGTTACGTCATGCCATTTAAGTCTGACAGGCTCTTCCCTAGGCCAATCTAAGTTTATATATCTATGGCCAGAGATATTTCAGGGCTGGTCATTGACCTGTAAACTCTGTTTGGTCTCTGCTTGTTCAGTCAAAACAAACCAGTCTGCTTTACTTGCAGCTCATCATTTATTTAATTACTTAAATAATCCTTGTTACACACATTCTTTCAATTTATTTACCAGGCAAAATGTACCAGTTATAAACTAATGTTATTATTTCAATCTGCATGTTCTTGTTCTATCATTTGCCTGGTTGTACCGGTTGTACCGGTTGTACTGCGCAAACTTGGTGCCGTTGCTTTTTATCCAAATAGTTTTGAACTTTTCTATTGATTCCTTGCATTTGTTTTTAGGCTTTACATTGGTGTAGTGGTTGAAAGTCAATAAAGTTTATTATCCTGGTAACAACTAATCCTGGCTGCATTTGCAGAAATAAGAACACCTGTCCATTACCAGACAATTGCCTAGCAAAATCAGTGATATACCAGGCAAGCGTAACAACCACCGATAACAAAAACCTGTAGCCACATATGTAGGGCTAACCGAAAACAGCTTCAAAACTAGATATAACCTTCACAAATTGACATTCAAGGACATTTCTAAATGCCACTCTACCGAGCTAAGCAGCTACATATGGGACCTCAAAAAAGCAGCACTGACTACCACATAACCTGGAAGATTTTATCACACGCCAAGCCTTACTCTAAAAACAGTGGAAATTGCAAATTATGTACTTTGGAAAAATATTTCATCATTCACAGACCCGAGAAGGCAACTCTAAACAAACGTAGTAAACTATTATCTACATGACTACGTGTAGACATTCTAAGAAACATCTTTTACGAAATAGCGTTACATAATAGACCCCATCCATCTAGCTTTTAATACCTGAGCTTTTATTTCAGTTTACCGGCTAATGCATAATTTTGTGTACAGTCCTCACTAAGCATTTTATCTGATGAGTGTTACACACCTTTTGTGTAATATGAAACTTTTAGTAATTTTTTGCTTAGTCAAATTTTAATAAATTTCTTACCAAATTTATAGCAAGCTCTACTTTAGAATCGAGCACTTTATGCTGACTTTTAACCTATACTTTATTATATATATTACTGTATTTTGTTATATATATAATAAAATACAGTTAATAATAAAGTATGTATACATATATATAGTAATGTGGTTGTTTATAATAATTTATATGTATATAATATATATATATATATATAGTAATGTGGTTGTTTATAAAAATTTATATATAATATATATATATATCTCTAAACAAGCACTACTTCTTTGCAAGTGAAGATTTTTATTTTGCAGTTTCTCTATCGATGCCTCATATAATTTTCTGTGAAATACAAGAACCCCTGCAGCCAATAAATAGATTTGAACTTCCAAGGAAAATAGAGAAAAATGGTCAGTTTTTTTAAACAACCATTGCTTTTAGCAATTCAATCTTTTGAAATGCATTTTTTGTTTTAGTGCAGACGAACATAAGTTAACCCTGATGTTAACAATCTCTAAAATAACATCAGAGAACTTTAACCGAAGCTATGAATGCGTAGTCACAAAGATCGATGTAATCTCCCCATACAATAGAACTCTCAACAAATACACTCTTCACTCAGCTGATCCGAGAGTCGAACATACTGTTGGAGTTATTCCTAAACCCGACATGTCAGATGTGTCCAACCTTGCTTACTATAAAAACGGTACACAAGGAATCTGCACATTAGATAAACCTTGTATGGGGAAAAGAAGTTTTCTGCTAAAAGCACCAGATAGTAAGTGATTATGAAATGAATTTGTGAGAATGGTTCTGAGAGTATGGTATAACACATTTGATTTTTTATCAATATCAGTATCAGGCAGTATCAGTTGACAAATAGGGAACAGCCAGTAATGATTTCATTGCACAAGGCAGCTTTGGTCTACAGTTCACAATGGCTGCTTAACAATCTTTCTACCAAAGTAAAGGTATGTCCAAAACAATTACTGAATTTTGAAATCATTTTCAGCTTTAAAAGTTCCAAACCAGCTATTCAATTTCTTCTCATTGCACATGACTGAAGGAGTTACGACTGGTTAATTCTAGAGGAGTTACGACTGGTTAAGTTTAGAGGAGTTACGACTGGTTAAGTCTAGAGGAGTTACGAATGGTTAAGTCTAGAGGAGTTACGACTGGTTAAGTCTAGAGGAATTACGAATGGTTAAGTCTAGAGGAGTTACGACTGGTTAAGTCTAGAGGTGTTATGACTGGTTAAGTCTAGAGGAGTTATGACTGGTTAAGTCTAGAGGAGTTACGACTGGTTAAGTCTAGAGGAGTTACGACTGGTTAAGTCTAGAGGAGTTACGACTGGTTAAGTCTAGAGGAGTTACGAATGGTTAAGTCTAGAGGAGTTATGACTGGTTAAGTCTAGAGGAGACTTGAAAATATCTTTTTGTTTCTATAGTTGCCCTAAATACTAATGTTTAGCGCAGCAACAGAGAAAGTGTTGCCAATAAATGATTTTATACATAATGTTGCAGAAATTGACTGAACGTGTCAAATATGTTTTTAAAAAGTTGTCTTTCTGAAAGCAAAAGTTAAGGTCCAAGACGTAGTAAGGTTTCTTTATGTCAATCCCATAGCGTGATCACTGATAGAAAAAAATGTTTTGTAGCCTTTTTCTACGTGGCTGCGGTTCCAATATTGGTACTCTCATCCGTCTGTTGCAGTAAAAGTGATTGATATTCTGACATTTGTGGCTGCTGGGGTGTCTGGAGCGATTGCCATGCTGTTAGCCATCCTAATTCCGAGCAGTTACAGAAAACGAGTAATTATATGCGAGTATTTGAAGCACCGATGGCACCTCACAACTGATATGTAAGTCTTTAAAGATGGCACCTCACAACTGATAGGTAAGTCTTTAAAGATGGCACCTCACAACTGATACGTAAGTCTTTAAAGATGGCACCTCACAACTGATATGTAAGTCTTTAAAGCTGCCACCTCACAACTGATACGTAAGTCTTTAAAGCAGGCACCTCACAATTGATACGTAAGTCTTTAAAGCTGGCACCTCACAACTGATACGTAAGTCTTTAAAGCTGGCACCTCACAAATGATACGTAAGTCTTTAAAGCTGCCACCTCACAACTGATACGTAAGTCTTTAAAGATGGCACCTCACAACTGATATGTAAGTCTTTAAAGCTGGCACCTCACAACTGATACGTAAGTCTTTAAAGCTGGCACCTCACAACTGATACGTAAGTCTTTAAAGCTGCCACCTCACAACTGATACGTAAGTCTTTAAAGCTGGCACCTCACAACTGATACGTAAGTCTTTAAAGCTGGCACCTCACAACTGATACGTAAGTCTTTAAAGCTGGCACCTCACAACTGATAGGTAAGTCTTTAAAGATGGCACCTCACAACTGATACGTAAGTCTTTAAAGATGGCACCTCACAACTGATATGTAAGTCTTTAAAGCTGCCACCTCACAACTGATACGTAAGTCTTTAAAGCTGGCACCTCACAACTGATACGTAAGTCTTTAAAGCTGGCACCTCACAACTGATACGTAAGTCTTTAAAGCTGCCACCTCACAACTGATACGTAAGTCTTTAAAGATGGCACCTCACAACTGATACGTAAGTCTTTAAAGATGGCACCTCACAACTGATACGTAAGTCTTTAAAGCTGCCACCTCACAACTGATACGTAAGTCTTTAAAGCTGCCACCTCACAACTGATACGTAAGTCTTTAAAGCTGCCACCTCACAACTGATACGTAAGTCTTTAAAGCTGGCACCTCACAACTGATACGTAAGTCTTTAAAGCTGGCACCTCACAACTGATACGTAAGTCTTTAAAGATGGCACCTCACAACTGATATGTAAGTCTTTAAAGCTGCCACCTCACAACTGATACGTAAGTCTTTAAAGCTGGCACCTCACAACTGATACGTAAGTCTTTAAAGCTGGCACCTCACAACTGATACTTAAGTCTTTAAAGCTGGCACCTCACAACTGATACGTAAGTCTTTAAAGCTGCCACCTCACAACTGATACGTAAGTCTTTAAAGATGGCACCTCACAACTGATACGTAAGTCTTTAAAGATGGCACCTCACAACTGATATGTAAGTCTTTAAAGCTGCCACCTCACAACTGATACGTAAGTCTTTAAAGCTGCCACCTCACAACTGATACGTAAGTCTTTAAAGCTGCCACCTCACAACTGATACGTAAGTCTTTAAAGCTGGCACCTCACAACTGATACGTAAGTCTTTAAAGCTGGCACCTCACAACTGATACGTAAGTCTTTAAAGATGGCACCTCACAACTGATATGTAAGTCTTTAAAGCTGCCACCTCACAACTGATACGTAAGTCTTTAAAGCTGGCACCTCACAACTGATACGTAAGTCTTTAAAGCTGGCACCTCACAACTGATACGTAAGTCTTTAAAGCTGGCACCTCACAACTGATACGTAAGTCTTTAAAGCTGCCACCTCACAACTGATACGTAAGTCTTTAAAGCTGCCACCTCACAACTGATACGTAAGTCTTTAAAGCTGCCACCTCACAACTGATACGTAAGTCTTTAAAGCTGGCACCTCACAACTGATACGTAAGTCTTTAAAGCTGGCACCTCACAACTGATACGTAAGTCTTTAAAGATGGCACCTCACAACTGATATGTAAGTCTTTAAAGATGGCACCTCACAACTGATATGTAAGTCTTTAAAGCTGCCACCTCACAACTGATACGTAAGTCTTTAAAGCTGGCACCTCACAACTGATACGTAAGTCTTTAAAGCTGGCACCTCACAACTGATACGTAAGTCTTTAAAGCTGCCACCTCACAACTGATACGTAAGTCTTTAAAGCTGGCACCTCACAACTGATACGTAAGTCTTTAAAGCTGGCACCTCACAACTGATACGTAAGTCTTTAAAGATGGCACCTCACAACTGATATGTAAGTCTTTAAAGCTGGCACCTCACAACTGATATGTAAGTCTTTAAAGCTGGCACCTCACAACTGATATGTAAGTCTCTAAATCTGGCACCTCACAACTGATATGTAAGTCTCTAAAGCTGGCACCTCACAACTGATATGTAAATTTTTAAAGCTAGTAGCTTGTTGTAACGAAGATTTGCAGATGCTCATGGAAAAATAGACATGTTGGAAAATATAGAGAATTTAGAAAAGGCAGCAGGACATGTATGTATAGGCTTGGTTAGAGCTGATTAAGTGAGTCCGGATGTAATAGAGTAGATGTGTGACTGGTCTGATAAAGAGAGACGGCGGGTTGGTGATCTTTGGTAACATATTACCTATGTTAATATAAACAATGTTACCTATATATTACCTTATTACCTATGTTAATATGAGATAGCTGAAACAGTACTATACATCACACTGTACTATTATCATGTCATTACTATAATCCCACGACCAAACGAGCGGAGCGAATGTTTGAGAGTTTTTAAGATAAATGCATGTGCACAAAACTTACGAAAATTATTCATCAACGGCCGTCGCAAACCCTTGCATCAAAATATCGTCAACAAATTTAACCAAATTTTGTAGAGTCGTTTAAGTATAATAACGATACAAAACACATATAAACCTATTTAAATACATTACCAAGTCTTTGAAAAGTGTCGACAGTATCTTAAAACTTACCCATCTGATCGGATTATACATAAATAGACAGATTAATTCGGCCAAAAATCGCCACAAAACGCTTGAAAAGCTTGGTTTAATAATAGTTTCGACCGGCCTACGAAACGCCTATAAAGCCGTGCGACAGATAGTAGAACTATTTAGCAGAGCACATTTCACGAGAAAAACGTGCTCATTTCACCAGTCTGTCATTGTTTACTTGCTAAGGTTTCTATTATTTTTGTTAGATGTAATTATAAGAACAATTAATCAAATTTACCCGAAGGATTCTGTAATAAACGCAGGCCGTTTGAGGCGTAGACCGATTTACAGGTACGAAATTGTGGTACAGTTTATCAGCCTATGTTTTTTTGTCCAATTACCGAAGGTTTCATTAAATTATTTAAAACGTTAGCCGAAATTCTTTACAACTTATGTACAAGCTAGGGCCGCACTACAATGCCCCTTTATGACGAGAACATTTTTTTATTTTGCTCCAGCTTGCAGAAAACTTTCAGACGTGTGAACGCTCATACTTGCTTTCTGTTAAAGATAGCTATCAAAACCATTCTACATTCAACACAACCAATTTTCAAACTGTGTATAGTACACAGTAGTTTGCCATTTTACTTCTAAATTTGCATTTCAGAGTTATAATAAACATATTTCATTATTGCTGTTGTTAAATTACATACATTACAGTAGGTTAGACCTACAGCTTTAATTAATACGAGGTCTGGTCAACAAGTTCCAGGAATGGCTGTATTGTTGCAATATAGATAGTTTTATAAACAAACTAAATTAGTCTCCTTCAAAATACATTCCTTGAGAGTCTATACATTTAGTCCAACGCCGCTGCCATTGCTCAAAGCAGTGACAGAAGTCCGCTTTCTTCAGGGCCCGCAACTCCGAAGTTGTATTTCTTTTAATTGATTCGATGTCTTCAAATCGTTCACTTTTAAGGGAAAATTTTAACTTTGGAAACAACCAGAAGTCACAGGGAGCAAGGTCTGGTGAGTACGGGGGATGAGGCACAATAGAGATGGAGTGTTTGGCACAGAATTCATTCACGGTCAAAAATGTGTGTGCTGGGGCGTTATCATAATGTAACCTCCAACCACCTGGCTTTGCTAAAGCTGGTCTTTTGCGCCTGATACTTTCTTTCAAGCGCCCTAAGATATCTCTGTAAACATACTGATTAACAGTAGTTCCTGGAGGTAAGAATTCTTTGTGTACTATTCCATCAATGTCAAAGAAAACAACCAGAAGCGTTTTGATCGCTGACCGTGACATCCTCGCCTTCTTTGGTCTAGGAGACTCAGGTGACTTCCACTGTGAACTCTGCATTTTGGTTTCAGGGTCATACCCATACACCCAGCTTTCATCAGCTGTTATTACAGTTTTTAGGAAGTCGGGATCATGCAGTACTGCTGTCTTAAGTTCGCTACAAATGTCAATTCTTCTCTGCTTTTGATCATCATTCAGCAAACGTAGAACAAACTTTGCAGCTACCCTATGCATGTTAAGATCATCTTTTAATATTTTATGAATAGTACCAAAAGAAAGCCCAGTTTGTTGGCTTACTTCTCGTATAGTAACACGGCGATCAGCGTTGACTATAGCCTTTACAGTGTCAATAGCAGTGACAGTCCTTCGTGATGTTGGAGCTCCACAGCGTTTATCGTCTTCAACCTCTTCTCTTCCTTTTCTAAACCGTTTGTGCCATTCATAGACTTGTGTTTTTTTAGGGACTCATCCCCGAAAGCTGTATGCAACATTTGAAGAGTATCTGATGGTGATTTACCGAGTTTAGCACAACATTTTATACAGACGCGTTGTTCGTTTTGATTGGCCATTTTGAAAAATTCGCCGAAAGATCCAAACTAGTCCGTGATTGTATTAATATTGCTTAGCAACGACTAAGAATTTTGGCCTAAAACTTTCTGTATTAACTAATTAGGAGTTGTTCTTTCGTTTGCAACCATGAAAAAGTAACTCCGACATAGACTACTAGTCATGATAACACAATTCCGGGAACTTATTGATCAGACCTCGTATTTATTTTATTGTTGTAAAACATAGGTTTGAGATAGCAGTAGATTAGGTGTGATTTTTTGTGTGATTAAGTGTTATCTATTGTTGTAAAACATAGCTTTGAGCTAGTAGTAGATTAGGTGTGATTTTTGTGTGATTAGGTGTGATTTATTGTTGTAAAACATAGGTTTGAGAGAGTAGTAGATTAGGTGTGATTTTTTGTGTGATTAGGTGTGATTTATTGTCGTAAAACATACTTTTTGACAACTACTTTTTCAACAACCAGCCCTGCCATTTCTTTTATCCATTATCACTTATTCCATTATCAGGTCGTGGGCTGTATGACAGAGGAGTTTCTAGTTATTATAGTGCATATATCATTTCTGATGATTTCATATTACAGTATGTAGTAATACAGTAATACATAATGTAGATTAATTTGGTATCGTGTGCTGTAATGTAATATGGTGTAATAAAATCCATAATATATTATTATAAATTAGGAGTTTTTTCTTTTTTCTATCAAAAATTTTGAGATGATTAGACAACTTTTTGTGTAGCAAAAAATCGTAAGAAACACGAGACGAAATCACTGGTAACTTTGATAACTGGTGTAATTTTGGTTGTAGAGCAAATGCTGACTATAAGTACCATGCTGTCATATTCTACGCTGAACGGTGCAAAGAGGACATAGAGCAGTTTGTTCAGAGTAAACTGCTGGTCAAGTTGATGAACAAATGGAAATATGCTACTTTTGTGCCTCAGAGAGACTATCTTGTTGGTTCAAGTATGTGACTCTATTGTATTATACCTCAGAGAGACTACCTTGTTGACTCAAGTATGTTACTCTATTGTATTATACCTCAGAGAGACTACCTTGTTGACTCGAGTATGTGACTCTATTGTATTATACCTCAGAGAGACTACCTTGTTGACTCGAGTATGTGACTCTATTGTATTATACCTCAGAGAGACCACCTTGTTGACTCAAGTATGTTACTCTATTATATTATACCTCAGAGAGACTACCTTGTTGACTCAAGTATGTTACTCTATTGTAATATACTTCAGAGAGACTACTTTGTCGACTCAAGTATGTGACTCTATTGTATTATACCTCATAGAGACTACCTTGTTGACTCAAGTATGTTATTATATTGTATTATACCTCAGAGAGACTACCTTGTCGACTCAAGTATGTTACTCTATTGTATTATAGCTCAGAGAGACTACCTTTTTGACTCAAGTATGTTACTCTATTGTATTATACCTCAGAGAGACTACCTTGTTGACTCAAGTATGTTACTCGATCTTACTCACTCTGTGTAGGTCGCGTATTAAATTGTTATTCTATAAGTCATTTTACCTTGATCTGCAGCGAAGGCAGAGGAGTGCTTGCGAGGCATAAAAAGCAGTCAAAAGGTAATATTCATTCTAACGGAGGAGCTTTTCGCTGAAGAATGGAAGATATATGCTTTGGACGTGGCATTGAACAAGCACAGAAAGATAGTTCTACTAAAAATGGAAGACATAAACTTTCAAGAATTGTTAGGTAAAAATGTTTTGTCTTATTTACCTTTTTTACTACTTGAAAATTAAACAAAATATTTATAATCTAAAGGTGAAGCCAAATAATGCTCAAAGTTCTATTTGCCTCCAATGACTTTGTCCTTAACCTCATTGCTTTGGTTTATTTTGGTGCCACTTATCGTCAAACTGCAGTAGCAGAGAATACTATGTATATTACATGTGTTAAAATGTATTTAACCGCGCCCTCAATTAATCAACCAGTTCATCCTTGACTAGCTACTCCTATTACTAGTTACCTCTATGACCAGTTCACCTTTGACTAGCTACTCCTATTACTAGTTCCCTCTATGACCAGTTCATCCTTGACTAGCTACTCCTATTACTAGTTGCTTGTGCGACATCCATGACTGGATACTTTTTGAGCACAGGAAATGTTAATTTTACTTTTGCATAAATAGATATGCATGTAGGAGAACCAAGTTTGCTCCAGGATGGAAGGTTTGAATTTGCCCAATATCGCTTTAACCTAATCGACTTCATTCTTTTGTTGCTATGTGCTTTGCACTCAATAATAAGACATGGATCGCGAAAGTCCGCTGCCAGCTCTAATTTAAGAGTGAGATGTAATAACTCTGTTACCTTAAAGTTGTCTCCACATCCCAATAACTCATCCATGTGTGCCCTTTATCATAATATTGACACAGGACTACTATAATCAAAAATGTCAGTCACTAATCTGGTAACTTACTGTAAATAACAATGTTTGAAGTTTTATATCCAGTACACACTTTCAATAGTTTTAAGATTTTTTGGTGTACTGAGTTGCACATATACAACGCATAGTAGGTCTTTAATAATGAGATCACTTATTTGACTAAGTCCAATAACTTACTTTTATCAACTAGCACAAGTGTTCTGTACTAAACTAACTACATTCAATTCATTATTGTCAGCAAATTTAGATAGGAAGAAGTGTTCGCATAGGATACGATTATAGTCAAAGCCTCATAAATATATAAAAGCCATAGAAGTGTTTTGAAATACAATACAAAGCAATAAAAGAATGAAGAAAAGAACAAGTAAAATACAATGAACTTTTTGAACAGGTTTTTAGAAAGTGGTTGGAGTTGAATGACGCGGTGAGTAGAAAAATTTCACAACTCTGTCCCACATTTGGCCCAAGGAAAGTCTCGACATGCTTTATAAACTCGAATTGTCTTCTGTTACAGAGAGATTTGGGAAGAAGTTCAGCGAAGTAGAGTCAGCCCTGAAAGTAGCCACTGTCATAGACTGGACAAAACAGGAGCACAAGTGGAAACGATTACACCTTGAGCTGCCAGTCATCACTAACACTTCATGCAGACATCGAACGGCCTCCTTTTTACAAAAATATCAAAATGTAAACTAGTTCTGATGTCACTCTATTTCTAGTCCTCACAATAGGAAAAGGGATATTTACAATAAAGTACATTATAATAGAACTACCGAAATATTTGAATGAAACTATATTATAAATATAATATTCACAACCACAAAATAAAATAGAGATACAATGAGCACGATGCTGCCGGTGTTACATATCAAAGGCCCCACTGTAAATGGCTACTGGGACCATGATTGAGCAGAATATAAAAATATTTTTAATAAGTCCAATCCAAGTATTTGGCACGAGGTAATTGGTGACTTGTTTGGTGGCAGCGTGCAACTCATGGGCAGCGCATACGAATATAAAGGTGGTAACTGCAACGTTGAGCACTGGGTGGTTTGGTACCAAAACGAGTATCCCATGAGTGTCAGCAGCCAGCCAAATATGGTACTGCACGACGAACAGCTACAATAATACCATAGACATCTGTATACCATGTCAGTTGAAGATCAGACAGGTGCTACCACAGTTTTGACAACTAGACACTGGGGTAGATCTACAACGAATTAAAGAACAGATTGGATGGTAAATGGTTTTATAAAAAAAGTAAATCTTTACTATAATAAGACCTGTGTCCATCTATCGGTCCGAAGTCACGATAACAGCGTTAAAAAAAGATTGCCACACATGGGAGTCAATATCAGGATGTCAGACTCGAAAGCAAGCATGCTACCAATACACCACTACGACGCCTTACAGCTTTGTGGGATAATTCTCCATATACAGTGCACCGCAGGTTACGACACACCCGTTTTATGGTGTTTCGCTTGACAAGTGTCTCTTGAAGTTCAAATTTGGTGGTTAGTGCGCTGAATACGTTGGAACAACTAAGCTTCCTCCCACAACGCCCGAACGAGGTATGATGCTCTCTCTAGCTCTCTATATCAGCTCAGCCTTCGTTATAAGTTGTAATAAAAATGAAACTGGGAACAGGCAATAAAGATTAAGACAATAAGAAATTTAAAGTTTAGTTTAGTGAAATACATACTAAAACTTAGTTTTAAGTGTGTGCTTAGTACACTAAATTCATTTAAGTTGAAGTCAAAGCTTGTTATACGTTTGTCTGAAGGGTAAGACGCTCCATAAGGTGTATACTGTACATATTAATGTTGCATTTTATTGCGTATCATAACCAATAAATATGCTTAAGTTATTGTAGGTAACTATAGTTACTAAGGTAAATATACTATTTTATTATCAATTTTTAATATGCACGGTTCGTATATAAAATTTTGAGGCTATTTACCAGGGGAGTGTTTGCATTAGATACCATAAAGCCTGCATTTGAACGCCGCCTTTATTTCAACGCCACCTCTATTTGAGCGCCACCATGGGAGAAGGCTTAAAGAATACAGCCGCCACCATTTAATTGAACGCCTCTTCTATTTGATAGCCACTATTTGACATAAAATGTGTCCATAAAATCGTACTAATGACTCGGTTTCATCAATAACAATTAATTCTTTCGTTGTTTCTGTTCCTATCGAACTCCGTTTTCCAACTCCAAAGGCTTTCATTTTTTTCGTTGAAACTTTGAATCAACACCATAGAAATAATTAATAACTATATCAGACTAATAGTAGTTCTTTGTTTAATGCGATCTTGATCCTTCGTTGTATGTAAAAAGAGTTTTTTCATTTGGGATGAAATCTGCACTACGTTTTTGAGGCTAAACATTTGGTTTATTTTGATTATACGCAGTTACTTTAAATTTGCGCGAGAATTGTATGTGTATATTCTAAATGGCATCACGTAAAAGTTTTGCTCTGCTAAAAAATTCTTTGGGCGCTAATATTGACTAGCTCAGCTGTGCAGAAGAGGAGTTGCGGCCAGAAGACCCTGTGGAAGGTATTAAACAGCTAGAAAAATATCAAATGGTTCCAAATGATAGCAGCAATCAGAACGTAACTGGCCAAGAAAACGATGCTAATAATTTTGTTTCGAAAATTTTAACTTTTGTTTCTGAAGGTATTATTATACATATGGTTTATTTATGTCACTCGTTGAATATATATTTGTAGCATTTGATAGTTTATTATTATATAACTTACAAATTTGTAGATTTATAACATATTATTTGATAGCATCATTGCGGTGATCTGAACATGGCTTACAATGGATCGACACGACTCATCTTCTATTGCACATGAAAAGCCAGTTTTGACTGCAAGCTGTAGCAACCATCATTTCATGAGTGCAATGAGCTTTTATGCAACCTTGTTAAATATACAGTGCAACATCAGGATGCAATTTTAATCTGTTCCAAGGTTGGCATCGTAGGGTGAAAAAACCGCATGGAGGGGTATAGAAACCAAAGTAATTATATAATGCAAACATCCCCTAATAAAATCATCAAAATTTTATGCAAATACTGTTCATATTAAAATGAAGGGAAACGGTGCATCTTAGATCGGTGCAACGCGCATAAAACGCATGCGTAACGGACATACAAGGCACTAGCAACGCACAAACATTGTGGATCCAACGCGCATACACTATCACCTGCATACACTATCATCACGGTCAATAGAAAATAAATAGAATACCTTGTGTAATGTTTTAGACCTGTTTTATCAACAGAATATAAATAGAATATTGAATAATATAATATTATTACTACTATTACTACACATTAATATTATTAATAATATTAACAATTTACAACGCGCATGCGTTGTATGCGTGTTGTACCGACCTAAGATGCACCGTTACCAAAATTAGTAACAAAATAGTATGTTAACCTTAGTAACTATGGTTACCTACAGTAACTTGAGTGACTCCAGTGAATTTATTGGTTATGATCAGCATTAAAATGTAACATTACAATTTGCTATGAGCAGCACTACATACCGTAGAGAGTTTATACCTTCAAGCCAGAAGTACGTATAACATAAACTTTGAATTCCCTTCAAATAAGTTTAGCTTACTAAACACATTAAAGCTAAGTTTTAGTATGTATTTTCAATCATTTTATTGAATTTCAACTTTTTATCACTAAAATTTTATTACCTATTAACTTCTGTCTTCGTTGTTACTATAACTTTTAGCCGATTTTATTAAAACCTTTTTCAACCCAATTTGCCAACAAAGCCCGAGCAATGCTGTTCTAAAAAATGTTCTGTTTAATATGTAAAGTGGATTTTTGTTGGCAGGTTAAAAGAAGTTGTCTGACCACTGACCTTCTGTTTGAAGGAATCATAACTCCAACTTTGCTACTGGCTTGAACGGAAACATATTACTATTTTTCACTTGAGAAATGCTGAACTGAGAGAAATCAGTCATTGTGTATCTTTGTTTGAAGCCAATTACGTAATAAGCAAACTGAATGCCAAATTTGAACTCAAGCAAAAATGTTGTTGAATTTGTATGGTGAAATAAGATTCAAACATCGAGGTAAAAAAATCATCATGTTCAACCTCGTTAAAAAAAACCGTATATCAGAGTAATCACTTTCTGAGGGTGCGCTGTAGTTATAAAATGAAAATATGCCTCCAAATTTAAAATGAGATAAAAAACTTGAAAGCTCTAACAAATGCAACACAGGTATTAAAATCAATGTAGGTTAATTACAAGCAATATATATAAGCTCGTAGAAACATGTATCAGCTTCTCCGTGCATATTTACATTATTTAAAGATCTGCCACAAGTTAAAGGTAAGTTAGCAAATTTCTTGCATCCAAAAGTGCAAATATCGATCTGCTCGAAGGAGTGTGCAAAGTATCGGAGATATTAGATTCGTCAGTGAAAGAGTTAAATTTATCTTCTGAAAAGAACTGTTTGAAAAATACAACACCACCCTTTATTTGAATCTCACCTCTAACAAAGTGCCACTATAGGGGAATTATTGAGAAATAGAGTACCATGGCATTCAAATGAAGGTTTTATGATAATTACTCTGGGTTTCTATTCCCTCCTATATGACATTTTTGCCTTACGATGCCAACCCGGGAAGCATGAGTATTCAGTACAGTGGACCCCACCATAATGTCGTATGGTGGGGTCCACTGTACTAATTACTCATGACGATCTCTCACAGTGCACAAGACTGCCAAGCGCACTAGTAGAAATAATTGGAGAGCAAATTTCCATGTGTAATGTGATCATAAAACAGGAACATAGAGCAGCTGATCCTTGGTCCTCAATCCTTACCTCTAAAGCAAACTTGCCAAACCAGGCGAAAAATGGACTGTACAAGGTCCGAATTGGTCCAGCCAAGTTTCGAAGAAAAATATATCCTACGACCTGCAAGCAAAAAATGACCTTGGAGTGAGTGACCTTAGAGTGAGTATAACGATACATAAACAAAAAGCATAACATAGAAATGAACATACAGTCAAACATGGATAACTCGAACTTCACGGGACCGAGCGAAAGTGTTTGAGTTATCAGAGCGTTCGAGTTATCAGAGCACTGTCACAAGTCCATGTATTTATTTGTTTATTAATAGATACATGTACATATACAAACTATAATATAAATCAAAAGCATAAATGGCTTGTTTCAAATTAAATGCTTCTAATGTAAAGTTCAAAACTTTTTATCAAAAAGTATAGATATTTTTCTATCACTTGAGATTGGTTTGTTGTTTGAGGTGATGTTATTGCCAGGACGTTTTTTAGGTTGAAATTGGCAAAACTTGATCCTTGTTGAAAAGCTCAAAAAAGATATCTTTTTCTTTTGAGCGTTTTAATCAAGATCAATTTTGCCGAATTTTCTTGAAGTTTATGCGAAGGTTACCTCACTTTTCCTTGCTTCCGAAGGGCGATCCCTAAACGGATGTTTGGTAAAAATCAAATTTCACCAAACCTTTAAAAAAGTCGTTGACAAAATATTTTGCTGATGGTTGTAATAACGATGCCTATGAATTACGAAAAGTTGAGGTTTACCTCTATGGCTTAGAATAAAGTGATTTTCTAAAGCGATAAACAACCGTCTCGGTAGCCGTTGGGCAAAAAACCGTTCGAGTTAACGGAGTTGAGGTCGAGTTATCTAAAGTAACTTGTCATTACGCGGGAACGGACCAAAGAAACCGTTCGAGTTAACCATGTGTTCGAGGTATCTGAGGGCGAGTTATCCATGTTTGTCTGTATAAGGAATGTAGACAACGAAGCGAGCCCAAGAGATGCTCAGCAAACCCCAACACACAGTGCTATATTACTGCCACCAGCGAGCCCAAGAGATGCTCAGCAAACCCCAACACACAGTGCTATATTACTGCCACCAGCGAGCCCAAGAGATGCTCAGCAAACCCCAACACACAGTGCTATATTACTGCCACCAGCGAGCCCAAGAAATTGTGCCACCTTCATATTTCTAGTAAAGCAAAAATTGGAGAAATTTTCATGCGGTGTTTCAATAATATTTGATGAAAAAACCAATAACAATGGTAATAATATACTTTGGGGACTTTCCAAAAATTCCAAAAGCGGTAGAATGTTGTTCATATTAATAAACAATCATTTCTTTAGCAATACATGTTTAAAAACTGAGGATCGATTATAATATCGATCCATAATTATTCTGCGTGTAGTAGCAAATCTGCTTTTGTAGACATAATTAGGTTATACAAAGCTCTACACAATTTTCGGATATCAAAATATGACACAGTAATAATGTGTGGTCCATACCTTCATGTTTTTAGTTAGCTGATTCAATGGCTAATTCCGAAGCTATAACTTCAATTTGTGTTAATCATTCCGTGAACATAGCAAACAATTATGACTTATACCATGAGCAACTTGCAAAAATCATGTCACCTGTAAGTTAGTAGCCATTTTCAATGAATGCCTAAACTTTACAACTGTCATAACTCCTTTATTAGCCTTAAATACCAGTTAGTCCTACAGGATGGTAGGATCCTACAGCCTTCGATACCATGTTCGATCAGGCACTAAAACTATTGCATCTACTGATAAACTCAAAAGGTGTTTTTGTGATGAAGTGAACAGACTGTTCACCGATGTGAAAGTCAAAAATGATGTTTTGACTTTCACTTTCACCTTGAGTTTGCATAATTGACACAAGAAATATTATGGAGAATCTTTGAAAAAACTTAAAGATGTGACTGCGTCAAATTTTAATTGAATTTAACAGAAAGTATCGATTTTTTTTCTATCTGTTGATATGTTTGTTGTATTAGACAGTCTCATTGTCAAGATATTTGAAGATTAAAATCGGTCAAAATTGATCGTGGTAAAAACGCTCAGTAAAAAAAAAAATGTGCCCAGACTTACCCAAAATGATGTATATAGTGAAACAGTCTGTCTCTATCTCTCGTATTCACATCGGCTATTACGATAAAAGTCTAGTCCTACGCGGCTCTACTGGCATATATTTTATTTTGTATTTGCTATATTGTATAAAAATTTTAATCTAGCTACAGATACATTATTATAAATGTCTCAAATACCTCAAATAAGGGAAATTAAAAACATGTCATATTAGTTTCCTTTAAATGCTGTGTAAACATCTGAGTACCGACTACGATTCTGCTGGTCTACGGTAACTAGGTCGTCGTGTTAACTTATTTTATCGCAGCCTTTGTATGAGCGAAGTTCTCAGTTGCTACCCACACCGAAAACTAGCTACTAGATAAAATAAGCAAGCAGCTTCTTTGAAAAGAATATGTTCGAATATACGGCGAAACCAACTGCATCCCTAAAAAAGTTGTGTATAGTCAACGTTATCTAGCCATTATTAGTATGAATTTGTAGACAAAAATTTACCGGTCATGTTTGATTAGTTGATTCAAGTACTAAACAAAAGGCTTTATGAGTTGACCCAAACAGTGAACAATGTCAATTTCTTTTAAATCAATTAACCCACCGATTTTGGCAAAGGGTTAATAAGGCCATTCTTGCACCTGGTTGGCAGTTTGCGGCGTAGACTCACCTGTTTGCACTTGGTAGTGTGAAGTATAAAACTTTTTGAGCTCTTAATATTTGGTCTGTTGGAATTGAGTTGAGCTATGCAAACGTACCTGTCAATACAGCTCTGATTACACTTCATAAATCCATCTATCAGACAAGATTTCAGCACCGGTGGCAACGGGGCTATGATATATTCAATGTTCCGCAAATCATGTTTTGCATTATCTTCAACAATATTATTTTATTATATAATTTTTACAAGCCAAAAACTTTTCATCTTGGCATAAAGTATTTATTAGAAACATCCATCCAAGTCATGGTCACTCACATAGTTTCAGCTCATATAATAGGACAAATTAATCTACTGCAACAAACTCAAACAAAACATATCATGGTGTGTGCAGCACACATTCATGTCTCTCTTTCCCATTTATGGCAGTTTCCAGACTAACACAGATGCTCCGCCGGTGGCGCCACATCAACATCCTGTAATCAATAAAACAAATGTAATAAATATATGTCGTGCATAAATATGTGGTTCTAACGTATCTACTGAACGCTTTCAAATTATGAGTTGGATAGATTGAGAGTGTAATTTTAAAAATAAATAAAT
Source organism: Watersipora subatra (assembly GCF_963576615.1). NCBI lineage: Eukaryota > Metazoa > Bryozoa > Gymnolaemata > Cheilostomatida > Watersiporidae > Watersipora > Watersipora subatra. Next base: position 38,681,543 of record NC_088710.1, on the reverse strand, counting down.
GTTTAACAAAAGCATAAGTACGCCAAGCCAACAATTCGAAGCATTGTTTCTGGGAGTTAAAGATGAGCATTGATCAATCGATTTTCCTCACTTTCTACAAGTGAGACGTGAACATAAATTCTAATCAGGAACCTAATCTACTAGCTAAAACTGCCAAAAAGATTTGAAGCAAATATTATTGCTACGTGAAACGATAAAAACATTATGAAACGATGATTGGTGACAGCAAATAGTTATAACTTTATTAATTAGTAAATTTATTCACGAGTACTAAAATTATTACCTTTAGTATATTTAACACTTGTTCATCAATTTAAGCCATTATATTGCTAGATGCTATAGATTAACTAAGAAGCCGTCAATTTAACAATCAATATCGTTTATTTTGTAGCAAGAACTTACTGTGCATCCGTATCTCGCACGCGTGCACAAGAAGTTACATGATAGCCTCAAACAAGGAAATATAATCTCAATGTAAACACAACAGTATATAAAATTATAGGAGACTCAAAGTTAAAGACAAATTTACCTCCATTCTCCTATCTTCCTCTGCAGAATAACGCTGCTGACACCTGTCAGCTCTAACCATAAGCTGTCTGTCCAATCTTTAACCACCTGATGCTCAGAAAACTCTGAGTCACCCTCGCAGGAGCTGGAAGCATTGTTACAATTCTCTTGTTCGTCAATAAAACGTGTCGATGAAGTAATTTGGTAAATTAACGGTGTCAATTAATTAAGCAAATAGCGATGTCGATGCTAGATCTAGTGATTGAGTAAAACAATACCTTCAAGATCACAGACAACGCGTTTTACAAGCGATAACATTTATTATGACCTATATGAAAATTTCGTGCTGATGATTGGCCAAAGAAGATATCTTACATTTACTCTTTTCACATGCTATAAATCAATTAAGAAGCCATCAATTTAACAATCAACATCATATACACGTCACGAATGAAGCAACTGCTCGAATCTGTGTGTTATAAAAGATGACCTCATTCAAACGCTTATATCTCTGGACAGGGTTAGTCTACAATGACAAAAATGACATCAAATTGTAGCTGATCTTTTAGCCTTTTATTGGCCTTAGTTTAATTTGATCAACTTTTTTGACGCAATCACATTTTTAACGTCATATTTTTGACATATCATATTAACTCTCGCGCAAACAACTTCCCAAACACACGGAAGCCACAAGTATGCATAGAGGGTACTCACTGGTAGACAGGAAATGTATGGATGTATGACATTGCACTGTTCCTTTGTGTCACACATGAACAACATGACCAATGCGTATCCCTGCAATGTGATCACATAATGTAACTCATGACGATATGGTGGATAATAAACTTACATACCAAAATAATTAAAAATTTTATTTAAAGGAAATGTCTTATTAGAAGTTCAAAGGTAAACCACATTAAAATAGAAGCAAACCTCAACATACGAAGTAAATCCTTAATAACCTGCTTTATATACCAAAGTTGTGGCATGTCAGAGCAAATAATTTCATGAGAATACCTACTTTTTTGATTCGGTCTACAGTCCAGACCTTAATGATCATTACTCCGAAGTAAGCATTTAAACCATCGCCATAAAGAAAACTTGCAAAGATTTAAATGTTACAAAACCTAATTACATGTAAGAAACGTAAGAGAGATACAAACCTAATTACATGTAAGAAACGTAAGAGACATACAAACCTAATTACATGTAAGAAACGTAAGAGATATACAAACCTAATTACATGTAAGAAACGTAAGAGATATACAAACCTAATTACATGTAAGAAACGTAAGAGATATACAAACCTAATTACATGTAAGAAACGTAAGAGATATACAAACCTAATTACATGTAAGAAACGTAAGAGACATACAAACCTAATTACATGTAAGAAACGTAAGAGATATACAAACCTAATTACATGTAAGAAACGTAAGAGATATACAAACCTAATTACATGTAAGAAACGTAAGAGAGATACAAACCTAATTACATGTAAGAAACGTAAGAGAGATACAAACCTAATTACATGTAAGAAACGTAAGAGATATACAAACCTAATTACATGTAAGAAACGTAAGAGATATACAAACCTAATTACATGTAAGAAACGTAAGAGATATACAAACCTAATTACATGTAAGAAACGTAAGAGAGATACAAACCTAATTACATGTAAGAAACGTAAGAGATATACAAACCTAATTACATGTAAGAAACGTAAGAGATATACAAACCTAATTACATGTAAGAAACGTAAGAGATATACAAACCTAATTACATGTAAGAAACGTAAGAGACATACAAACCTAATTACATGTAAGAAACGTAAGAGATATACAAACCTAATTACATGTAAGAAACATAAGAGATATACAAACCTAATTACATGTAAGAAACGTAAGAGAGATACAAACCTAATTACATGTAAGAAACGTAAGAGAGATACAAACCTAATTACATGTAAGAAACGTAAGAGATATACAAACCTAATTACATGTAAGAAACGTAAGAGATATACAAACCTAATTACATGTAAGAAACGTAAGAGATATACAAACCTAATTACATGTAAGAAACGTAAGAGAAATACAAACCTAATTACATGTAAGAAACGTAAGAGATATACAAACCTAATTACATGTAAGAAACGTAAGAGATATACAAACCTAATTACATGTAAGAAACGTAAGAGATATACAAACCTAGTTTAACTCTGCTTACATTAACTTTAAATTAACCTGACATTAATTATATATTATATATTTATATATTATATATTTATATATTATATATTTATATATTAGGTTTTGATATTTGACATTATTTATATCTTAGCTTTAAATATTTTTAGCTTTCTTCACATCTCTTTCCCTTTCTTTCTCACGATAACCACGGCTCTGAAGAGTCTACAACGAACTAACTTAGCGATGTTTGCTCACACCTTTCTATAATTTCGATAACTTCCAAAAAAATCATTGCCTTCTCCTGTTTGTCACCACAGCTACCACTTGTACTGGTCATCTTGGAATCCTAATTTTAAAACTGCTATAAATAATGAAAAGTCAGGCGTCTTTGTTCGAACAAAGACACCTGACGAGCAAATCAACGAAACAGATTTGTAGTAAAGAAAAATTTGACTTTCCAGATAGGTTTCAGTTTAAATAGTTATCCCACTTATTACTACTAGTGTAGAGTTTTGTTTGAGCTTTGAATTTTACTCTATCTTATTTATGTTTAATCATATAATTACTTCTGAACATAATGTGGGGGGTAAGCTGAGTAACAGGGGAGAGGGGTGCGCCGAGTAACAGGGGAGGGGGGTAAGTGGAGTAACAGGGGAGGGGGGTCAGGCGAGTAACAGGGGAAGGGGGTAAGCTGAGTAGCAGGGGAAGGGGGTAAGCCAAGTAACAGAGGGGGGGGGGGCTATGTTACTTGACTTATAACGCTATGGGGGCAGCGTGGTAAGATAAGGGAGTATAATATGGCTGCCTAGGCAACAAAAAGGAATGATTTAGAAACATATCTTCGAAAAAGTTAAATTGTCTATCTTATTCATATCAGAAGAGGCTCAGCAACCAACTGAGTTATTCAATAGAGGTATTGCTGCGCACTTACTCTATGCAACATTTAACCTGAAAAAGATTCTGAAAAATAACTGACCCAACCCTGCTGAGAAACATTTGCTGTTTAAACGCTGTGTCCTGCTCTTATATATCCTAAGACAGTGAGTAGACTAGTTGATTAATGCGTGAGGAAGCAACTCACGACTATGCTGAAGAGAGAGAAAAGAATGGCGAGCCAGAAGACTGCATCATGCCGGAAAAGGCTGCTTTCATTATCCTTATCTTGAATGATGTTATACTTCTGGGCGAGTACGACGAAGACAGCGAATAGGATGCCACACAAACTTGACTGAAACGACAAACCTCTTGGTCTAGAGGACAAGTATATAGCACAGACCATAGAAGAAAACCGTTTGAACAATCATGTAGATAGAAAAATGCAAATAATAGCACAGATGACCGAATGATGAATTTCTAAAACTAAGTCTTAAAATATTAAATTTTTATGCAGGACATTTTTCACTCATCATTTCTCCTTTTCTATCTACTAGAAAACCATATTTTAAAGTTTTTTGTGTACATAACTATGCACTGTGAAAAAATGTCTGAGTAAAGAACTTTTTCAAAATAAAGCTTGAATTAAACTGCAGAAACTAGAGTCATTGTAGAGAAATAGAAAAGTGATCAATGTCACACAAAAATATATTGTTTATCACAGTACACAGCAGAATATCAGAATATATAGCATTTATTGGAAGGGCATAGAATATAGTGCATTTATGAGAATATATTATTAATAGCGTCTATAACAATATATAACATTTATCAGAATATATAACATTCATTAGAATATATAGGGTTTATAAGGGTATTGAAACCCAAAAAATACATATTATATAGCTATACTTCCAGAGTATTCTTTTAGTATTCTAATTGAAACAGATATTCAATAAGTATTTTAAAGCGTAAGTGTAAGCATTTTTGTTGTAGAGGCATGTTCACACGAAGAAAATGATTAAGTACACGCAGTTTTCATTTAATGATGATAAGTCTTTCTAGAAAACCCGTTAATAAACTAATTCATCACTCAATATTATGTTGGGCCATTTCATCATCACTCAGCAATATGTTATTTTTAGTTTTTTTCTCTTTTGTACATTAAAGTATTATATACTGTTTTGGTAGTTAGTCTGTCTTACTTAATATTTTAGTCCAAAATGTCAAGGTTTAAAAGATGTGATTGCATCAAAAAAGTGACATGACAAAATGAAATGACCAATAAAAGCTAAAACATCAGCTAAAATTTGGTGGCATTTTGGTCTTTGTAGACTAACCCTGTCCAGAGATATAACCGTTTGAATGAGATAGTTTTGTGAAACACTCAGATTATTCGAGCGGGTGCTTTATTTGTGACGCGTATAGTGATACATATGAAAAGAGTCCAGGAGCGATAAATATAAGATCTTTTCTTAAGCCAATCATGGGCACAAAATTTTTGTATAGGTCCTAATAAATGTTATCGCTTGTAAAACGCGTTGTCTGCAATCTCGAAGATTCTCGTCGGTAGGATTTTACTCAATTGCTAGTTCACGCATTACCATCGCTATTTATTTTACTGAATTAATTGACATCACAGGTGATTTACTGAATTACTGCATTAACAGGTTTTATTGATGAACCACAGAATTGTAACAATGCTTTCAGCTCCTGCGAGGGTGACTCAGAGTTTTCTTAGCATCAGGTGATTAAAGATTGAGACAGACAGCTTATGGTTAGAGCTGACAGGCGTCAGCAACGTTATGCTGCAGAGGAAGATAGGAGAATGGAGGTGAATTTATCTATAACTTTGAGTCTCCTATATATATATACTATAACTTTGAGTCTCCTATATATATACTATAACTTTGAGTCTCCTATATATATACAGTTGTGTTTACATTGAGATTGCATTTCCTTGTTTGAGGCTATAATGTAACTTCTTGTGCACGCGTGCGAGATTCGGATGCACAGTAAGTTCTTACTACAAATAAACGATATTGATTGTTAAATTGACGGCTTCTTAGTTAATCTATAGCATCTAGCAATATAATGGCTTAGATTGATGAACAAGTGTTAAATATACTAAAGGTAATAATTTTAGTACTCGTGAATACATTTACTAATTTAATAAAATTATAACTATTTCCTGTCACCAATCATCGTTTCATAACTTTTTTATCGTTTCACCTAGCTATAATATTTGCTTCAAATTTTCTTTGGCAGTTTTAGCTAGTAAATTAGATTCCTGATTAGAATTTATGTTCATTTCTCATTTGTACAAAGTGAGGAAAATGGATTGATCAATGCTCATCTTTCACTCCCAGAAACAAAGCTTCGAATTGTTGGCTTAGTGTACTTATGCTTTTGTTCAACATTTATTCATTTTGTAATTTTACACTATCAACCTATCTAACTACCAAATTGAAAGCGTTCAGTAGATATGCGTTGGAACAACATATCTATTAATGACATATATTTACTACATTTGTTTTATGGATTACAGGATGTTTATGTGGCGCCACCATCGGATCAGTTGTGTCAGTTTGGAAACAGCCATAAATGGGAAAGAGAGACATAAATGTGTGCGGCACGATCGATATATTTTGTTTAAGTTTACTGCAGTAGATTAATTTGTCCTATTATATGAGCTGAAAATATGTGAGTGCCCATGACTTGGATGGTGTTTCTAATAAATACTTATGCCAAGATGACAAGTTTTTGGCTTGTACAAATTATATAATAAAATAATATTGTTCAAGATAATGCAAAACATGATTTGAAGAACATATTGAACACATCATAGCCTCGTTGCTACCTGTGCTGGAATTTTGTCTGATAGATGGATTTATGAAGTTTAATCAGAGCTGTATTGACAGGTACTTTTGAATAGCTCGACTCAATTCCAACAGACCAAATATTACGAGCTCAAAAAACTTCATGCTCCATGCTACTAAGTGAAAACAGATGAGTCCGCCAACCAGGTGCAAGAATGGCTTTATTAAAATTTGCCCTTTGCCAAAATCGGTGGGTTAATTGATTTCAAAGAAATTGATGTTGTTTTGCGTTCACTGTTTGGGTCAACTCATAAAACTATTTGTTTTGTACTTGAATCAACTAATCAAGTGTCACCAGTCAATTTTTTTCTACAAATTGATACTAATATTGACTAAATAACGTTGACTATACATCACTTTCTTAGGGATGTAGTTGGTTTCGCCATATATTCGAACATATTCTCTTCAAAGATGCGGCTTGCTTATTTTATTTAGTAGCTAGTTTCCGGTGTGGGTAGCAACTGAGAACTTTGCTCATACAAAGGCTGCGAAGAAATAAGTTAACTCGATGACCTAATTACCGTAGACTGGCAGAATTGTAGCCGGTACTCGGATGTTTACACAGCATTTAGAGGAAACTAATATGACATGTTTTTAATTCCCTTATTTGAGGCATTTGAGACATTTATAATAATGTATCTGTAGCTAGATTTAAAATTTTATTTTAGCCAACATGAGCAAATACAAACTAAAATATATGCCAATTAGAGGCGCGTAGGACTAGACTTTTATCGCAATAGCCAATGTGAATACAAGAGACAGAGACAGACTGTTTCACTAAATACATCATTTTGGGCAAGTCTAGGCACATCTTTTTTTTCTGAGCATTTTTACTACGATCCATTTTTGTCGATTTTAATCTTACAATATCTTGACAATGAGATCGCCTAAAACAGCAAACAACATCAACTGATAGAAAAAAATCAATACTTTCTGTTAAAATCAACTAAAATTTGACGCAATCACATCTTTAAAAACCTAGACTATACTGGAATATCAGAAGTGAATGGGCCTAGTCTAGTCATGTCGACAGCATTCGACAATATGTACAGTAGAGTACTACCATATGTACTGTTAGTGCACTACCATATGTACTGTAGTGTACTACCATATGTACTGTAGTGTACTACCATATGTACTGTAATGCACTACCATATGTACAGTAGTGTACTACAACATGTACTGTAGTGTACTACCATATGTACTGTTAGTGCACTACCATATGTACTGTAGTGTACTACCATATGTACTGTAGTGTACTACCATATGTACTGTAATGCACTACCATATGTACTGTAGTGTACTACAACATGTACTGTAGTGTACTACCATATGTACTGTTAGTGCACTACCATATGTACTGTAGTGTACTACCATATGTACTGTAGTGCACTACCATATGTACTGTAGTGTACTACCATATGTACTGTTAGTGCACTACCATATGTACCGCAGTGTACTACCATATGTACTGTAGTGTACTACCATATGTACCGCAGTGTACTACCATATGTACTGTAGTGTACTACCATATGTACCGCAGTGTACTACCATATGTACTGTAGTGCACTACCATATGTACTGTAGTGTACTACCATATGTACCGCAGTGTACTACCATATGTACTGTAGTGTACTACCATATGTACCGCAGTCTACTACCATGCACAGTCTTTTTTACTTTTTACTATTTTCCCTTTTCATATATAGTACAATGACACCTGGCTTTTGTCCTTTTAGCTGATGCTCTTTGAGGAGCAGTAAATTTTCTTTTCTCTGATATTTGGAAGGGATACAAAAAAACTGAACTTGAAAATGAACACTACATACAGATATCATCCTAAAAAGCGCATGACTAACACAGGAAGATACTGAGTGAGAGACGGAGAGAGGGTGCCTACGTTACTAGTCGCCTTAGCCAACTTATCGTACATATGTGATGGCATACAGTTGTGCTCACAACTGAGCTGCCACTCAACTGTTGTAATTACTCAGGATATGCATTAGACAAACAATGGAGCAGCTTTAAGGTCCGGCATTGCTCCGAGTTTTTGTAAACTGAGACTGGCTGTACAAAAAAGGAATAACGCTGTGCTATTAAGTCTCACAAAACAAACAGTTACCACCCTAAGATGCCTCAATATAAAAGTAAAAACTAAAATACCAACACTTAGTTACTCTACCGTTATCAAAGCAACATGAAATGTCTAACAACCTGTTCATCTTACCTGCCAGTCTTTGTTGTACTTACCTGCCAGTCTTTGTTGTACTTACCTGCCAGTCTTTGTTCGTCTTACCTGCCAGTCTTTGTTCGTCTTACCTGCCAGTCTTTGTTCATCTTACCTGCCAGTCTTTGTTCATCTTACCTGCCAGTCTTTGTTCATCTTACCTGCCAGTCTTTGTTCATCTTACCTGCCAGTCTTTGTTCATCTTACCTGCCAGTCTTTGTTCATCTTACCTGCCAGTCTTTGTTCATCTACTATGGGCAATTTCAAGACCTGTTGTACTTACCTGCCAATCTTTGTTCATCTACTATGGGCAGTTTCAAGACCTGTTGTACTTACCTGCCAGTCTTTGTTTATCTACTATGGGCAGCTTCAAGACCTGTTGTTGTCAATCTTCAGGCTTGCACTAAATTATATTCAGAGTGACTTCACATTGAACATAATTCAGTACAAACCTGAGGATTGACAACAGCGGGTCATGAAACTTCCCGTAGATAAACAAAGACTGGCAGGTAAGTACAACAGCGGGTCATGAAACTTCCCGTAGATAAACAAAGACTGGCAGGTAAGTACAACAGGTCATGAAACTTCCCGTAGATAAACAAAGACTGGCAGGTAAGTACAACAGGTCATGAAACTTCCCGTAGATAAACAAAAACTGGCAGGTAAGTACAACAGGTCATGAAACTTCCCGTAGATAAACAAAGACTGGCAGGTAAGTACAACAGGTCATGAAACTTCCCGTAGATAAACAAAGACTGGCAGGTAAGTACAACAGGTCATGAAACTTCCCGTAGATAAACAAAGACTGGCAGGTAAGTACAACAGGTCATGAAACTTCCCGTAGATAAACAAAGACTGGCAGGTAAGTACAACAGGTCATGAAACTTCCCGTAGATAAACAAAGACTGGCAGGTAAGTACAACAGGTCATGAAACTTCCCGTAGTAGATAAACAAAGACTGGCAGGTAAGTACAACAGGTCGTGAAACTTCCCGTAGTAGATAAACAAAGACTGGCAGGTAAGTACAACAGGTCATGAAACTTCCCGTAGTAGATAAACAAAGACTAACAGTAGTAATTTTAACAATAAAATTGAACAGAGTTAAATAAAAATAACAAGTTAATCACAATAAGTTTATTTTGATAGCAAGATTACGTACAACAGACACACTTATGTGTAAATAATAGTAGTATATACATGTAGATCTATACTCAGGAGTTAATTGTCTAAGCATAACAATACAAGAACAATGTGTAATGATATATGAGCAAAAGTGTGTGAGGCTAACTTACATATCTGTCGATAGACCATCTAAACTTCCAATCAAGAACAGTGTTTTCTCTTGTGATGTAAAGAGGCTTGAGAGGGTTTGCACTGAATATCTTCTCAAATATGGCCTAAACAGACATATTATCTGACATTCTATAAATATCTAATGTATACAAACATATATACATACTGTACCTACATACATATGTATCTAGTATCCTCTACTTCCTAGTAGTATACATACAGTCATCATCTACTTCCTAGTACAACCAATCCTAAACTTCTAGTGTATACATACAGTCATCATGTACTTCCTAGTACAACCAATCCTAAACTTCTAGTGTATACATACAGTCATCATGTACTTCCTAGTACAACCAATCCTAAACTTCTAGTGTATAACATACAGTCATCATCTACTTCCTAGTACAACCAATCCTAAACTTCTAGTGTATACATAGTCATCATGTACTTCCTAGTACAACCAATCCTAAACTTCTAGTGTATACATACAGTCATCATGTACTTCCTAGTACAACCAATCCTAAACTTCTAGTGTATACATACTTTAGACTTCTAGTTTATATATATACAGTCATCATGCCCATGTGCATATAAAAATATACATGCTAAGGAATAAATATTAAATGCACAGACAGCTGCACTCACCTCATAGCTAGACAGTAATGTGATCAGTGCAAGGAGAATTATAAGCTTGAGTATCAAGTACCAGAGGCGTGTCAGACTTTCTGCAATATATATTAGTTAAGAAGCTAATGCTACGGCCAAATGGTCTACTAACAGAATACTTGCTGCGAGCTCCATGCACTCCATGTAGCTTCATGTAACTCCATGTAGCTCCATGTAACTCCATGTAGCTCCATGTAACTCCATGTAACTCCATGTAGCTCCATGTAGCTCCATGTAGCTCCATGCACTCCATGTAGCTCCATGTAGCTCCATGTAACCTCATGTAGGTCCATGTAACTCCATGCACTCCATGTAACTCGTACATCGTACACCATACAGTCTCATCCAACGATAACTACTAGTACATAGTTTATGACTTGCAAACAACCGAAAAAATGAGGGTGATGAGGGTATATAGAAATTTCTGGTGTTATCTAACTGATTATGAAGCTGATGAACACAAAACCAGTTGCTGTTGTAACCAAGAATATGTTTCAAGCAGTTAATATTGAAGAAAATCATACATCTGCAGCAAATACAAAACAATTGCAAGCCCATACAGTAAGCTACTGTATATCTTTTTAAAATTGAGGAAATCTGATCAGCTAATATGACACATCAGTCAGGCTCGTATTCCCTGATGCAGCTGGCCGGCTGAGCCGCCCCAACTTTTTAGGAATTTTCAGCGGCTAAGTACAATCAAATTCAATTCAAATCAATAAAATGTAAAATGTTATCTCGAACACTTGATTAACTCGAACGGATTTGTTTGGTCCGTTCCCACGCAATGATAAATTGCTTTAGATAACTCGACCTGAACATCATTAACTCTAACAGTTATTCGCCCAACGGCTACGAGGATGGTTTTTATCGCTGTAGATCATCATTTTATTCCAAGCCATAGAGATAATCATCAACTTTTAGTAGTTCCTAGGCGTCATTATTATCATCATCGGCAAAATATTCTTGATAACGACTTTTATAAAGGCTTGCACAATGTCGCTTTACCAAACAGCCGCTTGCCAATAACCCAATCGAAAGCGTAGAAACCTTCAAATGAACTTAAAATAAAATCGGCAAAATTGATCTTTGTCGAAATGCTAAAAAAAGATGTATTTTTCTGAGCGTTTTAACTTCGGTCAAGTTTAACCTATTTTCATCTGAAAACATCACCTAAAACAAACAAATCTCAAATAATAGAAAAATATTTATATTTTCCGATAAAGCATGAGAGACCCGGTTGAGGACCTACATGAAAGAAACCTTTTGGGGGGTTTACACCGCCCCGTCCAAACCCTCAGGCGTTCATAACTAGTCGCGTAACATTTGCCGCCCCAACTTGAAACAAGGGAATACAGGCCTGACATCAGTGCAGTTTTCAAAGAAAAAAGATTGACATTAATGTTTGTTGACTCAAACGAAATTGCTTATGATTCCGAAGAATTAACATAAAAAGTTAAAAAATGGACTCACTTTCAACGCAGTGACTATTCACCCTGGGCCATAGAGCGGCAGTTAAATACATAACTGTGTACCAGAAGGTTATGAGAGGTACAAAGTAATAAAATTGGTAGGGCCTGTTCATCACCATACATAGGCATATGACCAGTAGGTTGTACCGCACCACCACCTGCAATAGATATAACATAATAGAGCTAACTTAAAGGTTGACTTGCAACAAAATTCACATTACAGTTATTTGATATGAAAAGATTCACCATGTCTTACTCTGTTGTGTTGTAGTGCAAAATATATGGAAATGTGATTACAAGCTCTTAAAAGCTCAAAAACGAACAGTTAGTCGCAACCACACAAGACCGCCGTAGTTTGGATTCTCTTTCCAAAACGGCTCAATTGGGACGTAGTTGTTACAAGATGGTTTCTATTTACACTTTCATGCAACCTCATTCGTCGAAATATTTTCACAAATATACTTCACGCATTCAATAAAATCATATCTATTGTTCTTACGCGTTTATTTTATCGTCATTGTAATGCTGTCGCTTTTAACACTGATATCTTATAACTTACCGTAAAAATTCGTTTAATTTTCTAACCTTAGCTCGAAGGAGTACATATCATTGTCTGATAATCATGACGAGCCTGTTGGTCACCTGTGAGAATTGATAAGGGCTGCAGAAATTATTTGCAAAGTATTGGGTCACATGATCAGATTACGACTTGCTGATTAGACCAAGCCGAAACAAAACTGTAAAATAGCGAGCATCTATGTTTGATACGGGGTGTTCGGTAAAACCCGAAGTGTTTGTCATAAACTAGTGCTACGATAAGATTTATATAGAGCTTTGTATTGGCCTTTCAACTCATGTGAGAACATCACGTGACAAGACAATAACCAAACGTAATGACTACGTCAGAGAAATAAACAGATTCCAATCTACGGCGGCTTTTCGTTTTTGAGCTTTTAAGAACTTGTAATCACATTTCCACATATTTGGCACCTACAAGACAACAGAGTAAGACATGGTGAATCTTTTGATACCAAATAACTGTAATGTGAATTTTGTTGCAAGCCAACCTTTAAAGGTTGACTTGCAACAAGAGTTTGTGATATTCACTAATCAAATAAATCGTGGTGAGCCAATTAGGCTAACATCCTGTCAAAGCTTTTTCATGCAAATGAAGTCATTCGAACAACAAAATGAGCACATTTAGAATTTAAGAAAATAAAATCCAAAACAAAAAACAAAAAATCTAAATACCAAGAGACATCAAATAAAAAGAAATTACATTACATCGCGCTGAGAGAGCATTATAACCATAGTTAATATTTTTTGTGGGTTCAGACTAATCTTAGACAGTTATCAAACATGGATTGCTATAACAGCATCAATAAACTCAGATATTAGACTATCCTTAAAACATAACTCGAGATGCATTAGAGCATTTATTAGGAGATGTATTTTTGAGCTAGAAAATGATTGCAACTGATGAACTGTTGTCAAAGAGTTGTAGTAATGTGCCGTAACAAAATATTAGAAGCGGTAGATACGTTAGTGCTGTTACAATGCTACATGAAAATGCATTAAATATATAAGCTTTAATGAGAGTCAAGCCAAGTGGTTCGAGAAAGGGAGAGAATGTGAGAAAAAGGATAAACGAATAGGAAGATGGAAAAGAAGGGTGAGAAGAGAGTCGAGAAAGGTGAAGATGGATGAGCAGAGGGGAGATATATAGATAATTATGCATACATATTACTTGAAATTAAACATAAAACTGAGAAACCTGTAAGCATGGTGAGGCGCTATTGGTATTACAGGTACTGCTAGCAAGTTATAATGGTAACAGGTACGGGAGACTCACTGTGAAATATCTATGAACGCTGTAATCTCCGGTATTCCAAGAATACATAAAGTTGCCATAGGCATTAAGGAAGACATAGGCAGTCACTAAGCAGCGCACAAACATGTACACACCCAGAACCTGCAAATGTTCATTTCATCCGTAAGACGCGTAAGAAGCAATTCAATTGGTCGATTCTGAAGTGAAGGGTCATGAAACAAGCTCCCACTATACAAATGTTCATTACATCCGTAAGACTCGTAAGAAGCAATTCAATTGGTCAATTCTGAAGTGAAGGGTCATGAAACGAGCTCCCGCTATACAAAGTGAAGAGTCATGAAACAAGCTTCCGCTATACATATGTAAAACAACTGAGAACCTGAAAAGATAAAATAGAAAAGTTAAGAGCTGCATGATTCGTATGCCGAGTCATCTGCTCTTGTCATCTGTTCTTTCTGTGTTTAAATCGAGGGTTAAAAAAGATGCCAATATCGCTTAAGCCTTTCAAAACATATGCATAGCTCCATTGTTATCACAATAAAACCCCAAAAAGTGCCAGTAGCCTACATTCTAGATCGCTAAAGCGGCTATACAAGTGGAGCAGTGAGAGTGGGTACACGTGCTCACCCTGCTGGCTCCGGTGAAATGATAGATAAGAATGACAATCTGCATCCAACCCTTCCACTCATCTGTTTGGTCTCTATGCAGGATGGAGGTCTACAGTAATTTGTGCACCACGATAAATGACTCATCAAAGTCCAGCAACATACATGTACTTATAAATAACACAAACGATTAAAAATAATTCGCTGCGAGAGAAAGCCAATCTACCTACGTGCTCTGAATCCTTTGCCCAGAAAAGACCTATGAGGATAACATAGGCCAGCGGAAACCCAAAGTTCAAGTTTGTGTAATTTTTGTTCTCTTTCATGAAAAAGGTCGTCCTGAAAACAAGCAAAGACAACCTCTAATGGTGAGTAAATAAGACAACAGGTAAAAAATGTAGGTGTATGACATTTATATTTTCAATGTCACTCATTTCTAACAAACAATCAATAGTTTGTATTCCGTTAGCCATAGCAAGACATCTAATGCTAACAATCACACCTTTGTCAACAGGAGCGAGTTGTTCTAGAATAACAGCTGTGTTATTATAAATACCGTAAAACCTGTATTTGAACGCCACCTTTATTTGAAGGCCACCTCTATTTGAACACCACTATAGAAAGGTTGAAAAATAGAGCGACAATGCGACATAGTGACAATGCTTGGTAGTGTTCTCATGTTCTCTAGTGGAAAAACAGACTGTTTTCTCTAGTTGTCTAGTCTAAAAGGACTAGTTTTTGATAAACTACCTTGGGTGGTCCTAACATTTATCAAGGGCTTCTTCTGGAACTGTCAGATTACCACGAAGGGATGCATTTTGCAACACAACATTTTGTATTGTGAAATGGCTCCCTGATTTATTTGCCGAATGTGTTAAGGACAGAGGTGGATCTTTAACGTGCCCATGCTGTCAGTGTGGTACATGAAGCCTCCAAGTTATAATCTAGATAGGTAAGACCCAGCAATTTAGGGTTGAAAGCTTGCAAAAAGCTTTTTGTCTGATTGGCATTAAGCAGGGGTTGAACCAACAACCCCATGTTTGACATTCAAAGACGCCATCACTAGGCCACCCTAACATCCTAAAGTAATAGCGGTGTACCATTTGATTTTCAATATTCGTTATTCATTAAATGAAATTAGACTTGCCAAAATTTTGAACAACTAGTTGAAAAATTTAACACCACCCTTTTATTGAACGTCACCTCTAATTAAACGCCATCATAAAAGGGTTGAAAGATAGAACGCCATAGCGTTCAAATAAAGGTTTTACGGTTTCACTCTTGCGTACAGCAGGTTGCTATTGATTAACAGCTTTATTATTGTTATTGCTACTTATTATTGTAATTATTATTCTTATTATTACCTGTCACATAAAAAGGCATAGCCAACAATGATTCCGATTCGGCTGAAACCTCTAAAGATCTCAAAGAGCGAAACTTTCCAGGTAGCCTCAATATTTCTTGTGTGATAAACCTTTGTTTTTGTGCTGTCAACTACTGCTGAACCTAAGTATACAATTATATGGTTACAGCAGTAAAATATTATACATGATTGCATGGTGACAGCACTAAAATATTAAAAATGATTGATTATATGCAGACATTACAATATGCAACTACCGTAAAACTCCAATTGAACGCGGCCTCTATTTGAACGCCACTTTAATTTGACCGCCACCCTGAGAGAAGGGTCGAAAAATAGAGCGCCACTCTCTAATTGAACGCCACCTCTATTTGACTGCCACTTTGACATTTGATCTTTATGAGCCCATAATACCAATTATCAGTAGAAGTTTTCACAAAATCGTATTATTATTGAATCATTTATATCAATAACAATTAATTCTCTTGTACAATCCAAAAGATTTTTTTCCATTAAAACTTTGAAAGCAACACCGTAAAAATAAGCAATAACTGTCTCAGGCTAATGTTAGTTCCTCGTTTAACGCGGTCTTTCTACTTCGAAGTACATGAACATATATAAAAACGGTTTAAATTTACGATGGTAGATGAACTTTGAAAGAAGCGCCATAAAAATAATTAACAACTGTCTTGGGCTAATAGTAGTTCTTTGTTTAACGCGGTGTTTATCCTTCGAAGTACACGCCTATAAAACGGTTTGCAAATTTTGGGCCAAAGGTTACGTTTAGCGAGCAAAACTTTTACACATTGCATTGGTGCGAAATGGACCACGTGAAAATTTTGCTCTGCCCAAAATTGTTTGGACGCTAATATCGACTAGTTCAGCAGTGCAGAAGAAGAGTTGAGGTCAGATGACATTGTGGAAAATATTGGACAACCAGAAGATGTTCGTTCCATCGAATTCAACAATCAGAATGCAGCTATCCTAGCAAACGATGAAAATATTCTTGTTTTTAAAACTTTAAGTTTTATTCCTGCAGATAATATAAGTATGGTTCGTTTGTCACTTGTTCTTGAATATATTTTTGTAGCATTTGATAGATTATCGTTATCAAACTTATAGATTTGCAGATTTATAACATATTATTTGATAGTATCATTGCGGTAATTTGATCTTACAATTGATCGACGCTCGTAACTCCTCTTCTATTACACATAAAAAGCTAGTTTTGGCTGTAAATTGTAGCAAACATATCAAGGAGTGCAAGAGCTTTTATGCAACAATGTTAAATATAAATATGAAATAAAAATATGTTTTCAAATTTAGAATGAAATAAAAATTGGAAGCTCTAACAAATTGCAAAGCAGGACACAAGCTATAATATCATCGCAGGTTAACTGCAAGCAATAGATATCAAGTGGTAGAGATATCTCTCAATTCCTCAACGCATATTTATTAAGAAATCTTTGGCAAGTTGGAGGTAAGTTAGTAGGTTTATTGCATCCAATTGTTCTACCGGAAAAAGATGGCAAATTATAGGCAACATGTGCTTTGCCCGAAAAAGGGCTGAATTTATCGTTTCCAAATTCTGATGAGCCATTTAAAAATTACCACGCCAGCCTCTATTTGAACATCACCTCCAATTGACCGCCACTACAAAAGAAGGGTTAAAAAATAGAGTGCCATGGCGTTCAATTAGAGGTTTTACGGTATATTCTATTAGCATTACCCATGCCCAAATATATGGTGACAACGCCAAGCCATTGCACACAACTGCATGCTGACTTTTCTAAGCCATTATATACTGTTACATGCTGAGTGTACAGAACCATCGTATACAACGGTATACATTGCATATGTGCTGACATATCAGCCATTATACACATATATGCTGACAACAAAAGTCCTAAATAAGCTCAATCTAACCAGGTTAAACCAGCTAGATATATGATTTTGTCATCTAACGGCCGTTTTGTTGTTGGTTGATGCCCTTTGGCCCATATATTCTTTTCAATGGCCCTTTCGATTCCATGTTTTTACCCTGTTCCAACCATCCCTCAACTCCCCTTCCCCATTATCATTGAGCACACAGTAGAACTTTTACCTGCCGTCGTCTTCACTTCCTTCACATCTCTCCAGCAGACAACAAACATGATCACACAGAGGCTGATGCTGTTAATGAAATAAACATACAGATCAAGATAAAACCAATATACAGAACAAGTATAATTGTAATCCATGTGAGGAAAATCACACTATAATCTAAGTATAGAGTATCAAACTATATTCTAAGTATAGAGTATCACACTATATTCTAAGTATAGAGTATCACACTATATTCTAAGTATAAAGTATCACACTATATTCTAAGTATAGAGTATCACACTATATTCTAAGTGTAGAGTATCCCACTATATTCTAAGCATAGAGTATCACACTATATTCTAAGTGTAAAATTTCTATTATCATTAAATACTATTAAAATATAGTATATAATGATAATATATATAATAAGTATATCACACTATCCTTAGTTTTTTCGTGACGTCATTCTATCGTTTTCTGCCATCTTTATGGATAATTTTTATCGTTAAAATCACGAAGCTTCTGCAATTAATTATTGCAAACAATGCTTTTGTTTGCATATTTTTTATTTTAGTATCAAAACAACACCATAAAATACTATTAATCAAAAGAATGACGATCGTTTTCTACAAAGATGGCGGCTTTTTCGTGGACGAGCGCATGTGCAAACAGAGTGATGACGTCAAAAAAACCGATGGATAATCTAAGTATAGCGTATCACACTTTATTCTAAGTATAGAGTATAACACTATATTCTAAGTATAGAGTATCACAACATACTTCAAGTGTAGACTATCAAACATTTCCTGAAATCTAAATTATGACTTCGCTATCTGCTTTTCTCATATTAACAAATGCAATACATACAAGCCATGAGTTGTAGGTGTGAGTACAAACCACTGGCTGATACTAATCTATTAGTTCAAGTCTGTGACACATGCTGCTTATATGCCCATAACTCAGTTTTACCTTTTCCAGCTGCATTAACTTTCACCTGGCTTTTAAACATCAACAGAAAACTGATGTATGCAAGCATTTAGTTAACCATTACAAAGTCAAATAACTGAGCAAAGGTGAGTAAGCATATGCAAGTAGAGCGGGTAGTAGTAGTAAAGCGGGTAGTGCGAGAGCCATAGTTAAAACCAAATGTAGATTACAAATAGCCCCTTTCCTAATTTAGACCATGTATTGAGATAACTTGTACCAGTTAGTTGAGAGAAAGACCAGCACTAACCACATGACAAAGATGACAATGGTCATAAACTGAAGGAGTGTAGGTTTCTCTGTTGTCGTACAACAAGTGCCGTCCTGATAATACATGTTGCCATTACAGAGGTAATTGAGGAGAATTTGAGAGTCCTGCAGAATAAACGATCATTGTAAGTTTTGGAGTCCCTTGAACTCATTATATACTACCTATCCCAAGGTACTAAGACTCAGCATATATATACATGTATATATATATGTTACACGCTATATATATATATATATATATGCTAAGACTCATATATATATACATGCTATATATATGCATATATATATATACATGTATATATATATATGTTATACGCTATATATATATATGCTAAGACTCATATATATATATATATATATATATATATATATATATATATATGCTATATATATATATATGCATATATATATATACATACACATGTATATATATGTATATACATATATGCGGATACACGAATACACACCTAAACTTTGAGAAATATATATAGATAATATAATACATGTATACATATATATATATATATATATATACATGTATTATATATATATACATGTATTATATATATATATATATATATATATATATATATATATACAGTGATGTGCAAAAGAAAGGGCCCACCCTAAATTGTTGTGTATTTCGGACAGTAAACCTGTGCTGAAGCAAAGGTGTTCGCTCCAAGTATAATAATGTATATATTTTTGGAATCAGCAGCTTCTGGAGAATCAGAACCTAATGTCATTTTTGACCTATCCTGCAAAATGTAATGTCTGGGATGCAATTTCCATTGCAACTTCCGAAAATGACTAATATGGCATAATTTAATTTCATCAGTATTACACAAAGTATCATTGGGAAACTCTTTTTGTCGAACAATTCAATCTCTTGGAAGTGTTGGTGGCCCTGAAAAGGGCCGTTGGGGTTGATTTTGGAAGGTCATTAGTACTTTGAGAAATTAGTCATTAGTACTTAGTACAATGAGAATCAGAGGTGGGCCCTTTCTTTTGCACATGATTGTATATACATGTATTATATTATCTATATATAATTCTCAAAGTTTAGGTGTGTATTCGTGTATCCGCATATTCATATGTGGATCTGATTGCCCAGCTATAGCTATTATTTTAGCATTGCGCCCACACGTTACGATGCCTCTGTTATAAATTTTTTTCGGCCAACTCTAGGAAACAACGCTTTTTCATTATTCTTTTATTAGGGAGAATTGTTTCTACCACACGATATCAACAATAATTTATCTCAAAATTAAAATTTGGTGATTTGTGTACTGATTATATATATACGTTATTAAGAGATATACATTGTTCGCCATGGCGAGTTCAGTGTTATCCATTATGGTAAAGCCGATTCCCAAACTGATAAATGATAAAATTTTAGTTGAAAGTTTGAAGTTTACTAAAATACATTCTAAAACTTCCTTAAAGTATGAGTTTAGTAAGCTAAATTTATTAATGTTAGATTACAGTAAAACCTCTAATTGAACGCCGCCTCCAATTGACCCCCACACTGAGAGAAGGGTTGAAAAATAGAGCGCCACTCTCTAATTGAACGCCACCTTCATTTGACCACTACTTTGATATTATTTTATCTTTGTGATAATATCAATTGATCAGTAGAAAAGTGTGCACAAAATCGTATTAATAATTAATCGTTTACCTAAATAACAATTACTTCTCGGTGTCCAATTCCAAAGCTTTTCCTTTTATATTCGTTAAAATTTTGAAAGCAATACCATAGAAAAAATTAATAACTACCTCAGGCTAATCGCAGTACCTTGTTTATCGCAATTTTGATACTTCAACTACATGTATATAAAAAAAACATTTACATTTACGATGGTACAAAATAGGTTGCCCCGATTTTTGTATCGGAATCGGTATCAGTGCCGATATGGGTGTTAAGTATCTGAATCAGTATCGGCTGATCTTTTTTGAAACTATCTGAAACTTCCAATACTCTTTTACAGATAAACTATTTTGCAGAGAACCGCATTTCAGCCTGCTACACTAATAAAAAATTATCATCTACAAGCTCCTTACCTTTACCTAATGAATTTCTGGCCTGTCACACAATTTATTTCATGTCTATAGCCCGATCAACACAGCTGAGGAACCTTTTTGATTTAGTCAGGATGTAATCACAAAGTGTGGTATTTCCCAATTACAGCGATATGAGTTATTGCAGTCAATCACGAGCAAGATAACAAAGATGGGAGACAAAAGCGCAGTGTAATATTTCTATTTACTAGCATTACGAAAGTAATTTAAACAGTCTATGCATAAAGTTATCTATCACACTCTTGATCCTGCCGATACAATGTATCGCTTGTACCGTACAAAAAACGGTAACCCTAGCGGCTTATCGGTATTTAGCCTGTCTGTGGCAAGTGAGTCCCCCTTCAGTACGACTGGCTACATTGATAGTGATATAAGAAAGATACTTCTTACTGAGAGAGTTGAATCACTAACTGTAATTACAAGAAACGTTGATTTGCTCTAAACTTGTACAGGAGCAGCAGTTCATCCAGCAATAAAAAAGAGACTTTGTTATCACAGATAGAACTGTACCACTGACAGTAATTACCTTTATTTACAAATTACAAGAAACATGGACTGTTTTGTTACTACATGCACGGTATGTCCGTATGTGAATATGTATATACACGTATATTTTTTTCATAAATACAAACAAATAAATACATTAATATCTATATTTTCTTTGTATTATGTTTATATTTGGATAATAAAATGAACAGCTATCTAAGCAGCACAAAAAATCTGAATCGGTATCTGAATCGGATTATTTTTCAATAAGAATCGGTATACCGGATCGGTATCTGAATCGGCTGGTGAATTTAGAATCAGGGCATCTCTAGTACAAAGGTTACGTTTAGCGAGCAAAACTTTTACGCGTTGCATTTGTGCTAAATGCGATGAGTAAAATTTTGCTCAGCCAAAAAATTGTTTGACCGCTAATATCGACTAGTTCAGCAGTGCAGAAGAAGAGCTGAAACCAGAAGATATTGTG
Source organism: Watersipora subatra (assembly GCF_963576615.1). Taxonomy (NCBI): domain Eukaryota; kingdom Metazoa; phylum Bryozoa; class Gymnolaemata; order Cheilostomatida; family Watersiporidae; genus Watersipora; species Watersipora subatra. Next base: position 38,659,250 of record NC_088710.1, on the reverse strand, counting down.
AAAGATACTGAACCAGAAAATGTTTGTTCCATCGAAAACAACAATCAAAATGCAGCTATCGGAGCAAATGATGCAAATATTTTTGTTTTAAAAGATTCATACGGTAAGTATACGGTAAGTATGGGTTATGGTTTATGGTATACGTTTATGTCACTTGTTCATGAATATATGTTTGTATCATTTGATAGATTATCATTTTATAACTTATAAGTTTGCAGAACTTAGCATATATAGCATATTATATAATAGAATCCTTGCGGCTATCTAAACACTGCTTACAATGGATCAATGCTCACAACTCCTTTTCTATTGCACATAAAAAGCTAGCTTTGGCTGCAAAATGTAGCAAACATATCAATGAGTGCAATGAGATTTTATTCAACTTTTCTACATTACTAATAAAATAAAAATATGCCTTCAAATTTAGAACGAAATAAAAACTTAAAAGTTCTAACAAAATGCAAAGCAAGGCACAGGCTATAATATCATCGTAGATTAATTGCAAGCAATAAATAACAACTGGTAGAGATACCTCTCAACTTCCCAATGCATATTTCATTTAGAGATCTTTGACAAGTTAGAGGTAAGATTTATTGCATCCAAAAGGTTTAACATCGCTCCACCGAAATAGAAGGGCAAAATATAGGCGACATTCGCTTCGCCTGAAAAAGGGCTAAATTTATCTTCCCAAAATTCTGACGAGCAAATAAAAAATACAACGCCAGCCTCTATTTGAATACGGGCCCTCTAATTGATCGCCACTTTAGAGGAAGGGTTGAAAAATAAAGTGCCATTGCGTTCAATTAGAGGTTTTACGGTAAGCGTTAATGTTACACGTCTGTCTCGAAGGTAAGAACTCTCTGTGTAGTACATTGTGATGTTATATTATCTTGCAGATCATAACCACAAAATGCACTACAGTTATTGTAGATAGCTGTAGCTATTAAGGTTAACATATTGTAGATAGCTGTAGCTACTAAGGTTAACAGGTTAACATATTGTAGATGGCTGTAGTTACTAAGGTTAACAGGTCAACATATTGTTTTGCTACTTGTTTTAATGATGATCTTTACCAGGAGGTGACTGCATTAGATAATTACTACGGGTTTCCATCCGTTTTTTATGTACATCTATAGCCATGCGAAAATTGGCATGCCGATTTGTGCATGCCAACACTGAAATGAACTAAAATCATATAATTGTACATCAAATAATGTTTCATTGTAATTGTAGCAAAACAGACTATATTTAGCCATTACTGGCTAATGATCTCACATTTACATTTAAACACTTTTACATATTTATTTTTCGACCTCATTTATTTTAACGAGACACTTCTTCCAAGTTATGAAATTTGAAAGTTACAGTTGTTTGACAAAGTTTGAAAATCTTTACAATTGTTTTTATTTTCTCTATTAATTTATTTCAACTACACAAAACACTTTTCTCATAATATGTAGTTTGAAAGTTAGAATGGCAAATGTTGTTATATGTTAAACACAAATAAATGTTCTGCTCAAAGACTTTTTTATTACCCGGGCAATGCCGGGTAGCACAGCTAGTATATACATATAGGCCTACATATACATATATACGTATATATATAGATATATACTTAGATCTATATATTTATATTTCTCAAGGATATATATATTTCTCAAAGTCCGTATGTCTGTTGGAAATCCGGCTATAGCTATTATTAGAACAGCTGAGCTTGACAACAATAAAGACTCAAACTCATGGAAATTCATGGAAATTCATGGAATTTCATGGAAATTCATGGCTTACTGTCATTGGAAGCCTAACCTTATTAACTAGCTTAGTGGAGTTTCCATTGGCAATATGCCAGGCCACTAGCTTGAAAGGTACAGTTGTTTGACAAAGTTTTAAAACCTTTACAGTTGTTTTTATTTCTCTCTTAGTTTATTTCAACTACACGACACACTTCTCTCATGATATGTAGTTTGAAAGTTAGAATGGCAAATGTTGTTATATGTTAAATACAAATCAATTTTCTGTCCAAAGACTCTTCTATTACACGGGCAACGCCGGGTGGCACAGCTAGTATATATATATAATAGATAAGTGGTCAGGCCTACTGCTAACAGCACTTTACGCTCTAAAAAGTGTGGAGTGTTATAACTAACTAGAGTGTTGGAATAGGTTAATGTCACTTATCTTTCTTCCAGATTGATGTTTTACTGGAAGATCGCGACAGGTCTGTTACACAAAATATACCTGTCGTGACCCCAGAGTAAAACATCAATCTTGAAGAAATATAAGTAACATTAACCTATTCCAACACTCTAGTTAGTTATATATATCTACAGTATATATATATATAAATATATATATATAAATATATAGTAACTAAAAGCAGGTGCAAAAGCATACAAAAAGTGAACTCTACACTAAAAACCTAAAAGATAATTAGTTGAGTAGGAAATATTTGAAAAAAAATATATAGATCTAAGTATATATCTATATATATATACGTATATATGTAGGCCTATATGTATATACTAGCTGTGCCACCCGGCGTTGCCCGTGTAATAGAAGTCTTTGGACAGAAAATTGATTTGTATTTAACATATAACAACATTTGCCATTCTAACTTTCAAACTACATATCATGAGAGAAGTGTGTCCGTGTAGTTGAACTAAATTAAGAGAGAAATAAAAACGACTGTAAAGGTTTTAAAACTTTGTCAAACAACTGTACCTTTCAAGCTAGTGGCCTGGCATATTGCCAATGGAAACTCCACTAAGCTAGTTAATAAGGTTAGGCTTCCAATGACAGTAAGAATTCCATGAATTTCCATGAAATTGAGTCTTTATTGTTGTCAAGCTCAGTTGTTCTAATAATAGCTATAGCCGGATTTCCAACAAACATACAGACATACGGACTTTGAGAAATATATATATATAGATATAAGATATATATATATATATAACAGCATGTATGTATACACATAGCTAGTATATATGTATATATATACTAGCTGTGCCACCCGGCATTACCCGGGTAATAAAAAAGTCTTAAGCAGAAAATTGATTTGTATTTAACATATAACAACATTTACCATTCTAACACTTAAACTTCACATCATGAGGAAAATGTTTCGTGTAGGTCAAATAAATTAAAAAAATAAAATGACTATAAAAAGGTGAGAGATGTAAATGTGAAATAATTAGCAAATAGCTAAATTAAGTCGGTTTTGCTACGATTACAATAAAAGATGATTCGGTAATGATACAATTAATACGAACTGAGAAAACAAAATAAAAATCCTGATTATGTAGAATAATAACAATTTTTGTTTAGAAGTGTGTGCGTATAAAAGGTCACTGTTCCACCAGAAGCTATCGATCAAAACTTTGAATACGACGATACAAAATACGACGATACAGCGACAATATATTGTTCCTGCAAGAAGGATGGTCCTTGACCCCAGATATAGTAATCGAACCTTAGGAAAAATATTTCTTAACAAGGGCATCATAACACATGGCCGCGTCGGTAAAATAAGCAGCGTGCGCTATAGCTGGACGCACCTACATATGACCAACTTTGAGAATCATATATAGATATATATTATAAATATATATATTATAAACATATATACTATAAATATATATATAATATATAAATATATATATTGACACAATACAAACCAAAGATTACAAGTTAAACATCTATTGCAATTTTCAAGAGTTTGAAAAAAGTTATTAATTTAATTATATATTTTATTATTTACTTCAATAATATAACAATACAAGGTGCCCAATGCTTCCATTTTATTTCGTTTTTAGTAAAAATGCGTTGCCAGTAGCTTCGGAATGAACCGTTGAGCAAATGGCCAACGAATGAGAATAGGAATTAAGCATTTATAGTTAGCTAACAATAAATCAAAGTGGTAGAGTAAATGAAAGAAGATGCCATGAGTGTAAGGTTGTAACACAACGCAAGTCCAACCACACCGGTTTATTAAAGGTGGACAGCTCTCTATGCAATTATTTTATATGATGGGCACACTTCAAAGCATTTAAGCTGAAAAGAGACAACCTCACGATGAGATGGTGGAAAATGATGATCTCACTATGATATAGAGAATAAGATGACCTCACCATGAGATGGAGAATAAGACGACCTCACTATGAGATGGAGAATAAGACGACCTCACTATGAGATAGAGAATAAGACGACCTTACCATGAAATGGAGAATAAGACGACCTTACCATGACATGGAGAATAAGACAACCTCACTATGAGATGGAGAATAAGACGACCTCACTATGAGATGGAGAATAAGATGACCTCACCATGAGATGGAGAATAAGACAACCTCACTATGAGATGGAGAATAAGACGACCTCACTATGAGATGGAGAATAAGACGACCTCACCATGAGATGGAGAATAAGACGACCTCACCATGAGATGGAGAATAAGACGACCTCACTATGAGATGGAGAATAAGATGACCTCGCTATGAGATGGAGAATAAGACGACCTCACTATGAGATGGAGAATAAGACGACCTCACTATGAGATGGAGAATAAGGCGACCTCACCATGAGATGGAGAATAAGACGACCTCACAATGAGATGGAGAATAAGACGACCTCACCATGAGATAGAGAATAAGACGACCTCTCCATGAGATGGAGAATAAGACGACCTCACCATGAGATGGAGAATAAAACGACCTCACTATGAGATGGAGAATAAGACGACCTCACTATGAGATGGAGAATAAGTAGACAAGAGAAAAACAAGAGTCAAAAGTAGATAAGAAACGAACCAGTTCAAAGTGTTCAGTCTGATTATGAAGTGTCGAGTTCCATTGAAAGATTTGAGTGATGAGACGGGTCGTCTTCCACAGCCTCACCTTAGATGACTCGCTAAAAACATAAAAACAATAGGTAAAGTTAAAACTATTAGTTGCCTAAATGAGGTAGCGGCCGCTAGCGGTAGGTATGCCAGAAGAATGGAGGCTATTATTCTATTATTATTATTCTTTTTATTATTATTATTTTATCATTCAAAAGCTACATTCTCAGCCCATCATCCACAGACAAAGCTACATTCTCATCCCATCATCCACAGGCAAAGCTACATTCTCAGCCCATCATCCACAGGCAAAAATCAGAATAAAACTGGCATGCAGGCATCGGCCACACTCCTTCATCCATTGTCACCTCAACAATACATCAAGAGTCAACTGGTAACTGATAACTTCGAGGTTTTTTCCTGTCACAAACATGAGTCCGTTTAGCTATGACTGTATACTGTATATATTGCACAAGAACTATGGGACAAAAATCTAGAACAGCTTCACTCAGTTGAATAGCAACAATGATGAATGGAAGAAAGACAACTCACAACTGTTCTAAAGCTGCTCTATTGTGTCGGTCAATGGCTTCATTAGCCGGTGAGCTCACATTCAGCACCGGTTCTAGAAACAGATAAAGAGAGAGAGTATTCAACCACCCGCACTCTCAGCTGGTATTCTCCAATAATTATGTTTGTTAGTAATGTGATAGTGTAATGGCGGAGCGGCGTGACCAGGGCCAGCTAAACTGCAGTCTCATTATCGCAGCAGGAGACTTGACTGTGACAAGCTTGGCTCAACTCACTAGCTAGTCTGGTAGCCACAAGCAAGTGCTAGCAGGTGCAAGCAGCTCAACTCACTAGCTAGTCTGATAGCCATAAACAAGTGCTAGCAGGTGCAAACAGCTCAACTAACTAGCTAGTCTGATATAAGTTAAAGAATGTCTTACTAGGGCAATAAAGTGTAAATGCCGAAAAACACCAGATAATTACTGAGTGAATTTGAGGCAAATTCGCGACATTGATAAAGCAGCTGACGCCAGAGTTGAAAGCTAGTGCCTTTGTGCAAATGAGTGCTTGATAATGTCACCTGCTGCTTTGTCATGATTAGCTGACTGATTGTCAGGGTAGTTTTATTCTAAACGAAAACTGACAGTAAACATCTTATAATAAGAACGTGTTTGCACTAAAATAATATAGTGTTAGCCTGAGTAAAAATTGCTTTTTAGATAGCATAAATGAAAACGAATTCTAAAGAATATACAAATTATGTTACTGGCATCATAATAAAATTGATTTCCATAAAAAAGAATAGAAAAAGGTTATACTCGTGTCTGATGACTGCGATGTGATGCCTGCAGTGCTTACACTCGCTACACTTGTACATGTATGTGGCACTTGTATGTGGCAAGTGTTACTATTTGCTACATACAAGGCTGACCTTAGTACTAGTGCTTAACACCGCTTTGTATTTCGACTCAGGTACCGTTCAAACATACAAAAACTTAAAAAGCTGCCAGATCTGATGCTGCAAGGCAATTGATTTTAAATTGGAATTACTGTCCAAAAGAGTCCAATCATTGTGAGGAAATTAAACCATAACAGTCATGAACAACTTTTATCGTATTTTCTAGGTAAATCAGACACGCTGATTCCGATTTTGTACTCAAAATAAAGATTAGTACACTAACCTTCAAAGCCATTTAGGCTTTTTTAAAGCGTTTCAATATCCGTTTCAAAAACAACACAATCGGCATTACAAGCTCCGCCCATAAATATGTGATGAAACCTAGCTTTTTCAGAAACGGAAGTTGGGAATGTTTAGTCCGATTTAGAATAATAGAGATGGGTGTCTTAAAACCCATTATTATCTAAATTCAGCCTGTAAAATAGTTTCAGTTTTTTATGAAAGGGATATAAACTATTTAAAATTGCTCGCAGCTTGTTACATGACGTTTAAATGGGCTGGACGCCGAGAAAAATGAGCTCAAAAAGCGCGGTTTATCACGAGCTAGCGTTGTTATTGCGCTTTTTAAATATGCAATGCTAAATAGCTTATCTACCTTTCAGAAAAGACTGATATTATTTTTAAGGCTGAATTTAGATATTAATGGATTTTAAAACACCCATCTCTATTATTCTAAATCGGTCTAAACATCCCTACGTAACTTCTGTTCCTAAAAAGCTAGGTTACGTCAAGTATTTATGGGCGGAGCTTGTTATGCCGATCGTGTTGTTTTCGAGACCGATATTAAAACGCTATAAAAAGTTCTTCATTACTCTGAAAGTTAGTGGCCTAATCTTTATTTTGATTACAAAATCGGAATCAGCATGTCTGATTTACCTAGTAAACATGATAAAAGTTGTTCGTGGCAGTTATGGTTTAAAGGTGTGACAGTGGCAGTCAATCCAAGACATGCCTGAACAAGACTATAGTATAGGTAATAAACCATGCTCTATTAACTACTCACAATCCCAACTAATGTCATGCAATGCTAGTACTATACACGTGTCACAACTAATGCCATGCACTGCTAGTACTATAAGCGTGTCACAACTAATGTCATGTACTGCTAGTACTATAAGCGTGTCACAACTAATGTCATGCACTGCTAGTACTATAAGCGTGTCACAACTAATGCCATGCACTACTAGTGCTATAAGCGTGTCACAACTAATGCCATGCACTGCTAGTACTATAAGCGTGTCACAACTAATGCCATGCACTGCTAGTACTATAAGCGTGTCACAACTAATTTCATGCAATGCTAGTACTATAAGCTTGTCACAACTAATGCCATGCACTGCTAGTACTATAAGTGTGTAGGCGTTTAGTGCCAAATAAATAGTGAACCAAGCTTTATGAAGGCAGCTTAAAGGTTGACTTGCAAAAAAATTCACATTACAGTTATTTGATATCAAAAGATTCACCATGTCTTAAGGTAAGGCCACACGAGACAAAATTCTCACGAAATCGGCGAAATTTGGACGAAATGATTCGTACGAATTGACATTTGGACGAATTCGTCCATCGTTGGTTGCGCACGATGAACAAATCCTGAATTGGACGAAACGTCAGAAATTCCTATGAATCGTTGTTTGATTGGTCGGTTGAAAAGGTTAGTTGAATGTTGAAGGTCGTTTTCTTTGGCGCATATCCAGAAAGATTGAAACGGAATCGGCTTCAATTTATCACTGCGTTCTGATTGGCTAGTTGAAAGTTAGTTTCATACGAATCCGTGGTGGGGAAACTCCGTGTGGCAGGTCAGAAATTTCGTACGAATGGAATTTCCCAAATTAGTTGAAATTACATGATACGTGTGGCCCGGCCTTTACTCTGTTGTGTTGTAGGTGCAAAATATGTGGGAATGTGATTACAAGCACTTAAAAGCTAAAAAATGAACAGTTAATCGGAGCCACACGAGACCGCTGTAGTTTGGATTTTCTTTCCAAAACGGCTCAGATGTGATGTAGTTTTGGGAGATGGTTTCTGTTTACACTTTCAAGCCACCTCATTCGTCGAAATACTTTCACAAATTTACTTCACACATTCAATACAACCATGTCTATTGTTCTTACGCGTCTGTTTTATCGTCATTGTAATGCTGTCATTTTTAGCAGTGATATCTTATAACTTACCGTAGAAATTCAGTTAATTTTTTAACCTTACCTTGAAGGAGTACATATCATTGTCTGATAATCAAGACGAGCCTGATGATCACTTGTGATAATCAAAAAGTGCTGCAAAAATTATTTGCGAAGTACTGGGTCACATGATCAGATTACGACTTGACAATTAGATCAAGCCGAAACAAAACTGTAAAGTAGCGAGCATCTATATTTGATATGGGGTCTTCCGGTAAAACCCGAAGTGTTGGTCATAAACTAGTGCTACGTTAAGTTTTATATTGAGCTATTTATTGGCCTTTCAGTTCATGTGACAACATCACGTGACAAGACAATAACCAAACTGTCATGACTACGTCAGAGAAATAAACAGATTCCAATCTACAGCGGCTTTTCGTTTTTGAGCTTTTAAGAGATTGTAATCACATTTCCACATACATGTATTTGGCACCTACAACACAACAGAGTAAGACATGGTGAATCTTTTGATACCAATTAACTGTAATGTCAATTTTGTTGCAAGTCAACCTTTAAGAACAATGTGTCTAAAGCGAGGAGTGAATCTATATCTTGACCATAGAGCCACATAAACTGCTTAATGCACGCCTCTATTATCTACACAGCCAAGAGCTATCCAAGCAGACAAATAGAGTAAAGAAACTGAGCGTATGTTTGAACTAGTTAGACTAACATAGAAGTACCATAGGTTAACATAAAGGTACCGAACCTTGTAAATTCCAGACAACATTTGTGTCGGCAGCACTAATGTTTTCTAAAATCTTTGCTGCCTCCTCAAAGTCCAAGTTCCATTTTTCCACTCGTGAATTCAACTGTTTCATGTCGCCGCCCTCATCATGGACATTCGGTAAAGGGATCTCACTCTATAAAGATAAACCTGCATGGTCAGTAAATCAGACTGCCTCTTATTATAATAATTGGCCTACAAGTGTCGATAACCTTGGAGTCCATTTTATGCAGATTCTAGTTATTTTAGTGACATGTGAAATAACGGGTCATTATTTTAACAATAAAGGAATGCAATAAAAAATTTTAACATTTGTTGTAAAGCAAGCATTCGATTATCAAAGCCTCCCAACACTGAACTATTTGTATATCAAAACTTGATTTACGACTTTTAACGATGAAGCGACACATGCATTCATCCACTGTCAACAACCCCTACTTGATCTCTATTCGATTCGGCTATCAGATCATGTACACAGCAATAGCGCAAACCACTGTATCACTCCTATAATTGTGAGAGCTACACAATTGAAATCAAATTTCCTCATGTGTTGGGAATCTGAAAAAAACCGGAAAGATGTTTATATATTTTAGGTTTTTTTTAATCAAGACATTTATTTATTTACAGCTAACGCTTTAAGCTAGGATAACCAAGCGCTGACTTATAACAAATGTGTTCATCGGTCATACTTTTCATCGAGACAGTCATAATCGTGTCTGTCACATATCTTTGAAGAAAGCGTATACAGGATAACTCCAAGGTTATCGGTGTGTATAGACCCAAACAATGCTGCATATACCACTTCACAATAGGTATTGTCAGTGTAACCTGTTACCTGGATCAGTGAGTCTATCACAGTAGAGACTATTAGGGGCGGGGTGAATTGAAGGAAGATTGTCAGTGTTACCTGGATCAGTGAGTCTATCACAGTAGAGACTATAATTAGGGGCGGGGTGAATTGAGGGCAGATTGTCAGTGTAACCTGGATCAGTGAGTCTATCACAGCAGAGATTATTAGGGGCGTGGTGAATTAAAGGAAGATTGTCAGTGTTACCTGGATCAGTGAGTCTATCACAGTAGAGACTATAATTAGGGGCGTGGTGAATTGAGGGCAGATTGTCAGTGTTACCTGGATCAGTGAGTCTATCACAGCAGAGACTATTAGGGGCGTGGTGAATAGAATGAAGATTGTCAGTGTTACCTAGGCCACTGAGTCCATCACAGTAGAGAATATTAGGGGCGGGGTGAATAGAAGGAAGATTGTCAGTGTAACCTGAATCAGTGAGTCTATCATAGTAGCAAATATTAGGGGCGGGGTGAATTGAAGGAAGATGCCTGGGACTAGGTACCGACAACCCTATTTACGACACTCTAATCGTTTGAGAATTTGCTCAAATGTTTGTGACATCTAGTTTAGCTATGGAATTTATTGACTAAATTGTTTTCAGTGTTCTTAACAAAATATTACAATTATGTGTTTGAAAATTCACAGCTTTCTTCACTTTTATGATAAATTTGGGTCTGATGAAGTATAGCAGCTCTGCCATTTCTATTGATTACTTTTGTTTCCCAGTTATTTATCTCTATAAAACTTATTGAACAGACACGAGTCCATTGCCAAAGATATAATCATTCTTCTACCATCACAAGCTTTTACTATATTTTTATTGGTGTTTAAAACAAAGGTTAATGGGTAATAAATTCTTGTTACTAAATATAATTTGAACATATGTATACCCTGTATTTGTGTTGTAATCTTATTTATAACACTGCTGGTGTTAAGCTTTATTTATTGTTTGCTTTGATTATTGATGGTCACTCCCTTTGACTATTGATGATCACTACCTTTGACTATTGATGGTCACTCCCTTTCACTATTGATGGTCACACCCTTTGACTATTAATGGTCACACCCTTTGACTATTGATGGTCACACCCTTTGACTATTGATGGTCACTCCCTTTCACTATTGATGGTCACACCCTTTCACTATTGATGGTCACACCCTTTGACTATTGATGGTCACACCCTTTGACTATTGACGGTCATACCCTTTGACTATTGATGGTCGCTCCCTTTTTTATACTTTTTATCAGAGTGAACCTCATTAAATGTATTTAAACACATTAGAAAGATATTTCTTCATCTTTCTGTAATCCCTGTTTATTATCACCTCTGATTATTATATATCAGCCTCTACATACATCATCTACTATATAAACGGCAATCCTTGTCTGTCTGTCTGATTGATTGTCCGCCTTATAGAGCGGTCTTTCCTTCTATCGTCGTACGAATTTCGGTCGTACGAAGCGAACTGAATTAATATGTGTAGTAACGGTAAATAAATTATAGAGCGGTCTTTCTTTTTCCATTCGGTCGAACGAAGCCAACCGAATTAATATGAGTACTAATTATCGTAATTTCGTAATATGGACTATTAGCCGCTACTTTTTTCTGACGATTTGAGCCAAACGGCTTATATAAAGGTGTGGCGATTCTGTTGTTTTTCTTTCACCGCTCGGGCGCATTAACCGAAATCCCCGGTTAGCACGCTTTTTAAACGGCAAATTTTTTGCCGTGTTAAAAAGCACCTTTCCTGAGTTCTGCGGCCTATACAAAGGTGTCTATACAGCTATACAAATGTACTATTCATTAAATAAAATAAATTAACGAGTAGTTATTTACATGCAATTAATATTTACTGCCAACGTGTACCGAGAAGGTCACGTAAACGTTTGTTTCTTGGAGCCACTGGAAAAACGCATTTCTCACCTACTAAATTTCCACGTCAAAAAGGTAAGTGTTTCTTATACGACGTTGTATTGTCTATGAATTGCCACATCTCCACTACTTAATAACATTGGATTTGCCGCTGTTCGTGATAGTGGGTCATGTTCATTTCCTTCAGCAGCCGAGTTACTAATTTTTTCCAGCTACGAGTAGGCCTACTGTAACTTACTATTACAGAACTTTCACGAGTACTCCGAGGGTTGCGATACGCTATTGTGAAAAGAAAGAGAGCAGCTGCTATCGACTTACTGTCACCCTGCATCAGCCATGACCAGCTATACGTGGCCTGCTCAAAAGTAGGCACACGCCGAAAACTGTTTCTTCATACGCCCGACAGAAAAACCAAAAATGTTGTCTATCCGCAAGTGTTGCGTTGAACTAAGGGAGAGAGAGAGAAAGGGAGAGAAAGGGAGAGAGAGGGAGAGCGAGGAGAGGGGGGAGGGAGAGAAGGGGGGAGAGAGGGAGAGCGAGGAGGAGAGGGGGAAGAGAGAGAGAGGGAGAGAAAGAGGGAGAGAGAGGGGGAGAGAGAGGGAGAGAGGGGAGAGAGAGAGGGAGAGAAGGGGAGAGAGAGGGAGAGCGAGGGGGAGAGAGGGGAGAGAGAAAGAGGGAGAGAGAGAGGGGGAAGAGGGAGGGGGAGAGAGAGAGAGAAGGGGAGAGAGAGAGGGAGAGCGAGGAGGAGAGGGGGGAGAGAGAGGAGGAGAGGGGGGAGAGAGAGGAGGAGAGGGGGGAGAGAGATAGGGAGAGAGAGGGGGAAGAGGGAGGGAGAGGAGAGAGACGGAGAGAGGGGAAAGAGGGAGAGAAGGAGAGAGAGAGGGAGAGAAAGAGGGAGAGAGAGGGGGAAGAGGGAGGGAGAGAGAGGGGAGAGAGAGGGAGGGTGAGAAGGGGAGAGCGAGGAGGAGAGGGAGGAGAGGGGGAGAGGGGGGGGAGAGAGAGGGAGAGAGAGAAAGAGGGAGAAGAGGGAGGGAGAGAGAGGGGAGAGAGGGGAAAGAGGGAGAGAAGGAGAGAGAGAGAGGGAGAGGCGGAAGAGGGAGGGAGAGAGAGGGGAGAGAGAGGGAGAGAGGGAGAGAGGGGAAAGAGGGAGAGAAGGAGAGAGAGGGAGAGCGAGGAGGAGGGGGGGGGAGAGAGAGGGGGAGAGAGAGAGGGAGAGAAAGAGGGAGAGAAAGAGGGAGAAGAGGGAGGGAGAGAGAGAGAGGGGAGAGAGGGAGAGGGGAGAGAGGGGAGAGAGGGAGAGAGGGGCAAGAGGGAGAGATGGAGAGAGGGAGATGTAACTGCATATTTGGAGTTGTTTTACAGTATGAAAGCCAACTCTCAATAAACCTTATGCTGCACGTGAATCTGTTACTGTAGGCGGGTAATGCAGCTAGTATAAGATAAAGAAACACCTATAACCTAAGTAAACCTCCTATAAATTAAGTAAACATCCTATAACCTAAGTAAACATACTATAACCTAAGTAAACCTCCTATAATGGTAAAAATTGCATATAATTTTCCAATCGGTGCAAGTTCTCAAATCAATTAAAGCGCATCTCATGGTTAGCCTTAAGAATGTTGTTTACACCCTTGCTGCCCCTTGGGAAAGAAAATGACACAGAGAGACATCTCTTTTGTATATACTAGTACCATAGTAGTCTAGTATGTCTCTATTATATATACTAGTACCATGGTATTCTAGTGTGTCTTTATTATATATACTAGTACCATGGTAGTCTAGTGTGTCTCTATTATATATACTAGTACCATAGTAGTCTAGTGTGTCTCTATTATATATACTAGTACCATGGTAGTCTAGTGTGTCTCTATTATATAGACTAGTATGCTGGTAGTCTAGTGTGTTGTGAGATCTTCAGGTGTGTCAATAAAGCGCAGAGAATAAGTAGGGATGCAATTATTCAGAAATTCCTAAAGTCAATCAATTGGTGCAAGTGTTAGAGTATCGGTATATCAAGCTGAATGTCCCGGTTTAAAGTCTCGTTGAAAGCCATCTTCTATCCAAACCTCTAACCCTGGTGATGAAACAACAGTCAGATAGCCAGAAGATACCGCTCTTATTATAGTGAAGATAAATTTATGTTTTACTTTAAATTAGTCACAAAGTATTTGTATTGCTTTTTCTTTGTAGAATAGAACTTGGCTAGCAAAAACATGTAAAAACTGATGTAAATTGATATTGAAGGTTTGCACCCCCCACAACCATGGACTATAGACGAAGTGAAAGTAATAAGAATAATTAAAATAGTTGTCGATACAATCCAATTGTACTGGAGTTACAAGAATCGGTAAATTAAACTGATAAGTATAGCTTTTTCAATTTTCAAGGGCCAAAGGAGTGAGTCTGGAAAGATCTTGAAATGCATTAGGCGCTTTAAGCGTATTTTACTGTTCATACAACATAAAATCCCCATAACGTAAATATTACTGCGGAACGGATTATTTACGTTGTAGGAGCGTCTACTGTATGTTTGTCTTGTAGTGTACCAACATCAGCCATATCATATTGAACTCTATTGGCCAATACCGACCGAAGTCCCCATCAAAACTAGCTGATATAAATAGGCCAGTTTGAATTGCAATCTACATGTATGTAAATGAACTCTTGTACATAGCTTAAAATTATTTTATGAACAATGACTGCAAACAAAAATTCTTTTAACAAATTGTGAAAGTTAAAGACGGTCTAGTTGCACCAAGCTAATAGAGCAAAGCAGTAGACCAAAGCTAGTAATAATTTATTTCTTGACCTAACAATTCTTTCTTACAAACACTACCAATGTCCCCGCATATAAGCCTATCTCGCATACAAACACTACCGATGTCCCCGCATATAAGCCTATCTCGCATACAAACACTACTAATGTCCCCGCATATAAGCCTATCTCGCATACAAACACTACAGATGTCCCGCATATAAGCCTATCTCGCATACAAACACTACTAATGTCCCCGCATATAAGCCTATCTCGCATACAAACACTACAGATGTCCCGCATATAAGCCTATCTCGCATACAAACACTACTAATGTCCCCGCATATAAGCCTATCTCGCATACAAACACTACCGATGTCCCCGCATATAAGCCTATCTCGCATACAAACACTACTAATGTCCCCGCATATAAGCCTATCTCGCATACAAACACTACAGATGTCCCGCATATAAGCCTATCTCGCATACAAACACTACCGATGTCCCGCATATAAGCCTATCTCGCATACAAACACTACAGATGTCCCGCATATAAGCCTATCTCGCATACAAACACTACCAATGCCCCCGCATATAAGCCTATCTCGCATACAAACACTACCAATGTCCCCGCATATAAGCCTATCTCACATACAAACACTACTAATGTCCCCGCATATAAGCCTATCTCGCATACAAACACTACCGATGTCCCCGCATATAAGCCTATCTCGCATACAAACACTACTAATGTCCCCGCATATAAGCCTATCTCGCATACAAACACTACAGATGTCCCGCATATAAGCCTATCTCGCATACAAACACTACCAATGCCCCCGCATATAAGCCTATCTCGCATACAAACACTACCAATGTCCCCGCATATAAGCCTATCTCACATACAAACACTACTAATGTCCCCGCATATAAGCCTATCTCACATACAAACACTACTAATGTCCCCGCATATAAGCCTATCTCGCATACAAACACTACTAATGTCCCCGCATATAAGCCTATCTCGCATACAAACACTACTAATGTCCCCGCATATAAGCCTATCTCGCATACAAACACTACTAATGTCCCCGCATATAAGCCTATCTCGCATACAAACACTACTAATGTCCCCGCATATAAGCCTATCTCACATACAAACACTACCAATGTCCCCGCATATAAGCCTATCTCACATACAAACACTACCAATGTCCCCGCATATAAGCCTATCTCACATACAAACACTACTAATGTCCCCGCATATAAGCCTATCTCACATACAAACACTACCAATGTCCCCGCATATAAGCCTATCTCACATACAAACACTACCAATGCCCCCGCATATAAGCCTATCTCGCATACAAACACTACAGATGTCTCGCATATAAGCCTATCTCGCATACAAACACTACCAATGCCCCCGCATATAAGCCTATCTCGCATACAAACACTACCGATGCCCCCGCATATAAGCCTATCTCGCATACAAACACTACAGATGTCTCGCATATAAGCCTATCTCGCATACAAACACTACCGATGTCCCTGCATATAAGCCTATCTCGCATACAAACACTACCGATGTTCCTGCATATAAGCCTATCTCGCATACAAACACTACCGATGTCCCGCATATAAGCCTATCTCGCATACAAACACTACCGATGTCCCCGCATATAAGCCTATCTCGCATACAAACACTACCGATGTCCCCGCATATAAGCCTATCTCGCATACAAACACTACCGATGCCCCCGCATATAAGCCTATCTCGCATACAAACACTACAGATGTCCCGCATATAAGCCTATCTCGCATACAAACACTACCGATGTCCCTGCATATAAGCCTATCTCGCATACAAACACTACCGATGTCCCCGCATATAAGCCTATTTCGCATACAAACACTACCGATGTCCCCGCATATAAGCCTATCTCGCATACAAACACTACCGATGTTCCTGCATATAAGCCTATCTCGCACACAAACTAACCCTACAAAAACAGCTCTGAAATCAGGTGATAAGAATTCGCCTGTAAACTGACCTTATAAATCATAACACTCCATACGCACCTATCAAAGCATAAAGTGGTGTAAATTTAGCGGCTTTTTCAGGCTTAGTACAAAATGTTTCTGATTGGTTAGCAGTGTATAATTAGCCTATCGTGTCTCTGATTAATCGAAAGGAAACAATCATCTGTTTGTGTTGAGCCAATGGAAACCATGTTTGCATCTCATGAGAGTATTTTCGCCTTGCAAAAACATATTTTTATAGCTATTTCTTTGCAATGATCGGACGCATTACAGCTATGTAGGTTCACAAATTGTAGATCAATGAGCTTATGATGATTATCTATTGGGCAATAGTAGTGGTGACAGTGAGTATTTATAGTTAACAGTAATAATAATACTGTAAGCTATAGTAATAGTGGTAACTCATCAGACTCAGAACATGCTTAACTTGTCAACCTGGTAATATGAAGAGGACTAAAAGTGTCTGAATCAATTTGTGTCCTTTTTATGACATCAGATGATGTGACATTTTATGTTAATTAATTTGGTCAAATTTTATGACAACTAATATGCACCAATTTCAAATATTTGGTTTTACCAAATGTCTAATTGCCTCCCTCAAAAATTTATTCGGTAGCGAAAGAGGTAATGATAGTGGTAACCATTATTGTTGTTTTACTTTTATTAATAAAGTTGAGTTAATAAAGGTTCAAGTTGTGGTTGTTAAAATTATGTTTGCATAATGTCATGTCATTTGCTTTCAATCAGAATTATGCAGGTATAAACCAGACCCTTACTTTGGTAAAAAAGATTTTGCCTTTTGGAATCGGCCTAAACGTGGGGATAAGCAATATCTCGTTCTTGCGATTATGAACAACGCGTGGCACTCGGGCTTCAACCAAACCGTCTTCGAGACTTAACAAGAAAAGGTGGCTTGCAGTTTGCTATTCTGGTATGAGCAGTAATGCTGGCACTTGGAAAAGTGTTCTATGAAAGTTTCTGTCATATGGCAGACTACCCTGACATACCCCGAGCTTTTCATTTAACAGCAATCAGCAATATTGAATAGTGACCAAGGATGATCTATATGACATGAAGTTGTCTCACCAGTGCCAGCCCAGTGACAAGACTTGTTACCCTGCTCTTGTGATTCAAGCACTCCAATTCTTTGAGCTTGTCTCTGTACTGCTCATTAAGGAAGGGATAATAGAGGAACTCCTGCAGACCAGATGCAGAAATAGACTAACTCAAAACAGGAGAGCGTGTAGCATGAAGATTACTGTACAAGTCTCACTCAATAGGTAGAAAAATAGATCAAATGTTTTTGGAATCATCATTATGAATCAGTCTGCAACTTGTCTAACGGCAGGACAACAGATACCCCCGATACATGCACCTCCGACAATGGTGATGTAAAATGAAAAATTGTGATCCTTTGAATATTATTGTGTGTGGTTGGAGTTCTCTCCTCAATAAAGACAGGAATTATGTGGATACCGCTGTACTATTGCTGTTGTTGCTCGAATAGTCTTCTCTCAGTTATGTATAGAAGTGATCACAGACTTTTCTCTGCATCGTGACTGGACTAACCCAACATCTTCTATGTTTGGTTTTAAAACACTGAGCCAACAGCCTGTCGTTTCTCTAGCATATGCTTTATCATCTTTATAGAACCAATCAGTGAATTCAACCAAATATATTTAGACTGTAGAGGTTCTTTATCAGCAGACTTGTTAAGTGAGTCAGCACGAGTTACTATGCTAACCAGTTGCGTCAGACTGGTTCATATTGACATGGTTCCGCAACCGAAACTTCGAAGTCATATTTCAAGTCAGCTTTAAACACTGGGTAGTCAGCTTTAAACACTGGGTAGTCAGCTTTAAACACTGGGTAGTCAGCTTTACACACTGGGTAGTCAGCTTTAAACACTGGGTAGTCAGTTTTAAACACTGGGTAGTCAGCTTTAAACACTGGGTAGTCAGCTTTAAACACTGGGTAGTCAGCTTTAAACACTGGGTAGTCAGCTTTAAACACTGGGTAGTCAGTTTTACACACTGGGTAGTCAGCTTTAAACACTGGGTAGTCAGTTTTAAACACTGGGTAGTCAGTTTTAAACACTGGGTAGTCAGCTTTAAACACTGGGTAGTCAGCTTTAAACACTGGGTAGTCAGCTTTAAACACTGGGTAGTCAGCTTTAAACAAACTCATACTGAATCTTAACTCATTCGTACCTGACTAATTTCCAGGGGATTAGCCCCAAATACCGCTCATTTTTCAGAAAGTTGCCGTAATTCAAACTACTATTACAGGAGACAGACTTGAGATAATTTATTTATCCAAGTTCCACAAGAACCAGCAAAGTCTCCTCTTTCAAATAATATCACATTTAGATAAACCACTCATATCGCTTTTATGTAGATCTGCGCATCAAAAATGTTAGTTTCAGGAAATTTCCAATTTTGAAAAAATTGTTATTTGCTGAAACAAAGTTAGTTTCGCACCATAAAAATTGCAAAATATAAAAAGTTTGACTAAAATTACTTATTTATTACATACAATACATAGTTATGAATATAATTTATACATACGCAGTTAGTCATGAACATGAATATCATGAAACGCTAATTTCGAACTTTTCCTCGCGAGTATCATCCTTCAAACAAAAGCATAGCAAATATATATATGCCAATATAACTCAAACAAAATGTCACGAAAATGTTTCAAATAATAAAAATATGTTCAATAACTCTTTTCTTAACTTTTCAGACTTCATAGATCTATAGCTCTAAGAATCAATATGCTCCTATCGAAAGTGAATAACGTTAGTATGACTACGGCTGACAGCCTGAAAAGTGCGTTTTTATTCGATTTTATAACGATTAAAATTGGCAAAATTAAACATTAATAAAAACTTTGAAACATTAAAAATAATTGGATTTATGCAGTCTTTCAATGTCTTACCACATTTGAATCTGCATATTTACTTCTGAAGTTGAAAAAATCGATTGCTAACGATAAAATTTTAAGTCAGCATGATGATTTCCGGCTTTGGTAGATGATGAGATGAGTGTACTAATTTAGTTATAACTTTTGTCAGAGACGTCATTGAGGCATATTTTAAAGTGTGTCTGATTGATTGAAATTTTTCTTTCTAACTAATCAAAAATATTTTTTTACAATTAAAATATAAAAATGCAAAGAGTCAGTACATTTCAGACACGAGTTAACTCGAGTACGGGTGCGAATGAGTTAAGAAATGCAGGCACTAGAAAGATTGAGGTATTCATAACTACTAACCGTATAGAGTCCAATAGCCGCCTGCTCATAGTGTTCATGATACTCGCTGTAGTCAACGGGGCGGTTGGTGTAGTTTTCGTACTGATATGACTTCATCTCTAGAGGAATGACACTATCATGACCATCGGTTAACTCCGAGGAGCCATCACCATCAATGAGGGCAATGAATTCAATGAAAAGCTGTCTCATCCTCTCATCCCCCATAAAGACTATATGATTCCTGCCCTTCCAGTAAGATATAGAGTGCATACATGACCTAGCGTCGCTGTAATCACAAAAAACAAGCAAATTGAAACAATATTTAAAAAGTAATAAGTTGATTTGTCTTTTAATTCAAGAAATTTTTACTAAATAAGCAGTGCGCTCTTAAATTTTTAAAGTTTTAAAACAATGTGGAGATTAAAAAACTTTTGAACTTTTTAAGGCAAAGTTACAAATAAAAAACTGTTCTTCAGTCATCGCATAATTCATAATCATCATAGTCATTGGTGTGTGTGTGACAATTCAGACCAAACATAATTGGTGTGTGTGACAATTCAGACCAAACATAATTGGTGTGTGTGACGATTCAGACCAAACATAATTGGTGTGTGCGACAATTCAGACCAAACATAATTGGTGTGCGTCACAATTCAGACCAAACATAATTGGTGTTTGAGACAATTCAGACCAAACATAATTGGTGTTTGAGACGATTCAGACCAAACATAATTGGTGTGTGTGACAATTAAATTCAGACCAAGCATAATTGGTATGTAATTCAGACCAAACTTGTATTGGGCCAAAGTCAGACTTATCTGACTTTGGCCCAATACAAACTGCTGTAAGAAATTGCATGAATATAAGAAACTAGATTAAAATTCATTGTCACCATTTGAGCATAGATTAATTACATAAAAAACAGAATTATTCATAACAGTTCAATGATATGAAAACAAGCAAAAATCCCAGAAGTACAATAAATGGCAGCTGCGACATCCTAACAAACTATTATAAGAATTTGACAGCCTAAACTTGATTTAAATGCTACATGATGAAATGACAATTTGTGTTCCAGCTGAACATTTCTTCAAAGTCCACAATCGATTAAAACTGATAGGTACAACTAAGTTTTGTTGTAGTAACTACATATAGATATATACTAAAAAATGATATAATGAACTACAGTTAAACTACCAGTGAAAGATCCTACCTGCCACCATATGTGTGCATCATACAGCCAAATGGCTGCCATCTTGATCCTTGGAATCGTCCATCACTAAGCAACCACTGACATGAATCAGAGCCTAAAAATCACCAATCATGAGATCCATGCATTTAAATAGGTAATTACATTCGCACAGCCAGCCACTGCGAAACAGCAAAAAACCTGTCAATTATATCGATAGCCAACTCTGAAATAGGATAAAAAATAAATAAGGATAAATATATCAGCAAATTGATGTGAACAGCAGAATATTGTAAAATTTGAACAGGGCGAATAATGTCAACATTATATAAAGTTGTTAATGTAAGATTCTGGTTAAATAAAATATTACATATTTGATTGAACGCAATAAACGCAGCGCTAAAACACTTACTTTTTAATATTCTGATAACACAAACAAAGATATAGGCGTAGGCCTAGTTTTGTGTGACTGGTCAAGGTTAAGCTGGTGAATTAATGTATAACGTTATGGCCATTCTTAATTTGCAGTTAATGAAAACTGTGTAAATGCAAAAATCATAAGTAAATTATGTTCAATAATTGTAACTTTTTGAAAAAGAAAAATAATTTAATAGCTTAAATGCATGGTCCATACGTTAGAAGGTAGGCATATTAACAATGCTATGCCTACGAGTGCAGAGCTAAAACTAACATTGCACATAGGTTAGCAGACATTACAAATCTAGCACAAGATTAATAATGTATAGCCAATAATAGTACACCAGTTAAGAGGATATTCGTGAATACTTCTTCGTAGAATATTTTACAAACAAAGTAGGTCTAAGGAGATCTGGAAAGGAAACAATCTATATTATTATTATTACTATATTATTGTTAACAAGTTAACTAGAAATTGAGTATCATTGCAAAAGTTATTATTATCGTGTATCTAATACTTGTAAGTTTGAAAAATAACTCACCAAGGGTCTCAAGAAGCACCGAATGATAAACAATAAATCCAACGACTACGAAAGAAGCTAAAATTTTCATATTCCTTGTATTTAGGTGGTTTGATAAATCAGGCATAGGTGGAAGATTGTTTAACGCTGATAGCAGTTTTCTTTCTGTCATTAGAATTTCGTCTTCAGAAGCCTTACTGTTCGCCATTTTGAGTTTGTTTACTATATAACGCTACTTTTGTTCTCTATTCGTAAAGAGCGGAAATAGTTTGGTCTAGTAAAATCTACCGGAAAACCCGATTAGCTTTATGTCGAAATGTTAATTTTCGCTGAACGGTTAGGCGACAATCGATAAGTCCGATTGGTTCGAAATGCGACGGCTTTAAACAGAAAGGCGACACCTCGGACAGAAAAGCGGCAACTCCGCACTGAAAGTCGACATGCTGGTCCGCTTTTTGGTTTGGTTTGAGGTGTCACGGTATGAAATGTCAGATGACTGATAAGTCGAAAGAAAGAAATAATAGATTGTGAAATCATAACAATACCACAACTGCTACAAAACTTCGCAGCAAGCATTGCAATACATCGACCAACGAACATGAACATCTAGGGCAATTGCAACGCTGCTGGAAGCATCAAGCTTAGGAGTTGTCTAACCAGTGCAGCTGATAAGATATGAATACATGTACATTTATCTATATCTATATTTCTCAAAGTATGTCTGTCTGTCTGTCGTTTGTCTGCATTCTGGCTATAGCTATTACAATTTTGAAAAAAGGATCCGTACCGGAGAAAATATGATCTCAGACCCAACCATTCTCCAGTCCAACGCCCTACCGGGCAGCGAAATTTTTTTTCCCAAACAGGTTTACATACAGCAGTAAAATTTTGGCTCCTGATTGGTTTTAGTAAATGAGTTTTAGTAAGCAAAACCTACATCATTACATTAGAAATCAATAGTTATAATTAAAAAGGAACACAAAATTCTAAATAACGTGGTAAAAATTATGTTATCATTCAAAAAGTGCTGTTAAAACCAATGATATACAGCCCTCCAGAGGCTGTATGATATACAGGGGAGCAGTATATGATATACAGGGGGGCTGTATATCATTGTTAAAGCGTAAGAGGCGCTCACTTAAGACTTATTAATTTAAGATATTTTGAATAAAATTTTGGAATTTTGTATTCCTCTCTAATGATAACTATTGACTTTTAATGTAATGATGTAGGTTTTGATTATTAAAACTCAATTACTAAAACCAATCAGGAGCCAAAATTTTACTGCCGTATGTAAACCTGTTTGGGAACAAAAATTTCGCTACCGGGCATACGTACACGTATATGGGACATTATTTGGATTGGGAGTTGTCTAATGAAATGCAATGAAAAAGATGTGAATATATGGGCCATTAGATAGATTAGGAGTTGTCTGGCCACTGAAATGAAAAACTAATGATTAAAAAAAGCATCAACCTCCAACTAAACAGGATTATTATTGATAATCACTAGTTAATATGAAAGAGAATAATATGCTACAGCAAGTACCAACAGATATTCAGCAAAGCAAACAACTTTACAGAATGACAGGCACAAGCAGAGGTATATCACCAACATTGCAAAAGCCAGCCAGATTTACAATTTATTGAAGTATTATAGCCGACAGCATACGCCAGATCAGCAACCAGTCATCAGCGAGATGAATATTTACAGCACTTTATTTGGTATATTTTAGATATAGCTTATAACATCAATTTATTCTAGATAATGTTGTATTGTATAGCAGTAAAAAAATATAACAAAATTATTCATGAACGAGTGAAATATTGTATTGTATGAGAAAAGATTAATAAAATGGCTGTGAAAGAATGACATGGAATATATAAATTAGCTAACTAGTAGTATCTTACGATGAAGATTACTGCAAAAGTAACTTCACAATGCTACTAATAATAGTTTTTGAGTTACGGCCAGGTGTGTATCATTTGTTGCCAGACTTATAATAATTTTCGCGTGTCGTATTGAGATTCTAAGATCAGTGAGTAATGTTATAAAATAGATATTACACACAGAATGATACAAAAACCGCATGTAAAACACAACCAGCTAACAGAATTTGGCAATGACTCAAAGACAAGTATAAAAGAGAAGCAACATCAATAAAAAATGAGGGAGCCAGTGAGTGGGTCAGCGAAGAAGGCGCAGAGAGGCGCAAAGAGGGGCGGCAAAGAGGGGCGACAAAGATAGGAGCCAAAACAGGGGAAGACTAATAGAAACCCAAAATATCTAAGGAGCCGGCAGCAAACGGCTTGCAAAGGATCGACTCATCTAGAAGGAAATACACAGCTAGCACAATTCACCCAAAGAGGTGGCAAACCAAAAAGACATAAAGCCCTGAGAAAAAAAGTTCATTTAGCTAATAAAATGAGCTATCAATACACGCTTAGTAGACACACACTCATTGAACCTACATGTAGAAAGGTCATATTCAATAGCGTTTCAATACATTTCAATAGGTCATTTCAATACAAGCGTATTGTTATCTTTGCTTAACTAGTATTGCCAGAATAATTTTATTTAACCTTCTGAAGCAAATAGAGTTCACAGACACATGGAAACAAACCACTGGCGTGTTATCGCTGATTGTAAGATTGACAGACAGTTAAAGGCCTCCTATTTCTAACAATGCTTGTTGTGAACATTGATACTTGAGCTCATTGTTGGCAACAGTGTGATACTGTCAAAACACAATTTCAAGGACAATCATAGTAGTGCACCTCTCCATTGATTGATTTGTTGGCTCAATTTTGCTTTATAGCAACTGTCTGATTTTGTGGGACAGAAGTTTCATTTTGTCTACGATTAAAATTTGTTTTGGGAGAAATTGAACTCAAGGTCCAGAGGCTAACCATTGCACATAGAACCATACAACAATTTAGTATTTTAGTGCATTTGTTCATCATTATTGTTTTAGTAAAAGTTACTAGGTAGTTTTACAGAAAGCTATAAAGGAATGACCTATTCAAATTGATAGGGATCCTGTCCTGATGCCACGTTAGAAATATACTATATAACCAAATCACCTGTATCACAGATATCCATGGCACACACACAACACGTAATAGGAGACAATAAGGCACAATTGGCACCTTTAAGATCATTGGGATAAATACTCGTCAGCGGGTGGAGGTTAATGCTGCCATCTGCCGCATCATAGACTATACTTTTCATGTTACGATGCACTGTGAATCTTCTATATACTCTCATTAATGTTTTAATAAAGGATAAACTATTCATTAAAAAAAAATGGAAGAGATTATATGGACAGCCATTGGATTTAACATTACTGACTGCTTTATTAAACAATAAGGAACATCTTGCTATTATTTTGTGTACCGAACGTAATGTTCAGTTACCAATTCATAACCGTGAACCTGATCTAGTCATTATAAACAGGATAGGGAAGTTCTATCGCTAAACATGTTTATTTATATAGTATCAATCATAATCAGGTCATTCAAAAAAACTAAAAATTATTGATATATTTTTAGAAGGTTTATATGATAAAGATCAGGTTTACACATTTGTATAAATATACTATACATTTATTAAAAATGTATAGAGCAAATCTGATATGTATGTACATATTTATTTTCATACTGCAATTACAACAGGAGTATAAGATAGTTGAGGAGAGAGTTACTAATTAGGGCCCTAATATGGAATAATAGATCTAGCAGTAGTATAATAATTCATCAACCAGGGTAAGTGAGCCCTAATAATGAAGTAAACCCTAGTAGGCAAGGGTAGGCAATTCTCAACTCAAGGGCGAGCCTGCAATAGACTTGAAGGCGAGCCAATAGACAAATTCGATAGCGAGCTAATAGACAGAATCGAGGACGAGCTGATAAACAGACTCGAGAGCGAGCCGATAGATAGACTCTAGGGCGAGCCGATAAACAGACCTTAGGGCGAGCCGATAAACAGACTCGAGGGCGAGCCAATAAACAGAATCAAGAGTGAGCCGATAAACAGACCCAGGGTGAGCTGATAAACAGACTCAAGGGTGAGCCGATAAACAGACTCGATAGCAAGCTGATAAACAGACTCGTGGTGCCTTCTCCCAACTTTTACACCCTACTGTAGTAAGCCAATCGCAATAATTCTTGATTTTCGGTCAATAGCACTTTTAGTGAATGCCTCTACGATACGCTGGCTGCTATCACAATGCCAGAGACAGAGATAAAAATGTGACACTCTACTTTCCCTTAAAAGTCAAACAGAGTTAAAGTTAAGTAAGGCAGTATTTTTATTAGCACTATAACATACAGAGCAAAGCAATAACACAAACAACAATAGCAAAGCTGAAAGGTTATATAGCAAACCAAGGGGAGAATCCACAGTTGATTGGCTGAACTATAATTAGGTCAACTGTTGCCACAATGAAATATTTTAAACATAAAAATGATAATATTTGTCACTAAATAATCTCTTAATATGAGTATTAACAATTTTCTGAGCATTCATATACCTACTAACTTGCAAGTCTTTACACAGGATGGTAATAAATGGTTAATATAAAAATGTTCCATCGTGAAACATACATCTATATACATACCTCTCGATCTTTTTCAATCGATCTTTTTCAATGTTTGTGTTTATGTGTATATGTGTGTATGCGTGTACAGCTATAGTTATTAAAACCTTGGAAACGAAAGTGCACGTTCTGATGGATTTGAACTCACGAGGATTGCTACCGCAGGTTTAATATCCGTTGCAATTTTATACCGCTGAGCCATACAAGGCGTAATGATATAATATGTCATCATATACCCTATAGCATTATGAGCATGCTAATTATTTTAGCATTGCGCCTACCCGTTACGATGCCCCGGTTAAGAAATATTTTTACTAAGGTTCAATGACTATATCTGGGGTCAAGGCCAATTCTTCTCACACGAACAACTGTATTATCTCTTTAGGAAGAGCCTCAACATTCTCTCACCGTTTGGTGAGACAAAGACAGTACGATATCCTATTTTCACATTTGTACCAGTATCGAGAGGTACCAGTATCGAGAGGTACCAGTATCGAGAGGTACCAGTATCGAGAGGTACCAGTATCGAGAGGTACCAGTATCGAGAAGTACCAGTATCAAGAGGTACCAGTATCGAGAGGTACCAGTATCGAGAAGTACCAGTATCGAGGGGTACCAGTATCGTCGTATTCAAAGTTTTTATGGATATCTTCTGCTGCAACAGTAACCTTTTTTATACACATACTTCTATGTACGAATTGCTATTATTAATTCAACATATTCAGGATTTTTGTTTTTTCAGTTCGTATTAATTGTATCATTATAGAAGCATCTTTCATTGTAATCGTAGCAAAAAAGACTTAATGTAGCTATTACTTGCTAATTATTTCATATTTACATCTAAACGTTTTTATAGTCGTTTTATTTTTTTAAGTTTAGTTGAACTGTACAAAACATTTTCCTCATGATATGAAGTTTGAAAGTTACAGTTGTTTGATAAAGTTTGAACACCTTTACACCTTTTTTTATTTGCTCTTATCAATTCAACTACATAAAACACTTTTCTCATGTTAGGTTACCCATCATGTTTTTGCATGCTACCTATGTAGTTTGAATGTTAGAATGGCAAATGTTGTTATATGTTAAACACAAATCAATTTTCTGTCCAAAGACTTTTTATTACCCGGGCAATGCAGGGTAGCACAGCTAGTATATACTGCAACAGACATGTGTTAAGCAAGCGCATTGTAATTAGATATTCAAATTTGAATGAACCACGATAAATCAAATCACATGCAATGTAATATAGGTGTTATGTCTGATATCAGCCATGTACAGATAGGCCTAAACGGACTAACAAGTTACATCACTATTACAACTTTAAGAGTAGATCCCCATGGAAAATGTATCTAAAAATTCCTGAGATGAGATTATCACCATTACAAGCCAACTTCCAGATTCAATTTACCCATTGCGTGTCACAATTTTATTGCATTCAGTTGCTGCCTGTTCTTCCTAAGCTATCCAAAATTTAAAAAATTCTTATTTATAATTCGATTTTGAACTGCAATCGCTTAACCAAACTCGCCAAATGGGTGAAAATACTGCAAGTTTCTGTTTTATAGGCACATGGAAGTATTTGTGACACGCAGAACATTTCTAATAATATGGTGTCTGCCTTAGTTTGGGAGTTCACTTTGATACCCTGGCATGTGAAAGTAATACTGGATATTCCAAGTCTAAAAAGCCCGTTTCCTCGAGAGAAAAAAATGAACTAGAATTATTGCATGTTTTGTAACTCAGAATATGGAGCTTGTCAAGATTACCCTTCTGATACACACACCTAGTGTGCAAATCATGAAGTAATCTTTGAACCAAATGTGTATTTTTGAAGTATGGTTACAAAAATTCCCTTTCACTCACTCATTGAATTTTCAGTCAGTAGATAAAGTAGATTTCCCTCATAGATAAGAATTTTTGAGAACAACGTATGTTTGCAGCTGTTTTCACACATTTGAGCGGGCATGTGTTCTAAGGACTGTCAAACTGCTATCAACATCATGCCACACATCCTGTCGGTATCGTAATACTGCTAAAATGATAATAATAAACCATAATAAACATCATGCCATCCTACCTGTTTGGCAGGGCTGACAGAATAACATCACTCTCAACATAACGCTCAAAGTCATGCCTCACCTGATGCAAGATGCACAACTCAATGATTTGTAAGAGTAGAGAAAATCTCTTAGCACATCATGGAATTAAAGCCTTCAGGAAACTGGAGAATGAAAGGTCAAATATATTTTAATGTCTGTTATACATTTCTGAACAAATGTATACAAACATGGACAGCACTTTTTATTAATCACAATTAATGTAAGATGAATCACAAATTTGAGTAAACATTCAACAGGTTTTATGCCATATACATGTATATAATATGTACATAATATAGTATAATTTGTATTGCATATGGGCAGGACAGGAAGAGATATAAATCTCACATGACTCCATCAGATGTAGAAGCAAGGAGTGATAAGGAATGAGAGAAAGGCGCAATATCACATTAAAAAGGCAGCAGAAGCTAATTCAACACCCGGAACGAGCAGCTCTTCTATATTTCTGCATTTCCAGTTTGAAGGACGAACCAGAAAAAAAACTAAAGACAGCATTGCCGCACTTTCTGCAAAGAAGCGCTCTTTTAATTGATAAAGAGCTGTCCATGATGAGCCTGAGCAAACAGGATATTGTCCTTCAAGCAGTTGGTCAGCCAAAACCAAAGCGAGAATGAATTTTCGGCCACGGAACAAGCTATACTTGAATCGGCCGTGGAGAAGATAACACATTTCTACCTAGACAGTAAGATCAGTCGACTAATGCCAGTCCAGAAGGAAATACAAGACTAGTAGGCAATGAAAGCTTTGGAAACACTTGCTGAACTACACGTTGAGTGACATCTGAGATGTTCAATGAGGAATATCTAGATATCAAGGTGAGCCTTAGTAAATTTAAAGAGTTGCGCTCAGGAAATTACAAGCCAGTTTTTAGACAAGATCAAATTTACTGGGATTGCAGCAGGCCAGTGTCTGTTTTTTGGAAATGCCCACTACTGTCCACCAGCTACTGAAAAGAACTGTGTAACATGGAAACTGAACCATACGCGAAGTGGGAATGCAACTCTTGTGGCGTTGTTTCAATCAATAGTTTGGTTGTTAGCGCCAAAGGACATGTAAATTTCTATCAGCGGAGAGATGGTGAAAATGGCTTCCTAAACAAGCTCGAAGATCAGATGCCATCGTCTGACTTGCTTGTGCAGCTGAATTACCAACTGACATAACTTTCCCTTCATATGTACACCTCCAACTGCCAACACAAATCAATCAATTACTTCAAGAGAAATTTGAAAAATGGGGAGGTCATTCACGAACATTTCAGGGAAAACTTTGACTGTAAACAAGCAACCAAAATCAAAAGCCCTTACTACATTACAGTAGGGGTGACAGTATTCGCTGTCATGATTTATTACAAACTGGATGGAGTCCTAGCCCACAAATACTGTGCAATAGTTAGTGATAACCTACAATACAGTAAGGATTCTGTTTACACGTTTAATAGAGAACTTGTGAAGTTTCTGAAAACAGAAAATATTAACCTGCAACATATTCATTATGTAAGTGCTGGATCTGCATCGCAATTCAAAAATGGGTTCAACACTTCAGAACTTAATTGCGCATAATGAAAAAATGGGTATGCCAGCTGACTGGATTTTTTAAGACATTGCATGGCATAGGTAGAGCTGTAGATGGTGTTGAGGCAAGCATCAGACAACAGGTTCTAATGGTAGTATGTCAGGAAGGTATTTCGTAAACTTGGCAAAGTCATTTGCAGAAGCTGCAACAATAATAACTCCCAAGTAGGTGATACCAATGAAGATTTTATACATCTCAGAAAATATGATCACTGAAACAGCACGGAGCTGCAAAGAACGCTGGTCCACCACGCCTCCAATTCATGGCATTTGATCTTGCCATGACATAGCCATTAAAGAAGATGGTGATGTTGTTCTGATTGAATGGTGTCCTTCCACTTGGCCGCCAGTTCCATCTACACAGAGCAGCGAACCTAATCAAAAGGCAACCTCAGGACATACTTCGGAAACATTGATTAAGTTTTCACCACAAATGCTGGTCGCAGTGGCCTATGAATCTGAAGTCAGCATTGCAGAAATTCTCCATTATGAAGTACATGCACCGTACATGCAAACAGCTCATGTGACCAAACCTTGACTTCATCAGAACTACCCACAGGAATTTTCAGCATTTCCAGTTAATGCACCACCAGCATCTACGAAATCACTGAGGTACTTTGTACTAAAAATAATGCAATAATAATGACAGAATATGATGATTTTAAGAAAAAATTGTTTATTGCATGAAAGTTAGACAATCTTTGAGTCATACGTGTTTTATCTTTAAATAAAATAAATGCAATATATAGTAATATTAAAATGTTAGTTAGTTTAGGACAAGTATATTCAATACTGTAACTCGAAATCATGACAACTTGTTGTCTAACAACTACAAAACATAGAAAATCGCTTAATTTTTCATAATTCTATTTTTGACCCGGGCGTCACCTGTGGTTGTTTTCTTTCAAACCTCACAGAATCATTAAACTTTGAGCTAAAAACGAAATAGTATGTATTTCTGGTAGAAGGA
Source organism: Watersipora subatra (assembly GCF_963576615.1). Taxonomy (NCBI): domain Eukaryota; kingdom Metazoa; phylum Bryozoa; class Gymnolaemata; order Cheilostomatida; family Watersiporidae; genus Watersipora; species Watersipora subatra. Next base: position 38,627,885 of record NC_088710.1, on the reverse strand, counting down.
TAACAGAGCTTTGAGCTCGTCAGATAATAATTTTATGAGTCCAAAATTTCAGAAGATTTTTTCAATTGATCAAAGAGTAGTTTTATATGTCAAATTATGGTCCGTGCATCACACCACCTTTAATGGTTCACATTATTTTAATGCATTGCATGACAAAGATGAAATCTCATTCAGTGATAGTTAATGTAAAGTGTTTTCTAAAACAGTATAAATGACACCAGAATTTTGCGTCTGGGCTGAGAAGTATGGAAGGAAGCGTTCGAATGTCCCACACGTCACAATTCTGCCAAAAACGGCCTTCCCCTACAGCTTCATCATGGCAGACAGACGTGTCAGCCATTTGAACCAATGAGTCGATTACTGAGAGAACAAGAGGGTGACTATATTTTAAGTCTCAGCGATTTCTTTTCTACTCTTATAATTTAGTATGAAGGTATAATTATTATATCTGTTTCTTGTTTTTAAAATAAACATAGGGTTATGGGAAAAGAATCTTTCTTTTCCCATAACCCTAAGATAAAGAATCCCATTCTTTATCTTAGGAATCTCATTTCCTTTGAAACTGTAGTTTTAAATTGCAGCATCTGAGGTCAACTATAAGATCTTACGTAGTTACATTAATCAACAAGATAAATTGATTAAAACAGTCAATAATCAAGATCAGACCTCACCTAAGAGCTATTAGCAATAACTGCTTGAAGCAGCTCATCTGCGTTTGCTAATAAACAAAGCCATTCCCAACACGTTGCAAAGTAATTGGTAGGATAATCCAGTTCTATCAATCACCAACATAACAACCCTACTACCGCAACGGCTCACAGTAATTAACTCTTCGGCTTGCTTCGTTGACAAGTCTGTCTGCCATGATGAAGCTGCATTGAAAGAGTGAAGTTTATGAGTTATTATTCGTCCTTTTATATCGATTTATCACTAGCCTTGGTGTCCAAGAATGAAACTATATGTTTCAGGTCTTTGATTGTAAATCGCATAGTTTTGGGGGTTTCTGGCTACTTCTTGTTACTGTTCATCAGCGGAGATTTCAACATGTGAAATCCCTAATCATAATTTCAGGTACGGTGCAGATTGTACCAATCTAGGCTATGACAACAATCTTATGGTGATTATTTGAGATTTCCTTATGCCAAGTTCTCAATGTCTTAGTAGTATAATGGGTATGTTGAATCTGGAAGTTGGCTTGTAATGGTGATAATCTCATCTTTGGAATTTGTAGATGCTGAAATTGTGTAGCAACCTGTTATAAAGTTTATAATGGTGCTGTAACTTGTTATCTACTTTATGTCTGTACATGGCTGATATCAGATACAACAGGGCCTCCCAAGTAGTTTCTACATGACCATAGCTAAAGTTGATCAGTTCATATTCCTCGATACATATTCTAATTTGTCTTCATAACTAAGACATTAGCTTTGGTCGAAATTTCACCAATGAACGATTTAATGAAGCTATTTTCAACGAACCAATAATGTATAAACTACTCGTGTGAGAGTAATGAACATTCAAGGCTGTTGCGTTTGTAATCAATAGAATTGAGTTACCCTATGAATCACTTAAACAACTCAAGATATTTGTTGGATGTAGAAAAACCTCTACTTTAATCAGGGAGTGCTATAAATGCTTAGACATGGTCTTAATTAAAATGAATTTAATTACAAGTTTTGGCAATTGTTTAACATTTGCTCAAGCAAAGCGCTCAATGCTGTAGTCTTAGAATGGTGGGTTAAGATCTGGGAGTTGACTTGTAATGATGATTATCCCAGCTCAAGAATTTACAAATGTTGTAGACATAAGAATGATTTCCCATTAAATCTGCTGCGAGGGTTTCAATGATAGTGTATTATTTGTAATTGTACCATCATGATTTTCTCTTTATGTTTAACTGGAGACGATCGATATCAGATATAACATTGCCAGTCGAGTACAGTGGACTCCAGCCATATGACATTAATTTGTTCTGGTGTTGGCGTAAAATGAGAATTTTGCATGGAAGGATAAAGAAAGCCATAGTAGTTACCTAATGCAAACACTACCTGGTCAAAAACATCAAATTCTTGTATACATACTGAAGATATTGAAAATTAGTAACAAAATAGTATATCAACCTTAGTAACTATAGCTACCTACAGTAACTTTAGTGCATTTCATGGTTATGATATGCAATAAAACTTTTATTGCAATAAAATCGTTTTCTTACTTTTTCGTTTAACGTCGTTATCAATCTTAGCTAATGAGTGGCTAACGATCAACTCATGGCTAGCAAAATCAAGTTATATTTGTAGTTATATGATTATGTACGTAAAATAAATTAAAGTTTATATGTAATATTATATTAAATGGTAAAATGCATTATAAATTTTCACTTTTGCTTACTTTCCACTAATTTGTGTTTTACTCATGCAATATCAAGTCTTTACAAAATGCGAAGAATGCTGAACTGAGAGAAAGAGAGAGAGAGAAAGAGAGAGGGAGAGAGAGGGAGAGAGAGGGGGAGAGAGGGAGAGAGAGGGAGAGAGAGGGAGAGAGAGGGAGAGAGAGGGAGAGAGAGAGAGGGAGAGAGAGAGAGGGAGAGAGAGGGAGAGAGAGGGAGAGAGAGAGAGGGAGAGAGAGGGAGAGAGAGGGAGAGAGAGGGAGAGAGAGAGGGAGAGAGAGCGAAAGAGAGGGAGAGAGAGGGAGAGAGAGGGAGAGAGAGGGAGAGAGAGGTAGAGAGAGGGAGAGAGAGGGAGAAGGAGGGAGAGAAAGGGAGAGAGAGGGAGAGAGAGAGCGAGAGAGAGAGAGAGTGAGAGAGAGAGAGAGCGAAAGAGAGGGAGAGAGAAGGAGAGAGAGGGAGAGAGAGGGAGCGAGAGAGCGAGAATTTCAAAAGACACTTTTTTTGATGTCGAATGGCGAAAAAAATGCCATAATGAGGGAATGGAAAAACATCGTGTTCCACATCGTAAAGTGAAAAAGCCGTAAAACAGGCCGTAACCTAGGGGTGCCGTAACCTAGGGGTGCCGTAACCTAGGGGTGCCGTAACCTAGGGGTGCCCTGCATATCAGATCATTCTTGTGCTACTCGTAAAAAGCTGCATGCTCGTTCTAAGGAATGATGATTTCTAATATTTTTCTTAACAAGTGTTGTTTTTTTGGATGTGAATTCACAAACACGTCGGGTTTATAAATTACTAGCAGTTAGCTTGGCGATGCCTGGGATCTCTTTTATTTTCAATTGGATAGCTCGCAGGGGGTTGTTTAAGAAGTTGATTTTCAGGAACCAGACAGAGTTTTAAAACCCAATAATTTAGTGGCCTGGCGGAAGGTACGGATCATATTTATGTGAAGTTTGCATGCTCAAAAAATGTGGAAATGAATATAGTTTAAGGAGATCAACAGACAGGCACACACAATGGCAAAATTGAATTTGTTAATATACATGAAACATTCTTGACTCCAATCCATCAGAAACTATAGCAGAGTGAAATAAGCATACATCTAATCAGACTCAATATGAAGCTATATCATTAACATCAACTAGACGAATGCCTAGCGTTGCATGAGTAATAAAATTTGTTTTGCACAAATAGTTTATTTTTAATCAGAATATAATAGTTTACAAGATTTACCATTCCAATTTTTAAATGCAGGTGTTTGTTTATATCTGTGTGTGGCTGGCCAATGCATAACTCAAATAATTGAAAGCTCGATGCTAAAACAGAATGTTAAAAAATATTTTTTATTTATGCTACACATTTCTTCAAAATTTAAAACAGCTTATAAACAGTGGCAGGTAATGTAGTTGCCATTAGCTAAGGTTCTGTACCCAATGAATTTGAGTAACTTAGAGGTTGACTTGTAACAAAATTTACATTACAGTTATTTGGTATCAAAAGGTTCACCATGTCTTTCTTACTCTGTTGTGTTGTAGGTTCAAAATATGTGGAAATTTGATTACAAGCTTTTAAAAGCTCAAAAACGAACAGTTAATCGCAGCCATCACGAAACCGCCGTAGATAGGAATCAGTTTATTTCTCTGACGTAGTCATTACATTTAGTTATTGTTTTGTCCCGTGATGTTCTCACATGAATTGAAAGGCCAATAAAAGGCTCAATATAAAACTTCTCGTAACACTAGTTGATGACAAACACTTCGGGTTTTACCGAAGACCGCGTATCAAATATAGATGCTCGCTACTTTACAGTTTGTTTCGGCTTGGTTTAATCGTCTAGTCGTAATCTGATCATGTGAGCCATACTTCGCGAATAATTTCTGCAGCATTTTTCTACTATCACAGGTGACCAACAGGCTCGTCATGTTTATCAGAGAATATGCACTTCTTCAAGCTAAGGTTAAAAAATTAAACAAATTTTCACGGTAGGTTTTAAGATATCAGTGCTTAGAGTGACAGGGTCACAATGATAATGAAAAAAACATGTAAGAACAATAAACATGGTTTTATTGAATGCGTGAAGTATATTTGTGAAAAAATTTTGACGAATGAGGTTGCATGAAAGTGTAAACAGAAGCCATCGTGTTTAATTACATCCTGTTTGAGCCGTTTTGAAAGGATGTTCTAATATACGGCAGTTTCGTGATGGCTGCGATTTTCTGTTCGTTTTTGAGCTTTTAAGAGCTTGTAATCACATTTCCACGTATTTGGCACCTACAACACAGCAGAGTAAGACATGGTGAATCTTTTGATACCAAATAACTATAATGTGAATTTTGTTACAAGTCAATCTTTAATCTAATCTAAATCTTTACTATAATAAGAGCATGTCCATCCTTCCATTTTGGCAATAAGTAAAAATATTTCACCTTATGGAGTTCGAACCCGTACATTCGGTTATAGAGATGTTAAGCCTAGCGCACTATCGCTAAACCATGCAGCTCCAGCTTGGAATAATTGTGCTAGTATTTGTTACATATCATCATCTCTCACGCTGCATCGAACTGCAATCGTTGTTTTCTGGGGAATTGTGGGCACTCATTCTCTCTAGTAGTTTAAGCGTACTTCTAATACCTAATGGTAGTTTGCTTCTAGTAATGCAAGCACTGCAAACTATTTTAACCAATCAATACGCGATATGCGACCAACAAACACTTGGAGTCATATATATAGACCAGCTGTGCTACCCGACTGCCCAGGTATTAAAATCAGCTTATAAACAATGAAAGGTAATGAGAGTTGCCTGCCACCAATCAGGTCATGGTTTTCATTTATACAATAACAAAAAGCAAACAAAATTTTTTACCCCTGAGACTACATCTTGCTAATGCTACTCAGTACTTTACCAGAGTATTGACATTGTTTTTCACAATGTACAACGGTTTACTGCCTGTTGTAAGCGGCTCTACTGTACTTCACAATATACAACGGTTTACTGCCTGTTGTAAGCGGCTCTACTGTACTTCACAATGTACAACGGTTTACTGATTGTTGTAAACGGCTCTACCGTACTTCACAATGTACAACGGTTTACTGCTTGTTGTAAGCGGCTCTACTGTACTTAACAATGTACAACGGTTTATTGCCTGTTGTAAACGGCTCTACTGTACTTCACAATGCACAATGGTTTACTGCCTGTTGTAAACGGCTCTACTGTACTTCACAACGTACAACGGTTTACTGCTTGTTGTAAACGGCCCTATCGTACTTAACAATGTACAACGGTTTACTGGCTGTTGTAAACGGCTCAACTGTACTTCACAATATACAACGGTTTACTGCCTATTGTAAACGGCTCTACTGTAATTCACAATGTACAACAGTTTACTGCCTGTTGTAAGCGGCTCTACTGTACTTCATAATGTACAACGGTTTACTGCCTGTTGTAAGCGGCTCTACTGTACTTCACAATGTACAACGGTTTACTGCCTGTTGTAAATGGATCTACTGTACTTCACAATGTACAACGGTTTACTGCTTGTTGTAAACGGCTTTACTGTACTTCACAATGTACAACGGTTTACTGCCTGTTGTAAATGGCTCTACTGTACTTCACAATGTACAACAGTTTACTGCCTGTTGTAAATGGCTTTACTGTACTTCACAATGTACAACGGTTTACTGCCTGTTGTAAAATCGAGTTTAATTTAGTCTCTATAGTGTTTCATTGTGTTAGATATATTCATGCAGACATTGACTACTAATGCTGGATTTTGCTATGACAATCAATTCGGTATCCTAAGCATGGCTTGCTTACTGGCATTGCTACCAGTTGCCAAATGGTTACCACCAAACTCATTTTTTGGAAATAGACTGAAGACCAAATTGACTTCAAGGCCATATACAGCGTGGGATGGCTAATGGAGCTAAATGTGGTTCTACTAGTTGTGCCTTCCCGACGTTGCCCGGGTATTAAAAATCAGCTTATAAGCAATGAGAAGCGATGAGATTTGCTTACCACTTGCTGGCAGGCAACTCTCCAGCAAGTGGCAGGCCATTTCCATGTGGCCTGGCACCATTGAACTAAAAACCCCTGGAAGGGCAAAGGTCATTTGCGAGTACGGAAATCCGGCCGATGCCATTATCAGTTAATGTTCAAGTTAATTTCATTGTATTCAGTGTGAGAAAGAAATCTAATTTCAGATTTAACAGCTATGGAAGGTCACGAATACACCGCTCAATCAAAGGAACAGACTACTGAGATTGCTACTAATAATTTATGTACGAGAGATAAGGGTGTAGGTCAGACCTGTCAACCCGAGAGTGGGGCAATGCGTTAGATTTGGTTTTGGGGCAATTGATATATCAATGATAGTATATATAAAATTGTGGAATTTGGGGCAAAAATCTCACGCATTTCTCACGCATTTTCATTTTTTCTTTGGGGTGATTGCGTGAGTCTCAGGCCCAATGCGTGAAAGTTGGCAGGTATGGTGTAGATGCACAGTGCTATTGCTATTCCATAAACTGCAAAAACCGCAAGAATGGACTTTTAAAGGAAAAGGCATGACATTTCACAAGTGAGTCACTTCTACTACTAGTTCTATTACTATTGCTCAAGTCTACGACTACTAATAGTTGTGCTACTACTAGTTAGTACTGCCACTAGTTAGTTCTACTACACTAGTCACTGGGTGAGTGAGAGTCGATCAGTGTCACTACTGAGTGTACGAGTTTGACTGTATTTTGTCGGTGATTAGATAAATTTATAAGCTAGTGAGTGAAATGTTCTTCCTTCAGAACGAAGGTTTTTTATTATTTAAATTTTGAATTTTTTTTATATTAATATTTTGGAACTACAACCCATTAGATTATTTCTAAATATTTATATTTGAAGGAAGTGTTTGTCGTGCTTATAATATTATTTATAGTTGTACCTGGATCTAGCTAGCAGTAAGGAGATAAGAGTAATAATACTATTGTTATTACTACTGTTGCTAACTAACTACTACAGTTTCATTTTAATTTTTAGATTTCCAAACAAAGCAACTGAGAACTCTCGTTATTTACAATGGTATCGCAACCGCAGAAGAGTGAATAAGCCTGATCCTTGAGCACTTATCTGCAACGAACATTTCAATGATCCATGTTTTGACAGCAGGTTAAAACGTTCGACTGAAGTCATTTAAAGGTAATATTTTTCAATGTTGAATGATACTTTTTGATGATAGAATTTAAAACCATATTGTCAAGCACAGTGCTGCAAAGTTGCTCAACTTAAAGTAGCTATATCTAAAAAAAATTTAGAATCTCAAACAGCACCCAAAACAGTGACAGCTGCCACAGCAAGTGCCTATGAATATGTCTGCAGCTTAGCAGTTGTGTGATCTGTTCTCTGTGATTCTTCATCTTCGTTTCTGGGATTTAATGTCCAACGCATAAATTATGCCGTCCTTTTTATCGTGTGTTAACTTTGTAAATGTTTTTTTTCATTTCCTAATTGTTGTAATGAAACTACATAATACCCCTGCAAATCATAAATTCCAAATTTATAGCAATAACTTGCAATTTAGAACACAAAACATCTTTTTGGAACAAAAAAAAATCAAAAAAAGCGATTTAAATAAAAAAATCAAATAAAACAATAGAAATCGATTTTTTTGATTTAAAAAAATCATCGATGTTTAACAACCCTGCCTACAACACAACAGGGTAAGACATGGTGAATCTTTTCATATCAAATAACGGTAATGTGAATTTTGTTGCAAGTCAACCATTAAGCTTTATGCCTAAGATGGGTGTGAATGACTTCCAGTGAAAATTGCCACATTTTCATTTTACTTAGCGATATGGTAGCATTTTGAGCTGCTTTATTTTCGGTTATTTTATTAGTTGTATTGTTGTTTATTAAGGGTACTATGTTTATGTGAATAAGACATTCATTTTTGTTGATTTTATGTAATTGTTATAATTGATGCTTTTGTTGAGGGGGTTGGAATAATAATCCTACTGTTACTCAGTTTAAGGCTACATTCGCAAACTTATCAGCAAATGTGGTGCAGAATCAGATGCTAGTAAGACAGGTAATGTTACTGCTCAAAACGAGATTCTCGTCATACAGGCTACTCCAGAAGTTGATCAGTTTGTGGAACTCAATGATTTCATATGTCAAATTTCTGTTATAGGTAACAGTATAGTCTATATAGCTAGCTACATTGTGCAAAAGCTAACTAAAGTGCTGTCGTGACATTGGCCGTCAGTTGCTGGTTACCACTAAGTCAAGTATCCAGTACCGACATCTCTATACTCTACTCAAGCTACAAAACAATGGAGGATTGGTACGTCCATCAGACGATGTCATCAGGATCCTGCTAGTTGCAGATCAATACTTTCGTATTCATACAAAGCCAGATCCACTCCATTGTGTGGTGTATTTTATCAGTAGTGTAAGATCTAGTGATGTGTTATGCTTTGGGAAACACCTTACGGATAGGGCAGATGGCATATCCAACCACTGCGTCATTGATGAAAAACCTTATTCAGTCGTTTTATGATCTCCGACAGCATCATTATGCTAAAATCCTACACTCCAACTGCAAGGTGCATCTTTATGGCCTACAATACTAAAGTAGTACTTTTTAAAGGCCAGTAACAATATAATCACTGTAATATTCATCTGCAGCTGTTGTGCTGTTATTCCTAATCTAATTTAGTTCTAAGAAACTGATGCACCTTGGCTCAATATCCGCTTCTATACAAATCTCCTTTTACACAGTTTCTGTAACGTGTATGTATAAGTTTAATCATCTGATTCCACTAATTCCTGCATTTCCTTGTTTGCATTATTTTGATTATTCTCTATTACAACGGTTTTTAATTTCCGTTTAGTTGTTGCAGTAGTTCATTCCATCTTTTACAGATACTGTATTATACATATCATACGTTCATAAGCTATTATCACTTGAGTCTTGAAAACAGTTTCTGTTTTGGCAGCATACCTATGTGATGTTTTTATCGAAATACTTCATATGCTAAGTTTTTCCATATGCATTTATGCATATGTAATATAAATTTTAATATAATGGAACAGTTTTTATTTGCCTGAATATATCATTTGCTGGGTTTATGCATTTGTAATACAACAGTTTGTATGAGTAACATGGTCCACGAAAATCTATTATACATCTACTTATCATTTGATATATCCCACTCCATATGTTATAAATAGGTTTTCTTCTATCAGGGCACTTTAAACGTTGTGTAGGAGGAGCTTTCATTAACACCCAGCTGGAAAATAACTATTCAACATGTACATTTCTGTCATTTTTCACCATTTGTTTACAAACGGAACTAGCATTCGATTAGCTCTCCAATATGGCGCATACGTTACGTATTATTATCAACGTAAAAGTCACGTGATTGCCATTCTAGGGGTTGTAAGTTCAATGCCTGGCACATTGCCATTAGAAAATTCCACTAAGCTAGTAAGTGAGCTTCAAAAGCCGGTAAGAACTGACATTGCATCAGTGTTTTTTGCCCAGCTAGGCTATTCTAATAGTAGCTATAGCGGGAATGCAGACAGACATACCACATGCAGACATACTTTGAGAAATATATTTATACTAGCTGTGCCACCCGGCTTTGCCCGTGTAATAGAAGAGTATTTGGACAGAAAATTGATTTGTATTTAACATATAACAACATTTGCCATTCTACCTTTCAAACTACATATCATGAGAAAAGTTTTTTGTTTTATAAACAATGAGAAGTAGTTAGAGTTTTGCTATTAGCCAGTTTAATAATGTGAGCGGAACAGCTTCTCGTGACATTATGCTATGACCTGCGTCACACGCAAAGCAGTTAGGTTTTGCTCTGATATAATGCCTTATAATGGCTTTCCAGCAACTCGACTTCCGTAGTCTTGTGGTCAAGGCAGTCAGACTGGTGATTGGCTTGGTCTGAGATCGCGTCCTTTTCGGTACGGAATATTTATTCCAAGATTTTAAGATCTATAGCTGGATTTCTGATGAACACACGACGGACTAAGAGAAATATATATATATATATATATATATATATATATATATATATATATATATATATATATATATATATAGGTAGATTAGTCATGAGCTCAATTGTCTATAAAACAAGTGTTAACCTTAGTCCTTTTGCTGATGTCTGTAATACTTGTTAATACCTTTTATAGATGCTCATTCAACTGTTTAATCTAATCAGCTCAGTAACCAAATGATTAGCTTGTCATATTTGCTGCGAGAAAGTGTAAATTCATGACCATTGGTAAACTCAGTCTTTCAAAACCAGTATCTCGTATCTCTTTCAAGCGTTGGGCAAAGGGTTTCAGCAAATCGTATATCGGCATCTTCATTATTTTAACGTTTTCAGCAGACCGACTGCAAAATTTTAATTGCAAGAGAAATTTTTGTAGATATCGTATAGCGAAAAAATGTTCGTACGGCAGGAATGAAAAAACATCATGTTCCACATCATAAAGTTAGAAAACTGTATAACAGGGTAATCGAAACCCGGGGGTGCCCTCTACTTGACTTTGTGTACCACTTTAGGCCAATCCTTTCTTTCTGTTAGTATACATCTTAATGGTTTTGGATCACCCAGCAATCTATTTACCAGAACCATTGTTGATGCATAGAGTTGGCGAAATGAAGTAATTGTTATCAAATAGACTACTGATTTGTTTGCTGATAATTGCAACCTAACTACCTAACCTTCGTTGATAGTGTTAGATGTAAAAGCGGTAATAGGCAATGAGAGTTGTCCTCTACTAGCTAGAGAGCAAATCCAAAAAATTCAGTTAGTGATTAGCTGTGATGATCAGTAATATTATGCATAACAATACAAAATTGTGTACATGTACTACACGGAGTTGTGTTATATTTAAAGCAATGTCATATTTCATATCAATTTATGGTTACGCAAGATCTCTAAGAGCTCGCTACTTGGCCCAATACTAAAGCAGCAATACTTTTTGTTGAAACCTTAAAGCACATCAATTACATAAGTACTTTTATCATATATTTTAGTACTTCAGAGTCTTGGCTTTCGAATGAGCCTATATTCAACACCCAAAGAATAATAGAACTATGAAAAACAGGGTGTCAAAAGTATGTCCTGCAATAAAAAAACACTTGGTTGTGGTTCCCACAATGTGATGTGATAATTATCATTTAGCCTTAGGTCGTCGATCCCTTTCACCGCCATTGAGGCTGCGCTTTTCTGTGACAATCGGTGCTCTTAAACCCAGAGAGCGCTAATAATAAACTAGCATTCTAGATAATCAACAATGCTGGGGGATCGGGCTAGCTCCCAACCAACACAAACACATGTTCTGGGTTAATAGATTTTGGGTAATTGTTAGAGTTGCCTTTTTTCATCTTTTCATTCATTTTAAACATTTATAGAGTAGTAAAAATCTAAAAAGTTGTAGTTCTACTATGTTGTGTCATAACTATCAAAATATTTTGATTCAATGATAACAAAGCTTAAAAAGGGTAACAAAAATCATTTCTAAATGCCTTAGTATTGAGTGAACAAAAAAGACTAATAAATGGCTACGGCTTTTAACCCTCTCTTTGTTATCATTTGTTGCTTGTTGTGCTTTTGACTAGTCGCTTATCATTTTGTGAATGCCCTTTAACGTCCATAAACCCAAACAAGCTTATCACTCTCATAATGTTAGCGAAATGCTTTAATGGGTTTTACTAAACAAGGTCCTGTTTGTGCAGTTTTACGCATTGACATGGTTATGCGTGGCATTAAATGTTTATATTACATGTTTCGGTTATTTGGAGATGGCTTTGTAAAAGGCAATCAAAGGCATACACTGAATGTTTTGAGGCAGAAAATTGTGAAAACCCAAGTGGCTTTTATGTGTCATATAGTGTCAACTCATATAGTGTCATATAGTTTCATGTGTCAACTCTCAATATATATATATATATATATATATATAACCACAGTTTGGGGCGTCCAAAAAGGGAAGCCACAATAGAAGCTTTAGAATCTGCCAAACAGCAGCTAGTAGCACTCTCGGCACGACTGAAGCGGTACACCAAAGAGCGGGATAACAAGAGAATGAACAAACTGTTCATCAATAATCCATCTAGAGTGTATTCCCAGTTCAAAGGTGAACTGCAGAGGCCAATGTCTGAGCCTCCCCGATCTAGCACTTCAAAGTTCTGGAAGGACATCTGGGAGAAAGAGACTACTCATAATACCACTGCAAATTGGCTGAAGAGGCTTAAAGAGAACCATCAACACACTGTGGTTCAGCAAGGACTCACCATCAGCAAAGAAGACATCAAGTGCAGAGTGCAGCGTATGAAGAACTGGGCAGCACCTGGCCATGACATGATTCAAGCCTTCTGGTTGAAGAAATTGACATCACTTCACACTAGAATGGCTAAGCAGATGGAATGCCTAATAGAACAAGGTGACCATCCAGATTGGCTGACAAAAGGACGAACTGTACTTCTGATAAAAGATCCAAAGCAGGGGCCGATTCCCAAAAACTATCGACCAATAATGTGCTTGCCCACCACTTGGAAACTGCTCTATGGAATAGTTGCAGACAAACTGGAAGAGCACATGAGTCACTATATGACCAGTGCTCAGAAAGGAATTGGGCGCAACACCCGAGGAGCTAAACATCAGTTACTGGTAGATCGGACGGTCTGTCAAGACAGCAGGAGAAGGCAAACCAATCTTGCCATGGCTTGGATTGACTACAAAAAGGCCTATGACTCAATTCCCCATAGTTGGATACTTGAGTGCCTCAGTATGTACAATGTTCACCCTGCTCTTGTGGCATTCATCAAGATGTCAATGACCAAATGGAAGACGGAACTGGAGGCTAATGGCAAAAAGCTGGTGAGTGTACAAATTAAGCGAGGCATCTATCAAGGTGACTCCTTATCACCGCTGCTCTTCTGCAAATGCCTAAACCCTCTAAGCAATATGCTGGAGGAGACTCAATATGGGTACCAGTTTAAGAGTGGCACCAAGATAAGCCACCTCTTCTACATGGATGACATCAAGCTGTACGCTAACAAAGAAAGGGACATTGATTCGCTAATACACCTCACTCAGGTATACAGCAAGGACATCGGAATGACCTTCGGTATTGAGAAATGTGGGAGGCTAATTCTTAAGAAAGGCCATTCTATGCTCACAGATGGCCTAAGAATGCCAAATGGTACCATCAAAGATATAGAAGAAGGGTACAAGTACTTGGGGATTATGCAAAGCAACATCAACCACGAAGCCGAGGTACGTCACAAAGCCATTACTGAATACAAGAAACGCCTTCGGCAGGTCTTACGGAGCCAGCTCAATGCCAAGAACCAAATCATGGCAATAAATACCTACGCACTGCCAGTAATAAGATATCCAACAGGCATAATAAAGTGGACTGAGGAAGCCATCAAAGAAACAGATATAGCAACTCGTAAACTGCTGACCATGCATGGAGCACTCCACCCAAAATCTGATACTACTAGATTGTATCTTGATAGGAAAGATGGCAGTAGAGGACTCAAAAGTGTAGAGCAGACAGTGAAAGAGGAGGAGCAAAGCATCAAAGCATATGCAGCCTCCATGGCCATCTCAGATAAGTTGCTAGCTGAATTTCAATCGGCTGCTCTTACAACGGACCTACACCCTGATGATGAGGAAATTGACTGGCACACGAAACCTCTTCATGGTGCTTACTACCAACAAATACCTAAGGTTGGCGATCTTCACCAGACATATATGTGGCTGAACAAAGGAAACCTAATGGCCAATACAGAGTCGCTAATCATGGCAGCCCAGGAGCAAGTGCTCCCAACAAGGCAACTCCAAACGAAAATCTATCACACTAAAGACGATCCTAGATGCAGACTGTGCAAAGATGCACCTGAGACCATCCAACACATCATCAGTGGATGCAAGCAGCTAGCAGGGAACGCATACACTGAGCGGCATAATCATGTCGCAGGTGTTGTGTATAGAAGTCTATGTGATGAGTATGGCCTTAATAAACCACAACACTGGTGGGAAGCTTCTGGTAAGGTCAATGAAAATAACCGCGCTAATATCCTCTGGGACTTCTACATCTGAACTGACAAGCATGTCCTAGCAAACCAACCAGATATAGTGGTGGTAGACAAAGAAAACAAGAGGGCTTCTATAATAGATATAGCAGTACCCAATGACTACAATATAGCCAGCAAAGAAAAAGAAAAGGTAGAGAAATATTTCCCTTTTGGAAAAGAAATTGAAAAATGCTGGAATGTAAGAACAACTGTAATCCCAGTAGTCATTGGGGCACTGGGCGCAATAACACCGGCGCATAAAATGTGGCTTGCCCAAATACCAACAGCAATCAACTCAGGTGAGTTGCAGAAAAGTGCGCTATTGGGAACAGCTAAGATCTTGGGGCGAGTGCTCAAACTCCAAGGTCTCTGGTAGGAGACCCGAGTAAGAGCAGAATTTACCACCCATACGGTGTATTCAGGGTGAGGAAACAATTATATATATATATATATATATATATATATATATATATATATATATATATATATATATATATATACAGTCAAACATGGATAACTCGAACTTCACGGGACCGAGCAAAAGTGTTCGAATTATCAGAGCGTTCAAGTTATCAGAGCACTGTCACAATTCCATATATTTACTTATTTATTAGTAGATACATGTACATATACAAACTATAATATAAATCAAAAGCATAAATGGCTTGTTTCAAATTAAATGCTTCTAATGTAAAGGTTAAACCGTTTTTATGAAAAAGTATAAAGATTTTTCTATCACTTGAGATTGGTTTGTTGTTTGAGGTGATGTTATTGCCAGGACGTTTTTCAGATTGACATTGGCAAAACTTGATCGTTGTTGAAATGCTCAAAAGAAAAGACATTTTTTTCTTTTGGGGTTTTACCCACGATCAATTTTGCCGTTTTTTCTTGAAGTTTATGCAAAGATTACCTTACTTTACCTGGGATTCGTTAAGAGCAACACTCCGAGGCAGTTCAATTAGAAGTTTTACGGTATACATTCTATATCACTCACGCTTTTTTAATAGATACTTATTGAATGTACACACATATTCTGTGTTTAGGTCAAACGATGAATAGTTTTTTTGTAGCTAAGACAACGTATACGTTTAATTACAACAATTTTTAAGACGTTTTAAACATTCAACATTCCGACGTTGATTCAACACGGAATCAACGTCGGAAAACTTTTCATCACGGGCTAGCCGGGTCACGCACTCAAGGATTTTCGTCACGCACATCCAAAACAAAAACAACATGCGATTTTTGTTTTGTATGTGCGTGGCGAAAATCCTTGCGCGCGTGACCCGGCTAGCCTGTGCTATTCATCGTATAGCAGTATAAATCAAATTCCATCAAACCTTTAGAAAAGGCGTTGACAAAAATATTTTGCCGATGGTGGTAATAACGACGCTTATGAATTACGAAAAGATGAAGTTTACCTATATGGCTTTAAATAAAGTGATTTTCTAAAGCGATAACAACCGTTTCGGTAGCCGTTGGGCAAAAAAACAGTTCGAATTAACAGTGTTGAGTTCGAGTTATCTATAGCAATTTATCATTACGTGGGAACGGACCAAAGAAACCGTTCGAATTAACCATGTGTTCGAGCTATCCGTGGATGAGTTATCCATGTTTGACTGTATGTATATATATATATATATATATATATATAGTAATATATATATATTACTAGCCTTGCTACCCGGCATTGCCTGGGTAATAAAACTCAGCTTATAAACAATGAGTAGTAATGAGAATTGACTGCCACTTGCTATTAGCCTAGCAGATTGCCAATGGAGAATTTTAGTAAGCTAATTGATGACAATCACTTACTTATGCAATACCCCTGCGTGGTATGCAAAGCCTTTGGGTATGTGCTCTGATATAGCGACATATATCGCCTAGCGGTCTGGTGTCTGGTGAAGATCGCCAACCTTGGATATTTGTCAGTGGTAAGCACCATGAAGAGGTTTCATGTGCCAGTCAATTTCCTTATCATCACTGCGAAGTTCCATACTTCGTACTATGATACTCATAGTATGAAGTATGGAGTACTCCATTCTATATATATGTATATACTGTATATTATATACATATATATACTGTATATGATATACATATATATATACTGTATATTATATACATATATATACTGTATATTATATACATATATATACTGTATATTATATACATATATATACTGTATATTATATATATATACTGTATATTATATATATATACTGTATATTATATATATATATATATATATATATATATATATATATATATATATATATATATATATGTATACATATGCATATATATACATATATTTACATATATATATACATTTATATACATATTTATATGCATATATATACATATTTATATATATATAAACATATATATATACGTACTAGCTGTACAGGTTCGGTGTTTAAATTAAAACACAAGAATGAATACAACATCAGAAGGCTCAATGCTAACAAACCAACAAAACTGGAGAACACAGCTAACTATAATATATATATATATGTATATATATATATACTAGCTGTGCTACCCTGCATTGCCCGGGTAATACAAAAGTCTTTGGGCAGAAGATTGATTTGTATTTAACATATAACACAATTTGCCCTTCTAACTTTCAAACTACATATCATGAGAAAAGTGTTTTGTGTAGTTGAAATAATTTAAGAGAAAATAAAAACCACTGTAAAGGTTTTCAAACTTTGTCAAACAACTGTAACTTTCAAACTTCATATCATGAGAAAAATGTTTTGTGTAGGTCAAATAAATTAAAAAATAAAACAACTATAAAAGGGTTTAGATGTAAATGTGAAATAATTAGTAAGTAATAGCTAAATTAAGTCGATTTTGCTACGATTACAATAAGAGATGGTTCGGTAATGATACAATTAATACAAACTGAGAAAGCAAAATAAAAATCCTGAATATGTTGACTTAGTAATAAAAATTTGTGCATAGAAGTGTGTGCGTGTGTTTGTATGAGAAAGGTTACTGTTCCACCAGAAAGTATCCATCAAAGTTTTGAATACGACGATACTGTTACGTCTTAATACTAGTACAAAGGTAGAAATGAGATATCGTACTGTCTTTGTCTGACCGAACGGAGAAAGAATTTCCCGGCTCTTCTTACGGAGATAATATAATTGTCCTTGGGAAAAGAATTGGCCTTGACTCCAGATATACTAAATTGACCTTACGAAAATTATTTCTTAACAGGGGCATCGTAATGTGTGGGCACATTGCTTAAATAATTGGCATGTAGACACGATATATCAAATATGATAACGCCTTACATCATTACGTCTTGTATGGCTCAGTAGTGGACCATCTGGGTTTTAAACTTGCGATAGTGATTTCTGTGAGTTCAAATCCATCAGATTGCGGAGTTTTAATTCCAAGATTGCAATATCTCTAGCTTGACATGGAGACATATGACAAACTTTGATAAATAAATAGATATATGTAGGCTACTTTGAAGTGTCAAGACCATTAAAGAAAGAACTACTATTAGCCTGAGACCATTACTGATTATTTCTAAGGTGTTGCTTTCAAAGTTTTAATGAAGAAAAGCGAAAAGCTTTGGAGTTGGACGATGAAATAATTGATTGTTATAAATGTAAACGATTCATTATTATTACGATTTTGTGGACACTTCTCTGCTGATCATTTAATGTTATAGGTTCATGAAGACCAAAAATAGTCAAAGTGGTGGTCAAACGGAGGTGGCGATCAAAGAGAGGTTGGTGCTCTAATTTTCAACCCTTCTCTCATAGTGACGGTCAAATAGAGGTGGCGTTCAAGTAGAGGTAGCTTCAATTAGAGGTTTTACGGTATTTCTCAAGTCAGCCAGTAGTAGGAACAATTGTTAATATCCACCGTAGCTGTTATATACATGTATTTCTCTAGTCAGCTAGTAGTAGGAACAAGTGTTAACATCCATCGTAGCTGTTATATACATGTATTTCTCTAGTCAACTAGTAGTAGGAACAAGTGTTAATATCCACCGTAGCTGTTATATACATGTATTTCTCTGGTCAGCTAGTAGTATGAACATGTGTTAACATCCATCGTAGCTGTTATATACATGTATTTCTCTAGTCAGCTAGTAGTAGGAACAAGTGTTAACATCCATCGTAGCTGTTATATACATGTATTTCTCTAGTCAACTAGTAGTAGGAACAAGTGTTAATATCCACCGTAGCTGTTATATACATGTATTTCTCTAGTCAGCTAGTAGTATGGACAAGTGTTAACATCCATCGTAGCTGTTATATACATGTATTTCTCTGGTCAGCTAGTAGTATGAACAAGTGTTAATATCCACCGTAGCTGTTACATACATGTATTTCTCTGGTCAGCTAGTAGTATGAACAAGTGTTAATATCCACCGTAGCTGTTATATACATGTATTTCTCAAGTCAGCTAATAGTAGGAACAATTGTTAATATCCACCGTAGCTGTTATATACATGTATCTCTCAAGTCAGCTAGTAGTATGACCGAGTGCTACTAAGTGAATATCAAGATACTGGAACTCTGTTACTAGAACTAACTTGATGTGAACTGGTAGATTCTAGACCGTCTCAGACATAGATATTTGACATTGTAATACCCTAGGAAGAATCCTAAGACGACTGTTGTTTCTTTTGAACAATGATATGTTTGTGTATTGTCCAATGAAGTACCTGTTCGCTACGCATTACTTGTCCTATAACATCTAATAACGATAGCCTATAAAGTAGAAGGCGTATAGCAGCACTAATTGCGTGTCAGCACTAACCACACATGCAGCAATAACCTTTTCATACATATAAATGAATAAATCCTTTCAAGCAAAGAGCCAACATAGCTTACTAATATAGAGATAACTCAAGGCTCTCACATTTTCTAGCTTTATTTGTTAGTGGAGTGAAAATGTCTCATAAATGCCCTACTATGTCTTTAAAAGGGTGGTATCTGGATCGTGCGGTCGAATAATGCTTCCATGCATCAGGAGATTTTCCAGGTCCAACGAGTCGATAGATATATGGCAGGGCTGGACCGACTATAGATTTGAAGCATTTGTATGGATTTTTGAATAACAGACCTAAAAATTAAGCATGGGTTTTTGTTGATTAGAGCATCACTATGCAAATACCTAGAAACTCCTAGAATTAAAGCATCACTATGCAGACACCTAGTAACTCCTAGAATTAAAGCATCACTATGCAGACACCTAGTAACTCCTAGAATTAGAGCATCACTATGAAGACACCTAGTAACTCCTAGAATTAGAGCATCACTATGAAGACACCTAGTAACTCCTAGAATTAGAGCATCACTATGCAGACACCCAGTAACTCCTAGAATTAAAGCATCACTATGCAGACACCTAGTAACTCCTAGAATTAGAGCACCACTATGCAGTCACCTAGTAACTCCTAGAATTAAAGCATCACTATGCAGTCACCTAATAACTCCTAGAATTAGAGCATAACTATGCAGACACCCAGTAACTCCTAGAATTAGAGCATACTATGCAGACACCTAGTAACTCCTAGAATTAGAGCACCACTATGCAGTCACCTAGTAACTCCTAGAATTAAAGCATCACTATGCAGACACCTAGTAACTCCTAGAATTAAAGCATCACTATGCAGACACCTAGTAACTCCTAGAATTAGAGCATCACTATGAAGACACCTAGTAACTCCTAGAATTAGAGCATCACTATGAAGACACCTAGTAACTCCTAGAATTAGAGCATCACTATGCAGACACCCAGTAACTCCTAGAATTAGAGCATCACTATGCAGACACCTAGTAACTCCTAGAATTAGAGCACCACTATGCAGTCACCTAGTAACTCCTAGAATTAAAGCATCACTATGCAGTCACCTAATAACTCCTAGAATTAGAGCATAACTATGCAGACACCCAGTAACTCCTAGAATTAGAGCATACTATGCAGACACCTAGTAACTCCTAGAATTTAAGCATCACTATGCAGACACCCAGTAACTCCTAGAATTAGAGCATACTATGCAGACACCTAGTAACTCCTAGAATTAGAGCATCACTATGCAGACACCTAGTAACTCCTAGAATTAGAGCATCACTATGCAGACACCTAGTAACTCCTAGAATTAGAGCATCACTATGCAGACACCTAGTAACTCCTAGAATTAAAGCACCACTATGCAGTCATCTAGTAACTCCTAGAATTAAAGCATCACTATGCAGACACCTAGTAACTCCTAGAATTAGAGCATCACTATGCAGACACCTAGTAACTCTTAGAAGTGAAGCATCACTATGCAGACATCTAGTTACTCCTAGAATTAGAGCATCACTATGCAGACACCTAGTAACTCCTAGAAACAAGGCATAGTATGTGGACCCCAAACTTATTTTACAGTAGTCATGAAAAGGTCTAGAAAACATTGTATCAAATTCTTTAGCTGTTATCTAAAAATTCTCAACTAGATAGTTATTGACACATGTTTCAAAATGGATTGCATTATTATAAATTCAAAACTTGCTGCACGGTTTTTATATAATTTTTGCCACATATGCTTTTAAGTTGCAAAACCTATTTTAATTATATGAGAAAAATGGGAGTCAGCAGAGTGTATATGGAAATATCAGATGGCCTTTCTGACAGTATTGGGATGTAAGCAGCAATGTATTTTATCACATTGAATTATAAAGAGCTGGAAAAGACACTCAGTAAGCCGTCAGCTAAATATTTGCTGTTTTTGGTGTCGGAACCGTAGGAAGTACATCATTGTCAGCACAGTAGGAAGTACATCATTGTCAGCACAGTAGGAAGTACATCATTGTCAGTACAGTAGGAAGTACATCATTGTCAGCACAGTACGAAGTACATCATTGTCAGTACAGTAGGAAGTACATCATTGTCAGCACAGCAAGAAGTACATCATTGTCAGCATAGTAGGAAGTACATCATTGTTAGCATAGTAAGAAGTACATCATTGTCAGCATAGTAGGAAGTACATCATTGTCAGCACAGTAAGAAGTACATCATTGTCTGCACAGTAAGAAGTACATCATTGTCAGCACAGTAGGAAGTACATCATTGTCAGTACAGTAGGAAGTACATCATTGTCAGCACAGTAGGAAGTACATCATTGTCAGCATAGTAGGAAGTACATCATTGTCAGCACAGTAAGAAGTACATCATTGTCAGCACAGTAGGAAGTACATCATTGTCAGCACAGTAGGAAGTACATCATTGTCAGCATAGTAAGAAGTACATCATTGTCAGCATAGTAAGAAGTACATCATTGTCAGCACAGCAGGATGTACATAATTGTCAGTACGGTAGGAAGTACATCATTGTCATTACAGTAGGAAGTACATCATTGTCAGCACAGTAGGAAGTACATCATTGTCAGCAGAGTAGGAAGTACATCATTGTCAGTACAGTAGGAAGTACATCATCGTCAGCACAGCAGGAAGTACATAATTGTCAATACGGTAGGAAGTACATCATTGTCAGTACAGTAGGAAGCACATCATTGTCAGTACAGTACTGTAGGAAGTACATTGTTGTCAGCATAGTAGGAAGTACATTATTGTCAGTACAGTAGGAAGTACATCATTGTCAGTACAGTACTGTAGGAAGTACATTGTTGTCAGCATAGTAGGAAGTACATTATTGTCAGTACTATAGGAAGTACACCACTGTCGAATCATATAAACTGTAACGGATTGTGGGTGGTGGCTGAGTACATTCTTCTTTGCGAGATTAGTGGAATTGCTTCCCTTAAGAATACGGATCAACCTGGTTTCCCGTAGTACCACGGTAAATCAGCACAAGTATGGTGGTATATGTAAGAATACATGGCATTTTTTGAGCTTCATAATTGCGCAATTTTGTTATTCCGAGATTGATTTTAAATTCAAAATAATTGTTGTAGAAGTTTTTGGATGGTAAATAACTGTTAATTAAACTAACCAATGGGATGACAGCCTAGAAGGTGTGCCAATTGTCCGCAATATACGGTGTGGTTTACTTCAAGTTTCCTTGGAAGCCGCATCTCATCCTTGACTAAGACTTGTGTCTTTGCAGCTAGCTCATCTGATTTGGGTAGCTTCAACCGACCCTACAACATATCATACAACATACCGATCCTACAAACAAATGTAAATGTTTCAATTTTGTAAAGAAAAATAACGAAAAGTGAGAAATGCTTGAGGAATTATTTTAACAAATTAATCCTAAATCCCTAAATTTTTAATTGTGTGGCGAAAAGACTTTTATTAGAGTTGATTTACCAGCACAGTATTGGAACTGGTCTCTTAAATAATCAAAAATTAGATTAGCCAAACTGCGTTATTCTTTGCTCTAATAACCAGCTGCGACTGAGCGACACTGATTTATTAACTCAAATTAAGTCGTTTTTATATACCAACTAGCTGTACTACCCGGCGTTGCTCGGGTAATAAACAAGTCTTTGGACAAGAAATTTATTTGTATTTAATATATAACAACATTTGTCATTGCTAGCTGGATGCCCGGCGTTGCCCGGGTATTAAAAATCAGTCTTTAAACAATGAGGGTTAATGTAGTTACCTGCCACTTGCTATTAGCCTGGCACATTGCCAATGGATAGTTTGAGTAAGCTTACTAATACGAGCTAACTACTTGCTCTAACCATTGAGCACGCGTATAATTATGCTACCCTCTATGACGCTGCACCATCACGTTGCGTCGTAACGGAGAGCGGTAGTGTATTTGTTCCCATATAGCGACATATATCGCCGATTGTATCCATCAAGCTTGTGTGGCTGAATAGATAATGCAATGGACTGGTGATTGGGAAGATCCGAGATCAAATCCTCTGTGCTACGGGTTCTTCATTCCAAAATTTTAACAGCTGTAGCTGGACAAACACAACCACAAATTTCTAGTTATATATTTACAGTATATATACATATACTAGCTGTTCTACCTGGTGTTGCTCGAGTAATAAAGTCTTTACACAGAAAATTTATTTGTATTTAACATATAACAACATTTATTTAAATTATAACAACATTTGCCATTCTAACTTTCAAACTACATACCATGAGAAAATCATTGTTTTGTGTAGTTGAAATAATTTAAGGGAAAATAAAAACAACTGTAAAGGTTTTCCAACTTTGTCAAACAACAGCATCTTTCAAACTTCATATCATGAGGACAATGTTTTGTGCAGGTCAAATAAAATCAAAAATAAAACAATATTTAAGAGTTTAAATATAAATATGAAATAATTAGCTAGTAATAGCTTGATTAAGTCGATTTTGCTACGATTACAATAAAAGAGAATTCGGTAATGATACAATTAATACGAACTGAGAAAACAAAATAAATCTCCTGAATATGTTGAATTATTAATAACAATGCTTGCATAGAAGTGTGTGTGTATAAAAAAGGTAACTGTTCCACCAGAAACTATCCATCAAAACTTTGAATTTGACGATTCTGGTACTTCTTGATATCGGTACAAATGTACAAATGAGATATAGTACTGTCTTTGTTTGACCGAATAATGGAGAAAGAATGTCGAGGGTTTTCCCATGGAGATAATATAATGGTCCTCATGAGAAGAATTGGTCTTGACCCCAGATGTAGTAATTGAATCGTACGAAAAACCAAAAATAAAAGTTCAAGAAAACACGACAAAGCATCGTGTTTCAAAGAGTTAATAGAATTCATGGAGTTTTAAATAATACGCCATTTAGCATGTGCATACGATATACAGTATACGCTATACGGTATATGATAACAACTTAGATCATTTTGCCTTGTATGGCTCAGTGGTAGAGCACCTGAATTTTAAACTTGCAGTAGCACTCTCCGTGAGTTCAAATCCATCAAATCTTGAAATTTTAATTCCAAGATTTTAATAGCCATAGATGGACATACATCACGACGAATACACATACAACCAACTTTGAGAAATATTATATAGATACTCTCACAGCTGTATAATAAGATATGAGAGAGTTGAGAGAAGCCTGTTCACATAACAGTACACTAACAGCTGTATAATAAGGTATGAGGTAGTTGAGAGAAGTATTTTCACATAACAGTACACTAACAGATGTATAATAAGGTATGAGGTAGTTGAGAGAAGTATGTTCACATAACAGTACACTAACAGCTGTATAATAAGGTATGAGGTAGTTGAGAGAAGTATTTTCACATAACAGTACACTAACAAATGTATAATAAGGTATGAGGTAGTTGAGAAAAGTCTGTTCACATAACAGTACACTAACAGCTGTATAATAAGGTATGAGGTAGTTGAGAGAAGTATTTTCACATAACAGTACACTAACAGATGTATAATAAGGTATGAGGTAGTTGAGAGAAGTCTGTTCACATAACAGTACACTAACAGCTGTATAATAAGGTATGAGGTAGTTGAGAGAAGTATTTTCACATAACAGTACACTAACAAATGTATAATAAGGTATGAGGTAGTTGAGAAAAGTCTGTTCACATAACAGTACACTAACAGCTGTATAATAAGATATGAGGTAGTTGAGAGAAGTATTTTCACATAACAGTACACTAACAGATGTATAATAAGGTATGAGGTAGTTGAGAGAAGTCTGTTCACATAACAGTACACTAACAGCTGTATAATAAGGTATGAGGTAGTTGAGAGAAGTATGTTCACATAACAGTACACTAACAGATGTATAATAAGGTATAAGGTAGTTGAGAGAAGTCTGTTCACATAACGGTACACTAACAGCTGTATAATAAGATATGAGGTAGTTGAGAGAAGTTTGTTCACATAACGGTACACTAACAGCTGTATAATAAGGTATGAGGTAGTTGAGTGAAATCCAAGTAATATTTTGACAGCTCTACCGAAGTACAAAGAAAAAGTTTGTCTCACCGAAAATACTCCAGCAACCCATCTAGCTTGCAGCTCTACAAGCGGTGCTGATGCTCCTTTGATTCTTACAAAACCAACAAGCGCTAGAGTGTTCTTCTTTAGGTGTATGGGCCAAACGAGCTTATATAAGTTCCAATAATCAGGATCGACGAGTTCTTTCCTTACTACTGGCACCTTCACTTCATAACTAAAGGAACAAAGATTACAAAAACTTTCCGTTTACTAAACTTTGCGTACTTTGATATATGATAATTGTTGTGACAGCTTCCCGTGTCTAGTCATTCCATCAAAGTTTATTCATTAAATAATATTAATAATAAGATAATTATATGTGAGGCAGAACAAAATTTTTATTTTCCGGAACTGTTTGGACTTTTATTTAGGAAAATGTAAACTGAAGCGTTCGTCAACTTGATACTCTTGAGATTAAACCAACGCAACTCTTAAAATCTTCAATTTACAGTTTTAACTAAAAACATATCCTTAATCCATACGAAATTGACTATAATACATATAAGTAGTCAAATTTCAACACAAAGTAAACTCAATTAAAATATTTCTTGGTTTGTTTTAAATTGTGGTGTGTTAGGTATGAGGTACATATGTTGTATATCAGGTATGAGATGTATATACTAGTATGCTGGTAGTCTAGTGTGGCGTGAGAGATCATCATGTGTGGCGATAAAAGCAGAGATAATAAGTAGCTGAGTTTCGGTTTAGCAAACATCGCTGTCACCAGTTGGAGTCTCCTGACAGCGATGTTTTGTCCTAACCTCTAACCCTGGCTTCAGACACACGTATGGACCGACAGACACCGTTCATATTATAGTAAAGATATATTTCTGTTGTATTCTAGTTTAGACGTATACAATTTTCTTTTCCAGCATGGATTTTATAGGAAAAAAAAACTCAATTGAAATTGACATTGAAGGTTGCGCTCTTTATGATTTAACTTGAAATTACTGTAATCATGTACCACAAATCAAGTGAATGTGATAAGAAAAATGAAAAAGTTGTCGATACAAACCATTAACATCACAGTTGCTGTGCAGTCATTATAATAAATTAATTGTTTATGTTGTATGAGCATCTACTGTGCAGTCATTATAATAAATTAATTGTTTATGTTGTATGAGCGTCTACTGTGCGGTCATTATAATAAATTAATTGTTTATGTTGTATGAGCGTCTACTGTGCGGTCATTATAATAAACTAATTGTTTATGTTGTATGAGCTTCTACTGTTAAGGCAAAAACCTAAAACAAACATAAAAACAATAATAAATAAAATCATCAACATAAATAAATAGATGATACTAAAGTTTAGATTATTAATAAGAATAGGAGAGTCAGTTTTAAATCTTCTGCAATCCTCTGTAGAAAGAATTGAAAGAAGGTACAAAGTAGTGCTGGGCACGGGTAATAAAACTCGTTGAACTCGCGGGTTTATCTTCTCTCGGGCAATAGAGATTTTGAGCATTTCGATCTTGCGGGTTCGAGTTTTGACTTGCGAGTTCAGGTTTGGTACATGGATCCGTCAAGTAGACTAGACAAAAACTCGGTCTATTACGCCCTGAGCCCTAAACAGTGTTTGATAAACCGCCTGTTAACCCTTTGAACACTGGCTTTTTTTGTTAATGCACGCCAGTAACCTTAGGCAATCTGTCTACCGATTGGCAGTTTTTAAACTTGTATCATATATATCAGAACGTGCTCATAATACTATGATACTGGTACAAACCTGATACCCGAAAAACCCGTTGGCTAAGAAGTACTCGTGCCAAGCATTACCAGCTACCCAAAAAACTCGAACGGAAGGGGATGAGTCTAAACTCGTTGGCCATAAAGTACTCCTGCCCAGCACTATAGTACAAAGTCTCTCAGACGTTAGAGGCAACACTCAACTAGTATGAGCAGAGCTTGCCTAAATGCTTCAAATTATCGAGCGAACTTTTAAAATGATGAGGTCTTGGAGATGAAGACTCACCTATCTGTCTTTTCAAATGAGTTCAATCAATTACATTCATCAGTAAACTTGAGGTTGCCAAATTCAAGTACACTCTAGACCATTTCTTACCCAGTGCCCATAAGAACCACATCAACATCAATTTGTTGACCGTTAGAGAGTACAACGCTTTTTTCCTTGAAGCTTGCAATTCCTGGCACTGACACTACTGTGCCATTCACAACACAGGGCCATATGTCATCACATATGGCACCTGATGCACCCTCCTTGATCTCAGGGAAATTGTATTTCTGGTAATTTCTGTCTCCGGCTATCTTCTTGAAAATGGCCACTACAAATGTTTTAACATTGATTCTTTAAAGAATGGCTGAAATACTAGCATTTCAACAAGGATTGCGACAGAAAATTATAGAAATAGCAGGAATTGTTTTAAATTATCTCCTGATCTTAAGTCTAAGTCTACACTTGAACAATAGAAGTTGTTCCAGTCCAGTAACAAAAGTTTGCTAATGCGAAATGTATGCCAGAAAACAGGTTTTACAAATATTTTAGTTTTGCTGAGTTTCTTAGTATTGGTGGGAATGGTATCAAAGATGGCACAAGAATGGTGCAAAGATCAGAGTAGAAAGACTGTCTCCTCACAACATTTCTTGTCTTATAGACATTTCTCTCATGTCTTTACCATAAATTTGTGGTTCAGTTATCTTTGTTAACACGCTTATTTTTATCATTGTGAGGCGGATGCCAGCCCGCCCTCTACTTAGCCCGATCCTAGAATAGACACTGGCCAACCGATGACTTGGCCCCGCCAAACCGAGGAGCCGCCAACAGCCAAATCAAACCAGCCAACTTGGTTTAGTCGGCCTACTAGCTGTATTAGTCGACCTTTGGCTGGAGGAAGAAGGACCTGCTAGTCCTCAAGCCGGAGGAGCTGACACTCTGATATAAAAAATGTTTTGCAGCCCAACACATCACACATGGACAGGAGTGCTCATTCAGGATTGTGCTTTACTGTAATACACTTACTCTTGTAAATTCTTTATTCTTATTGCCTATACATACCCTTATTATCAACTCAAAGTAGCTGGTTCTATCAAGTAGGGAGAAGTAAAAGGTCACCGCAGATCATATGTTTACTATATCATATGTTTACTATATCATATGTTTACTATATCATATGCTTACCATAATATATGTTTACCATATTATAATTATGTTTATCATATCATACATTTACTATATCATATGTTGACCATTGCATACATTTTTACAGATGCTATTCATTACATTGCATAGCATATGTTAACCGTATCATATGTTTATTATATTATATGTTTACCATTCATATGTTTACCATATCATATTATGTTTTCTATATTATACTTTCGTCATATCATACATTTACCAAATCGTATGTTTACTATAGAATGCATTTACCACAGCATATATGTTTAGCTTATCATGTTTACTATATTATGTTTACCAATCATATGTTTACCATGTCATATGTTTATCTTATATTATGTTTGCTATATTTTACGTTTACTATAGCATACCTTTAACATATTATACATTTACCATCCAGGTCTACTCATACTACATGTGAACCTGTATATCTATTTTTTATTTCCTTCATCCGTGGTGGGAGCTGGTGTCCATTTTATGATAGCATTGACTTTCGCTGTTCATTTCTTTACCTTCAGCATTTCTAAGTTCATCTACACTTATCTTTTCATCATTCAGTTTCTTCCATCCTATTGTTAGCCTTTCCAGTGATGCTAGCTTCTTCTTTGAAAGCTCATTCTCAACATATCCAGTACCTTCAGATCATATCATTCCATCATTCTCAACATATCCAGTACCCTCTGATCATATCATTTCATCATTCTCAACATATCCAGTACCCTTCAGATCATATCATTTCTTCATTCTCAAAATATCCAGTACCCTCAGATCATATCATTCCATCATTCTCAACATATCCAGTACCTTCAGATCATATCATTTCATCATTCTCAACATATCCAGTACCCTCAGATCATATCATTCCATCATTCTCAACATATCCAGTACCTTCAGATCATATCATTCCATCATTCTCAACATATCCAGTACCCTCAGATCATATCATTTCATCATTCTCAACATATCCAGTACCTTCAGATCATATCATTTCATCATTCTCAAAATATCCAGTACCCTCAGATCATATCATTCCATCATTCTCAACATATCCAGTACCTTCAGATCATATCATTTCATCATTCTCAACATATCCAGTACCTTCAGATCATATCATTCCATCATTCTCAACATATCCAGTACCTTCAGATCATATCATTTCATCATTCTCAACATATCCAGTACCTTCAGATCATATCATTTCATCATTCTCAACATATCCAGTACCCTCAGATCATATCATTTCATCATTCTCAACATATCCAGTACCCTCGGATCATATCATTTCATCATTCTCAACATATCCAGTACCTTCAGATCATATCATTTCATCATTCTCAACATATCCAGTACCTTCAGATCATATCATTTCATCATTCTCAACATATCCAGTACCTTTAGATCATATCATTTCATCATTCTTAACATATCCAGTACCTTCATATCATATCATTTCATTATTCTCAACATATCCAGTACCTTCAGATCATATCATTTCATCATTCTCAACATATCCAGTACCTTCAGATCATATCATTTCATCATTCTCAACATATCCAGTACCTTCAGATCATATCATTTCATCATTCTCAACATATCCAGTACCTTCAGATCATATCATTTCATCATTCTCAACATATCCAGTACCTTCAGATCATATCATTTCATCATTATCAACATATCCAGTACCTTCAGATCATATCATTCCATCATTTTCAACATATCCAGTACCTTCAGATCATATCATTTCATCATTCTCAACATATCCAGTACCCTCAGATCATATCATTTCATCATTCTCAACATATCCAGTACCTTCAGATCATATCATTTCATCATTCTCAACATATCCAGTACCTTCAGATCATATCATTTCATCATTCTCAACATATCCAGTACCTTCAGATCATATCATTTCATTATTCTCAACATATCCAGTACTCTCAGATCATATCATTCCATCATTCTCAACATATCCAGTACCCTCAGATCATATCATTCCATCATTCTCAACATATCCAGTACCCTCAGATCATATCATTTCATCATTCTCAACATATCCAGTACCCTCAGATCATATCATTCCATCATTCTCAACATATCCAGTACCTTCAGATCATATCATTTCATCATTCTCAACATATCCAGTACCTTCAGAGCATATCATTTCATCATTCTCAACATATCCAGTACCCTCAGATCATATCATTCCATCATTGTCAGCTCGTGTAGCTTTTCGTCTCATAGGTATATTGTTATTCTCATTTAGGGTTCCATATACTTCTACTGTGTCTCTCGGTTTCTCGGTTTGACAGTATTATTCTACACCTTTAAAAATTCAAGATCGAAATTCAGCTCGTTCTGCTTGGTGACACTGGCACAGGGTGCACTCGTCTTTCACTACCCACATCACCGATTCAACCATTGGGTCATTCTTCACTCTCTAGTAGTATTCTATTACTGCGGAAGCGTTTTTTCCGCTGTATTTGGTTCTTCCTTGTTAGTTACTATAATTCCCCTTCCAAACCAAAGGTTTAATAACGATGTGTTCTCACCTTTTTCTCTTCAAGAAGCTGTCCGCTTAGTTATTATTCATTATACCATCATGAAGATTAGGACTTGGCATTTTGTCTAATTTCTATCACTTAGCTCATGATTCTGATTGCTGATCAGCAATAAGCTTCCAGGGTCTGCCACTGCAGTACTCATTATTAAATTAATAATATTAATATACATTTAGCTCAATCAGTCATCAAGGAAGATTGTACACATAGCGAGGTCATATTTGCTATCGTATGACATAATAGGCAAACTACTAGCCTGCTTCAGGTTGCTGAACAACTGAATACTATCCAAAGATCAGAGGCCTGACTTTGATTGGCTCAAACTGAAAATAGTACTTGGCAAACTACTTACGCTCCAGTTTGCTGGATAGACTTTTTGGTAAAATCCAAAAGATGACAGTGAACAGCAATGTCAGAAGCAAGTCTCCGGGGTTTGCATAATCTCTTTGCACAATTATCATACCAGATCGCGCTGACAAGTACACAGGCTAAAAAAAATTTATTCTGTTTAAATTCCAAAACCTTACGCAACTGCGCTTGATGAGACAACAGCTGGTAGAATCCAGTGTGACTACACAATGTTTGGCGATGTACTACTCATATCAGATTGTGTTTGTTATATCATATGGGTAAAATAGTGTAAATATATAATAACCATATATCATAGGGTAAAATAGTGCTTGGCAACGATCACCTATTTATCTTTGTTGCTAAGATAAATAAAAACTAGCCTGAATCCTCTTCAAACTTTCAAATTTAATATTTCACAAACCTCAATTATTTAGCTTAGCGGGACTGAGGGCCTCGGACCTTGACATAGTTCTCATATGGTAGTGGTTTTAACTAAATTTTAATGAACTTTGCGTTTATGAATATTAGTGGATAAAGGCTAGTAACTGTTAGTCCAACCTGTGCTAAACGAGGTAGCCTACTCACAGTAGCAGACTATTGAAGCCAAAAGCTACAAGGCTGTTCATTATTCACACTTTTAGTACCAAATGGATTAATTTGTACTTTCAACACACTAGTACATTTATATGTGATTGGAAAGGTCTATTCGCTGGCTTTCTGAAAACCACAATTAATTTATTGGCCTCTTACTGTTGTAAGCATAAAATGTGGTTATGTAAGCATAACGTGTGGTTATGTATGCATAACATTTGGTTATGTATGCATAACATGTGGTTATGTATGCATAACGTGTGGTTATGTATGCATAACGTGTGGTTATGTATGCATAACATGTGGTTATGTATGCATAACATGTGGTTATGTATGCATAACATGTGGTTATGTATGCATAATGTGTGGTTATGTATGCATAACGTGTGGTTGTGTATGCATAACATGTGGTTATGTATGCATAACATGTCGTTATGTATGCAAAACATGTGGTTATGTATGCATAACATGTGGTAATGTATGCATAACATGTGGTTATGTATGCATAACGGATGCATAAAGTATTTCGGTATATTTATAGAATAGGCTAGTACCATGGGGTGAAGGTCATTACATCTTGACAGGCCTGTGCCTGTCCATTATAACAGGCCCATGTCTCCATCATATAGACATGACAGGCGGACGGACAAGCGAATTGTTGAGATTTGGCATGAACTTTAGAAGTTGTAAAATTACTAACAGGTCAAGCCGAAACTGCCTTCTATACGCTTCTCTAGCCTTCAATTCTATGATAGTACATACAAACACTCTCATGATACATTCCTACAACTGCCTATGGGACATCTTGCAAACACTCTCATGATACATTCCTACAACTGCCTATGGGACATCATACAAACACTCTCATGATACATTCCTACAACTGACTATGAGACATCATACAAACACTCTCATGATACATTCCTACAACTGACTATGAGACACCATACAAACACTCTCATGATACATTCCTACAACTGCCTATGAGACATCATACAAACACTCTCATGATACATTCCTACAACTGCCTATGGGACATCTTGCAAACACTCTCATGATACATTCCTACAACTGACTATGGGACATCTTGCAAACACTCTCATGATACATTCCTACAACTGACTATGGGACATCTTGCAAACACTCTCATGATACAAATTTTAGAACAAACATTTTTTTCTAGATTTTCGGCTATTGTTGTATTTCCAAAGGAAAGAAGTCTATATTTTATTGTTTTTATAAGACTAAAGTAAATTAAATAAAAACGCTAAATATGAAGTTACAGAATTGGTCGATTATCAACATATTGCTAGAGTGATATAATCTGGCTTGCAATGTGAAACTTACAGAAGAACTCACAGTATTAGTGTTTATCTCACGCAAAGGTCCACAATGAGTTTTGATAAAAATAGTCACATAGGAGTAATGCTTGCCAATCACATGAGGTGCTGCAGTTAGCGTCACCAATCACATGGGGTGTTGCAATTAGCTGCACCAATCACATGGGGTGTTGCAATTAGCTGCACCAATCACTAGATGTGCTGCAGCTAGCATAACCAATCACATGTGTTATATATTATATATGCATGATATACTTTAACAGCTTTGCATTGAAGGATAAAAGGTACATGCACATGTAAATGCACATGTGCATTAAAACCTGTCATTCAAACAAGTTTTAAGTGTCCTAAGTAGTTTAAAAACAGAAACAATTTTCTTTTGGCAAAATGTTGAACCAACAAAATGCATTTTCAAAATATATAAAAAAGTATAACAGTTTGTTTATACAGACGCATACCCCAATAAAAATGGTGTATTTGCTGGACCTGTGCCTTGTTTCCTTGT
Organism: Watersipora subatra; assembly: GCF_963576615.1. Classification (NCBI taxonomy): domain Eukaryota; kingdom Metazoa; phylum Bryozoa; class Gymnolaemata; order Cheilostomatida; family Watersiporidae; genus Watersipora; species Watersipora subatra. The sequence continues at coordinate 38,593,982 of NC_088710.1, read as the reverse complement.
TATGCAGATAGCATGATATGTATTGGCTTGTGCAACTCCAAGGCAAATTAGATATAAAACTATCTTTACTTTCTGTGCAGCTGAGACTGACAATGACCTTGACATTACATGATAAACATTTTATTTACACTTACATTCTTGCAGGTTGCAGAACCATCTGATGCACATTCTTTTGCCTTCAAAGCTGCCTTTTTGTTTTGCTTCTAAAAGTCAAATAGGTATTGTTTGTGGCTGAGTTTGAAGAAAATTCTTATAACTTGAATTAGGGGTCAGCATGCTGGCTTTAGGCTGGGTTAAAATTATGCTGAACACTTTTGTCCCGGCTTTATTGACCTCCAACTTATAAAATTGCATCTGAAAGGAGAGGATTTGTGAAGGATTGTGCAATATGCTATGGTCTGGCAGCACCTACACTATACACCAGTGTTATGGTGTGGCAGCACCCACACTATACACCTATGCTATGGTCTGTCAGCACCTACACTATACACCTATGCTATGATTTGGCAGCACCTACGCTATACACCTATGCTATGGTCTGGCAGCACCTACACTATACGCCTATGCTATGGTCTGGCAGCACCTATACTATACACCTATGCTATGGTCTGGCAGCACCTACGCTATACACCTATGCTATGGTCTGGCAGCACCTATGCTATACACCTATGCTATGGTCTGGCAGCACCTATACTATACACCTATGCTATGGTCTGGCAGCACCTACGCTATACACCTATGCTATGGTCTGGCAGCACCTATGCTATACACCTATACTATGGTCTGGCAGCACCTACGCTATACACCTATGCTATGGTCTGGCAGCACCTATGCTATACACCTATGCTGTGGTCTGGCAGCACCTATGCTATACACCTATGCTATACAACCTGCGCACCGCTGAGCGCATCTTCACTTCACTAGGTCTTTAAGACACAGGATTATTTAAAAACTTTTTTAATTTGTTATTTTTTGGTTGTTTTAACTTTTTACAGACGATTTGGTTTATTAAATTTAGCTTCTACCTGCTTTCATACGACATAAAGCATTTGTTTTAAAATTATGTGTAATCACCTGCAGTGACTAGTAAACGTTTCCAAAAGGTTCTAAAGCTGTGAAACAAATTAAACAACTTTCAGTGTATTCTTATGTAAACATTTGCTTCAACAACTGTTGACAATAGCTGTTGACAATAGCATGCTAAGAAGGTCTTCGAGTGCATCAACTCTGTGTGCTACACATCCATTTTTTCTTAATATTACAGTTATCATGTTGGATGGAGTTACTAATTGTGCACTTTGTCTCACCATCTTACTAAATTTTAAGTATTGAGAAAATTCAACACCTGTTCCAATGCTTCAGATCATAATCCTAATTCAACACCTACTCCAATGCTTCAGATCATAATCCTAATTCAACACCTACTCTGATGCTTCAGATCATAATCCTAATTCAACACCTACTCCAATGCTTCAGATCATAATCCTAATTCAACACCTACTCCAATGCTTCAGATCATAATCCTAATTCAACACTTACTCCAATGCTTCAGATCATAATCCTAATTCAGCACCTACTTCGATGCTTCAGATCATAATCCTAATTCAACACCTACTCCGATGCTTCAGATCATAATCCTAATTCAGCACCTACTCCGATGCTTCAGATCATAATCCTAATTCAGCACCTACTCCGATGCTTCAGATCATAATCCTAATTCAACACCTACTCCGATGCTTCAGATCATAATCCTAATTCAGCACCTACTCCGATGCTTCAGATCATAATCCTAATTCAACACCTACTCCGATGCTTCAGATCATAATCCTAGTGCAACACCTACTCCGATGCTTCAGATCATAATCCTAATTCAACACCTACTCCGATGCTTCAGATCATAATCCTAATTCAACACCTACTCCGATGCTTCAGATCATAATCCTAATTCAACACCTACTCCGATGCTTCAGATCATAATCCTAATTCAGCACCTACTCCGATGCTTCAGATCATAATCCTAATTCAACACCTACTCCAATGCTTTAGATCATAATCCTAATTCAACACTTACTCCAATGCTTCAGATCATAATCCTAATTCAGCACCTACTCCGATGCTTCAGATCATAATCCTAATTCAACACCTACTCCGATGCTTCAGATCATAATCCTAATTCAGCACCTACTCCAATGCTTCAGATCATAATCCTAATTCAACACCTACTCCGATGCTTCAGATCATAATCCTAATTCAACACCTACTCCAATGCTTCAGATCATAATTCTAATTCAACACCTACTCCGATGCTTCAGATCATAATCTTAGTTCAACACCTACTCTAATGCTTCAAATCATAGTCCTAATTCAATACCTACTCCGATGCTTCAGATCATAATCCTAATTCAACACTTACTCCAATGCTTCAGATCATAATCCTAATTCAACACCTACTCTGATGCTTCAGATCAAACTCCTAGTTTAACACCTACTTCAATGCTTCAAATCATAATCCTAATTCAACACCTACTCCGATGCTTCAGACCATAATCCTAATTCAACACCTACTCCAATGCTTCAGATCATAATCCTAATGAAATCAAGCCACTGCCTATAATAGTAGACTCGCTTGATGCATTGCGCTTTCCTCACAAATCAATGAAAGTCTTTGGAAAAATTTAATGGTTACTTTTTAGTTTAATGACCTTTGTGAAAGGAAAATTTGAACAAGGTCAGCAATAGACTCACAAACAAAATAGTAAGAAACTAAACTTTAAAATTTTTGTCATGTCAGGCTTTAGGCTTTTGTAAAGATCAGTTAAAAGGGGATGACTGCGAACTAAAATGGCCGACTTACTTGTATGTACGATATATACCTGTAATTAACTGTACAGAGCTAGCAACTGGTATGTTACTTACTGATGCACGACTTCCTGCGACACTTGCAGCCATATCAAGGCCACTAGAGGCATTTCCAAGAACCAGTACCTTTTCATCAACTCCTATATCATCAGCACCCATATAGGCATGGGAGTGGATTATCCTTCCCTTAAATATATCTATCCCAGGAAGATTAGGAGTATATGGAAAACCGTGTATGCCAGTACATATAATAACTGCGTCATATCTTAGCGTGCGTGGCTCAATCTTCCTCTCCAAATCCTCGACCTTAATAAAGTAAATACATATAATGAAGATGTTAACAGTGTATCTCATTCGCAAAACCAATGGCAACCCTATTTAAAGTAGGTCAAGGTTCTATATTATATTTATAATTTTTTATTACATAGCTGTCTGTCTTTACTTTTTTACCTACCGTGACATTCCAGCAACCTGTATTTTCATGATCATCTGTCTGGGTAACTGAATGAACTTTGTGACGCAGCTTGATTTTATCATCAAGCCTGAACAATTTGCAGTAGCTCAGTACATACTGGTAGACCTGCAGGTAACAAAACAATAATTCAGTACCTACTGAAGATCAGAAGGTAGCAAACGCAGTAGATCAGTACATACTGGTAGACCTGCAGGTAACAACACAATAATTCAGTACCTACTGATAGATCAGAAGGTAGCAAACGCAGTAGATCAGTACATACTGGTAGATAAGTAGGTTTGTCGAGTTGAGACTAGTTATAGCAAGTCTCACTTACCATGTATCTAGTAAGGTAGGATAGGTAACTAGTCTCACCTACCATGGCTCTAGTAAGGTAGGATAAGTAACTAGTCTCACCTACCATGTCCCTAGTAAGGTAGGATGGATAGTTGGCTGGTAAAGGGTGCTCACTAAACGCCATGGTCTCCTTGCTCGAGTTGGTAATCAGTCCTTCATATGCTGTGCTGATTCCATACTCTGGTTTGTGAGGAGACCACAGCCCCGCTGCAAATGTACATGTTTAGCTCATACAGTTTTATGACTCTGGCTTTTCTGACCGGACTTTTAATGTACTATAAGACTTCAATCGGCGATTTACTAAACATTACTAAACTACTTCCAACATTTAAATTGAAACATTCTAACATGACATTTGGCTCTTTCAAGCTCTGCAGTTTCGTAATTAAAATTAAAAAAGACTAAAGGTAAAAACTAGCAAAGGAGAAACCAAGTAACAAGGAATAGAGTAAGGCTTGCTGCATATCACCATCCAAGTTCTCTATTATATCTCTATCACGATCCAAGTTCTCTATAATATCTCTATCACAATCCAAGTTCTCTATAATATCTCTATCACAATCCAAGTTCTATATAATATATCTATCACAATCCAAGTTCTCTATAATATCTCTATCACCTTCCCATTTCTTATAGTATCACCTTCCAACTTTTCTATAGTAATTACTTTTTATCTATTTTATGCTGTCTCCTAAGAGAAGCATTACCGTTATAAATTTCTTGTTGAGATTTAATGTTAGTATTAACTCTTTATGTTTCCTATTTCGGTTTGTAGTACACCTAACAGTACACCTAACAGTACACGTAACAGTATGCCTAACAGTACGCCTAACAGTGCGCCTAACAGTATGCCTAACAGTTCGCCTAATAGTACACCTAACAGCACACCTAACAATACACCTAACAGTACACCTAATAGTACACTTAACAGTACACCTAACAGTACACCTAATAGTACACCTAACAGTACACCTGACAGTACACCTAACAATACACTTAATAGTACGCCTCACAGTACGCCTAACAGTACGCTTAACAGTACGCCTAACAGTGCGCGTAACAGTACGCCTAACAGTACGCCTAATAGTACACCTAACAGTACACCTAACAGTACACCTAACAATACACTTAATAGTACGCCTCACAGTACGCCTAACAGTACGCTTAACAGTACGCCTAACAGTACGCGTAACAGTACGCCTAACAGTACGCCTAACAGTACGCCTAACAGTTTCAATGGCTTGTAAAAACCTAAAAACTAGTTTGCAGATTGTAATGGTGAAACGTTTATCTTATTATCACTTTCAAGTACTCCTTTCATAAACCATTTTCATCTAGGATGAAACTTCTATATGCAAGAAGCTCACTCCGTATTTGAAATTATGTCAAATTAATAATGGAGTAATAATGTCATAATAATAATGAAGTTATGATTTCATATTGATAATGAGAACAGAGAAGAGAGGATAAGTAAGAAAAAACTAGTTCAAGCTCACCTACTCGGTCTGTCATCTCATAGCAGACAGCATCTAGGCCTTCATCTAACGCTGTTTTCAGAGAGAGAATCCCACTGTTTCCCGCACCTACTATTGCCACCTTCATTTCCACTCCACGAGTTAAGCTATGCAGTAGCGGACTGGAGAACTGGGGGTTCACTGAGAGATCATGACTGTAGTAAAATTAGAAAGTACTCATCACATTTGCTGCAATTACCCATTCACATACAATTACTAGAACGCATCTTGTTTATTTAAACTTTCTATTAATGGGGTTGTCCTCAGGGGCTGCACCAGAATCTTGATGCCACCTCTGTGATGTAACCGGATGAGTAGGATTCGTCATGCTGTCCTTAGGATGTGGATGGCCAATGTTTTTTTGCACTAACTACCCCAGTGTCCTTAGTTGACCACTACATACATATACATGTATATATATAGCTTCACAGTTTATCTTCAAGTCAGACTAGTGGGAATTGTAGTAGAAAGAAGAACAGGTCAGTGAATTACACCATATCTTTCTGTCAAATTTGAAGAATGAACTATGTTTTATTACTGCTATGTTTTTGCTTGTTATATAACTATTCAAAATGGATTATATCTAATTAATACTATGTAATTGCAGGCTTCACGGTACTGAATAATGCCTTACTTATTGCTTATAAATCAGCTATGAGGCAACCTTCCAGATCAGTAAAGTCTCCTTAATTACGCAATTCCAAATAACAATCCGAGTTTTCGGGTTTTTATACAAAACCCTACAATGACACATAGCGTTAACATAACGACTCTTATTAAAGTAAAAATTTAGACAAACTTAAGTTACTAGATTAAGTAACTCAAATGAGCCAATTTGCTAATTTCGTCATTTACTAGTTTAGTCAACTTAACCAATGGCATCAACATTACCTGCCACTGTTTTTGAACTGATTTTTATTACCCGTGCAACAATAAGCATTTAACCAATCTAACATATACGAAGTTTAGCAATACACTAGTAAATACATCAAATTCATCCCTATCAAGAACATGGCTCACATAACTAGCAAACATATGACTCACATAGCTAGTAAACATGACTCGGATTAATAGCCTACATAAGACTCACATAACTACCATACATATGACTGAAAATGACAACCTAAAGATAACAGTTTAAAGGTAACAGTCTGAAAGTAGCAGTCTGAAGGTGACAGTCTGAAGGTGACAGTCTGATGGTGACAGTCTGAAGGTGACAGTCGGAAGGTGACAATCTGAAGGTGACAGTCTGAAGGTGACAGTTTGAAGGTGACAGCCTGAAAGTGACAGTCTAAAGGTGACAGCCTAAATGCGACAGTCTGAAGGTGACAGTCTGAATGTGACAGTCTGAAGGTGACAGTTTGAAGGTGACAGCCTGAAAGTGACAGTCTAAAGGTGACAGTCTAAAGGTGACAGCCTAAATGCGACAGTCTGAAGGTGACAGTCTGAAGGTGACACTCTAAAGGTGACAGTCTGAAGGTGACAGTCTGAAAGTGACAGCCTAAATGCGACAGTCTGAAGGTGACACTCTAAAGGGGACAGTCTGAAGGTGACAGTCTGAAGGTGACAGTCTGAAGGTGACAGTCTGAAGGTGACAGTCTGAAGGTGACAGTCCGAAGGTGACAGCCTGAAGGTGATAGTCTGAAGTTGTCAGTCTGAGAGTAACCATAAGCAAGTTGTATGATTGGCTACTTACTTAGTAATTAACATTTTTAGTGATTGTGTAAACCTGATGTAAAACTGACTGCTACCCCTCTGCATAATTGAGGTTGATTGGAGCTTTGGATGTTTTTACACAAGTTCAAGCTCAATGGATGTGAATAAATAGAGGGAGATATAAGACACCTGACACAGTATATTAACCTACGAGCTGAGATGTAAGTTGAGACTGTGCATGATAACTAATCCAACACAAGTTGTGTCATGAATACCATTGGAAAGTCAAAGCAAGGTATCATGACCAATGAAACTTGTTTTGAAGTGAATAAGCAAAATTTGATGCCAAAGTCCGAGCTAAAACAGGATAAACTCAGTAACTCTAATAAAGGATGAGAAAGTGTTACTTGGCATAGTTGGCCATAACCTTGTTAGTATCTGCTTGTAGTTGAAACACATCAATTATATTAGTACAGTTTTAGCTTATTCAGGTTCTTCAATATCTTGGCTTTCAAATGAGCCATTGTTTGACATGGTGAGACAGACATTTGTTGGTGTTTATAGGATTTCCCTAGAGCTCTACCGCAGAAATGTTCAATGGTATAGGCTCGCAAATTATGACATCACAATTTTTATATTTGGTGTTGTGTGCACTTACCACTTATTTATCAACTACGATAATGACGCTAGTGGCAGGCGAAGGTAGGACAACTCCAGAGAACCAATGATGATGACAAAGGAATACGTGTCATTAGCTCTCCGTGTACAGATTATTTCTATGATAAAGAGCTCAGATTCCAAGTACCATACTATATTTTCCCGATGATATTATGCACTAGCTTCCTCTTTTTATCGTGATGTTGAGGGGAATGACTGAGGCTAATTAATTTCAAGCATTGCGTGATCTTGTGAAAGTGCAATTTACATATAGTCCTAGGGCCCGCCAGTGCAGGTCACAATTTAATTGATGTGATTTCATTACCTTATATCAACGACAGTGTATTTATTGAAGCATAATCATATTTAGAAAGCATTTAGAATCTTATATATAAAACGATGCGATAACAATTACTATAAATGTTCAAAATGAACGAAAGGATGAAAAAAGCAAACTCTAACAATCACCCGAAATCTATACCCAGAACATGTGTTTGTATTGGGCAGGCATTGGATCCCCAGGCATTGTTGATTATTTAGAATCCTAGTTTATTATTAGCGCTCACTGGGTTTAAGAGCACCAATTGTCACAGAAAAGCGCAGCCTCAATGGCAGCGAAAGGGATCGAATACCTAAGGCTAAATGATAATTATGACATCCCATTGTGGGAACCACATCCAAGTGTTTTTTTATTGCACAACATATTTTTGACACCCTGTTTTTATAGTTCTATTATTCTTTGTGTATTGAATATAGGCTCATTCGAAAACCAAGACTCTGAAGTACTGAAATATATGATAAAAGTACTGATATAATTGATGTGCTTTAAAGGGTGCTGTGTTATCTTATCTCTGTATATTCAACTATAATTAATTATCAGTGAAGTGTTTAGAATTTGGCGCACTGAAAACATGAATGACATCAACGGATAGTTTAGAATTTAGCCAACTGACAGCAGGTGTGTAACATCAAATGAACATTCCCCTTCGTTGATGAGTATTTAGACCAGAAATCTCAACATTAAATTTTATTGTTGATAAGCTAGCATATAAACACTATTGCTCTAAGCTCTTGTTGCCATCAAATCAATGACTCAATTATTACTAACTTGCAATGTAGCTCACTAAACACACTTTTGAAGCAAAGTTTTAATATTTTAGTAAACTTACTTTAATTGTATTGTTGCATTTTTTAAGTATTTGTTTCTGGCTAAGCGGTTTTGCCTCGTGTTAACTATAACTTTCAGTCAACCTTTTAGAAAGCTCTTTTCAAACTGATTCATGGAGAAAGACTGAGCGATGCTATTCTCAAAAGCGGCCTCTCGCATACTTACTCGGTCATATAGTGTAGTGGTCAATGAGAAGCGGACTACTTGTATCTCAAGGAAGTATCACAGATGTCTGAGCAGTCTGTGTAGAGATGTGACTACTAGTACGCTAGCAGTCTCGTGTGTAATGACAGATCGTCATGTGCAATCACTACATGCATAATTATTTCCTAGCACGACAAGATGATGCAGTGGTGTAGGGCTAATCATGTGCTTGTGAATCTGAGGCCCTGAGTTTGACTCCCATGTGAGCTAATCTTTTTTCCTTTGACCTTTGACCCTCTTTGGGTGGCTTCAGACAGGTGAACAGACCGACACGCTTTCATTATAGTAAATATATTAAAAGAGTCATATATTTTTATATATGTCAAACTTACATGTTAAATGAGCAGATCAGGTCTCCGCAAACACCAGATCTTGAGAATCAGTAAAATTAGTAAAATCTTACATAGGTCGCTCCACATGAGTTCAACCATTTCAGATGATGTTCATCCTTTCTGATAATGAATGAGAACCATACTATTCCTCTACCCTTTGCATAGATTAAAGCTAGCTATAGCTATAACAATGAGTTATTGGCTATGCTAAGTTGCCTTCTTTTGAAAGCCTGCTGTGGCTTTTGGGTAGCGATTATGAGAAAACTAGATATTACATGTATGTACTCTTATGATTAAGCGGTGTGAAAGCTTGGAACAGGATTATTTGCCAGCCAAATGTAAGTGGCAGTTGCTAGAGACAAATGATTATGTGTACTTACCCGTTTCTTAGCTGTCGACTGGCATCCTACTTCCTGTGATAACTAACGTCGCTGTGCACTGTGTCGCTGTGCACTGTCCCATGACAAACGATGGCATGCAAGCGTATCAGCAAAATAAGCATATCAGTGAAATAGGTTGAAAGTTGATAAACAAGCTTAGAACATTGAGCATTGCGTACTCATCAGATTGGCTCGGTGACAGTTTCTTTGACTATGAGCAGCTGCCAATAAAATTTAGAACCTTCATTAGACCTAATGAACCAAACCGGAGAGGTGAGAGGTGCACCTTCTAACTGGTTCAATCAACTGATCAATAACATATCAATGAATGATCTGAAAAGCGTGCTATATATCTGTTTGCACTCCTAGGCATATCAGGGGTCTAAGAATGTGTTCCGAGTTACTATATTGGTATTATCTATATATACGCTTTTCAAAGTTTGTGTATTCGCGCATTCCTCGGCCAGTTGCGAGTGTGCTCGGCCAGTTATGTTACAATTGCTGCTTTCGTTTGGAACCATTTCATACTTTTCTGGCCGTTCGATACCTTTCGCAATGTCTTCTGAACTGAAACCTGTCTGCTTGATTTAGAGGAAAGAAAGGATGGAAAGCTTTCAAGCGTGAGCAGCTAGTCATCAAAAGGAGCCTTTTGAAAGTGATTACTGGTGTATGTTTGTTGACCTATAAGAGGTAAGCAATTATAAGAACAATTTCCGGTTCAACCCCCTTCGTTTTCCAAATACACTATTCAACTTGATTTTTACATTTTTCTCTTCACAGATTACAAGAGATACCTAGATGAATAGCGCCACTCGACTCAGCCACCGGAATGAAAACAGTTGTTCCATCTCATCTTGTGTCCATCCACCGACTCGGCGAGTCGATTGAACCACTCGCTATGAATCATAAGTTATAAGATTTTTTAAAGTTACAGTTAACCGGTTGTTTATTACATAGCGTGTGAAACTCGCTGGAAGATATGGAGGGTATATTGTCCGCATTGGGTTATTGGTCTTGCAGAATGTATATCGCTGTTCGAAGACCAGCCATGTGCGGTAAAATAATCGAGCTTTTGAAAGAAGTTGTAAGAGTTGTTTTCGTGCAAAGTATCGTAAAATCTTTATGTGAGCGTCATGGCATTCTATTTTGCAACCCTTCATTTAGAGTGGGGCTTTATTAGAGATGACGTTCGAGTAAATAGTGGCGACATATTTTTCAAATGCCTCGTCAGTGTGTTAAGTTAAATTTAACCCTTTCCCGGGCGAATCCGCATGCTGTCCATATTTTCGAACTCTCCTTCGGGAGATGTGACATTACCTCTTTTGAATGCAAAGAGTTTGCTAACTTACTTCCAAAATTTAAATAAATATGCGCGCGGAAGCTGCTACGTGTCTCTACTGCTATTTCTTGATATCTATTGCTTACTATTAACCAACAATGATCTTATAGCCTGAGTTGCAATTCGTTAAAGCTATCAAGTTTTTTACTTCGTTATAAATTTTAAGGCATATTTTCATTTTATTTTTATATTTAACAAAGTTGCATAAAAGCTCATTGCACTCATTGATATGTTTGCTACAGTTTGCAGCCACAACTGACTTTTTATGTGCAATAGAACGAGAGGTACCGGTGTCGATTCGTCATAAACTGAGTTCAGATCACCACAATCATGCTATCAAACATAATAAGCATTCATGCTATCAAACATAATAAGCATTCATGCTATCAAACATAATAAGCAATCATGCTATCAAACATAATAAGCAATCATGCTATCAAACATAATAAGCAATCATGCTATCAAACATAATAAGCAATCATGCTATCAAACATAATAAGCAATCATGCTATCAAACATAATAAGCATTCATGCTATCAAACATAATAAGCATTCATGCTATCAAACATAATAAGCAATCATGCTATCAAACATAATAAGCAATCATGCTATCAAACATAATAAGCAATCATGCTATCAAACATAATAAGCATTCATGCTATCAAACATAATAAGCATTCATGCTATCAAACATAATAAGCAATCATGCTATCAAACATAATAAGCATTTATGCTATCAAACATAATAAGCAATCATGCTATCAAACATAATAAGCAATCATGCTATCAAACATAATAAGCATTCATGCTATCAAACATAATAAGCATTCATGCTATCAAACATAATAAGCAATCATGCTATCAAACATAATAAGCAATCATGCTATCAAACATAATAAGCATTTATGCTATCAAACATAATAAGCAATCATGCTATCAAACATAATAAGCAATCATGCTATCAAACATAATAAGCATTCATGCTATCAAACATAATAATCATTCATGCTATCAAACATAATAAGCAATCATGCTATCAAACATAATAAGCAATCATGCTATCAAACATAATAAGCAATCATGCTATCAAACATAATAAGCAATCATGCTATCAAACATAATAAGCAATCATGCTATCAAACATAATAAGCAATCATGCTATCAAACATAATAAGCAATCATGCTATCAAACATAATAAGCATTCATGCTATCAAACATAATAAGCATTCATGCTATCAAACATAATAAGCAATCATGCTATCAAACATAATAAGCAATCATGCTATCAAACATAATAAGCATTCATGCTATCAAACATAATAAGCATTCATGCTATCAAACATAATAAGCATTCATGCTATCAAACATAATAAGCAATCATGCTATCAAACATAATAAGCAATCATGCTATCAAACATAATAAGCAATCATGCTATCAAACATAATAAGCATTCATGCTATCAAACATAATAAGCAATCATGCTATCAAACATAATAAGCATTCATGCTATCAAACATAATAATCATTCATGCTATCAAACATAATAAGCATTCATGCTATCAAACATAATAAGCATTCATGCTATCAAACATAATAAGCAATCATGCTATCAAACATAATAAGCAATCATGCTATCAAACATAATAAGCATTCATGCTATCAAACATAATAAGCAATCATGCTATCAAACATAATAAGCATTCATGCTATCAAACATAATAATCATTCATGCTATCAAACATAATAAGCAATCATGCTATCAAACATAATAAGCAATCATGCTATCAAACATAATAAGCATTCATGCTATCAAACATAATAAGCATTCATGCTATCAAACATAATAAGCAATCATGCTATCAAACATAATAAGCAATCATGCTATCAAACATAATAAGCAATCATGCTATCAAACATAATAAGCAATCATGCTATCAAACATAGTAAGCAATCATGCTATCAAACATAATAAGCATTCATGCTATCAAACATAATAAGCATTCATGCTATCAAACATAATAAGCAATCATGCTATCAAACATAATAAGCAATCATGCTATCACTGGAAATTTATAAGTTTTATAATGGAATATAATGAAATAATTATATCAAATGCCACAAATATATAAATTTTCAAAATTGAGTGAGATAAACAGTAAGTCTAATATAGGCGGCATCAGATATTAACATTTTAAAACAAATGTTAACATTTTTTTAAACAGAAATATTAGCACCATTTTCTTGGCCATTTGCTTTCTGATATTCGCTTCTGTTTGAAACCGTTTCATATTCTTCAGGCCGACCTTTCACAATATCTTCTAACCTCAAACCTTTTTATCGTTTTATAGAGAAGAAAGGATGGAAAGCTCTCAGGCGGGAGAGTCTAGTCGTCGAAGGAAACCTTTTGAAAGCGATCGCCGGTGTATATTTGTTTACCTCTAAGAGGTAAGCGATTACAAGAACAATATGCTGTTCAAAACCCCCTTGTTTTTCAAATTGGCTTTTCAACTTGAGTTTCACATTTTCTCTTTACAGATATCGAGAGATGAATAGAAGTCGACTTGGCCATCGGAATGGAGGAAGCTGTTTCGTCTCATGTCAGTCCACGGATGTGGCCAGTCGATCGATTCACTCGCAATGATTCGTAAGTTATAAGCCTTTTTAAAGTTACTGTTATCAGGTAGTTTATTGTATAGCGTACGCTTTATTGTAAAGCGGTCGTATATATCCGCTAATGAGAAGGTATATCGTCCGCATCAGGTTATCGGTCTCGCGGAATGTATATACATGTACGCACACCGGCCATGCATGTTAAAGTAATCGAGCTTTCAAAAGAATTTGTTCGTTATGTCGTGTTTTCGTGCGAAGTACCATAAAACCTTTATGTGAACGCCATGGCGTTCTATTTTTCAACCCTTCCCTTAGAGTGACGCTTTATTAGAAGTATCTTACTGCCGACTCGCCGTAGATCTTTAAATAAATACGTGCGATAAAACCGCTACACGTCTCTGTCTACCAGTTGATATCAATCGCTCGAGATTAACTTACGACGATCTTATAGCCCGCCTATCAACTTGTCGAAGCTTTCAAGTTTTTTATTTCGTTTTAAATACGAAAGCGCATTTTCATTTTACAGTCAGACCCCTACCTACAAGTTCCCCAAATTGCGAGAAACTCGAGATACGAGTTGATTTTTGAGCAAATTTCCTTCTCGAGAAACAAATAATCTTTGAGATAGGAGCTTGCAGCTGGCTCTAGATGGCCACTGTTATATGGGGTCTAAGTATGTGTGACTTTTGAGTGAAGTTATGCTTTGTCAAAGGGTTGACTTTTTATGACTCTTCATTTTGGCGTAATGAACAGCTGAGTAGCTGCTAGCAATCTACTGGCTAGGCAGTCGATTTACCTTATATCTACATGTATTACCGGCGCAAAACGATAGATAATTTAATAGAAAGCAAAGTTAGTTAAAGTAAGTCTAGTAAATGATTAAAACTTAGCCGTGTGTTTAGTGAGCTAAATAAATTCGGGTTAAATTCCAGGTTCAACTGCTCCTAAGGATGAGCATACACTAAAATTTATTAGGTTTTATTAAAAGGTTTCAGTTTTTTTTATTTATTTTAATTAACTTGGTGCAACTGGGCATGTGTCCAGTATTGCAGGTTTCTTTGCCACTGGACTCATGTATGTTCAGCCAATCAGGTTTGTTCAACTGCTCTCTAAGATGAATTTACATTAAATTTTATTATATAGCTTTTGGTAGGGGTTGCTTAGGAGTGGGCTAGGAGTGGGCTAGGAGTGGGCTAGGAGTGGGCTAGGAGTGGGCTAGGAGTGGGCTAGGAGTGGGCTAGGAGAAGTTCGAAGAAAGAGGCTCACAATTGTTGCTACAATGATTAAGTAAATCTGTTTAAACTACGATTGTCAAGAACTCCTAAGCGAAGCAAATCTCGTTACAACATGCTAACAACATCATAATATCGTTACGATATGCGAATATCATAACGATTTGTTAAATTGTTATAAGAATAATGAAGGAAAAAGATAAATACAACGATAGAACATTCTAACAAGCAAAGTTGACTCCGAAGGGTGTTTCCTAGAAATAGGGAAAGTAGTTCTTCCCTGAGCACATTTCTTCGTTCTCGAATCACGAGCGTACATATGGAATGCGCCTCTGGAATGACCCGATGTGCGAACAATGAATCTTTGCCTCGGTTCGTTTTTAAATGACCTGTAACGCAAAAAGTCAAATACTTATGAGTGATTTTCGATGACTAAGCGACGTCTAGTCATTTAGATGTCTCTCGCTATCTGTATAGAGACAAATGTAACAATCGAGTTGGAAAGCTAACTGGTAAAGCGAGAGGTTTTGAATGGTAAAACAATCTCACAACAACTGACTTATCTCTCATAGGTTGACGAATATACACTAGCCATCACTTCGGAAAGGCGCCCTTTGGCGAGTAGGAACAATCGTGAGAACATTGGCCATCACTTCTTCCCTATATATAGAGCAGACAGGTTTGAGATAGGAAGACATTCTGACAGGCGTCAAACAGCCAGAAGCGTATGAAATAGTTCCAAATGGAAGCAGCGATCAAAACGCAACTGGATTAGCAAACGACGCTAATATTTCCATTTTAAAACTGTTAGTATTTGTTTTAAAATCTTAATTTTTGATGTCGCGTGTATTATAATTAAGGTTTAGGTCACTCGATCCTTTACATATATACATGTATTCGTGGCATTTGATAGATTATTGTTATTATTATTATATAACTATATTTTAATCATAACTATATTATAAACATAATTATATTATAAACATAACTATATTATAATCATAACTATATTATAATCATAACTATATTATAATCATAACTATATTATAAACATAACTATATTATAAACCTAACTATATTATAATCATAACTATATTATAAATATAACTATATTATAATCATAACTATATTATAAATATAACTATATTATAATCATAACTATATTATAAATATAACTATATTATAAACCCAACTATATTATAATCATAACTATATTATAAATATAACTATATTATAATCATAACTATATTATAAATATAACTATATTATAATCATAACTATATTATAAACATAACTATATTATAATCATAACTATATTATAATCATAACTATATTATAATCATAACTATATTATAAACATAACTATATTATAAACCTAACTATATTATAATCATAACTATATTATAAATATAACTATATTATAATCATAACTATATTATAAATATAACTATATTATAATCATAACTATATTATAAATATAACTATATTATAAACCCAACTATATTATAATCATAACTATATTATAAATATAACTATATTATAAACATAATTATATTATAAACATCACTATATTATAATCATAACTATATTATAAACATAACTATATTATAATCATAACTATATTATAAACCTAACTATATTATAATCATAACTATATTATAAATATAACTATATTATAATCATAACTATATTATAAATATAACTATATTATAATCATAACTATATTATAAATATAACTATATTATAAACCCAACTATATTATAATCATAACTATATTATAAACATAACTATATTATAAATATAACTATATTATAAACATAACTATATTATAAACATAACTATATTATAAACATAACTATATTATCAACTCACAGGTTTATACCGTATTATTTTATAGCCTCATCGCAGTTATATACACTAGGCTTGCTATGTATCAACACTAATAAATTCTCTCCTAGTGCACATAAAAAACAGTTTTGGCTACAAACTGTGGCGAACATATCAAAAAGTGCGTGCAGCTTTAACACAACATAGTTCTACCATAAAAATAAGCCTTCATATTTAGTGAAACAAAATATTAAAAGCTTTGGAAAATTTCAACGCAGGCTGTAGGATCGATGTAGGTTAATTGCAAGCAATAGTAATTGATCGATAGAGATGTTTCTCAACTTCTAAAATTAATAGGTTTTTACTTCGGTTTTTGCATGAAGGGCCTATTACATAAACATTGCTTCTTCAAGACTCTCGTTTTTAAAATATATTCCTAGTTTTAATAGATTATTACTATACAACTTGTATCTTTTCAGTATTGTCGTATGACATTTGACGATGCCATGGCTGTTATGTTTGGCTTCACAATAAACATTGTTAAACGACTCGTATCGACATGTGAGCAGCAAGAGAAAAGATTTCAGGTCAGAAGAAAACGTACTCTATATCGAAAAACCTAACAAAATGTATTCAAGCAAATGATGTTAGGTAAGGCGACAATCAGATCGCAACTGAAAGTTATCATGGATGCTTTCTAAAATCTTTTACGAGTTTTTATTTTTGTTTCCGTGTGTATTGTAAACATTGATTGTTGATGTATTTAAGAGTATGAATATTCCGATATGACGAACATGAAAAGAACTAACGAATGATGTGAACTACGACACCAACTTACCGAGATATAGTCTCGGTAAGTTGTATTATGGGATTTGTTAGGCTATATTGGTGTCTGAGCTCAGGGCTGTACAGGTGGTCTTGGCAATTACGGTGAGTGAATAAAGCTAGTGGGTAAGCTAGTAGATTAGGTAGTATAAGGCAGTATTGGAAAGATACAAGGAGGGATAGGAAAGACGAACTCTCTTCGGGTTCTTCACATCAATACGTGTAAGTGTACATATTTATCCAACATGGCGCAGTTGACTGAAGTTCTAGAATTTTTTTGTGTTATCGTAAGCAATAATTTTCTGGTTTCAGTGTAAGTTTAACGTTTGATAGGACCCTTTCACAAGCGTGCAGATGAGGTGACGTGTAGTAGGGTAGTGGCATGCAGACGAGTTGTGAGGCTGTGAGGTGTTGAAGCGGTGAAGTGTCGGTGTTTGAAAGGTGCAGAACTTTCTTGTTCGTTAAGCAGCAGAAAAAGTTTAGAATTTGAAAATAAAAAGAGAGGTGTAGAGTGGGTTGGTGGTATGAAAAATATTGTGTTGTGACAGATCGGTTAGCCGAAGCTGGTGTTTGGTGAGCATGATGATGGCTCGCGGGAGAGATTCGACGAAGAAATGAGTTTATGTATGGAGAGTGAAGTGGAGAGGTTATGAAGTTGATGAGGATGGTGACAGAGTGTTTATGTATGGAGAGTGCAGTGGAGAGGTTATGAAGTTGATGAGGATGGTGACAGAGTGTTTATGTATGGAGAGTGCAGTGGAGAGGTTATGAAGTTGATGAGGATGGTGACAGAGTGTTTATGTATGGAGAGTGCAGTGGAGAGGTTATGAAGTTGATGAGGATGGTGACAGAGTGTTTATGTATGGAGAGTGCAGTGGAGAGGTTATGAAGTTGATGAGGATGGTGACAGAGTGTTTATGTATGGAGAGTGCAGTGGAGAGGTTATGAAGTTGATGAGGATGGTGACAGAGTGTTTATGTATGGAGAGTGCAGTAGAGAGGTTATGAAGTTGATGAGGATGGTGACAGAGTGTTTATGTATGGAGAGTGCAGTGGAGAGGTTATGAAGTTGATGAGGATGGTGACAGAGTGTTTATGTATGGAGAGTGCAGTAGAGAGGTTATGAAGTTGATGAGGATGGTGACAGAGTGTTTATGTATGGAGAGTGCAGTGGAGAGGTTATGAAGTTGATGAGGATGGTGACAGAGTGTTTATGTATGGAGAGTGCAGTAGAGAGGTTATGAAGTTGATGAGGATGGTGACAGAGTGTTTATGTATGGAGAGTGCAGTGGAGAGGTTATGAAGTTGATGAGGATGGTGACAGAGTGTTTATGTATGGAGAGTGCAGTGGAGAGGTTATGAAGTTGATGAGGATGGTGACAGAGTGTTTATGTATGGAGAGTGCAGTGGAGAGGTTATGAAGTTGATGAGGATAGTGACAGAGTGTTTATGTATGGAGAGTGCAGTGGAGAGGTTATGAAGTTGATGAGGATGGTGACAGAGTGTTTATGTATGGAGAGTGCAGTGGAGAGGTTATGAAGTTGATGAGGATGGTGACAGAGTGTTTATGTATGGAGAGTGCAGTGGGGAGGTTATGAAGTTGATGAGGATGGTGACAGAGTGTTTATGTATGGAGAGTGCAGTGGAGAGGTTATGAAGTTGATGAGGATGGTGACAGAGTGTTTATGTATGGAGAGTGCAGTGGAGAGGTTATGAAGTTGATGAGGATGGTGACAGAGTGTTTATGTATGGAGAGTGCAGTGGAGAGGTTATGAAGTTGATGAGGATGGTGACAGAGTGTTTATGTATGGAGAGTGCAGTGGAGAGGTTATGAAGTTGATGAGGATGGTGACAGAGTGTTTATGTATGGAGAGTGCAGTGGGGAGGTTATGAAGTTGATGAGGATGGTGACAGAATGTTTATGTATGGAGAGTGCAGTGGAGAGGTTATGAAGTTGATGAGGATGGTGACAGAGTGTTTATGTATGGAGAGTGCAGTGGAGAGGTTATGAAGTTGATGAGGATGGTGACAGAGTGTTTATGTATGGAGAGTGCAGTGGGGAGGTTATGAAGTTGATGAGGATGGTGACAGAGTGTTTATGTATGGAGAGTGCAGTGGAGAGGTTATGAAGTTGATGAGGATGGTGACAGAGTGTTTATGTATGGAGAGTGCAGTGGAGAGGTTATGAAGTTGATGAGGATGGTGACAGAGTGTTTATGTATGGAGAGTGCAGTGGAGAGGTTATGAAGTTGATGAGGATGGTGACAGAGTGTTTATGTATGGAGAGTGCAGTGGAGAGGTTGTGAAGTTGATGAGGATGGTGACAGAGTGTTTATGTATGGAGAGTGCAGTGGAGAGGTTATGAAGTTGATGAGGATGGTGACAGAGTGTTTATGTATGGAGAGTGCAGTGGAGAGGTTATGAAGTTGATGAGGATGGTGACAGAGTGTTTATGTATGGAGAGTGCAGTGGAGAGGTTATGAAGTTGATGAGGATAGTGACAGAGTGTTTATGTATGGAGAGTGCAGTGGAGAGGTTATGAAGTTGATGAGGATGGTGACAGAGTGTTTATGTATGGAGAGTGCAGTGGAGAGGTTATGAAGTTGATGAGGACGGTGACAGAGTGTTTATGTATGGAGAGTGCAGTGGAGAGGTTATGAAGTTGATGAGGACGGTGACAGAGTGTTTATGTATGGAGAGTGCAGTGGAGAGGTTATGAAGTTGATGAGGACGGTGACAGAGTGTTTATGTATGGAGAGTGCAGTGGAGAGGTTATGAAGTTGATGAGGATGGTGACAGAGTGTTTATGTATGGAGAGTGCAGTGGAGAGGTTATGAAGTTGATGAGGATGGTGACAGAGTGTTTATGTATGGAGAGTGCAGAGGAGAGGTTATGAAGTTGATGAGGATGGTGACAGAGTGTTTATGTATGGAGAGTGCAGTGGAGAGGTTATGAAGTTGATGAGGATGGTGACAGAGTGTTTATGTATGGAGAGTGCAGTGGAGAGGTTATGAAGTTGATGAGGATGGTGACAGAGTGTTTATGTATGGAGAGTGCAGTGGAGAGGTTATGAAGTTGATGAGGATGGTGACAGAGTGTTTATGTATGGAGAGTGCAGCGGAGAGGTTATGAAGTTGATGAGGATGGTGACAGAGTGTTTATGTATGGGGAGTGCAGTGGAGAGGTTATGAAGTTGATGAGGATGGTGACAGAGTGTTTATGTATGGAGAGTGCAGTAGAGAGGTTATGAAGTTGATGAGGATGGTGACAGAGTGTTTATGTATGGAGAGTGCAGTGGAGAGGTTATGAAGTTGATGAGGATGGTGACAGAGTGTTTATGTATGGAGAGTGCAGTGGAGAGGTTATGAAGTTGATGAGGATGGTGACAGAGTGTTTATGTATGGAGAGTGCAGTGGAGAGGTTATGAAGTTGATGAGGATGGTGACAGAGTGTTTATGTATGGAGAGTGCAGTGGAGAGGTTATGAAGTTGATGAGGATGGTGACAGAGTGTTTATGTATGGAGAGTGCAGTGGAGAGGTTATGAAGTTGATGAGGATGGTGACAGAGTGTTTATGTATGGAGAGTGCAGTGGGGAGGTTATGAAGTTGATGAGGATGGTGACAGAGTGTTTATGTATGGAGAGTGCAGTGGAGAGGTTATGAAGTTGATGAGGATGGTGACAGAGTGTTTATGTATGGAGAGTGCAGTGGGGAGGTTATGAAGTTGATGAGGATGGTGACAGAGTGTTTATGTATGGAGAGTGCAGTGGAGAGGTTATGAAGTTGATGAGGATGGTGACAGAGTGTTTATGTATGGAGAGTGCAGTGGAGAGGTTATGAAGTTGATGAGGATGGTGACAGAGTGTTTATGTATGGAGAGTGCAGTGGAGAGGTTATGAAGTTGATGAGGATGGTGACAGAGTGTTTATGTATGGAGAGTGCAGTGGAGAGGTTATGAAGTTGATGAGGATGGTGACAGAGTGTTTATGTATGGAGAGTGCAGTGGAGAGGTTATGAAGTTGATGAGGATGGTGACAGAGTGTTTATGTATGGAGAGTGCAGTGGAGAGGTTATGAAGTTGATGAGGATGGTGACAGAGTGTTTATGTATGGAGAGTGCAGAGGAGAGGTTATGAAGTTGATGAGGATGGTGACAGAGTGTTTATGTATGGAGAGTGCAGTGGAGAGGTTATGAAGTTGATGAGGATGGTGACAGAGTGTTTATGTATGGAGAGTGCAGTGGAGAGGTTATGAAGTTGATGAGGATGGTGACAGAGTGTTTATGTATGGAGAGTGCAGTGGAGAGGTTATGAAGTTGATAAGGATGGTGACAGAGTGTTTATGTATGGAGAGTGCAGTGGAGAGGTTATGAAGTTGATGAGGATGGTGACAGAGTGTTTATGTATGGAGAGTGCAGTGGAGAGGTTATGAGGTTGATGAGGATGGTGACAGAGTGTTTATGTATGGAGAGTGCAGTGGAGAGGTTATGAAGTTGATGAGGATGGTGACAGAGTGTTTATGTATGGAGAGTGCAGTGGAGAGGTTATGAAGTTGATGAGGATGGTGACAGAGTGTTTATGTATGGAGAGTGCAGTGGGGAGGTTATGAAGTTGATGAGGATGGTGACAGAGTGTTTATGTATGGAGAGTGCAGTAGAGAGGTTATGAAGTTGATGAGGATGGTGACAGAGTGTTTATGTATGGAGAGTGCAGTGGAGAGGTTATGAAGTTGATGAGGATGGTGACAGAGTGCCTATGTATGGAGAGTGCAGTGGGGAGGTTATGAAGTTGATGAGGATGGTGACAGAGTGTTTATGTATGGAGAGTGCAGTGGAGAGGTTATGAAGTTGATGAGGATGGTGACAGAGTGTTTATGTATGGGGAGTGCAGTGGAGAGGTTATGAAGTTGATGAGGATGGTGACAGAGTGTTTATGTATGGAGAGTGCAGTGGAGAGGTTATGAAATTGATGAGGATGGTGACAGAGTGCCTATGTATGGAGAGTGCAGTGGGGAGGTTATGAAGTTGATGAGGATGGTGACAGAGTGTTTATGTATGGAGAGTGCAGTGGAGAGGTTATGAAGTTGATGAGGATGGTGACAGAGTGTTTATGTATGGGGAGTGCAGTGGGGAGGTTATGAAGTTGATGAGTATGGTGACAGAGTGTTTATGTATGGAGAGTGCAGAGGAGAGGTTATGAAGTTGATGAGGATGGTGACAGAATGTTTATGTATGGAGAGTGCAGTGGAGAGGTTATGAAGTTGATGAGGATGGTGACAGAGTGTTTATGTATGGGGAGTGCAGTGGGGAGGTTATGAAGTTGATGAGTATGGTGACAGAGTGTTTATGTATGGAGAGTGCAGTGGAGAGGTTATGAAGTTGATGAGGATGGTGACAGAGTGTTTATGTATGGAGAGTGCAGTGGAGGGGTTATGAAATTGATGAGGATGGTGACAGAGTGCCTATGTATGGAGAGTGCAGTGGGGAGGTTATGAAGTTGATGAGGATGGTGACAGAGTGTTTATGTATGGAGAGTGCAGTGGAGAGGTTATGAAGTTGATGAGGATGGTGACAGAGTGTTTATGTATGGGGAGTGCAGTGGGGAGGTTATGAAGTTGATGAGTATGGTGACAGAGTGTTTATGTATGGAGAGTGCAGTGGAGAGGTTATGAAGTTGATGAGGATGGTGACAGAGTGCCTATGTATGGAGAGTGCAGTGGAGAGGTTATGAAGTTGATGAGGATGGTGACAGAGTGTTTATGTATGGAGAGTGCAGTGGGGAGGTTATGAAGTTGATGAGGATGGTGACAGAGTGTTTATGTATGGAGAGTGCAGTGGAGAGGTTATGAAGTTGATGAGGATGGTGACAGAGTGTTTATGTATGGAGAGTGCAGTGGAGAGGTTATGAAGTTGATGAGGATGGTGACAGAGTGTTTATGTATGGAGAGTGCAGTGGAGAGGTTATGAAGTTGATGAGGATGGTGACAGAGTGTTTATGTATGGAGAGTGCAGAGGAGAGGTTATGAAGTTGATGAGGATGGTGACAGAGTGTTTATGTATGGAGAGTGCAGTGGAGAGGTTATGAAGTTGATGAGGATGGTGACAGAGTGTTTATGTATGGAGAGTGCAGTGGAGAGGTTATGAAGTTGATGAGGATGGTGACAGAGTGTTTATGTATGGAGAGTGCAGTGGAGAGGTTATGAAGTTGATGAGGATGGTGACAGAGTGTTTATGTATGGAGAGTGCAGTGGAGAGGTTATGAAGTTGATGAGGATGGTGACAGAGTGTTTATGTATGGAGAGTGCAGTGGAGAGGTTATGAAGTTGATGAGGATGGTGACAGAGTGTTTATGTATGGAGAGTGCAGTGGAGAGGTTATGAAGTTGATGAGGATGGTGACAGAGTGTTTATGTATGGAGAGTGCAGTGGAGAGGTTATGAAGTTGATGAGGATGGTGACAGAGTGTTTATGTATGGAGAGTGCAGTGGAGAGGTTATGAAGTTGATGAGGATGGTGACAGAGTGTTTATGTATGGAGAGTGCAGTGGAGAGGTTATGAAGTTGATGAGGATGGTGACAGAGTGTTTATGTATGGAGAGTGCAGTGGAGAGGTTATGAAGTTGATGAGGATGGTGACAGAGTGTTTATGTATGGAGAGTGCAGTGGAGAGGTTATGAAGTTGATGAGGATGGTGACAGAGTGTTTATGTATGGAGAGTGCAGTGGAGAGGTTATGAAGTTGATGAGGATGGTGACAGAGTGTTTATGTATGGAGAGTGCAGTGGAGAGGTTATGAAGTTGATGAGGATGGTGACAGAGTGTTTATGTATGGAGAGTGCAGTGGAGAGGTTATGAAGTTGATGAGGATGGTGACAGAGTGTTTATGTATGGAGAGTGCAGTGGAGAGGTTATGAAGTTGATGAGGATGGTGACAGAGTGTTTATGTATGGAGAGTGCAGTGGAGAGGTTATGAAGTTGATGAGGATGGTGACAGAGTGTTTATGTATGGAGAGTGCAGTGGAGAGGTTATGAAGTTGATGAGGATGGTGACAGAGTGTTTATGTATGGAGAGTGCAGTGGAGAGGTTATGAAGTTGATGAGGATGGTGACAGAGTGTTTATGTATGGAGAGTGCAGTGGAGAGGTTATGAAGTTGATGAGGATGGTGACAGAGTGTTTATGTATGGAGAGTGCAGTGGAGAGGTTATGAAGTTGATGAGGATGGTGACAGAGTGTTTATGTATGGAGAGTGCAGTGGAGAGGTTATGAAGTTGATGAGGATGGTGACAGAGTGTTTATGTATGGAGAGTGCAGTGGAGAGGTTATGAAGTTGATGAGGATGGTGACAGAGTGTTTATGTATGGAGAGTGCAGTGGAGAGGTTATGAAGTTGATGAGGATGGTGACAGAGTGTTTATGTATGGAGAGTGCAGTGGAGAGGTTATGAAGTTGATGAGGATGGTGACAGAGTGTTTATGTATGGAGAGTGCAGTGGAGAGGTTATGAAGTTGATGAGGATGGTGACAGAGTGTTTATGTATGGAGAGTGCAGTGGAGAGGTTATGAAGTTGATGAGGATGGTGACAGAGTGTTTATGTATGGAGAGTGCAGTGGGGAGGTTATGAAGTTGATGAGGATGGTGACAGAGTGTTTATGTATGGAGAGTGCAGTGGAGAGGTTATGAAGTTGATGAGGATGGTGACAGAGTGTTTATGTATGGAGAGTGCAGTGGAGAGGTTATGAAGTTGATGAGGATGGTGACAGAGTGTTTATGTATGGAGAGTGCAGTGGAGAGGTTATGAAGTTGATGAGGATGGTGACAGAGTGTTTATGTATGGAGAGTGCAGTGGGGAGGTTATGAAGTTGATGAGGATGGTGACAGAGTGTTTATGTATGGAGAGTGCAGTGGAGAGGTTATGAAGTTGATGAGGATGGTGACAGAGTGTTTATGTATGGAGAGTGCAGTGGGGAGGTTATGAAGTTGATGAGGATGGTGACAGAGTGTTTATGTATGGAGAGTGCAGCGGGGAGGTTATGAAGTTGATGAGGATGGTGACAGAGTGTTTATGTATGGAGAGTGCAGTGGGGAGGTTATGAAGTTGATGAGGATGGTGACAGAGTGTTTATGTATGGAGAGTGCAGTGGAGAGGTTATGAAGTTGATGAGGATGGTGACAGAGTGTTTATGTATGGAGAGTGCAGTGGAGAGGTTATGAAGTTGATGAGGATGGTGACAGAGTGTTTATGTATGGAGAGTGCAGTGGAGAGGTTATGAAGTTGATGAGGATGGTGACAGAGTGTTTATGTATAGAGAGTGCAGTGGAGAGGTTATGAAGTTGATGAGGATGGTGACAGAGTGTTTATGTATGGAGAGTGCAGTGGAGAGGTTATGAAGTTGATGGGGATGGTGACAGAGTGTTTATGTATGGAGAGTGCAGTGGAGAGGTTATGAAGTTGATGAGGATGGTGACAGAGTGTTTATGTATGGAGAGTGCAGTGGGGAGGTTATGAAGTTGATGAGGATGGTGACAGAGTGTTTATGTATGGAGAGTGCAGTGGAGAGGTTATGAAGTTGATGAGGATGGTGACAGAGTGTTTATGTATGGAGAGTGCAGTGGAGAGGTTATGAAGTTGATGAGGATGGTGACAGAGTGTTTATGTATGGAGAGTGCAGTGGGGAGGTTATGAAGTTGATGAGGATGGTGACAGAGTGTTTATGTATGGAGAGTGCAGTGGGGAGGTTATGAAGTTGATGAGGATGGTGACAGAGTGCCTATAATTATGAGTGGTAGAGCTAAGGTAGTGCCGCTATTGAGAGATATTGGGCATAACGGTAGACAAGTCTTAAGAGGTGCAGGGTTCAAAGTAGATGCTGCAAATTCTACTAATGAAGAGGCAGTGGAGCTTTTGCAGGGTTACTATAGTAGACAAGAGAGTATGTTTGTAAAGGGGCATAAGTTTCTGAAAGCTAGGCAGGCACTTGGGAATGTGATAGAGAGTACTTACAACGGGTAGAGAGTACTTACAACGGATAGAGAGTTTAAGCAAATATGCCGAGGTAACCAATAATGATGATAGGGTAAGGTTTGTCCTAATAAAGGCAGTTAACGAGTTGGGGGATAGAAAAGTAAGTAGAGATCTGATGAAGAACGCCAATTTAACTTGGGTATTGTTACATGAGGTATTGAGGGTTCGTGAGATGGCAAACAATTCAGATAGATTCTTGAGGACTGAGGGTAGAAGTACTGGCTTAAAAAGCGAGATTAAGATGGAGGTAGCAAAGGTGTCAGAGTTTGATACTCGTGCGCAGTACCGAAGTGGCGGTAGGAATAGAAGCTATGACTCAGTGGTTAGATCTTTTCCTAGAAGTAGCCCTAGGAGTGGTAGAAAGTATTACGGTAATAGTAGTGAGTAGCGTGATGCTAGTAGGTATAGGACACAAGGTTGGGAGTGTAACAAGGACAGGGACAGTAGGAAGTATAGAGACAATAGCAGGGAAAGGTATGTCTCTAGATATGGAGAAAACAGTAGAGAAAGTAGTAGAGATAGAGTTTGCTACAATTGCATGTGCAGTTGCCATGAGATGCGGAGTTGTCCCTCCATTAAATGTTTTTCTTGTAGGCAACGAGGACACGTATCCTGATATTACGGGGATAAGAGTAGAGAAGTAAGGTATGGCAGTTGAGATAGCAGTAGAGAGAGGTATTGGGACAGAGAAAGTCCTCATAATGTAAGGGATGAGTGGAATAGACCCAGAGATTACAGTATGAACAGGTATGAGAGAGACAGTTGGTTTGAGAAGCGCGAGATGAATAGGCATGATGAAAGGTACAGTGACAGTAGCAGGGGTAAAAGTGCAAGATTTGCTGGCTCTAGAGATAAATATGGTAAAGATCAATGACTAGGCCGGAGAATTGTGCAGTATTTAGAAGTTAATGGAGTAAATGTGGAGTTTACGTTTGATACTGGGGCTGAGGTGTCAGTAGTAACCAAGGCAACAGCCAGTGAGTTAAACCTACGGTTAAGGAAACCATGGACAGTTTTAGAAACTGCTGATGGTAGTGAGTTAAAAGTGGTTGGAAGTGTAATAGTTCATTTGGAAAGTAAAGACAGGCATATGGATGCTGAAGTTCATGTGGTGAAAGGATTGAGAACAAACTTTTTGGACATAACTGAATTGAAGCAGCTAAAATTATTTGCTGTTGTAAATGCGTTATGCGAAAGCAAGTTTGAGCCTGTTAAGGAGTGTAGAAGTATTAAGCCAGTCAAGCCGTTTTTGCCGAGAACCGTTATTGCTGGGTCACGTTTTGTTTCAGAAGATGTCAAGTTGCAAAACCTGACAAATAAGTCTGACAGAGAGAGCGATGTTAAAGGTTACACAGGTCAAGATTTGTGGACTTGTGAAACCAAGGGAGTGACAAGTAGTGGATTCGCATAATAGGAAAGTATACCGAAAACCAGCTCAAGGACAGTGGTGGAGAAATTGGTAGTCAAGGGGGGACAGCCCAAAGCACCAGAGAGATGAAAGTGTCTATGGGACATAACAGGAAACACAGTCACGCTGACGTAAGCGAAGGTGCTAAGAAAGTAGCTGAACCAGTATCTGTAATGGAAAAGGTTTGCTCTTTTTTAGCTGAGGTATCCAACAACGGAATGCTAGACAGAAATGATCACGAGAGAAAGGTCGCAGAGATTGAGAGAGAGAAAAAGGAGGTGCGGAGGAAATCGAAGGAGAAATTGGTTAAGCTAAAAGCCATACGTGAGGCAGCAATCATGGAGTTGGAAAATGTCAAGGCATTCAGGGTAGCTGTGCAGGAGTTAGCCGAGGGTCAGAAGAGAATTGTTGGTAGCAGAACTGCACTGGTGGCGAGTGAGGTCGAGCTAGATAGGTCTGAGCCTATGCCTGTGGCCTAGCTCTGTAGTGCCATCTCCTGTGCAGCCGATTACGGCCCAGGTGGAGACCTCCTACAGGATCCTACAAAAAGAAAGGGCATGTCGTATTATGGGATTTGTTAGGCTCAGGCTATATTGGTGTCTGAGCACAAGGCAGTACAAGGGGTCTTGGTAATTACGGTGAGGGAATAAAGCTGGATAAAGCTAATGGGTAGAGCTAGTAGATTAGGTAGTATAAGGCAGTATGGGGAGAATATAAGGAAGTGTAATGAAAGACGGACGTTTTTCGGCTTCTTCACGCCAATACATGTAAGAGTACACGTTTATACAACAGTTAGCAGTAGGCCTGACCACTTATCTATTATATATATATATATATATATATATATAAATATTTAATGGCTTTACATATATATATTGGCTATATTGGCTATATATATATTTAATGGCTTTACATTTCTATTTTATTTATGTATTTTTTAGTCAGCATCAGTTTTTTATGACCATATATACAAACATTTTTATTTTTTTTACTGAGATAAATACACACACTTTAAATATATATATATATATTAATATATATAATAATTTAGCATGAATATATATAT
This sequence comes from Watersipora subatra, assembly GCF_963576615.1. Classification (NCBI taxonomy): domain Eukaryota; kingdom Metazoa; phylum Bryozoa; class Gymnolaemata; order Cheilostomatida; family Watersiporidae; genus Watersipora; species Watersipora subatra. The sequence continues at coordinate 38,565,076 of NC_088710.1, read as the reverse complement.
AATAATTTAGCATGAATATATATATAATACTTTAGCATGAATATATATATATAATTTAGCATGAATATATATATATAATTTAGCATGAATATATATATATATATATATAATTTAGCATGAATATATATATATATATATACGAGCATATATATATACATATATATGCTATATATAGAGCTATGTATACTTATAATAGAGACATATATATTCCAAAACCAGCTAAAAGGATATTCATGTATATACATTTTTTCATATATACCTATATACAGCTCATTACTTTTGTGATTTGAGCACTCTGGTGACAGCACATCGACTTTCTTAAAGTCTGTGAGGCAATTTAGTTATTTTAAGGCAGGAAGTCAACTCTCATTGGTACTGGGATTTGCGTCTCTTGTCTGCTCTGAGCTGCACTGATGGGGCTTCAATAGCCGAAACAGTACTGTATAACAGTGATGTATGTGTATATATATATATATATATATGTATATATATGTGTGTATATATATGTGTGTATATATATGTGTATATATATATGTGTATATATATATGTGTATATATATATGTGTATATATATATGTGTATATATATGTGTACACATATATATGTG